>NC_133976.1:89208937-89808937 GCF_047716275.1 Strix uralensis
AATGGTTTCTTGCCAGCTGAAACTTGGTTAAGCAGAGTGTCCTGGTACTCCCAATTTAGTCCATATAACAGTGGAAGGCACAGTGGGTCTGAAGCATACAATAAATTGCTAACAACCCACCTAAGTCATATCATAATTCAGATTTTTAAGGTAGGTGATGCTGTTTGCATACACAATGGTGTTTCCTGCACCCTGAGGGCTGTGGGGAAATTACTCTTTGTTCATACGAAGTGTAAACTCCAAAAGGACAGATTCTTAGGAGAAACAGTTGGCAAGGAAAATTTATTGTTCTTGTAAAGGCTGTACTGAACTTACAGCTTCTTGAAAACAAACGGAAACCCAAGGATTCTGTGATGCTCTGAGAGGACAGACAGCACCAGTAACTGGAGCTGGGACCAGACGCCTCCGAAAAGATCTGGGAGGGTTTGCAGAGCTCTGAAAAGACTTACTGAGTATTGCTAAAAGCATATGAAATTTAGCATGTCCTGTGTTAGCCTTATAACAACCGATTGCCTGGTATTTATATGAAGGAGGAAACGTAAGGCTCGGGTGCTGGTGGACTGACGGGGGCTTAACAAGGAGCAGAGTGAACTGGTCTGGGCTCTTAGACCTGCAGTCAGGCTCGGTGGGAGCCTGAGACAATGAATCGTGCCTGGTTATGTGGGTGACACTTGAACTGTGCTATCACTGCAATAAGCCTTTTATACTACAAATTCTGACGCTCTGACGAAGCCAGCCTCCACACTTGGTACCCTAGGGCTGTCAGAAGGAGCAATCCCAAAGCAAATGGAGCGCAGCTGTAGGTATTAACCCAGATCCAGACTTGTCGTTTTTGCCATAGGGGTAGCATCCCGTGAGCGCTGAATATATGTAGATACTTTATGTATACCTGGTAATCTACGTCAGGATGTAATTCACAACTATTTTAACTTAATCTTAAACCACTTTCTAGTTGAAGAGAGGCAGTAATGAGAGATGTTTGTGCCTGCCTTGGCCTCTTGAGCCAAAAGGTGGAGAGGCTTTGGTTGAATCAAGAGGCAGAGAGGCATATTGCTTGGGTTTCTTTCCCAAGTTTGAGGTCCCTGATGTCAGTGAAATACAAGTGACAAAATAAAGCGGGAGGAAGAGTCAAGATTTTGAGGCCTGAATTCAATCACGCGTAAGAAATGATAAAGGTGCTGGTCCAAGGTCCACGTGAGTCGGCAGAACTCGGCATTTCCTCCCTCGGGCACGGATCAGGCCCTGCGCTACTCCAGGTTTTGGTCAGGTTTAACTGTTCTTGTTGAAATGGTTGTTCTCACTGTGTCAAAGTTCCAGGAGCCTCAAATTGCAGAACATATGCTGCCAAACCTTACCACTTCAATGGCTGTCTTAAACATTTTGTCACTCCGATCGGGACAGACTTTAACGGAGAGCGCTGTGTTTCATCTGCAGTTCTGAACGGGGCGAGTAGCCAGTTAATCACCCCAGTAGCATTTCTTTACCACGGGAGGCTGAAGCCTTGCAATCACATGTGCAAATTAAATGGGTGGGGGCTGTTGAGGTTTATTTGTGAACAACTTGGCAGTCTTTGAATAAATTTTATGAACTTACCACACACAAATAAGCTCAAAATCTTTCTCTGCCCCTCCACCCCTGTTTTGTATATTTGTTTGTATCCTTTTTATCTGATGCAACAAAGGAGCTAAAATAAACATCTGCTCTCTTTCAGGGATAAATTTAGGGATTACTTCCAAGATTTCAATAAGGCCTTTCATAAAGTGGATAAAAATAGAGATGGCTATGTAACAGTATGTGACCTGCACAGGATACAACAAGAATTCAACTACTACCTTGATCACAATCAGTTCATTAGTCTTCTAGCAGGTTTGTATGATTAACTCCTGAGGACCTCCTTGGCCACACCCAGCAAAGCCTGTAAGCTTCTGCTTAGTGATAAGCATATCAGAGACTCTGTTAAAATTAGCAGAGATACCCACATGCTTAAAACTGCATATGCATCAGAAATCTTTTTAGGTAACGTATTGATTCTGCAGGTAATGAGAGTGAAGTGGCTTCTTACATAAAAAAGTATGATTTGAGTATGTGTACTTGTTTGTTAGTTTGTTTTATTTATTTAATTTCAATTTAATTGAGCAAGTGTGTGAAACAGATCTTGTTCAAAATAGAAACAGAATTAAATCAGGTTATAAAATAGGAATAATTTCCAAATGATCCAGTGCTGCTGCCATGCAAAACTATGCTTTTAATACTCTATGTTAATATGAGTAAGAAGAAAAATCTCTTTTGTAGAGGCTGAAGAACACAAAGGACCTGCTCCAACACTAGGTACCGCAGTTCTCTGCACCAAACAGTTCCCCAAAGGTCATATGCCTGGCAGCACTGGGTTTTGTTCTCCAGAGCCTGCCAGACCAGACTCTTTTTTGAAATAAAATTAACAAAGTCTTTTCACAGTTCACCTTTAATTGGGTGATCAACTTTTTGTGAATTGAAACCTTAATAGGAATCTGCTGCTTGTTTCTTTCTCAAAGACCTCTTGATGATAAACACCTCCATTCATTGTAATTTTGTGCAGATTATTCGTTTCTTGATCCAAAATAGTCTTTTCTAAATAATACAGAGTAGATTAGCATATGCATTTAGTTTTATTACTAAAATTTTAATGCCCACTTGGCAATTTATTTCTCTGCTGAAATGGTGTTGATTATTTCCTTTTCCACACACTGTCTCCAATATTGGAGCCAGCTTGACACGGGTAGTATGTGGGAGTGCTGTGCAGCTGCAAGATGCAAAATCAGGGCTCTTGAATATTTTTTTTTCTTACTAGCAGATATGGGGTCTATAGTTAATTTCTTTTCCAGCCTGTTTTATAAAGCTTCCTCTTTGTTTTACTGGCTCTCCCCATTAATTAGACATTCTTGTAACTGGATATTCTGGTGATTGGTAGCTGAGGCATTGGTCCCCAGTGATTTACTGTGGAAACAGATGATAAAAGTACGTTACAGTAATTCAGTTTTAAACAAGAAAATCAGGGTTGTGTAGTGGGGCCATCTTCTCTGTCGAGTCTTGGCTCTCTAGGACTTGCCTTGGCCTTGTCTACCTAATACGTATATGTAAAGAATCTATAGTTCTGGTAATTTGCTATAAAATTATTAAAGTCTATTAAACAACCCTCCATGGATGGTAACTCTGAGGTCAAGCTGGAATAATTCTATGGGAGCCAATGGATCTGCATCAAACCCACCTAATGCCTGTTGTAGTCTGGAGACTCTCTGATCGTCTTTCAAGGGTAGGAAATTCCACAGACTGACTGCAGTGGCTTTATACTGGGTAAGCGAGAGCAGAGCGAGCCCCTGCCATCGTATCCCTTGGGGTAATGAACTCTGCAGCCTCATTAGACAGGTTGGACACCCGTGTCTGAAATATACCAGGTGTCTTTTCATTAAGTGGTCACAGGACATGGGAGGAAAGTAGCTCTTCATGTAATGGTTAGTGCTATTCATCTTGCCTTTATGCTAAATAACTTTTATATTCACATATTTTCTGCATATGTGAAGCTTGCCTTAATTCCAGTCTTTTTATGGTAAAACATTTTTGAATAAAAATTAATTTAGTTTGGTAACAAATTCCTCTGCAAAAAAAAAAATTCCCACATCATATGCAAGAGCTCATCTTTCCCCATGCTGATATTTGATGCAAAAATGTATTCACTGTTGTTACCTGGAGCTATCTGTAGTCAGCTCTGTAACCCACTGAATTTCCGATGTGACAGAACATGAAATCCCCCAGTGCCTGTGATCCAGCAGATGTTTCAGCTGACAGGCAGAAACTCGGCAAGTTGTGAGTGCAGCCTGCAGAGCCGTGGGCTGGGCTCCCAGGCACAGCCTGACCACGAGTCATCTGAAGAGAAGCCCTCCCTGGACGCAGCGTGCCAGGAGCCAATGCAGTGGCCGCTGGGCCAAATGGACCAGCCAGCCTCCAGCGAAGGAGGGAGGGCCAGGGCCTGAGGCAGCGGGGCTGAGTCCTGCCCAGAACATGTGAAATAATTCTCTAGTGGCCTGACAAGCCATGTAGAGTGAAGCGCAGGTTGAGAGGGAAGGTCAGCCCTTCTGTCACAAGCGTGAGGAGAAGCATCGTATGGAACCTGGTTTGGTTTCCTCCCATGTGGTAGAGAAATGGTGAGTGAGTATAGACCCGTGCTGGTACATTCATGAAACCTGTCACGGAGTGGTTCTGGATGTCCTTGCTTGTGTCTGGCAACACCTTGCCAGGCTGTATGTGGTTCTGCTTCTTCTCTCAGAATTGTAATCATCACGATATATCAGGAGGCTTAAGCAGCACTTCAGCATCGGTGAGTCAAAGGTATTTTTGTAAAGTGGAAAGTCCAGGGGAAGTACCAGCACTCAGTACAATAAACACCTACTCCTCAACAGAATCTATCAGACTGCGTTCCTGGTGACGTGAAAAGGAGATTCAAGGACAAGGTTGGGAGCCTACATGTCCTCCAGCCACACTGGGGATGGTAAGCTCAGCAGTAGGTTGTAATCAAAATACTGTGCTGTGTTTAAAGAGCACAAAGTTAATGCTGATGGACTGGAAGGTTGTGCGCTTGGGCAGGTCTCCTCTTGAGCATCTGGAGATTGGTCTGGATCTGCATCTGAGAGTGTGGTTGCATTTAAATTACTGGATTGATGGCTTAGACCCGAGAAAGAGCTTGGGCTGGAACTAACCAGATTTATACACTGACAGCACAAACATATCCTGAAGTGCTGCTGCAGTACAAATAATACATCATAATAATTAATCAGTACAGACAACAGCGAGATAATTATTTAAAATCATTGATATCTCATTCTGTGTTTTTCCCTTAGCTTAGGAATCAGCATTCATGTCAGCAAGCTCTCTTATTTTGATTTCCTGAGAGCAATTGATGATGGCAGAGCATCTAAATACCAACAGAGACAAAAGCAGGCTGCACCACCTGCAAGCTTTGCAGCACTCAGCTTAGAACAGACCCTAATTAAGATAAAAGAAATAGTTGCATCATCTTATGATTTGTTGTACAAGGTAAGTTTCATGTGGTCACCACATCTTATTTAATGTCTATCTTTTTCTGCCTGGCTGGGGACTAACCCAAAGACTTCAAAACTTTTCTGCTATTAATTGGCTGCTACCAACAACCTCAGCCTATGTAGAAATAGCATCTTCTGACAAGTGCAGACTTCTTAATTGATTGTGTTCTGGTAACTCCACAAAACAAGCATATCAAATCAAGCCTAGAGGTTTTGTGAAGGTAATGATTGGAAAGGAAAAAGCAAATAGCAAATTATCGGGACCTTCCTCTCTTCCCCAAACCCCCTTTCCTCCTCCAGTTGTCTGTAAATTGTGTCCCAAGCATGTAAATACCACGTCTTTCAAATAGCTCTGTCGAGCTTCCTAAGCCGAGACTTATTATAAGTAGATATAACGTGCTACTGCAGGCAGGCGTTATGGTTTTATTAGATGAAAGGATCATGTAGCAACTGAGGATAAAGACATACGATCAGATGTGAGCACGTTATAGCGGCTGCAGAAGTTAGCACCCGTCAGCTGGGGCTCTGCAACTGTTTGCATTTATGCTCTTGGCCACTTCTGATTCTGACACAGACAGATAAGGTGCATTAGCTGTCGAGCTGCAAGCTTCCTGGTTTTCCCACCTGTAAAATGAGAACAATAAAAATAACCACTTCTCTCCAGAATTTTGAAAGCCCTGAATGAAAAAATGCTGTATATTAAGTAGTCTTAGACTGTTGTGTTGGAGTCTACTGAAATGCAGCAGCCTCTAGAGTAAATAATTCTTGATGCCACAGTAAGATTGTTTTCAAGCTCGTGAAAGAATAATCAAAAAGACCTTGAAGGAAACACTGCTGTCACAAAGAACTGTAGAGCCATCTCACCTGCACCTGCAGTTTCAGGTCCAGTTTAAGCTCATGGCTTTAGAGGTGGACTCATGCCTGCGAAGATGGTCTCGCTACCCCTGTGAGCCCGGCATTGTGGTCCTCCCACCTGCCGTGTGCCAAAACCAGTGCTCGTCTTCCTGCCCAATTCCCTCCCCGGGTCAGGGACCTTCAGCCTGATCTGTTGTGCATAGCCATGGGAGAGCTGCTGCCCGCACGAGGGAGGGGAAGGGAACAGGGGCCAGGACGACGATGGGGGAAGAAATTCCTGTCATCAGTGGCTACATTTCTGAAATCTCAATCTGTGGACTCTGTCCCAAAGTTCAAAATAATACAGGCTTCCAACAAAGACGTCACTAGTGATGCTGCTGGTACAAGCACCCAAAAAAGTAGTACCATGGGAGATGCTGATTCTTTACAGAAATCTCTTTTCACGCTATTTGGAGTCTCCTGTGGCGTTTGTAAACTTGTTGGGGCCACGTTGCGATTTTTGGCCAGATAGGCTAACTATTGAACAGAACACTGGAATATTCATATAATCACTTGACATTTTTCACACTAAGGAGAAAAAAAAATCCTTCCTGTGCTCTGCAATATTGAAATAAGAAATAGATAAAGTCAATCGCACAGGTTAGTGTTCGTTAAATTTTAATAGAAGACAGTATCTGTCCTCTCATCCCTGTCCTCTCCTCCATCTTGGGAATGGAGAAGGTCACAATTTTGTCTGCTGAGGCTGTGATTTGAAAATTACTTTTGGCATGAACAAATCATCCATTTAGCCTTTTAGGATACCATTTGGTGGTTAATATAACCTCGGGGACCAAGGGATTTTCTCCATGGAGAGCCAGACTTTGTCCACCGTGCTATGGAAAAGCAGAACTTTTTCTCATTTCCCTTACATGAGAAAATAAGGAAGTTCTCAATTTTCTTCTGAGCCATTTTTGAGTAATAGTTGCTGTCACCTATGTGATGGGGCCCTCAAACGACATAAGCTTATAACAAAATGTTTTGTTAGAAAGAGGCAGATCTGAAAGCACAGTTCCTAGAGTCCAGCTAGTTGAAAAAAAAACCCATCACATCCCATCCACGACATTTCTACAACTGAATACAGACCTCTGAAGTTTCATAACAACTAGTTTAAGAGTTCAGGTGGCTCCTCTCTGTCAGTATAATCATTTCCCATGCATTTTCACCTACTCAGTGCAATGCATACTATATACTCAGTGCCTGGTTTTTCCCATAAGACTTTCAGTATGTAAGCAAAGATCAAAGTTTCATATTAAGAAATTACAGAATCCTCTTTAGCATTCAGAGGATTCCTTTCCAATGTCCTTTGGATATGGTAACATTTGTTTTGCCAGTAGACATAGCTCATGTACATTAAATGCACATTTTTAAGCCCATTATTTAGCACAGTTCCGATGGTAAAACTAAAATTCTGTATTACATCAATAGGCTGTAGTGTTAGCAGACTAATGGGACTTTAACCTGAAGTTTTGAAAGGTGAAATATTCATTTTTATTTATGGAATCAGTGACTTGCATGTGCAGCATCACAAATAAGGGGCAGAATGAAACAAGGGCACACGGTAAGTTAGTAGCAGCCAGGTAGAATGAGAGTGTGGATATGACCCACAACTTTTCTAGACCTTGGTATTTCTGCCACTCATTTGAACTACTCTCTTGCATGCCTCCTGCTGCAGCTGTGCTAAGCCTAACCTGTTTCACCTGGGAAACCTTTGGAAACCTCCCACAAAGAACAGGCTGAGCTTTTTGTACAAGGGATTATGAGAAGAGAGCAAGTAAGCCTTTGGGATGAGCTGAAGCTAATGAGGATGAAGAACCATCGAGTCCTTTACAGAGTAGAAAACAAACTCGCCCCTCTCGGGACAATTGTTTGGAGGGGGGGGGGGAACAAAAGACAAATGAAATATTGTTCAGGTTAGTTTAATTCAAAATATTTAAAATTAAATTATTTAAGGCAGTCCTCAAATACTTTTGTTCGTTTCCTCTCTTGTCTTAACCAGTACCTTTTCTGGAATGTTTGGATACTTGATATAATGCTTTTTTTGCTTTTACTGCAGATTGGTTTTAATTTCCATATTTATATTTACATGTGGTGAAGAAATGCAGGCTATTTTTGGCTTATTTCAACAATTGCATCTCATTTTTAAAAGAAAGGAAAGCTTCAAAGTAAGTAAGGTTCTGAGAAACGTGTTTTGTTTCTTCATGTATAAAATACCTGTAAGTAAAATGCATACGGGTCTCAGGTATTTCCATGTGAACTGCTAAATGGTTGCTAAAAAAAGACTTCTCTAGGTTTGCTTAAATAATGTGAATTCTTGCTTCTCAGGCATTTTCTCTATTTGATAAAGAAGACACTGGAGTAATTAAAACACTGGAATTTTGGCAAGTTCTTGACCATTTCTGCTTTAATTATCAGACAAGCAGTTCAGGCACCTTCTCAAGAACCTCTGGAAAGTTTTCCTGAATAACATAAACCACCTCACAGAGGTAAGAAGAGCTACCAAGCTATAATATATTTCTTTAGAAGATACGATCTGATGTGTTAGAATTGACTGACTAACAAACATGTGAAATTCACATAGATTTCTGCTGATTTCTGCCTATGAAGCCCTTATCTCCCTACAAACAGCTCTAAGAAGTTAAGTCTTACATAGATTTAGGTCTGTACATGTGGCAAGCTGCAAGCACAACCATGGGTGCAGCCAGATTGCCCCAAGTGGGCAATGTAGGACAAGGGATATCCAAATATGCCCAGTGATCCCTGGATGGACTGGCAGGGGCTGGACAGAAAAATGAGTGGAGTGGGAAGCCCACCAGGTCCTTGGTGCCCAAGAGTAATAGCAGTGTAGATGTAGCAGGAAGGTCAAGTACAGAGAAAATCTTGACTGCGGTCATGGCCAGAGTTTTCTGATGCTCTGAATATGCATGTTGCAACGACTCAAATTAAATTAGAGTTGCTGTTTCTCTGTGACAGAGGTTTGTGTCCACAGTGCCCTGCTTGGAGTTGTTCACTCTGTGCAGGATCAGATCCGTTAGTTCACAATCACATCCTTTGATCAGTGCAGCACCGAGCAAACACTTGCCGTGTTTGTAAATAACAGGAACGTTATCAAAAGGTGTAAGTAAAAGATGTCTCTGTCCTATTTTAATTTCACAGTCCTTCCCTTTCCTCTGGCCTTTCCCCTCTTAGTCTGCCTTACTCAGCGGGAAGTGGGTGTAAGTAGATCTGAGGGTGCAGGAGCCCAAATGACATTACCTTACAGCTCATTTCTGAACTTGGCTAAGGATGTGAAAGCTGGTTACTAACGGGATAAAGAGCAGTTCTGAAAAAAAAAAAAAAAAAAAAGAAAAAGTAAGTATTAACTTGCATCTTATGTTCTAAGAAGTAACTATATTTCATTTTCGAAAGTATATGCTCGAAGCACAAATAAAATGAGAAAAATAATAATCATCACCCAATGGAAAACCATATAAAAAGCCTACCACTTTATTGCCATGGCGATAATAGAATGTTGTGCTAAACAAATCCGTGTAGAGCCATACAGTGATGAAATCTTGTGTCATAAAGTAGAAGCTGGAAAACCAGAGATCTGTCTCAGCCTCTTCACATCCTGAGTCAAAGTCTGTCAGGCTTCAAATAATTGCAGGGCTTGAACAATTCACTAGAGGAGGAGGAGGAGGGACCACAGGTTTCGAATGAAGGAGGACCCATAAACAGCTCCAAACGTTTGTAATGTGGCTTTGTAGCAGGTTAGAGAATTTATCTATGCGTGTCAGTTACCAACAGGCATGGCTTTGCTAAAGTGCTTATTGTAAGTGGAGCTTTATTCAAAATTTTATAAGGTTGCTTAAATTTATTTTATTCTCTGTAAATTTAGCATTAATATTTATAGTAGTGCAACTGTTACTTTGTCCTTAGTGGCAGGACTACATTTAATTATAGTTTTTTAAAAAATAGTTGGGGATTTTTAAATATTTATATTTTCTGCTTATTAAAATTAAAATACAGCCTTAACAGATATAATAGATTACATGGTTCTCAAGTGTAAAACAGTGGAATACTTTGTATAGCTTCGAAAAAGCCTCATTTCCCCCTTTCCTGCTTTTATGCACATACAAATTCAGTAAGTTTCAACTGAGTCATATCAGCATAAAGACCAGTTGTATGAAATATAACATATCTGTGTAATTATTTTAAGAATCATTTGTGCGCTGTCATATTGACCCCCTTTGGTGTTAACTGTAGAATAGGTAGCTGCTTTTGTTAGGGAAGGGTTTGCTGTAATGTCTTCTCATCCTCCAAGTAGGTGCTAAGCCTCCTAAACAGCTTGACAAGCTGCACAATTCCCGGGACCAGCCTCTGCAAGAGGTACCTTTTAACGCGAATTCTCTTTAACAGTTAGTCCTCCAAGACCCTGAGTCCTTTCCACCTCAACTTAGCTAAAAAAACAAGCTGCCTCCACATCTCCCAGGAGGTACTTGGTCCATGGCAGCACTGGAGCCTGTGCTGCTTTTTTCAAGGTTAAGCGTTCACCTTAAACAGGTTTTTTGTGCTGTGTTAGGGGTAGACGGGATAAATCCATCATTAAAATCCCAAATTAATCCACCAGGGAACATTTTTGAAAAGACAAAACAAATACGAACCAGGCTCACGAGTGCTGGTTCAGCTTCCAGATGCTCTCAAATCTCATGTTTTCATTTTGGGTTCAACCCAAAATTTCCCACGCCTTTGCAATTTCATCCCACCCTGGGTTCACACGTATTCCTGGGCTCCTGTGCAGGTTCTGAGAGAAGGCTGGTTGTTAAATTATTCACTTCATCCAAACATGCTACAATTTTGGCCTGTAAAGTATGTATCTAAATTAATGAGGTATGCAACTCATTCAGGCACGTTAGGAAAACTGATCATTACGCTATACAATTTGATCACTGAAGTATATTAAAAAGTAACAAGTAAAGTATGCAGCTTGATCATTAAAGTATGGAAAATTTACTGAACTAGTAAAATATGAGTCTGGGATGACTTTTGTCTCAAATGGCACCTCATAAATAAAACCCACAACCACAAAGGCAAACATTCACAAACCCAAAAAGCCGTACAGGTTTAAGTTGTATTTTTTCCTAGAAAACAGCTGAATAAGGGGACATGAAAAAACTCTTGTGGAAATTATTTCTAAATGTGTTATGTGTCACATGGATCTCTTGATGGCTTTGACGTACGTTGATGAGCTTTACGTTCTGATTAACTCTCTAGAATACACTCCACAGACAGCTGTATCTCCCTTTCCTTCTCTGTTCTGAGTAATGAAGAAAAGGGTCTAATGAAATGTTTAAAAGGTGAATTGTTCCTTGGGATGGAAGCCTTTCGCTCTGTATTTACTAAGAGTAGAGGAAAAGGAGAAAGTGGGGAACATAGTATTAGCCCATCAGGCTGGGGAGGCAGAGGAGCAGGGAAGCCTCACTGTGGCTCCTGCTTCTTTACCCACTTCTGCCTAGGCTTAATATTTCATAGTTTTTTAATACAGTAGTTATTTTAATTACATTCAGAGCACTGTGGCTTTTTTCTAGACAAGGCATAGATTGGCACGTGGGCCACCTTTGACTCATCGTGTCAAACCATCGTATACCATTACATATTCTAAACACTACTGTGAGTGTTTTATCCTGCAAATGTGACCTCAGAACTTGAATCTGTCTGTTGCAAACAGTTGGCCAAAAGGAAAACGGTACATTACAGAATGGCCCTCAGTGGAGTTTTCATCTTTTATTTATAATTGGGTTTATTATTGCAAGCTCCTGTTGCACACCAGCTATCAAATCCTCAGCAGGCGTAAATCAGCACTCAGGTTAATGGAGCTAGACTGATCACTGCCAGATGAGGGTCCAGCTCTGCTTGTAACCTGGGGATGAAATACAAGCTTCTGTACAGTGCTGAGACTCCGAGAGCTACAACAGGCTGGCTGCTGAGCTGCTGGTTATCTGAACATGAGAAGAAAATGCATTTCCACCCCAATCCATGCTCAAGCATCTAACTGCTGCTTCCACACATCTTTAGGGAAGAGCTTTTATGGAAAACAACTTGAAGCTACGTGTTGTCAGGGTAGAGGAGGGCCCATGGGCTAAGCACAGAAGCCTCTAAAACTGTGTAAACTGTCAAAACGATGATTACTTCTGGCAAAGGTCATTCTCATGTACAAAGAGGAAAATGTATCCTTTTTCAGGGGAAGATACAAGGGCTGCCTTGTGTAAGCTGTTTCCCAAGACCTTTGCTTTCTGAGCCTCCCCAGAAAGGGAGGGAGGTCAGACTTGTGACAGGGCAGGGAACAGGACCAAAGAAATGGTAATTTATCTTGATGTACCGATTTACTTCTAATTAAGAATGCCTCTTAATAGAAAAATCTTCCAGAAACAGGAAGGAGCTGCAGGAATGGAGCTTCACTGAGCAGGTGTGGGTGGAAGAGCCTTCTTTTATTACTAATCAGCATAGTTATGCCATTTATAGAAAAGGACATGAGGCTGTGCGAGGAACTTTCTAAGGAAGAAAAATACAGCCCTGCTTCGAATGGCAGAGCGCTACATAGTGTGGCCCGTAAGAAAAGCCTCGTCATAACACCTCCCCTCTCTTGGTGAGAGCAGGAGGTGGAAGCGGATTCACGTGGTCCTCCCAAGGTGCTCTCCAGTGCTGCTGGGAAGGGCAAGAAAGCCTGTGAGGAGCTGAGCGGGGCACTCAGGTAACCTGGACCTCCCAGCCCCTGCGGAGTCCTGGCCCCTGGGTCCTGAGGTGGCACACGGACAGAGCGGAGGGGACGAGCGGAGCACGTGGCAGCGAGTATCCAGAAAGCACTGAAAGAGGCAGAACCCCTTTTGTCTCCAACAGAAGCTCTTCTAGAAATGATCTGTAAGCACTGCTAGGGCATACGCTGCACGGCGCCGAGGCCGCTTCCCTCCTGTTGCTCCCTTTCGAGGTTAAAGTGAGACACAGCAAAGCTGAGAAATGCACCCGCGCTGTCTATAAGGTTAGTTTCAAATGCAGAAATGGCACTTAAGTGTCCAGATGGCGGGTGCAAAGTCTGAGATTTCAGGCTCCAGCTCCATTATTTCAGCTAAAGGTGATTATTTTAGCTGCGGATGATAGTCATAGATACCCACTGAACGTGTAACTGCATGTGGTAGATGAATGTAATGCCATAACTGAATAGAAAAGGTTTTCTAGTTTGCAAGAGGAACAAGTAATTTAATTTTTTATTGGCCCTCTAACCATTTTAAGATCAAAGTGCATTAGGTCTTATGAAATAAACAAAAAAGCTCTTGAAATTAAACAAATTAGGAAAACTTGCACTCACAAAATATGTTTCTTTAAAAGGTTGCAGGGCACTAGCGCTTTCCCTAAGTCTTTGGCTTCATTAGAGTAATTAAAAGCAGCGGTACAGTGCTTTTTAGTCGCAGTAATGTCAGGCGGGCAGAAGGTGTGCCCT
The DNA here is from genome assembly GCF_047716275.1 of Strix uralensis. Classification (NCBI taxonomy): domain Eukaryota; kingdom Metazoa; phylum Chordata; class Aves; order Strigiformes; family Strigidae; genus Strix; species Strix uralensis. The sequence continues at coordinate 89,222,375 of NC_133976.1, forward strand.
GCGCTGGACCGTGCCCGGCACCTTCATTTCCTGACCACGGCACAGACCGGCCGCTGTGTCTGCTCACACAGTTCCACTTCTCACAGTTCTGCTCATAATAGTAATAATACGTGCAGCCGTAATGCCTGTCGCACACGTATGTTTTATGTAAAGCATGGTTAATACTGGAAAGTGTTATTTACATCTGAAGATAGTGGAGTCTTTTCTCATTAGGAGGCAGGTTTCTTGCAGTTCTCTAAGAAACATATTTTCTTTTCCATCCAGTTATAATGATCATGTGAGACGTGACAAGGAAACAGGAGCGCAGGACCAAAAGCCATCTGTTTCTTTTTTGGTATTTCATATTGCATGGAGCAAGAAGGTGGCAAAGCTTATACGCTTAAACATGGGGGTATAAAATATGATAGTAACATTCAACATGCTGAAAGAAATGTCTTTGAAGCAAAACCAGATTTTTTAAATTTTTTTTTTTTTTTTTTTTTACCAGGACCTCTTACCACAGCTATAGGAAAACTGACTGCCACTTGTGTTTGTTAAAACTTTGTTTTCAAGTTATTTTATATATTTAGTTTAGACAGTGCAGTGGGTGGAAAGTCGGCTTCCATTCCTGAAAATAAGTAGTTTCTTCTTCAAAATTCTGATACTGCTTTTTTTTTGTTTGTTTAGTATTATTTCACTTTGTGTCATTCCTGAGACTAATTTTATAAGTTAAATTTGGTTCCATTCTAAAAAAACTGAAGTTTACTGCTCATTCTGGAGGTAGAATGTAAATGTTGAATAGATTTCACTGATATTTAACTTTATGAAATGTGGCCTTTTGCACGCACAGTTAGACTGCTGGCATCCTCAGGTATGCCCCTACAAAGCCTAGCAGTGCTTTACTCTGCAGTTTATTCCAACCAACTGTATTCTGCCCTTTTTATTTCTGCTTGCCCTGTGACCTTCTGCTGTATTTACCCAAAGTGTGGCTCTGCACCCTGCAGAATGCATAATGGGACTTGGGGCAGTAATAAGATCCAGCAGGAGATTTTAAAGCTGTGCTCCTGTGTTAGATGTGAAAGCAGCACCCTGAAAAAAAGGGGTTTGTGCACATCTTGTGCTGGCATTGACACGCTTGTAGCCAGCCCCTTCTCTGCTTTCTCCTCACACATTCTGTACCTTTGCAGCCTTCAACTGCATCATTTCGCTGCAGTATCCCTACTGTGGATGACCAGATTAAAAAGCACCGCCGTAAATATACCTGAAACTTAGAAAGGAAAGGGACGTAATTGCCCTCTCTTTCATCTCAGGACTGAAGTGCCTTTTCAATCAGAGATTTCCACTGCTTGCTAAAGACTATTCAGATGAGAAGAATACCTTTGGGATATTTGGGCTAGTTAGCACTCACTTCCCTTTTTTCTGCGTTAACAGAATAGACCTCTTTGTAAGATCACCCAATTTTTTAGACCTTTGTAAAAGTTTAGGTCAGTCTTGGAATCCTGTGCTTTTGTTGGCCTGTCACCAGTTGGATCACGTTTATAGAGAGTCTATTTTTTCCCTTAACTACTTGCATAGCCCCTTTTCTCTTTTGTGGTGCAAGCCAGAATTCCTGGAAGCAGGTTTTACTGCCTGCGGGATCTCGCTGGCTGCCTTCTCCATGGACGTCTCCCTCTTCCACTGGCTGAATGCCACACTGCGATTTATAATTTATTCAGTGGATCCATTACTGATTCTGTGTGTATGTTTTTTGTCTAGACTGAGGAAGGGCAAAAAGTCATTCTGCCTAAATCTGCTTGGGAGCTGTCAGAGAGAGGCATCCTCTCGCAGATAGAAGAAGTAGTGACGGTTGACTTCAAGACACTTGCACCAGAGTTTAAAGATATTTACTCTTCAAAAGATAATACACTATCAAAAGAGGAGTTCTGGGATATATGTAAGTGACATTTTCAGCAGCTGACTGAAGAACAAGTAAGAAAACTATATTATTTTGTCTTGTTAATTTAAGTGTACAATTGGGTAAATTGGCTATGGCTAGAGACATGTGTTTGCATACTGCTGTGTATAGTCAAGTAGTTTAAAAATTTGGATGAAATGAAAATGTTTTAAGACTATCATTCCATGAACATTTGTTGCTACATTTGTGGGAGATTATTTTTTTCCTTATCTCTGAGTATGGTTATGAACTATAATAATCGCAGGCTTTCTAAAGCAAAGTCACGGAGATGCTATTGCTAATAGCGAAGGTGTGAATTTAAAGCACAGTAGTTCTCTTTCACTAGCTCTTTATCTGTACATTTGCTATTTTAAAAGTTTCTTTTTTTAATTTTAAATTAATCCACTTCCAGTTGATGGGGGAAAAAATGCCTTCTCAGCATGGAATTAAAAGTATTTCCATAGGGAGCTAATGCAAATTCCTTTTTCTCAGTAGCTATTTTGTCCTGCCCTCCTTGGACAAAGAAAGGGGCAAGCATTTGACATTTCCCGGCCACCTCTCAGCTACTTTTCTGGGTTAAAGATTCCACCAGATTAGCATTAGCAGAGTTTATGTAACCTTGAATTTAGCTGGAGTGACTGAAGTCATGGCATGAATCTGGCAGTACAAACCATCTGATTAGCCCAGTGTTAATCTCAGGGGAACCTGAGAGGCCAGTCTTTCATAAAATTCTGCTTCTGCTGAACTTAAAACGAAAAGAGCCATTTTTTACTCTTTGCTGATTCTGGTTGAAAGTGATTTTTCCTAGTCCAAAGACTAGGTGAATAATAAAACAGAGGGACCCTTGACTAAAAGATTTCAGGTTTTACTTAACAGCACTCCAACCTTCATGCTCACAATTGCATCAATGCCATTTGGCAGCAGACTGAAAGACAAGACACAGAACCCCCAAACTCGTACGCATGTCTGCACTACAGAAAATTATTTTGTGCTTTGCTCATTGCAGATATAACCTCTGAGTTCTTGGCCCAGCATTTTTGACTATAATTTGCAGACAAGAGCAGGGCCTGCTTGTAATTACAGCAAAGAGATTGCACAGTCTGCCACGTTATCAGGCACTGCTACACACGTGTAAAGCTGCAAATGAAAGCACTGAAAAAAATAAAAATATTTTCTACTTCCCCCTTGAAAATTGCAGAAAAAAATCCCAGAATGATGTGTGTGATTTGTTCCTAGTAGCCACACTTCTGGTGAGATGCCAAGTGCAAGTGTCAGATCTGAACCTGGAGCCTCACCACCAGGTGAAAGCAAAGGTGAAAATGTGGTGATAGTCCTTCTTCATCCCCATGAACCACTGAGCAGAAGCACCAGGGTGAGCTCACGGCTGAGCCCTGGCCGAGGCAGGAGGAGCACATCCCCCCAGCTGTGTTGGGGTTGTTTGGAAGCAGTAAGGCAGGCATCTCCAACTGAAGAGTCCTCCAGACTAGTTCCTGTCTACTTTACACTCAAGAAGAGGCGAAGGGACACAGGAGCTATTTTATACTTAAAAGAACCTCAGACAAGTGAGGAAAAAAAATCTTGATAGAAACTGTCATCCATAATAGCAACGAGAAGCAGGCCTGAGGAGCGTCATTTATATAAGCAGCAGCCTCAGTGTGAGTGAGACTCAAGCCCTGTATCTCCAGAGATATTTTGATTTTGACAGGCCTCTCAAAGATATGCCTACGTATATCTATATGAAGAAGCCCCAGGAGAGCCTTCCAATCTGGGTACAGGTTTTGCCACCGCTAATCCAAACCCCTGCCGTTCTGGCTGTTGTTGCTGCTCAGAGTTGTTACAGAAGTGTTACTAATAGTCATAGTTTGGATGACTTCACAGAAAATGTCTTTTATCCTTTTCTGGATGATGGCCACTTACTGTTTGCTATTAGCAAGGCTCAGCTGGAGTCTGTATCAAGTAATGGATGAAGAATTTCTGCCTGAAATTTGGCTGCTTGGTCTTCTGAATTTCTGATACTGTGACCTTTTTCATAAAAGGCTAAGGATGGTAAACACGCTGCAAGCAAGGTGTTGATTAATATCTTGCCAACTGACATCCCCCTTTGTATCACAGGCACTTTTCTCCTCTCTGCTTGAGCTCCCTTGACTTGCTTGAACTCCCTGCAATCCCCCAAACAGCTAGACTTTGCTGGGTGTTGAAGTTGTTTCTAACTATAGCTACCCCAGCTCATCAGGGTATTGTTCTGTTTAATTGAGGTTTGTAATACACTTTGAGATCCTCGTATGAAGTGTGAAGTATAATCACAAGCGCAAAATAGAATTGTTTATAATTCATAATGTGGTAGCAGCCAGGCCAATGGGGGAAAGTTGAAAGGAAATTCAAAATGTATCCTTTGCCCTTTGAAGTTTGACTGCAACTTGGCACATGCATCAAAGAGGTGACTGGTTTCCTTTAGGGTTTAAGTCTCTGCCGAAAAAGATCAAATCAAAAGGCATCTGAGGTTCCCAATTAGATTTATATTAAAAATCAATAATGAAGACCCTAAAAAGGCATACTGATGACTCTTGAAACACTCGCAAAATGAGTGCAGCTCATTTAAGGGCAGGCTGTGATAATCCTCGCTTTGATTAGCAGCTTACATCATGAGTAGTCCCATTTAATTCAGTGCAGCCACTTACAGAATAAAGTGCTGTTCAGCGGGAAATCAGCCCAGCCTCATCCTTACGATTCCATAGGTAGCCCAGAGGGTGGGCTACCTGCCCCGTGTCGGGCCAAGCCTCCACACCGACCTCCACGAGCAGCAGAAGCGAGGGCATCAGCACCTGCCCCGGGTCTTCTGGAGGCTGGCTGTGCTGTGGAGGCACAGTTCCCAGCCGTACACCGTAACTAGATGTGAGACTAAAGGCTCTAAAGATTTCCTGCCATGCTCTTTCATGCTGATTCATTTTTGTCCTCAGGGTGAAATAATCTGTTGATGCAAATACAATAACTGAGGAACCTTAATGGCCTCCCGAGGTGGTGGTGTAACTTAGGTGCACCTGACAGCATGAGAGACTCGCCTCAGTGGTACTTAGCCAGGATACAGGTGCACCATGTATTTGATTTACATCTCATGTTAAAGCGTTATTCTTCTATACTGCAGCTCCATCACTGTGTCTAATCACAGGGTTTAGTAGTTTAAACAGCACACTAAGGGCCCCATTCAATTAAAAAATGTCCTGCAGAAATCCTTTTTTCATTGTTTTCCCAGCCTTGTGCAGGTTTCTGCAGAGAAGCTGCAATTTTTTTTTTAATAAGATGGGCCCTAGGATTCCTTCTATTCCAAGGCATCCTCTCCCTGTCTTTTTGATAGATTTTGTCATATCCTTAGTACATAAGGGGATTCTGTGGTTGTCAAACCAACATTTACAAAAGTCAGCTTTTGCTTCTTCATTAGTTTGAAAATCTTTGGAACACGGTGGATGTCAGTGCTGGTGGACAGTTGAAGTATCAGGACTTTTTGAAGAAGTTCAGCCCAGAACTTGTAACGATGCCATCAAGTACTCCCAGTGCAACTGGTTCTGCAGCTTCTACCAAGCCAGCTGCCCGCGCCGTGCAGGACCCACGCGCGTCTTCTCAGCCTGAACGTCCCAAGACATCATCTTCTCTAGTAGGGCAAAAAAGTGTAAGTCTGGTTGTTTCACGAATCTTCTGGATTTTAGTTTCTGTGCATAGGCTGAAAATAATACCTGTGGAACTCGGTGAAGGTCTTCCTATTGACGCCCATGAAATCAGACACAACCACCTGCCAATAAGCAAACAAGGTAATTTGCAAAAGTGTTATAACGACAAAAATCAGGCCAGATAGTAACTCCACTAAAGTCAAAGGATATATATGGATTTAAACCAATAACATTCCCTGCTGTTATCCGTCGGAGCTGTACGGTAAAGAACACTTCTGTGTTTAAGCACAATCAGAGTTCTGAAAACAAAGAAAACAGCCCAAATTACAGAGGCCCAATAGTTGCAAAAGCAACATAAGAACATATAGATGGCTTATCTGTGGTCATCTGACAAAGCTAGGCAGGACTGGCAGTTGCCATTTTCCAATAGGTGTTTGCTGGTCTGTCCTAAAACATTTTGGTGGTCTTGCCTGCTTTCTGGTGGATGCCAGATTACAGCTGTTAATGCCTGACAGTCTAACTGATAGACGTGCCATGAAGGCCAGTGATCTGAGAGAGGTAAGAAAAGTGGATTAGGAATGCAGTAGTTTTGCTTCATTTTTGATCCATACCTATACAACATGTCAAAAATGCACTTTGGTCCTCTGCACTGCTGTGCTGGCCTCTTACCCTAGTGCTAGAATTCACAGAAAGGTGGGGAAATCATTACAGGCAGAACAATTAAATATCCTCCTTGTGGAGCTGCACCTACCTATTCCACATTCCTCAGCTACAACCAAACCTACAACTGAAAAACAAAATATTTAGAATTATTCAGTGCCTGGTACATGCTTGGATTTTCTGACTACTTCTACACGGAGATGTTTAGCTACTGAAAAAGAAATAACAGATTGAGCAAATTAAAGATGCAAACAACTTGTCAGGGCTGGTAAATCTAAACATTGGCCCATTGCTAGCTGAATTATTGCATTAACTATAGGTTCTTCCTTGAAAAGCCCAGACAATTAGCTACATGCATCCTTCGTGCATTAATCCAGTTCCCAGAGAAAGCAACAGAAAACTCCTTGTTACTGTCTGCGAATGCTAGATTGGGCAGTATAAGACAATAGGAAGGGAACTTAAGCCTCCCCAAACTTCTGGCTGTCGGAAGGACCCCAGCCAGCCTGAACACCGAGCAGAAGGAATGTTCCTGCAGCATTCATTGCACGGAAATGTGTGCAAGGCCTCAGCAAGTCTGCACCAGTGAGACCCTCGAGAGAGCGCTGGGAAGCCTCACTAGATACGAGACTAGACCTTGGATCTAGAAACATAAATACCGCTTGTGCACATATTGTGCAGTGGTACTTTGCTCCCAGCTCACCCACAGTAGGGCCGAGGCAGCAATCAAAAAGACACTGAGCACTGGGATCCTCTCACGTTGCTCCTTCTGTGGCTCCGCACAGGACCACTGCAGAACTGGTCCTCCCAGGAACAAATCAAAGCAACGTTATTTTGCAATTCAGGGACTTTGCATTGGTTTGTGTTTGGTCTAAGATGGTACTGCATAGCTTTTTTTGAACACAGTATCTGCTGTTTGATAAGAGACAGCTTGGAGAAACTATAAATGATTTACAGATTAAGCTAAATTAAGAAAAAATGGTCAAGGCCCATTAAATGAATAGTGTCATTTTGATTCTTGCATTTTTACCTACAGTTTTGCAGACCAAATTCAAATCAGACTTAGAAGTGGCTCAAATGGTACCTTAATCTTGAGTCTGGAAGACCAGAAACTGGATTTGTCATCTGGTGGTTTGTCTACACAACTGTAAAACTCAATAGAAAAAAAAAATACCATTATCTCTTGCTTTTAGACACCAGCATCCAGTCGTCCTCAGACAACAACAGCTCATTCTGTGCCTGTCCTTAACTGCGAAACAATAGAAAAGAAGATAAGAAAGAACATCCAACACTCCTGGAGAGGCATATTGAAAGCGTGCACAGAGAAGGATGTCAGCAAGCGAGGAGAAATCCCAGTGTCAGACTTCCTTGGTTTGTTACCATCTGAAAAGTGCTTTTCTCAGTCTCAGATGCGTTCTGTTCTCTTTCTGGTGTCCCAGCCATAGGAACATCTGGCCTCAAGTGGCGCCCACTGCATGATTGCTCCAGGCCCCGCCCTGCTGTGGCAGAGCAGAACAGCCTTGGGTGCAATTCATTCAGGTTCCTATTCCCAGTGGAAAAGGAGTGCGTGGCCTTGCTTGTGGGTACTTAGAGCACGTGTACAGGTTTCTCCTCACCGTCCCAACACACCACCCTTTCCGTGCCAGGGGATATCTCTGTAAATAGATTCACCTTTTCCTTCTGAGCCCTGTGTGTGCTTCTGGTTGCACTGGTCTCGATGGCTGAACACCTGCTCATTCGAAAGGACCCTGGATTTTATTCTTCGAAGAAGTGGGCTACGCTGCTCTTCTGGGGTGTTCTGGAGAGAGGATTTTCCATGGCTTTGTTAGAACATATGCGTGTGTGATAAGACAGTGCACACCTGTATAATCAAATGTAAAGTCCTGGCTATAAGAACATGTTAGCTTATCAGATCTTGCATCTCAGTTAACGTCAAGGATCACCTCTTGTGCATTTAAAATCAAAATGACATGTTATCAGTCCCCTGGAACCCCATAAAAATGTGAATGCCACCCCATAAGTACGGGCATGTGCATACACCTGCGTATAGCAAGATCTGCATAACACACTTAGGCAGCAGTCGCTGTAACCGATGACCTGTCAGCATATCCCTGGTGAAACACGTGAAACACAGGACAGTGACTGGCTGTTTTTAAGAATGACAAAATGAATATTCTTTCTTTGCATTTCAGATATAGCAGAGAAGTTCAATTTGGATTTAAGTGAAGGGGAAATCAACCAAATAACCACAAAATATGATTTAAAGAAAAACGGAAAATTTGCATACTATGACTTCCTTCAGAGCAGTATCTTGTTGTTAAAACCACTTGAAAGCTCACTGCTACAGAGGGTGATTATACAGAAGCCACAAAAGCCGGTAGGTACAAAGCTTACAAAAATCAAAATGACAACTTTTTTTTGTTTCTGCTGTTCTGACAGGATATTTTGTGGCCTGTTTCTATAGTCACTTTATGCAGGGACTTTCTGTTATTTAATCCCATGATACTAATTGCCTAGTATTCCTTTGGCATCTCTTTCAGTTGGAGGATTTAACTCCTTGGGATCATGCTCTGTGTATCCAGGTTATAAAGTAAATCGGCCAAATTTACTGAAATTTGGATAATAATTCCCAGCAGAAAATATAGGAGCTGACAGTTTAAGAGCTTTTGTTGAACTAAATAAAAAACAAGCTAGAAATAAAAAGTGTCTGGGATGTGCCTTAGGATGGCCCCGACGTGTCAGCAAGCTGTGCCTCTGCTCCACACCCAGCCCTGTAAAACAGCCCAGAGGAAGCTCTCCCTCTCGCTGCCATTAACGGTCACTAAAAACATCGTTGTAGCCAGGACTGGTCAGCACCTATCGCACCCTTGCACCTCTCCCTGCCACACAAAACAGCTCCCAAGCTGCGATGAAGAGGCAAAGGAGTCCCAGCAAAACAGCTACACACAGGCTGTTCCCCTCTGCCCGCAGTACCGCTCCAGGGCAGAAAAGATCAGAGGAGACACAGAAATCTGGCTCTGGTGGCCCAGAAAGGAAGGCGTCAGTAATAGCATCCCAATCAAGTTATGTAGTAGGAACAGTGCCAAATTCCAAATCTGCTCATTCAGCGAGCCTGCTACATTTTTAGGCTGTTTCTGACTGTGCCTAATTAGTTTAGATATGGTTAGTAGCAGCATTTTATAGAGAAATTACATTACCGAACTGTTTTCGGATGTGGAACGAACAGATTGCTACCAAGGTATGAAGAGAGTATCATTAGGAATTATCAAGTATTCACTACCAGTAGGGAGAGTAAGGTAAAACTATTAAGTTTTGCATCAAAGAACTTCATTATCTTACATAAGGTTTCCTTTATACACAAACTTGATGCTGTAAAATTCCATCCCAGTATTCTGGAGTGGATAAAGCAGTAATTTTTAAGTCCCTATGTAGTTGTCTCAAATAATTTTTATTTTATTTATCCTATTCAGAAAAAATAATGAATGTCTCAGTCCATGTTCTGAGCACCTTTATATAGGTAATATTCAGAGTGAAATTTCCTCATAGATTGCTCGGTCTATTTTACCTAGTAAGTGCACAGAAAGGAATAATTAAAAAAACTCAAATAAAATGCTTTTCTTTTGGTGGCAGGCACAACTCCTTCCCATTCTTAAAAGCCTGAGAGAATCAGCGGCCCAGGGCTTCTTGGAAGCATCCAGGCTCTGAGCAGTGAAAGCAACCCAAGCTGCAGTCACCATAAATGCTCTTTCCCTCCCTTCAGCCCACGGGGTACTCAGTACTTTGGGTTGGAAAAACTGCATTATTCATGCACCCGCTCTCCTTAGCTACACAGTCTGTCGGAGGGATACCCCACGAGCACAGAACCGCCGTGCAGCTGCCCCCCAGGCCTCTTCCAACACCCATGGGTGCAGCACAGCAGGTGTATAAAGTCAACTACACAATCCCTTCACAAGGAGATGCTGTGGGGACTCCAGCAAGGTGTGCAGCTGGCACCTGATCACAATAATAAATAACAGGAGTGTGGGGGGAAGCCAAAATGGAGGTGTACTTTTTTTAAAAAAAAAAAAGGTACTAGAGGAGATCCAGAGCCTGCAGGTGGATTGGGGCTTACTCATCACTCCAGTGTTAAAGCTTTGTACAAGTAGAATTAATTTTGCCTTAATGAATACTCCTGCAGTTCAGGTGTGTTCAGGGTACACCAATGTAAGAAGTTCAGGCAGGCTAAAACAACAGGCCATAACATGTCCCAAGGAAAATCAGCCCTACGCCCAGCAGTGGAACCCTAGACAGGTTCAAAAGCTGGTTACAAGGTATTTTATGTACTGGGAAAAGTGTACAGTAGGGGTTTATTTTTTATTAAATACCATACCACTCCCACCACTGGCTTATGCATTCAGTGACTTCTACGCAAAAAATTCATTCTGAAAAATGAACACTGCAGAGAATTAAAAGTGACTGAAAGGGAGTTGAAACAAGGCAAGCACGAAACATGTGAAAACACTGAGATCTTGAGCAGAAGTAACACTGACTTCAGAATCAGTTTCAAATAATGAAAAGTTAAGGCTGTGACAGTGATTAAGTAAATATACCATCTGCACTTCCCAAGAATATCAAAATGTTATAGGTTAAAATCATCTTGTGTAAACAGTATCCTGCAATAATTTGTAAACAAGTGTTCAGCAGCTAGGCGCAGATTAAGGCAGTATTACAGTCCAACATCTTTTCGTTCTGCATGATAGTTCTGCCCAGTTGTGTTCGTGAGGCTGTTGGTAAATGCGAGTCTTTCTCATCCAACTTTGTTAGCTGAGTCCTGGACCACAAACCACGTCATTCTTCAGTGCAATGCTCAGAATTCAGCCCCAGATCCTGCACTGCTGGAGACCAATGAAGCGAACTTTCCAATCCTGTGATGAAAGTCGTACTGGACTGTTAAATACTGCAGATTTCAGACAAGTATGTTGCGTTTAGCAAATAATAGTCAGAAAATTACAGTCATCTAATCTAAGCTTCCTGATTGAAAAATTTCTGAAAAATGGTACTGAACTAGAGCGTAGAAACTCATCCTGGCCCCTCTCTGTGACTTTAGCTCTGACCATTACTCACGGGAATCTTTATCAACATGTGATTACACTTTCTTGACATCTGAGGTCTTGGTGGGGTCCTGACTAGATAAAGCAGAGAAAAACCTTAGTCCCTACACAAAGATTAAATGTGGATCTTTCACCAACACATGGGAAGGGAATAGAAGCAGACCTTCGGACAGGTCTCCCTGCAGGATCCTGTGACCCGTCAACTGGTGCGGTCCCTTCTAAATGTGAAACGGGCTCAAGCAATCCCCATTCGAGAGCTTCTGTTTCTGGTTTCTCTCTTTGCTCTCCTGTGTGCAGCATAATTTTGTACTAGGCAAGGGATCAGTATCCTCTGCAAATATTTAGGTATCTTGTATCTGCTCAAAGGGCAAATACACACCTGTGTATTCTGGACACCAGCGATTCTTCATCTAGATCCATAGGGAGTTTGATTTTTGCTTAGCTTTACTGATTTCAGAATCTTTGACATTGTTTTAAATGGAAACAATAATCACTATCTGTTCTGGAGTAATTCTGAATATTTACTATTCAATTGCAAGAAAAAAAGAGTGGGGCCCTGAACCCATTTAGTGCTGCATGCATTGGGACACCCCTTGGCATCTTTACTTCAGAAAACTGATCAACTAGCAGCCAGGATGCTCAAGCGCAGTAAGCAAATGCTTGGCTGCAGTAAGGAATAGATAAGGTGTGCTTCTGACACTCCCCTTCCCCTGGAGCTGTGGGAAGCCGGCTTGTTGCCTGCTAGATATAAAACTGTTCAATTATACCAGTCACAGAAATGCTCTTTTAAGTCTTCACTTATTTAGGACTGGTGGGAACGTGATACGTTCTGGCACTGCCACACAGCTGAAACCTGAGTCCCTCCTGCTCCTCCACGAAGGCTGAGGAGCAAGATGCATCGGTGCAGCCGTATCAGCTTCATGCCCGAGGCTCCCTGTCTGTCACTGCAGCTTTCTGACTGCTTGGGCACTGCCTCGGCAGACCGGGCTCCGGGGAGGAGGAGTGAAGATCAGGCTCCTTTGCATTCCATTTTAATTCGTCATGTTCCTCTAGGACGTGTGATGATTACCATTGATAGTTAAAGCAATGTCAACAACTTTCAAATCAAGCTTCCTGACATGATATAAGCTAAGCAAAACCACAACCAAAGAATGAACTCTTCGTTGATCTAGATCAAGAAGCCATCCTCAATTCCAAAATCCTACTACAAAGGTGTTAATCTGCTGTTTGACAAGATATCAAACCATTTGTGGAGGTACAGATCCTTTTGTCTCCTAGGTAACTTAATTTACTGAAACGTGGAAATTAGCTCTCCACTAACTTCAGTAACACTGCTATTTATGGCTGTACTATCTGCAAGGGGTCATCAACGATTTCTGATGCTAGGCCCTTAAGAGGGAAAGGGGCAGACTAATCCAAGTTTGCCAGAAGACAAATGACAACTGGCCTAGCACCCAAGGACACACCGTGTTGCTGGTCACTTTCAGGGTTTAAATTCCCAAGTGCATGTAAACCCAGAGGTAATCCTCAGAAATGAGTGCGTTATTTTCTTTCATGTCAGGGCAACGAGAACATTTGAAACTGCTGAAGCCCTGAAAAATGCACCAGGGGGAGGTATTTGAAAGATGCAGGTATCTAACCTGGCTTTTAGCCTCAGCTGCACCAACTGCGTCCTGTTCCAGCTGGGTCCTCACTGAAGTGGGTGCTTCCAGGCTCAGCATTTCTCCCATGGAAATTAAAAGCACTGTGTACGTCATGGGTGTTATCACACACACAGCTTGAGTGACTGGATCGTTTCTTCTGTTTCTCTGGATGCAGAGGCTGCAGATCACCCAAGAAGGATAGAAAGGAAGACATTCCACCCCTTCATCTCATCTCCAGATAATAGTGGAAACCTTTTAAACATGTACTTTTTCTAAATTAGCTTCTATGCACATGGGTGCTACCCCTTTCCCCATGCTCCCTCAGGCAAGTGCTAGTTGAGCAAGTGCACAAAACCCTGCGTATGCAGGTGTTCAGATACCCCAGGGAGCCAGCACTGGCATGGGAAGAGTAAGAGATAATAAAGGAACATTTGATTTTTCTAATATTATGAGAAATAAGAATTTACTCTAAGACAGAGTAGAGCTGAATCATCAAGTTATTTTGTAAAGAAATTTTAGGAAGATAAGTGAATGTTTTTACTTCTTGCACACCCAAAGCGCTGAAATAAATTTTAAAGTTGTCTCTGTCTTTTGTAGGTTCTTCATGAATACCACATCAACCTAACTGAAGAGGAGTTATTCAACATTTTGGAATATTATGATAAAACTTTGTCTTCAAAAATATCCTATAATGATTTTCTCGGAGCATTTGTACAGTAGGATTTGGTCAAATGCAGGAAAGTGTAGATAAAGACAGTGACTGATTTATAATTTCAAATTTGAAACTAATAAATTAATTGAGTATGGCTTTTTTGTATCTATTCATTAGAAAACTCAAAATACTTTAAAATCCTGACAGTGGTCCTGTGTTGTGGATTAAATCTACATAGTGAGGGAATTAATTTTGCATAATCCATTTATCAAAAAAGACGACGACAACAATTAACATTGTCAAAATAATGCTTCCTAAGACATCTCCAAAAGCAATTGATTTAAGGAATTTTTTTTTAATTTTACGCATTTTACTAATGACATACTCTTAACTTCAGTAAAAAGGTTTACAAGACATACTATTGAATTTCCTCAATTGTCGTTTTCCAAACACATTACTTTTAATATGTTAGCCTTCGTTTTTCAGAAAAAATCATCCTATTTTTCAGCCCATCTTTTCCTCTATTTGCAGAGCCATATGTGTATTGTCAAAGAGCTGTTGATATGGACCGGCCGCTGAATCTGAGCGGATGCCAACTGTGTGTGGACACCACACCTTTCCCTGTTAAAACTATTCTTCTACACCCTTCAGCACAGTTTAGAAAAGAAGTTATTTTACCAATAAGCACTGGCTTTTTAACTTCAGAGAAATATTCCCAGTGTTAGCCGTGAGGTTTTGGTTGGGGTTTTTTTTGGTTTTTTTTTTTAAGGACTCTCTCTCTAGATATACACACACACACATTCAATAGTCAGTTGCAAGTAAAACCTCTGGTTAGATTTCCCAGTTCTAGAAAAATTCTGCTTGAGGATCTTGCAAGGTACTTAGGTCTTGGCAAGGAAATTAAAAGATAGTTGTTTGTCTGTTGAACTCTTGTGATAATTAAAGGATAGTATGATCATCAGAGCTCACTTCCTGGGATTATATCAACAGTTAAAACACTTACATGCTCTGAAGAATTGTTAGATAAATATTTCACTGTCTGGTTCCTGAATTAGTTCTCATCTGTACACTGAAGAGCCCTGTCCTCATCACCTGAACTGATTTGGTATCTTTCTTTCTCCCAGGTAACATACAAGTTAACAAAAATTAATAAAACAAAAGAAGACAGCAAGTTATGCATGGACAAAGATACATGTGCGCACACACACATCTATGTATATCAAGGGAAGTCTTTGGAATGGGAAAGGGTAGAGGAACATAACTGTGTTTTTCTTATTATTTCTGGTGAATCTGTGAACCATTGTGATGAATCTGAAAGATTCCCAGTGCAGAACACTTTAATGCATGTTTTTCTCTGAGAAAATGTTTCTTTGCATTTGGAGCTTCTCAGGAGATATTTTGAAGCTTTTGAGTAAAAAGCATTGGGGAGGTTTCAGGTTGGATGTTCAGTATTGTTTCTCTTTTAGCTCCTAAGATTTGTGTCATTTGTATTCTACTATAAAATAAATACATTTGGAATGGGATATATTTGAAATAGTAACACAAAAAATTCTTGCTAGACTTTTCTCCAAAACCGATGGCTGTGTCTAAGTCCCTGAAATTGCTGCTTAGCTATTCGATTAACAGAGGAAACTGAAACTACTGTTATTTAAGGATGTTCTCCCGTAGTAAATCAATACAAAAATTCCTAGTTCCATTAACAGAATACAGTAGGTTTTAAGAATGCACATACATACGCCAGCAAGTGAGTGGAAAGGGCTGGTCCCGGTTCAGGTGCCTGAGCAGAGGCAAGGCAGCTCTTTCCCCTGGGCCGCCCGGGCCTTGGCACCCGCCAGCCCCACCGGGATGTCCCCAGCATCCGAGGGCATCGCAGACGGCAACAGGTCACTCTGCTCCAGCAGCTGAGCTGAGCCCAAGGGGCCTTCAGTTTAGCTCCATTTAAGAGCCAATTAGCCTATTTTTGTTTAATTTTATCCTTGTAACTGGTGTGAAGCCTCAAACTGCTCTCTTCCTTAATGGCAACTTCTTTCCTCCTCCCCAGGCAGGTGCAACATGCCTGATTTAATTTCTGTTATTATTTCATACAGTTTATGTACTGAATTAATCATTTGTATTCATTAAAGAAATAACTGCTATTTTGGAATATCTAAAATTATAACACAAATATTACATTAATTATTTTTAAAATAGTGGATGTCACTGTACTGATCTAACTGAGGAGAAAAAAATAAACTACTTAAGTGATTATTGTGTAGTGTTGTTTAGGGTTTTGTGGGCCTTTTTGGTTTTTTGTTGGTTTGTTTTGGTTTTTTTTTTTTTCCCCCCCCAGAACCTCCTATACCTTCTGTTTGATAACTGGGTCCAATTTTATATCAAATACAAGAAGACTTCCATCCCTGTGCTGCTTTCTGGCACAGAGCACCGTGTTTCACAAAGGGATACAGGGAGTTGTGTCCCTTGCTCCACCATTTTCAAGACACCCTCCATCTTCGGGAGAGGCGATGTGGCAAGGGGATGGATGTCTGGGTTTCCTGACACATCCTGCCAGAGGATTTTTCATTAGTTCGACTGGCAGGAGTACCAAATCCAACAACTCTGAAGGGATTAAAGAACAATCTTTTCACTGTACAAACAAATCAAATCCTGCTGGTTTTTTTAGTGAGTTCTTAAAGGCAGGGATGGCACTTACCAACTGTTTATCCAACCTCAAAAAAAACCCAAACTGAATTTCAGCTGCCAGCATTTTGAAATAACTGAGGTAATTTTTCATATTAAAATCACAAACTGCTGGATGGATAAACTTAGTAATAGAAGAGGGCTTTATTTTTTTGCAGCTGCTCTGCCTAACCCAGGGTCAGCCCCCCAGGCAGGAGAGGCTGGCAGAGCTCCCCTGTGCGGTGGGTGATGTCAGCGGGATTGAGCGTTATCCCAGGGTAATGGGCTCCCACCGCTGTATGTCAATGCTGCGGCAAAGCTGAGGCAGTTACGAGACTAAAAACATCAACTTAAAACTCAGAAATGTCACTTCCAAGTGGAGGACAGCGAAGCCATGTCTGCTCCGGCCGGAACGCCTTCGCTCCGCTGTCCCCGCGGGCACAGGCTGGGCCCAGCCCTCGGCCTCGCAGCGGGCAGCCATCGAGCTCCTGGCCGGGCTGACCATGATGGGGTGTCCCACAGGGCACGAGGGGCGGCCACGCACACAGTCAGGGGAGCCGTCTGCCCGCGGCGGCCTCTCCAGCACAGCGGGAGAAGAGCGGCCGCGGGGGTAACTCAGCTGCAGACACCAACCCCACTCCCTGTGGAGGGAACAGGCCAGGCCCCGCCGCCCGGCCCCGCCATTTCCCTGCTGCTCCGTCCCCACAGCCAGCAGTGCTGGGGGGGCTTCGGTGCCTCTGCTGAGCTGGAGACAAAGGCTTGCTAAGGCTAAAGGAAAAGGGCTCCTTCAGCAGTGCTTTAGCAATACTGTAAGTTTAATTTCCTCCACTCCAGAACTAATTGAAGGAGACTGAAGTCACTATCAAACCTGCTGCTGCACAGGAGCCTCACATCGCTGCCAGGCCTCCCACCCACCCACCAGACCCCTCGTGTTTCCCCACCTGCACAACCAAGTTTTCTGCTCATTGCTACATCCCTCAGCAAAGCATCTGCTCACACGTGGTACCTCTAACAGGGGGAGCAGGCATCTCCAGCTCACCACTGCCAAATTACATACTCTGACTGCTCAGAAAACCCTTTTCCAGGAAGAAAATGTCACAAAGAGACACTGGGCACCAGCACAGGGAGAAGCCCCCCAGAGCTGCAGCCTGCCCAGAGGGGCCAGGTCACCACTAGCACCAGCCATTGTAACCCTGCACTGCAAGAAAGCCCACACCAGCCAAACATCATAGGGCTTCCAGACAATTAAAATGCAATAGAAATATCTCTCACCACACAGAAAGTGAACTCCGTGTAGAAGCAGGCTATAGAAGACAAGGCAGTATCTGTCCCTGGGTTTTCTTCCTCCCCCATCTTGCTGCTCAGGTTTTTCTCACTTGGAAGCCCCTGTAAATATGGACTCACCAGCAACATGTGCTGCTCATTAGCACATCCTCAAGCCCACCTGAGCTACTTGGCCTCTTCAGATCCCCTGCCCTGAGGCCAGCTTGCTGCTTTTGCCAAGAAACGGCTAGTTTGGGGGGGTGGGGGAAGCTCCAGGAGATCTTTTGGAGCAGGGTAGAAAGGCCTGGCACAAAAGCTGTTTGCTAGAAGTGTGAGGAAGCAGGACAAGGGAAAAGAAAGATGGGAATCAGACAGAGGAGGGAAGGAGGAAAATGTCTGTAGACTCTGTACCAGCTATTTCCATCCTAGGGCTTGATATGGAGCCTGCGAGAGCAGAAATAGAGTCTCTGTGCTCGAAGGATGAAGGAGTAGGGAAGGGCAGAGAGAGGGCTGGGGCTAGGCAAAGGGACAGAGCAGAACAAAAAGAAGGAAGAGATTCATAGGGGCCATCTTCTACATCAGCAACGGGCATAAAGCCTGCGAGGCTAGACATAGTGTGTGCTTCAGAAAAAAAAATCAAACTTCTTCCAAATGCAGTCATTTGTTTGATTAAGGCATTACTGTGTGAAGTGCCTATATCTCTGTGCAATTACTGTTTTTATCTGGATGATATGCAGCAGGTCATGAGCAGTAAGGGATGCTCCAAACATGGGAAAATGAAAATCAGATTTTTAAAAAAATCCATTTTCTAAAAAATAATTTTCTTCTGTTTTTGAATTTTTCTACGCTAAAGGCTGTCACGCAATGGAAAGAGCATTATTATGCTGTGAAAAGAGTCATAAAAAGAATTTTGTATTATATCAATACTTAAAATATGCAAATATGATATCTTCACAACGCCCCAAAATTATGCTTGGCATGAATTCTTAGCAACAATACAAATATCATCATCTTCAAATAAGCAGGTATAACATGCTGCTCAAATAGCTGTAAAAACAACCTCATCACAGCTCTGGGAGCATCCAGATTTCATCTTTGATGTAGGTAGATTTTAAGTAGGAAAGGGAAGAAAGTTGTCTTAAACATCAGGGTGTATTGGGATGAGCCTTAGTGGAGCAACTGCATATTTAATGTGGAAAGAAGCCCTGCCGGCGTGCATTTACAGAGCTATTGCCGTTATAAAAACCCAATTCTGGTACTGTGGGGGCTGAGCGCCGTGGCACAGCCTCCTCCTTCCCTCCCAAATCCCCACTGAAACCAGGTTATCCCCCGGCTGCTGTCCAGCGCGTGTGAGCCTTACCTTAGTTAGTGTCTGTCTTTATCATTATACAGTAAATTGGCTGTGATTTGAAAAAAAAGACGGGGCAGGGGGGGAAACAGTAAAAATAGTGTAACACAGACATTTCATTGTGGGGTGGGTACCCTTTCGCACCTTCTTTCAGTGTAAGTATTTTTACAGGGCTTGAGCCTGGTCTCGTTAAATCAACAACATACTGTGACTCCCCTGGCTTCTGTGGATTTATCCCAGCGTTTGAGATCAGGATTATACCTTTTTTTTTCTTTTTTTCCCCTGCAATCAGATTTTCAAGAAAGTAGCAGCTATTTCTGCTCGGCTCACTCCAGGGCAAGAGTGGCGGGAGGGTTTTGCCCGAGGAACAATGCATCTTTCTCCATACACTGTACAGAATTCCCATCTTGTGCATTAGAATAGATGTTGAAACAGTTCTAATTAACATTTTTAATTTGCATTTTAATTGCCTGCCAGGGTGTGAAATGACATGTCTGGGCAAAGGAGCATTTTCTTGGTTCCAGTGGTTTGCACAGTCCCAGCGAGGCAACAGTGATAGAAGTACCCTGGCCACTGGTCATTTTGCAGAATTCCCCATAATTAGGCAGGGCCTGATCCAAAGTCCAATAAGTTAAGCGGAAAGTGTTCACATGGGGGGGGGGTGGGGGGGGGGGGGTGTTTGTTTGTTTGTTTGTTTTTAATGAATGGGACTCCCATAATTAATTTTTGTCTGAAGATACACATCACATCTTGATTTTAAAATTGTCAGTTGCAAAGAATCAGCGCAATCATTCGAAGGTTGTTTTAGTGGCTAATTACTCTCTTTGTATAGAAAACACCATATACATACATACGAATATATATGTATTTTTAAGGTTATATTATTTCAGATATGAATTTGCCTCTGTGCAGCTTCCAGCTTGTGCACCCTGCAGCTACGTAAAAGTCACGGTGAAATCATCCTGAAGCTCTTCTTTTTCCATCAAGACAGTGAGCTCCCCGGATTTCACCTCTTAGGGAAAACTTTCTAGCCCTTTTCCCATTTCCATGGGTCCTCCTGGTGTCGATTCCAACTTCTCAAAATCATGCTAGAGCTGGAGATGTCCAAACCGGGACGTTTTCAAATCTCAGCCGTAGGGATGCCAAATGCAGAGGACACGTAACCTCCTTCTGCCAGCTTTGCCCACTCAGCTGCTTCATTCTCTCTTCTGGCCGTGGCACCGACTGGGCACTCCAGGCACTTTCTGCCAGCCAGACCCATAGCCAAGTCCTCTTTTTCAGAGCTCTTCTACTTGAGGCAAAGTCACTCTGGCCCATGTCCTTGTGTTTAGGCATACAACTTCATACATGGCCATACTGACATGTAGACCAATTTGCTGTACCTCATTTTCTAAAAACCATCTAGATCAGAGTGTACCTTTGAGTCGTCCTATTCAGTATTTCCTGAAGTTTGACACTTGGTTCATCTGCAAAAAGTTTCAGTAACACCCTTTTTTTTGGGGGGAGGCAGGTTTCCCGGTCAAGATCTAGCAGTTAAATCATGTCAGGACAGGAACCACCACCTGGAGGACCCTACAAAACGGATAGCCTCTTAAAGATGATTCCTCATTTAATTACATCGGTTAGGTGGGTTCTAATCCATTTAACGTGTGCCATGTCGAAATTATATCATTCCCGTTTCCTCCTCAAAATACTAGGCAATGGTGCCAAGTCATGTGCCTTACAGAAGTCTATTACCTTAACGCTATTTCATTTGTCATCCAAACTTGTAATCTCATAAAAAGATATCAAATTAGTTTGAGAAGATCCATTTTACCTAAACCCACCTTGATTAGCATTTAATTTTATTAGCCCTTTTAATTCTTTATTACTGAAGCCTTGCACAATCAATCCCATCACTGCTTTTTTCCGGGGATCAAAGTCAGGCTAACGCTCTCTCACTTTGGCCATCCTCTTTCCCTTTTTAAAATATTGGCACAATTTCAGCTTTCTCTGGACTGCTGAGACTTCTCTCATGTCCTTATGTGTCTGAAAATTCTTTATTAGCAGTTTAAAAAGCTCCTCCACCAACTTCTCAGACACAAAGTTCTGATTCGAGATTTGGTAATTGCTGTTTAAGGTGCTGTTTAAGGACTGCAAGGCTTAAAAGTACTTGATCACCAGCAGTGTGTAATGTCCCACTACCACCTGGCCATTGTGTCTGCACATAGCAAAGATATTTAAAAATTCCACCTCTTTAATAATACTGTTGGTGAATCTCTCATTCCCATTTGCTTTTGTATTCTTATCATTTCAAGCCATTGATACTCCCTGTGCATGTTTGCTTTCCTCATCACTTTTTGACACAAATTTCTCCCTTCATCAGTTTGGATTACATCTTTCTTTTTCTTTTTTTTTTTTTTTTTTTTCTCCCCCCAGCCTGCTTCTGTTTACCCTCAAAAACAGTATGGGGTGGTTTTTGTAATTAGTTCAGGTCTTTCTGGATTCTGGGACTGTTCTTTGGCAAACTCGATTAAACAGTTTGCAAATACCATCTATATTTTCCTGCTTCCATGTTTTTCCTCCTAACAGATGTGTTAGTATTCGGCTTTGTGAAATCGCCCTTTTGAAAGACAAAGAGTTTATATCTGACACGTTCTATCTCCTTATTTTACATTCATACAGTGGGTGTGATCAAAGTCATGGCTGCTGATACCTCAAGCTGCTTCAGCATCCTTGTTCTGTGAACCAGTTCTCCTTGTTCATAAGATGAGACATGATGGGGATGTTTTCCTGCTGGAAGTAGCCTTTTGGTCAGAAAATTGTCATCCAGGGGCTTTAGAAATTCTGGCAGACTGGAATCTCCACTTTAGAACATTCCCATTCAGAATGAACTGTCTCCCGACGAGTGTGGGTATGTTGCAGCCATTATTGATTGGTGTTTAAGTAGTAGTAGTAGTCATCCTCTATAGAGATGATTGATAAAGCTCAACCAAATTTAATGGTGTCAACTGCCCATCACCTGGAGGGACACCACAAGCTTTACTTCTTGGGTCCAGTGGGTGAATAAACATTCCCGCCAACCGACTCCATAGTTGCCAGCATCATCATTTTATACTGTGAGCCAGTTTTATTTTCCTTTTGACGAGTTGATCTTCTCTAAAGAGATTATAAACAACTTAATCAACATTCCTGTCGTGTGTCATCCTATTAGGCTTCATTAATATCAGCTAGTTCAAATGCATGTTTCTAAACAAGCAGTTCCTAGTCCTTGCATTTATTACCTGGGCTTTTAGTCTTGATACATAATCAATTTATGAATTTCTGCACAGCATAGTCTTTGTCTCTCATTGCCAACACAAAGATCTTGTACAGTCTGAGGGTTTGGTGGTCCCTTCTTCTCGCACACTTCTGTTAATTGAAACCCCTCCTTGCTGCTCCGGACAGCCTGCTCTTCTGCAGCTCTTCCGGACGGTGCAGGTTTTCTGGTGCCCTAAAAACCCAAATTCTTTAACTTATACCTCCTAGTTAAGCAGCAATTTCACTGGCACGTCCATGTATCTTCTGATTTCTCACATTTACTGCCAAGAGGATACCTCAGACATCCCTCCCCCTCAGCTCCTTTAGGAGTGTATCCTTTACTAAGCTGCACCAGGAATCAGCACAGCGGTGTCTTTTGATTTCGTGAAGGATTGTCTTTTGTGCTCTGAGTCTGTGTCAGTTCATGACTCTGGTGCCAGCCTGGCCCTTGGAGAATATTTCTTCCTCCTCTTCTCTGTGCAACAGTTGTTCTGCCTCCCTGGTTTTGTCCTTTTCTGCTTCTTCCCAGTACCCAGAGAGGGGATGCTGTCTCTGCATTTCACTGTCTCAGCACACAAAATTTCTTAGACTTTTCTTGTGGAAATAGTAAAGACTGTGCATCGTATTTACTTATCAAAGGCAATCATCAATTGAACAACTTCTAAAGCAAAATCCTTCCCCAAAGAATTAACCTTTTTGCTTCTATAGCTCAAGTTCCTGCATGTGAAGTCTCATATCCCAGCTAAACCTGAACTAAACTGCCACGGTTTGCAATAACTACATAGCTCAGCACCCTGAGCCTCTGCCTCTTATAGGGGTAAAACTCCGGTGACGCAGGGGCACCTACCTTCCACTTTGAAGATGTGTTCCCTTGAAAAGCTGAAATGTCCCTTGAAAAACAGTCACAAAAATGAAGTGCAAGTCTGAATAAAATTCAGATGAAGTGAGCACGATCTGCCATTAAAACATGATCAGAGGGTTTCCCCTGGAAAGGAGGCTGCTCTCACTCGGCCAGGAGAAGTGAAGGTCCAGCACAGCGGATCTCTCAACTACTCCAGCTCGGCTAGAAAAGGGCACAGAGCAGAGATAAACACAGCAGCTCTTGAAAACATCCCGAAAAAGTGCATAAGCCTTAGGGTGCAGTCATATGAGGCTGCTCTTGGCTCAAACTCATTTAGATGCTTGTTTTGCTGAGGTCAGTGCTCATACTTCTGCTGACTTCGATATGACCAAGACATTTCCCAGCACACATCCCTTCAGAGTAGGTTTTCCTCCTGCTGTCCCAAAACAACCAAAGCAAATCATGTTGTTGCACTGAAGGCATCAGGGCAGAAGGAAGAAAAACAGCAGGCTCCGGGGTTTTGCTGTGGCTCCCCATGTATGTTAAGTTTTGGAGGGGCTGGGGCAGTCAGATGGACGTGCCGGGTGCCTGGAGGCTGCGTGGCAGCTCTGAGCCAGTCACCACGCAGGACATCACCATGCAGGATGTCACCACACAGGATGTCACCACGCAGGACATCACCACGCAGGACATCACCATGCAGGATGTCACCACGCAGGATGTCACCACGCAGGACATCACCATGAAGGACATCACCATGCAGGATGCCACCACGCAGGACATCACCATGCAGGATGTCACCACACAGGATGTCACCACGCAGGACATCACCATGAAGGACATCACCATGCAGGATGTCACTCATAGCCACACAGGCTGGGGGACACTGGGGACGGGGAGCATTGCAGGTGGCTTCCCCTCCTACAAGGAGGAGCATTTTACACCACGAGGGTGGTCAAACACCGGCAGAGATGCCTGGGGGGGTGATGAGCTCTCCATCTTTGGAGATACTCCGAACTCAGCTGGAGGAGCCCTGAGCAGCCTGCCTGGCTGGCTGTGCTCAGAGCGGGAGGTTGGGCTGGGTGCCGTCAGGACCTGAGCGACTGGGAAACCAGGCTTGGGTCATTTTGCTCCTCACGGAGTAAGTTGGTTTCCAGATTCAATGGGTCTTGGGCTTCTGACAGAGTGTTGCATGGATTTGGCTCAGCTTTGCACTCGCACTGCTACCAGCACCCTCTTCGTGGGGGAACAACTTTGCAGCCCTCTGTAGCCATGTACACAAGAGAGGAAAAGCCAGGGAAGCCACCGAGGAGGCAAGAGAAGTAACTGTCTTTTACATCTCTAAGGAACTTTTTTAAAGAATAAAACCAGTCTTTTTTTCTTTATTAAAAAATAAAAAGCCCACATACCACCTTCCTGTTTCAACTCTACATGTGGGTTGTGAGTTCCTGATGATTTTTAGACCAACACCACAATTGCTGAACACAACCACTGTTAATAATGCCAGCGCAAAGACTACTGAGACAACACTGTTCTTTGAAGGACACTCTCTGTTTTTGCTCAGAAACAGAAATGAAGCCAATAGGGAGCACAAAACGTCACCGTCACTTCTGAGAGCCCCATTCAAGTCATTTGCTTTCATACGTTTTGTTGCTTTCCATCTCCCAGCTTTGAGTTCCTTTTGTTGTTTCTAATAGATAACACCAGCTTCAAAGTTTGGAGGAGCCGTTCCTCTTCTGCTGCTGTTGTCCTTTTTCCTTTTATTCCTTTAGCAAATGTTGATTTTTTTTTTTGCAAGTTAAAAGGAGCTGCTTTAACAAAGCACACCCAGGACCCAGGAGAGCCAGGAGTCTCTTGCTGCGGCATCCTGCGCTGGTGGAGGGTGGAAGGACCCTTTCCTGACCAGCAAAGGCAGCTGCACCCTTTGCCCCTCCATCCACCCGGCCTTGTGGGCTCGGTGTAGAAAGTCCTACTCTTCAGATTAAAATCTCTGCCCTGTACCTTTATTTCAAGGGACAGCATCTGCTCGGTAGCAGGTGGATTAAAAGCAATTAAGAAATCCTCTGCTTTTAACTTAGAAGAGAGGACAGTGTTCCCAAGTTTACCCTGGTGTTGGTTACAGCTGTTGTGCAACCAGCTCGGCCAGTGCCGACTCCGGTGCAACACACCGACGCAGAGCTGAAGGCGGCTGATGAAGTGTCTTCATCATAGTTTGCTGAGTGCCTTGTCTCTATTTTCATGATTTATTACTTCCCTGACTTTCTTAGGTGTTGGGAGGAACAATGAATCAATCCAAGTGTTTTCAGAGCGGGGACTGCTAATTGCGTGAGCTCTGTTTACTGCTCGAAAGCTCCAGTTTTGACAGGTCTCTTGACCGCGTGTTAATACGTGTGATTAATTGTTGTTATGGGCATCCGCAGAAACAAACCCGATAGGTAATACTTCAGAGCTATTATTTCTTTTTGAACAAGCAATAAATGTAATTATGTACACAGTCTGTTACGAGCGTAACAGGCGGGGAAAGAAGGTGCTTTGGAGGAGTGTGGGTAAACCATCACTCCCCAGTGATGGGTACCCAGAGGGCACAGGCTGAAACGATGGCGCGGCAGGTTCGAAGCGGTTACTTCTCTTGACTCCTTGGTGGCTTCACAGCAGCTTTTCCTTTCTGTGTACATGGCGGCAGAGGACTGCAAAGCTGTTCCCAGAGCAGAGGGTGGTGCATCACCTGGTGCATGAAGGAGGGGCGGAAATCCCGGTCAGAGCGCCACAGGCAGGCCATGAGGTTATCAGTTCACAAACAAATTCTGATGCTGGGGGGCTGGGGGACCCTGCTGGGCATTCGTCTCTGGAGGCTTGCCCTGCTCTGCCACGCTTCGCCTCAGCCGCCCTGCTGAAGAGCTGCCTTTGCTCTGACTGGAGTTGGCATTTGTTCCCCCCTGAGCAAGGCTCTTCCCTCCCCACAGAGGCAAACCTACCCCATATGTGGGTACCCGCTGACCCGGAGAGGCTCAGGGTGATGCCAGGAGATGTCCCCAGGCTCACGCACCCCCTTGTCCTACACCATGTTCAGCTTGTTGCGGGTGCTCGGTTTGTCTGTGGGCTCAGAAGCAAGACCAGGATGGGTTAAGGCTGACACATCATCCCTGGGGACACCACAGAGGTATCCGTAGCAGGGGTGACCATGGCGAGAAGCTGCTTGGGGACCCCCACCATGTGTGGCATGAAGTGGCAGGGACCAACCCTGGGAAGCAGAGGAGTTGGCAACAAAGGAAAAGTAATCAGCAGCCGCCACACGTCCGTATGAAGCAGCTCTCTGTCCATTTTAAAATATCAGGTAACAGATGCAATCAGAATGGCTGCGCCATGCAACAGCCTTATAAAACAGTAGAAGAAATATAAATACGGGCTTAATTGCCCACTCCACTAAAATTGCTTCATCCTGTGTAACTTCATTATTTCCAGAAAATTTGGCCCAGGCCGTTATGGTGGGAGGTAAAGTTTGCAGAAGGCTGTGAGATTCCCCACTGCAGCAGCAGCCGCCTGCCAGGGTGGGTTATTACCTGGCGCAGATGAGGGTATTTCTGGCTGCCCAAAGCCCCCCGTGGCATGGCACCATGCAGCTGGGAACCCAGCCATCGCTCCTTCGGGTCCCTGGTGTCTCGGTGGAAGGGCAGCACCGCCAGCCTGAAATGGAAACCCAAAAGGGCAGAGGCTGCAGAATCCACCGCACCCAGCAGTGGGGCCGCCTGGCTCCGCGCCGTGCAGAGGTGCAGGTGGAGGCACCTACCCCACTTTGGCCCCGTGCACCCGCAGGCAGGGTCCCTGCTGCGGCATCCCCAGCCACCCCCCCGAACAAGGGGGCACTTGTTGGGGGAAAGTACCCCAGGACCCTCTGTGACCCCTTTCCCACTGCTCCGGTGGCCTCTGTGGAAAGCTTCATACCACCAACCCCAATAGCCTCTAATATCCCCAATTTTCAGTCGTCAGGGAGCGGGGCTGTCCAGCCCGGACCCGCAGTGAGCCCGCAGCCAGGCTCAAATCGCAGTGGGGAATGCGGAGTTGGGGCTGGGCTGGTGGGAGGGTGCCTCAGTGTCACCTCTGGCTCTCCCTGGAGATACTCTCTGTCCTGGGTATTGGGTAGCTCAGCTGGTGGGACAGAGCATTTTCCTTACCCTGATTTTGCAGTTTAACACTACCATGAGCCATAGCATCATGTTTATAACATCCAGCATTTCCCCATCTGGCCCTCCCCAGGCTGCTCATCCCGTTCAGAAAGCAGAAAGCATTAGAGGAAAAATGTAATGAGAGTAAGCGAAACGGCCAACCCCTGTGGGTCGTTGTTTCCTACGCTGTCCCCCCCTCTCCTGGGGCTCGCCGTGCCGCGCTGCTCCCTGGGCAAAACCAGGGGTTTGCTCTGAGCAAGCGAACGGCTTCTTCTCCAGAGGAGGGGAGGGATTTGCCCACTCCTCGGGCCCGGATCGCACCGAATTGGAGTAAACAGCACGAGTGCGAGGGCGTGTTGAGCGCTGGCCCAGTGGCAGGGAGTGAGGTTAATTACTCTGCTCAGTTTTAGCCCACTGTGCTCTGAGAGGGAATACACTTCACTGGGCCGGAGGGGGGGAACAAAGCCAACCGGTTTGTGGAAAAGAAAAACCTGTTCCTTTAATCTATTTGAAAGCTTTTGGTACATCAAAGTCCTGGCAAGAAGAGGTATCTCTGATATAATTGGTGTGGACACTTGCAAAGGTTTTGATAAAGGCCTTTGTGAAAGAGCTTTACACGGGAGGCAAAGAAGGGTCATGGGTTAGGCACTAGCCAAGAAACAATAACCACCAAAGCAGGATGAGGACTGGGCAAACATCACACGGCTCCGTGCCCCACCCAGCAGCAACCCCAGCCCCGGGGCTGCTCACCCCACACAGCAGACGAGGTGCCCCCGACAGCAAAGCCCAACGGGGGTGACGAGGCTCGCCAAGGGCACCACCAACCCAGGGGAACGGGCCAGAGCAGGGGAAAAGGATCCCCCCATGGACACAGCCTGGTAGGAAGGGGATGATGGTTGTGAAAACCAGGGAAGACCAGCTCAGCTGTCACTGCTCAAAGACAAAACCTAGCTGGGGCCATGGGCAGCTCACCACAGTCCTCCACGGGGGGTTGCAAATATATATTATTACCCAAAAATATCCTACACAAATGAAGAACAGCACTGGATAAAGATCAGGAGAGAAAGTAGTAGGGAACTGTGTCCAAATGCTCGGATAGGAAGGAAGAGGAGGGTCCTCTCTGGCATCGCTGCTTCTCACTAACCCCCAAAGGACACATCAAGAGGAGAGGAGGGGACTGTTTCCGAGACGGGAAGGTAAGAGGGTTAGAAATAGAGTCTAGCTAGAATTGAAATGATTTTAATTTCTAGACGAAGTGAGTAAAAAGCAACATAATGGCAGTATACAAAATAACAAATGGCACAAAGAAGGTACATATAAGTACTCCTATTTACACTTTTCACATCAAAAGAGAACAAAGGGACAGTCAATAAACCCGAACGGCAGCACACGTACAAGGATAAGCGAAATACTGTTGTTCTAATGCACTGTGCATAATCACCCGGGGAGCTCACTGTTCCAAAATATCGCTAAAATCACAGATGCAGAGAGACTTGCAAGAAAGGGACGGGAACGTACCTGGAAGAAAAGAACATTTGCAGTTATATTCACTATATGTGAATTACATTAGCAGTGAGCAATAATACGGGTTTTTAAGGGAGAAATTCTCATACAAACAAGAATAAATGGGAGGGGGGCAAAGATCCCCATGGGCAGATTATTCCAAAAATTGCCTTCTAAGGAATGTCTTGTTCCTCTCTCCTCTGAAGCATTTACATCGGCTACTGGCAGCAATCAGCGACTGGAGGAGATGAACTACTCCTTCTCCCCTCTGGCTCCCTCCTGCCGCAAGGCCAGAGCACCTGCCCACCCGCTCCGCCCCATCCGTCGCCCACAGACAGGTTTTCACCTTCCCTCCCCGCAGACCCCCGCCAGTGGAGCACCCGGCAGGGCCAGCCAGCGTGCTGCTGCCGCCGGCCTCGCTCCCTGTGGCAACCTCCTTGAAGACTGTTGTAGTTTTGGAGTCTCTGGCTTCAGGGGCTACCAAACAGCATCATCTGAAAGCCCAGACCCGGGGCTGGGGTGCGGCTGCGGCAGCGGGGGGCTGCCTGGGAAGAGGCAGCTGCTCCGGCGGGTGCCGAGTCCCAGCTTGCTCGTGCCTTGTAGCCAAGGAACATTTCACATCCTCAGCCGTACGCGACTGAGGGAGGTAAAAATAATCTTCTTTTTTTTTTTTCATTGACATGCAGCGATATCTCCCCTATTCGTCATCGAAACGAACTGAAATTAATCTCGGTAACAATTCTGCCTGGTGATGGGAACACACATATTAGCGCCACACATCAGCACGCCGTCGGGAGCGAAGCTCCTGGGTAAGTGTCAGTGAAGGTCAGCAGGGTGAGGTGGGTGGGAAATGGCTTGAGAGAACATCCCTGACCCTTCCACTCATCTCAGAGCACGAGCCATCCTTCCCCTGACCCCGAGGACGGCATCGGGCTTCCGCTGCCTCCCCGCGCCGCTGCAGCACTCCCTCGCTCGCCTCTCCCCGCCTCGCATCTGGTGCCTTCCCCCACCAGAACTCACCCCTTCCAGGCAGCCGTTGCCGTCCCCCCGTCCCTGCAGCCCCAACTCCCATCTGCCGCCTTCGACAGGAGACGGGGCGGCCCGAAGCCGTCGGACGCAGCCCCTCTGCCAGCCGAGCCCCCGCCGACCCGCCCCCTCCGCCGCACCACCCGCGTCCCGCCGGCTGGCTCCCACACCTGCAGGAGCCTTTCCCACGGGGAGCTGAACGCATGAGGTGGAGAAAAGAGCCTTATTTTGGGGGTTGGTGGTTGGTTTTTTTTTTTAAGACTTTATTTGTCTAACATGCTTTGACCAAAAATTACAACAACAATCAAGTTATGCCAAAATGATTAAATAATCTTTAAGCTTTCATACCTCAAGTACTTTAAATGATATTTTGAAGTAACAGCTGCTTTTGTATCCTTTCCACATAAAAATACACAGTATTTTGAAGATACCTTAGGAAAAATTATTTTTAAGAGAATAGTTTATGGTTGACATAGAAATTTTGTTGAGGCTAATAAAAGGACCTCTTCCCCCCACTTTAACATTTTAGTCTCTCAAGTGCCGTGAGCGAATGTAAACATTTCAGACCTTAACATACAGCCAATTTCCTGCCACATTTGTTGTAAACCGCTTGAATTGTGACGAGCTAAGACACTTTTATTCTAACTACACGCTATTGCTCATCTTCCCGATGATGGCGGGAGTTCATATTCAACTATGAATTTCAGTCCTTGCTGATTTAGGAGCTGATCCTGCAATTTCTACACCAATAGTTTTGACAAAAGTGGCCCCCTCTGAATTCATGGCAGATTGCTCATGCGCTTGTGAACTATTCACCCAAAAACCAGTTGCAGGCGTCACCAGTTGGTTTGGGTTTCATTTCAGGAAAAGGCAGCACATTAGTTTAGACCCCAAGTCACCCAACAGCTTACAAGAAATGACAGACCTGTGACCTGTCGTGTTTTCTGACAGTCTGGTGGCTTCGGCTGGGTCCACAGCCCAGGTGCCACTGGGCTCGCGTGTCCCTGCTCCCAGCAGCAGCTGGAAGAGCTGCTGCCCCTGGGACGCCAGCGAAATGCAACATTTGTGCCCACCTTGCGTAGAGCCGAGGCTGACACAGCGTGGTTTTGCGACACAGGAATTTTAAATTGTGTATGCACATAGTGTACACGCAGCTGCTACAGGAAACTCACATTTACATCCATAGATCAGGCAAAAAGTAACATACACAATTATCCAGTGCGTGTGCGCGGAGGTGGGCTACGCACGGAGCCGCAAACCCTGCGCTCGTCGTGCCATCGTCTGCCTGATGAGTGCGGGCAAGATTAACGTCTAGATGCCGTCAGCCGCCAGTTCAGTCAATGTTCGGAATACAGCAGTTAAATTATCTCCATCAAGGCAAAAAGGCTCCTCTTTGAGCACGGAGATGTTTGCTAGTTCAAGGCAGAAACCCACTTCTTGTAGGGCACATTTGAAGCACCTTTTTTTTTGGCGGTGGGTTTGTGATCAATTCTCAAGCTCGTGCCGAGGCTGGGACCGAGGTCCCCGCACGTCGGCCGCTCTGCTGAGCTGCCGGGAAGCCGCAGGGGCAGCGCCGTGGCAGCGGCCGCCCCAGCCCGCCCCCGACACGGGCCCTGCTCTGCCTGGCGTCACATGCAACACGACAGACGGATTTCAGCTCGGCTGTCCGGGGCCTCTCTCAGCAGTGTCCGGGAGCGGGCACGCACCAGGCGGGGCTGTGAGGTGACCCCTGCTCCGTACCCACTGGGGTGCGCGTCACTCGCCCCACTGACGCTACAATGGAGCTACCCAGAAGTGAGTGCCCAAACTCCACCTCGGGGTGAGCCCTTCCCCTTGACAGCCGTAACGCTCCCCACGGACAAATTGGTCACAAAGACATTTAATCACTTCTGGCTGGGGCCAAAGTCACACCAGTAATCTCATCATTGGCTGCATGTCCCATTAACAGGTTTTAAACAAACAGTCCCAGTGGGTTTTATTTAACACACCACTACTGAACATTAGGTGTGGGGTTTGTGGTGGTTTTTTTGCTTTTTACATATAATCACATATCGCCTTACCATATGAAAACACAGCTATGTTTTTTCTTCTTTTTTTTTTTTTTTAAGGGAAACATCATCCTTTTTTTCACAGGCGAGGCCAGGTTACAAATTCCTGAGTTTATACTGCACTTAACACAGTCTCCCTTCTTGAATGTTGAGCTGTTTACAGCACGCCGGCAATATGCACCATTTCCCTTACCATCTGTAATGCCAGATGTAGTAAAACTTCATTTCCGTACAGTGACTTAGGGCCTCTATTGCATTGGTTTTGAATAGATGCAAAGACTTAGACCTGGAGGACTTGAAGTAATAGCTTTCCTCCTGTGACCGGCCATTCATGCGCCATCTCTTGTATTTGCCATGTTAATTAAGGGAAAACATCTTTACCATCATTTTTCTTTTACCAAGAGCTCACTGGGAAACATCTGAAATGAGGAAATCCTAGTCTAAACACTTAAGTTTAAACTGCAAACTTTCTTAAAGAAACACTCCTTTGAAAGACATTGTTCTTTTAATAAGTCCAATATAATGTACGGTATATACAAAAGTCCCTACTTGAGAGAGATATATATGTATATGTATATATATATATGTGGAATGCATTCACTTTCTGCGTTCACAAATATTTTAATGGTGAAATGTTAAAGTCTTTAATCTGTTTCTGGCACCAAAATGTCTTTGTTCCTCATCCACTTGTGTCACTCAAAATTTATCTGTGAAGAGCTAGCAGGGAAAAAAGAAGAAGGTTTTTGCGTTTTTGTTGAATGGTTCCCTACTGGGATTCTCAGCCAGCAATATAAAGTTGCTAATGTGTTGGGTACAACTTTAAATCCTCATTATAATCATGTGTTCCTTGGAGTAGGCAAGTCAATAACTATAGGTGGATTAAGTGGCTGGTAATTCACAGTGCACACAGATGCATTCACATAGGTAGTAGTTCCATCAGCCATGACACCATAACCTACAAAGAAAGAAAAATTCTCATTACTCTCATTATTCACTATGATCTTTTTTTTAATTATTCACCTTTATCACACAACGGTGAGAGCCACGTTTATTACTCAGAAGGAATTTAAAAATCCTCTTCATGCAAAACATAAAGGTCTCCCGAATTAATAATACCATCTTCGTCCTACAGCAGAACCTTTTGCCATCTTTTGATTTGTGTAAGAACAGCAAAACAGACCCTCACCAGCCAGTGGCTATAATCTCCGGCAGCGAACTCGCCAAACCTCCTTATAAAGACAGCTATTTTTCTCTGCAAAGCTTTTTTCTTAAAACCTTCTCTATTTCAGAAAGGATGAGAAGATGGAGCTTAGACAATCGCAGCATTGAAAAAAAAATATTTCTTATCATTTAGGTTTGCAGTCATCAGCGCAGCAAACTTTGGGCAATTTTCATCTTTCCACCTCTTCTTCTGTCCTTTATTGTACATCTTTTAAGCAACCAATGAAGAAAAAACATTGCTTGGCCAAGGGGAGTGTGTGTGCATGTGCCCCTGGGCAGGACCTCTCTAGTAGGAACCTCTTCTTCCTCTGTGTTTGAACTTGACCAATTTCCACCCAATTTGATGGAAAGACACTAAAATGCCTGCCCAGGCAGAGAAAAAAATGGGTTTATTAATGCATTCTCTGACAGACAAGGTGAGTTCACACCCTAAGACACCATAACATTTCCACGGGAGAAAACACCCTTCTGTATGTCTCACCAGTGGCGAAAAAGCTTTAACCACGTCTCGTGTCTGACCAGACACCACAGCCAAACAATTCCAGAGGTAAATGTGCAGAAACTCAAGCTCCCAGCCCTACTGCTGCAGAGATACAGTGAGATGCTGTAGCAGCACTTTAACTGCCCTGGCGTTATGAAAAAGTAGACACACCACATTGTCAAAAATCTTTTCATGAATGACTAGGAAAAAACATAAGCTTCATTACACTAAAACTAAAAGTTTAATGTTGGAAACTTGCATTGGAATATCATGATCAATATGAAGAAATGCATATACAATCAGAAATACATGATTTGGGGGAAATCACCTGGTAGAAAGCATTTGTACTAAGATTCAGTCTCACCATTAATGAAGTTAATAGTGAAGCATATTCCTTGCTACCTACACTCAGTTCCAGCTATTCAAACCCTAGGTACCTCGGATCCTACAGTTTTGCTGAGTGAAATTTCGTGTCTTACAGAAGCATTGATAGTTGCATAATTTAAAACAAAGAAACGGTAGCCAAATTCCTTTCTTTTTTGTTCCTTAAAATACCCTGAATAATGCAAGGCCTCCTGGACTCCCCATGGAAAAACCACATTATAATTAGGGACTAGGGAGGGTAGAAAACTCTTGTCAGGTTCCTGTCACAGACATTTCTTTCAATCAGTTGCTGTTTGCCACAGAACAATTGTTCTGTGTAAAACACAAACTGCACGGAGGACAGTCAGCATTGCTGCTGGGACTTCCCGTCTCCTCGGCTACACCTTTGGAGGGAACAGAAGCAGCTTGCTGATACACTCTTTTTGCTGGAAGATTCCTAATGCTACAGTTTTCACTCCTACCCTGCTGCCAACAGTTTCCTTGGCCGTGACCTCAGCCAAGTACTGGCTGTAACGGGCAAACCAGGATTGCAGCCGGAGTCCCTGCCACGCTGCCTGTCGCCCCAGGGGTCGATCACAGCAAGCCCACGTGTGGAGGGATTTTTTGGCAGCGACAGCAGTGCAGAGGGGGAATAGGGAAGAAACATCTCTTCTAAGCATCTCTTCCTCCTGGATGTTCAGTAAATGACTGCTGCAGATGTAGCCAGGCTCAGTCAGGGGAAGAACTCATCTGTTCACATCATGCATTCTCTCTACAAAGAGCAGCTTCGTTTGCACAGACTGTCTGCAATGGGAATTCTCCTCTGCAGAGATTCAGCCTCCCACTGCAAAACAGGCTAGGCAGTTCCCCATTTGTTTTCTCTAAATCATGATAGTTAACAAAAAGAGTACCTCGTTTCTGTGTTCTGATGCCTACTGTGCCAGCTATATTAATTCACAAGATTTACCATTCGGTGGAGGTGCCGCTCTTTTCCCTTGGGAGCCAAAGTTGGGCTTGGTCTTAGCAGATGTGATTTTGTTTACCTGCCTGAAGCTTCATGGCTTGCTAACTGCTTATATCCCTGCAACCCACTTGACTTACGATTTCTGAAAAGACAATGAGTTTGAACTGTATTCACCAGCTCCCTCATACGGAATCTCAAAGACTGCTCTAACAGCAAAGGGTTACGAAAAAATACTGCCTACGCGTTGTTTGTTTACTCTGTGATCTAACTGCACTTTGGACATTAACTAGGCATTAATAGGTCACCAAAGATGAGACACAGGAGGAGAATGGGCTTAATCTCTGAGCTGTAAAATAATCTGAATGTCTTCCCCATCAATTTTACACCAGCACACCTCTCAGCAGTGCCACTCCTCACTTAGCATGGTGAAAGCCCCCAGCAACAAGTCAGAGAGTGGGATTTCTTGGGAAGGGTAATGGATCTTCACAAAAACACGAATGCCAGCTACGCCGGTTTTTCCACTTGTTCATTTCGACAGTGGTGAGACCCACAGAGATCCTACCTCAGAGGCTGGAGCAGTCCCAGAAGCAGAAAACTGGCAGTTGTGGAGCACCTTTCCCTGCCAGTAAGTGAACATTGCCAAGAAGCTGGTAACACAGGCTCACGTTCCAACGGGCACACTTCTGCACAGCCCAGAGGTTTCTTTTGGTGGGGCTGCAGCTTGAAGCCTTGCTGCCATGAAATGTGAACAGCACAGACCTCTCCATGGCAGACAGCTTCTACCCTTCCCTATGCCTGGAGATGAACTCAGTGGAGCACGTTCGTCACCATTTACTGACTTACGTGAACTCATCTTTTTCCAGTTAAAAATCAAATAGGCAAGGGAACCACTTTGTTCTGTCTGGGTGCAGAATGTTTCCCCTACCAAAGCAAATAAATAGATGAATAAGTATCTTGAACTTCTACACAAGTCAGTGGTGACATCCCTCTTGATTTCAACTTCATATATGCACTGATGGGGAGAGACAAGCTTTATTGTACAATCTTGAAGATTAAGCCTTAGAAGCACCCCCCAAAGCACTCTGACCCATTTTACAAATGCAGAAACAGAGACACAGAGAGCTTACATGAATTATCTTAAGTCACAGAGATTCAGCAGAGGAAAATACCATTCACCAATCCTAATATTTAGCCACTTTCTGTAACTACTGGACTCGTGTTCTTATTTTAAAATTCACAGTAATCCTCTCTGTGAAGGAGGCATCACCCTGTTTTGTAGATGTAGAAACTGAAAGAGAAGCTGAAGTACAAATATTGAAATGTATCAGCCAATTCCATCCCTATATACGCAGTTACGTAAGTATCTGAATTCCAGAAGTGCTTCAGTTCAGTTCAAGTTTGAAAAAGCTAACTTAAACCAGACAACTTCTGTGTTTGTGGTTTCTAAATATAGATAGAAGGAAACGTGTTCTGACCTTCATGGATATGTCCAAAAACGTGAAGCCTTGGCTGTATTCGTCTCTGGACTGTGTTCAGCAGCTCAACACATCCTACCCGTTGCATTTTCTTAGGAACCCAGTCTAGAAAACCTTTGGAAAAGAAAGGAAAGCTTTGAAAGAAGACAGGTTATCTGCAAAGCTGTACTGCTATACAGCGCTTCCGAGATTTCACGTCTCATGGCTTTTCATAAGCAGTCACCGAAGGACTGACGTGGAAAAAACAGTGTTTGCCTTGGTAAGTAGAAGAGGAAGGAAGGAAAAATACTTGAGGAAAACTGTAAAAGCTCATCTGAAGAAAAAGCACTATGATAACTCTTGCTAGTTTTTCAAGAAAAGAAAATCACTGCAAATAAAGCATTTTTTCACTGCTGTTAATGGGGAAATGCAATGCTTTATCCATTCTTCTTCCTTTAAGAGAGGGAGGTGTAAAGAGCAGTATGTCCAAAGTGAGTCTCTAAAGAATCTAAATCAACATTTAGCTATTTAAATCTACTCCTGGGATCTAATTTTTTTAATTGAATACTTTAACTGACGTAATGGAATTTGTGTTGCTAATAATAAAACTGTACTGCTACCACATTGAATCCTACAGTGGCGGAACTCAGGTGAGGAACCCACGGCACGCCTAAACCCAACATCCTCAAGTAAAGCTGATCTAAGCACTTCATGACACAGCAAGCCCTCAGATAGGAAGAGCAGCTCAGCCCTTCTGCAGTAGATGTTTTTTAGTGCTATATTTATTTGCACGGTTTGTATAAAAATGCATTTTTTAGCAATACAGACAAAAATGTACACCAATTTGCTTATATGTGTCTAAAAACATACTGCAGGGGGATGCTTACTGCCAAATGAAGTCTCATGTTTCTTTCGAAGTAGCAGTATAAGGATGCTGTTGTATTAGAGGGTTTGCAGTAACTGATCTTGTTTTCATCAGGCTCGAATTTGAAAACCTAAAAGATATAACCATTCTGCTCTTCTTTCTTTGCTCTGGTACTTTCCCTGTGGGCCTGTCATAGCTTTGTATCTCTTAGACTGCTGCAACAGCGTGAATATATTGTGCCTTTAGAGAACAGTAGTCAGGCAGAGAGGTACAGAGGCTGGACCTAGTTTTCATATGTTTACTTTTGATGTCCGCTCAAGCATGGCTAAACAGCAGCCAACCAATTGGCTTAAAAGACCAGAACGATGGTATTCAAGCTCTTGGAAAAGCTCTCAGATTTGCTAGAGCTTCAGGGTAGGTTCACACATTGAGAAATACACCTCTTTAGATGCCAGTGCCTGAAAACTGGGCTCACTATACTGTGGGGTTTTATGAAAAAGGTAAAAATTTGCCCTTGTATCACAGTTTCTCACAGAGCTAAGTCCAATTTTCAGAAATGCGTTGGGAATGCAGCACCCTAAGTGTCAAAAAGAGGAAGTTCTGATAACGGCCACAGGCTCCTAATTCATTCAGATGCCTCAGAAGACGCTGCTTGGATCCTGCTGGGGGATGTACAAAGAGAAAGCCTCACTGCATTACAGAGCGAGCAGAGCAGGGCTCCGTTCTGGTAACTGATTTTATCAGTCACTCTTGGTATGCAATGCAGGTCAAAATTTGCTGTAGGAAATAAGTATTTAAGATACCAAAGTGAGGCCAGCAACTCCTCTGGAATCCAGAGCAAACGCGTTATAACCACAGGTTTTGTTACTTCAGTGATTTGAAAGAGTTAATTGTCAAAATGTCTGTGGTGAACATAAAGCCGAAAGTATTTCCACTTCAAAAACTTCACAAACAAAAATCCATAAAATTAACTTCTCCATTAAATTAAGCATTATTTATGTTGAACATGTTTTTGTTTACATGCATTATCACCCTTCTGAAGCTTTCCCATATGTTTGCAGCTTATTATGTACACCTGACTACACAAACTAAGAATAATTGATTACACCTAGCTAACAATTAGAGTTCATCTTAGGGGTTTTTTAATGTTTGGTTACTTGAAACAGGTTTCTGCAGCTGTCAGGGAAGTATAAATCTTTGTCACAGACAATCAAGCAGACAGCTACAAATGAAGACTTAAAGGTGAAATTAAATTAAAAACAAACAAAGAAAAGTGAACTTTTTGAAGAGAAATAAAAGAATCATAAATGAAGATCTTTAGGGATCAGGGAAAAGACTTAAAAAGTTATGCTATACATAAAAGTAACAAAAATATGCTGATATAGAAATGAGCATTAGCACCGATCCCATAATACTGAATATTGTATTTCATAAGCTATGACATAGATGTGTATCTTTATTAATAATAAACAGGTCACTAATGAAATGGTCAGTAACAGCTTTTTTAACCTTTGTTTTCTTATCCTGTGTGAACCTCCTGTGTATCCCTGCCCTGGCTCCATCCCAAAGCACTACTCTAAAACAGACAAGCAAAATTACTCAGATTTTCGTTACGTGCCTAACTTGACTTAGAAAACCAAAGTGCATTAACTCTTAAGGGTACTTCTGCATCTAAATCATGCAGGCAATTTTAAATCTATCTAACAATGTAGTATTAATTATTTTAGGAGGATGCGTGCTCTTTTGAAGTGAGGGAACGAGAAAGCAGCACAGCAAATGGATGATGGACAGAATTTAGGCAGCCATGCTGGAGAAAAAAGAGGAATTTGCAAGAGCACTGATTGCTATTTATGATCATTAGGAACAGCTCTAGTGATGCTGTCCAAGATCAGAACAACAGTAATCAGCCTTCTGGTTAAAATAATTGGCTGGGAGGGTCAAGGAGGATCCTGTCTCCCAAAATGTCTGCGGACAGAGCTACACAATAAGGAGGTTCTGTAAGTTAAGCAGAGTGCTCATTTCTTTTGAAGCATCACAGATTTGTTGCCATGGGTGTCAGGGAGACCAACAGCTGATGCCCTCAGGCAGAGAGTCCTGTGCCCCAGCCACCTATTAACGCACCAATAAGAAAAAGACAAAGAAACGGGAACTTTTAAAAGAGAAAATCATCGGAGGACGGTTGAAGCTTGAGAATTAAAAAAAAAGAGAACCAACACTGAGACATGGAGACAGGGAGAATTCACGTTATCCCATCACAGTCAGTGGAGATGGGCGGCTCTTCTGCAGAATTACTACAATTATTAAATTACTTTTCAATTATTAAATTTACTATGAAATTTATTATTGAAGCACGTCTGTTGCGTGCCCGCTCTGCAGTGCTCTCTAGGGGTTCTCCTCCCTCTGCTGATCCCAGAGGCTGCCTGGAGAAGCCTGGTGGCTACATTAGCAAGGTGGCTGGAGCTGGGTGGTGCGAGCCCCTTTCTCCACTTTACAACACTGGATTTCAAGTGCTAGATACAGGGATATTCTTTGGATAGCTGAGGCTGGATTTCTTTACAGCTGGTCTTAAAAAATGGCTATAAAATTGCTGAAAAACCTTCTGAAAAAGTTTTCAATGAGACTTATAAATAAAGCTGTATCAAAGACCCAGTGCCATGCCTTGGATCCTAGCAGGGATGACCCCCTGTACGAACCGTTTGGAGCCGATATCTCAAGGTCTAAACAATTAATTTCTGCCATCCACTTTTACGATGCAGGTTCATATTAAAACCAGTCTGTGGCATGGCATGAGACTCCACTTAGGTGAAGTATCAAAATACACGTCCTCACTGTGAGAAACCGCGCTCACAAAGCAGCCCTTTCCCCCAGGATTAGTGAGCAGCGGAATGCAAACAGGTCTTTCTAAAGAAAACAACAAAACACAAACCCTTTAGATACTTTCTCCTCCAAGGTCTGAAAGAGAGGAAGAAAGGGTGGAAGACAAGAGGGTTTTAGCTTCAGGAAATTGGGGAATCTAAAGGTTTAAAGAAACCAACGCCTTCATTTCACACAAAGCGCTCCCCCACAGTGAGACTCAGCTGAACACTTAAGTACGTGCTTCACATTTGTGTCCATTTATTAAATTAGTGAGAGCTAAACACATAGTTGCATTAAATATAGCTTGCTATATGTTAAATACATTGAAAAACATGTTAAAAGCCTCAAGCCTTTACTGAATCTGGACAAGTTTCTGTGATTATATTATTACCCTAACACAGGTAATTTCACTATTATCTAGGAATACAAGAAATCTCTCCTGGCTTTTTTATCACCTTTATTAATATTTGTAAAACACAAAACTATTTCTTGTTGGTCTGTTAGTGTTGCCAGATTGCATTACAGCTAGGCAATTCACCCACGCTGTCCAAACAACAGGCAAACAATGGCAGCATCTGGGTTTGTGAGGCAGAGGATGCACCAAGTCAGCGTGATGAGGAAAAATACAGACCCTGGGCACTTGTTGGTGGAGGAATGCTACTGCACGTAAGGGAGAAAGGGCTAAAAAGGTAAGATCCCAATCCTGCATTTCTCTTCAAGCAGGCTGCATGCTTTAAATCAACTAATTTCACCAGCGGCAGAATGGACAGATGCACAGGAAAACTAGACCTTGCTTATTTATAAAGCTCATTAAGGCTTTATGTGTTAAGGTGTTATTTTTTAAGCCGTTATTTAATTCCCTACCATGGAGCACAGGTAACCATGAAACATAAACCTGAGCTGAAGTCCTGGTGCTGCTGAAATCAGTACAGATGTTACTTTTGACCTCTGTAAGTCAGGATTGCACTCGTTGTCTAAGGACAGCCATCAGTTACTGTAATCATCTGAAATACACAGCTAAGAGCACTAGTATTTTCTTACCGAGAGGTGGTCCATGTGTTATAAGAATATCTATCCCATCTGGAATAAGGTTCCATTTCTCTAATAGTGCTTGGCCTCGTGGAAGATTAAAGCCCCAGCCATAAAACCAAGGTTGCCTGCCAAGAGAGGAGGAGAATGTCTTCAGTGCTACTTCCATGTACTGGTTATCTAATTAAAATACGGAGATTGATCTCTACTAGCACGGAACTTGGAGACACAAACACCATTCATTTTCTTCTTTGTGTGCACAGTAAAACCCTCTTTCCATACAACCAGTGTTACTTAACTTGGGTGGCAAATCAGTGCAGTCCTTACCACTTTCAGTAGGCAGCATACAGTAAAATATCCACAGTGCTCCCCTAACGAGGTGAAAAGTAACTCTTATAAGACCTGGATACCAAGATCTCCAGGTGTGGATTAGCACACTGGACTCCCACAACACCTCGAAGAGCACCTGTCTGGGTACCTAGGTGTGGATAGATGGTTCACACTGGCTCCCGTCACGTTTGGCCCGTAGCCTGTGACCAGCTGGGCAAGGACAGATCCTGGCACAATGACAGAGCCCGCTCCCAAGTTGGACACATCCTCTATGCTGCTTTGTTTCCCTAATTGGAAGTATCCCATCAGAACAAGAATACTGCTTCTTTTCTTACACATGATTTTCTTCTGTCCTCTGGTGTGTTGACTTGCCTTTAAGTAAGACTTTCCATATTCAGGATTTCTTATCAGATGGGCATTTATATTTTTTAAAACAAGCTCATCACGGAGCAGTGGGACTGTAACACTGCCAGTCAGAACACAATTTAGCCGTATCTTGCTATCCCATTGATTAAAAAACTGTATTTCACAGCAATTGTATCATAGTGGTAAATTATGTCTTGCTGACTATGCTCTAATTCTAGGTCATAAAACTGAAGGGTTAGTTTTAGGTTGGAATTTTTTTATCATTTTTTGACTGACGTCTTCTGGCCCTATCCTTATTTGGAGAATAACAAATAGGCTGCTGTGATTTAATAAGGTTTATGATAATTGCAGCCTTAGTGTTTATAAATACATACACATCAACCAGAGTTCCCTTTGAGATGTTACTTTGTTGAAGAAAGCTTTACACTCCCTCACCGCATCAAAAGACAGAAAGAATTCTTTCAAACATATTCTCTGAACTCCACTTTACATCATGTATGGCAAAGACAAAAGAAAATGCCCATAAAGCTATTATTCATCCTCTTCCATTACTGATGCTTGACTAACATTTCAAAAATTAGCACGTCTTCATGATGATATATTTTCCACTTTTCCTTTCGGAATGCTGTAAAGCACATGCCTATTGAAAACAGCTTTAAAAATACACAGCTTGCGAAAATATAAAGGGATGTGGCTTACCCGAGGGAAGAAAATAAAATTCTGGGAAAAGGGAAGGAAGAAGGGGGCTTTGCAGAAGGTTTCCTGCCCTTCTTCCACAGACAAAAAGAGCCTTAACTATTCTAGGCAGATGACTCTAAGGCTTTCTGTGTCCACGGCCAAGAGCTCGCCTCCTAGCTCGTCATCACACACCCTGGAAAACCAGGGTCTGGATAAACAGGTGTCCCAGGCTAAAAAAAAAAAAAAAAAAAAAGGTGAAACTTTGTACATCTGCCATTGGGACCAGAAATATATCCCAGCCTCCAAAAGCTGTGATGAGGGAGCTGAGGAAGGTGTGTGAAGAAGAGATGCTAATAGTAGTGATGAAGTGGAAACCTTGTTCTGAGTCAGGCTGCTCAGACCAGGGCAGCTGGGTAAGAAACAAAACATATCCCTGTATCCGGGACAAGAAATCACACTTCTCTGGTTACCTCTTCATCTCCTAGGAGCCCTTCCTCGTAGGAAGCACAGCACCTGGCTCACAGGTATGTGACTTCTCACCTTCCAACTGCCGGGGTGGTAACTCAGGGTCTAGTGAGGAGGCTGAGGGGAGACCTTGCTGCTCTCTACAGAAAGGAGGTCGTAGCAAGGTGGGTGTCGGTCTCTTCCAAGTAACAAGTGATAGGACAAGAAGAAACAGCCACAAGTTGCACCAGGGGAGGTTCAGGTTGGATACTAGCAAAAATTTCTTCATGAAAAGGGTTGTCAAGCACTGGAACAGCTGCCCAGGGAAGTGGTTGGGTCACCATCCCTGGAGGTATTTCAAGGACGTGTAGACGTAGGGACATGGTGTAGTGGTGGACTTGGCAGTGTGAGGTTTGCAGTTGGACTTGATCATCTTAAAGGTCTTTTCCAACCTAAATGATTCTAGTTCCTGGGTTATCCTGCATTAAGCTACCAGTCACACAGAACCAAATCCCAGTCTGTGGAGCTTGATCAGCCTGTCTTTACATTCGGCTCACCATCGACAGAACGGGACCACTTTTAGCTCGCAGGAATGCCCTGAAAATAAACAAACTAAAGTCTGCAAGGTGCTTGGCTATTACAGAAGTGGGAGGCTTTATAAAAATATACAGAGGTTAGGCTTTTTCTAAACCCTCCATCCGTTCCTGCCTTGGGATTGAGTTCCACGCCTTACATGCCAGGTACCTTTCTTCACCAACATGAAAATACTCAGCTGTTTGGCAAATTGTCTTTAGGCCCAGAGAGAGTTTTCCAGGAGCAAAACCTCACCGACAGAAAATACTTGCAGGGGCAAACAGGAGGCAAACGCAGTGTCAGCACAGTAAATCATGCGTTCAAAGCCCCGGACAGATTCAGGGAATACAGGCCCCTGCTCCCACCCATCGCTGGCCATGGAGAGGATCATCCCGGGTGGGAAGCGAGGCGAGGCACCGTCCTGCCCCCCCTCCTGCCCCCCGTGGGCCAGACACGGCTGAAGGGGCCGTGGCCGCCCCGTGCCCCAGGAAAGAAACCA
Organism: Strix uralensis; assembly: GCF_047716275.1. Lineage (NCBI taxonomy): Eukaryota > Metazoa > Chordata > Aves > Strigiformes > Strigidae > Strix > Strix uralensis. Next base: position 89,266,240 of record NC_133976.1, read on the forward strand.
AGGGGAAAGATCAGTATCTGGCCAAGAAGAAAAGGTCAAAAACCTACTGATTTATTATTTTAAGGATACAATGAAGCATTTATAAAGAGAAATAATTGTGACTGTCACAGGTCTCGCCAGAAGTCAGCTTAAATCGTGCTGAAATCCAAATGACCACGAATAGCACACGCAGCTGTGAGGGTCTCTGCCCGCCTCTACTAGGGCTGGCCTGTACACGGCCACTTTTTTAAAAAGCCCGTTTCTCCTTATGAATAGGCATGATCTTCTTATTAAGACAAGAAGCACTTTCCCCCATCCCTCCCTCCCTCCTCCCTCCCTCCCTTTGTGGTGACTGCAGCGCGGAGCTGCCTGAGCGCAGGGCTGGTAAGTTATGCATGCTGGAGCTGTTCTTTTGTGAAGGGGAGATGTTACAACTTGTGTGATTTGCCATCATGCTGTCTTTTGTGACAATCCCGAGATCGAGAGAAATGTCTGGAATATTTCTGGCAAAAAAAAAATATCTGAAGTCCAAGAAAGGATTCAGCGGAGGATGTTGGTGTGCTGTACATCTGAGAGAAGAAAGACAAATCATACACTTCAGTGCCCTCACCCCCAAAGCAAAACCATCTTTATACGCACACAGGGATTTTATAAATCCCCAAGTCCCTTCTTCTGAAAATTTATTGCAAAACAGCCATCAAAGTTTCTGAGTAGGGAAAAAAAAAAAATCTTCCCTAATACCCACTAACAAGTCTGTGACCTGGATATCATGCAGAGACAACTTTGTCCAAAATTTCCATTTAAGATGGAACCTGAAAGCAAAGTTAAAGTCTTTATATCAAGCACCAAATTTCTGGTTCCCCAGTTACTGCTTGCTCAGGAAAAGTGTAATTTTTTTAATGAATTATTTTAAATAATATTTTACATTTTACAAAGAAAATACTGTCATGTATGTTCTAGAAGAGAAAATTCCGCTGTTCTCAAACGCAAGAAAAATATATTTGGCAATTAAAGACACATCATGGCTGTATTTCACCTCTGAAGTGAAGCGCTCCTGTAGAAATGTACTTTGATTTAGGTCTTATCTTCTTAAAGTGAACAGTTTGAGTCTCTCCACATACTACTGAAATTCAGCGGTATTATTATTATGATAAGAATAATGATTGTCTACATATAAGACTCTAGGGGGAAAATATATTGGAAGTGAATTTGTTTACAGCACAATTAACCTTATGTTAAAAACATATGAACAAGTTTTGCAGGTCAAATAATCTACCATACAAAAAGGGCTGAATTATCAGAATTTGTGCTAGCAATCGGATGTTGCTTTATGTACTGAATTTCTATCTTTCTGTTCTAAAGTAACCATTGGAATAATTTTCTTACAGAATGATAGTTGCTATGACAACCATAGCAAATTTTCCTTTTCTGAAACAGATGTCTCATTTAGTTGAAAATTAGAATGTGAAAAACCCATGGGAAAAATTAATTCAAACTTTAACAGAACACTGACTACAATGTAATCTCTTATAGGTTAACCCCTTAACATCTTTCTGCACTCTTACAGTAACCTTCTCATAAATTCTAATTAAACCAGTTTAACCTCCTAGGAACGACCTTCTTAGCTATCATTAGCACTTTAGTTGCCTTTGAAAGGAGCATTTCTGTTACAATAATAACAGAAAAAAGTCATACTAAAAAGAAGTGGTCAAACATATTACTGCCTTAATTATTTATTAGTTTTTCTTCTTTTATTCAGCTACTACTGGGAAGAGCTGCCATGTAGTCCAAGAATTCTTTTGTCATTTAAATGGAGCATAACTTAGTTTTACATGTGATTTACTGTAAAGGGTGGTGATGCACTACACACATTTGACCTGTGATTTACGTGAAAATTGAAGGTTTTCAATTTTCAAACCACCACTACCCTCCTCAATCTGCTCAGCAGACACACGAAAAGGGGACACAAAAAAAGGGCACTTGACTGGGGAAAACTATCCATGTGCATGGATTTTTCTATCACAAGGAATGAGAGAGTGAAATCTGATTCTCCATTACCTTGACTCGGTTTAAACATTTTAACTGAAAGAAGGGATTCCCTCCTCTCTGAACACCTCCCAGCTCAAGGGGACCCTCCACAGCACCTGCTCGTTGGCTCCAGAGGAGCGCAGCAGGCAGCCAGCGGGCACTCAAACAACTCCCCTCACCGCACCGCCCGTAGTGCTGCGGGGTGTCGGCTACCACCAGAACTCCAGGGCTGCAGCATTTACTGAAGCAGCTGCATCTAGGTTGTCCAGCTGAGTAACACAACTCCTGCCGGCAGCAGGCACGCAGTTACTCTCTGACCTCAAGGGAAAGCTCCTGTGCATCGCCCAGTCCCCACGGGGACCAGGGCTGGTAACTGGCTGAAGAGTCGTCACCCTACCCAAGGGATGACTGGTGGGCAGCATCGTGCAAACGCCCGAGCAGCAAAAAATACAGCACTAAAACACAACGCGCAGATCATTGTACCTCCTCATTTCCAGAAAGTTTCCTACAGAAATCTTTTTTGCAGCTGAAACGCAAGTTCTCTCGCTAGGATTCCTTAGTTTACAAATAAATTTCAAAGGTTCACAAACACATGTAACCTGCTCCAGTCTTTCCTCCACAACTGTTGTCATTTTTCTCCTATTGGAAAACAAACAGATAGTGGCTGGTGACTGTAAAGAAGCTCAGTGGGAAAAGAATGGACCAAATCAGTCTTCTCATCCCTGCTCCCCCCCTCACAATTGCAGAGCTCCACATGTTCAACATTTATACTGAACAACAGTTACACTGTACAACAACATTTATACTGAACAACAGTTACACTGTACAACATTTATACTGAACAACAGTTACACTGTACAACACTCACACCATACAACATTCATACTGTACTATAGACTACACAGACTATACCTGCTGAAAGTCACGGGGTAAAAGTGACGGGTCCAGCGCCACAGAGCACCACAAAGCAGTTAGATTCAGCAGTGGCAATCCCAGGCAAAACTCCCAACACATCCCGATTCCCAGCCCAAGAAACCTCAGTTGGACATTTAAGCCTGTTTTTTCCTGGTCTTAATTTAACCTTACTACGATAACTAGCTACAGTCCTGTGCACACAGGTGTACAGTACCATACACACTGTATATCCCCCTTGTCTGCTGGGTGTTCACATCCTTCAGGTGTTCATATTTTTACACTCCCCATCACTGTGTTAGCTGAATTTACCCGGTCTCTGCAATTGCTTTTTCAGCCTTCCCTCAGTAAGTAACCAACCAGTTGACTGACTCTTTCTACTGCTTTTCACTCAATTTTCTCTCCAAGTAAGGATTCATAAAAGTCTGCTTTTTTTTTTTTTTTTTTTTGGTGGGGTATGGGCTGTTTCAACATCTAAAGGAGTTGTGAAATAACACTCCTCTTTCTGTCTTTTCTTCCTCACATTCAAGAGGACTGTCCAAAGCAGGCACGGACAAAACTAGCTCTTGGGCCATTAGTGTTGAGAAGGACTGGCAGGGCACTGCTTGTGTACAGGCTTTGAAATACCGTTCAACATCTTGGCATCCGAGCATTTTAACAGCATAACCGAGATTTAAAGAAAAACAGGTGTCAGAAGTTTTGAGGAGTATGAGTAGACTTATGACTAACTTCCACGTGAGAGAGACAAGGGTGGTATGATTCTAGAGAAGAGGTACGAAAGCAGCGCACAAAAAGAAGTACACTACGCAAAAATCAAACTTAGATCCACTCATTCATAATACTGGAACCAGGGCTTTTTTAATGAAAGCTAAGGCCTTATACTTAAAACTAATAAATGCAAATGATGGTTAATCTCATATAAGATTATCCCCTGGAACACATGGCCACGAAGTACAGCTCAGCAGGTGGAAAGGAGACAGGAGAGGGGGGAATGGAGGTGCTAAGACAGGAGATGGCTTGCACAGCGTTAGTTCAGGAGGCCGTAGCGAGCAGCAGACTGAACTCAGACCCTCTATCGGGCTGCTGGCCACAACACTTCTTCCATGGGGAAGTTTGCTGTGGTCTTGTTTTTTTGCCTTACTTGTTTTGCATCCAAGGTTGTCATTCTTGAAACTCTGAATCAAATTAAATTATTGTTTTCATAAAAGGAAAGGAGGGTAAAAATCAGAATATAGCCCTTTGTCAGTAATTATTTCTTTTGCAATTTGAGTTACACATGAAATCATTCATCTTTTGTTTAGTAAAGGATTTCATACATCCCTGACTGGAAAGAAGAAAGAATGAGCTGTGACTAATAGGAACTGATCATTTCTAAACATTAATCTGTTATAAAACAATGAAAAATAAAATGAAATCTACTTTATCTTCATAAAAAGAAAACAAAAGATAACAGGTAAGAGAAAAATTAATGAAAGACTGAATTTAAAACATGCCAACACCAAATGCAAATAGTTTATTTCCTTCTGCTGGGAGGCAAATGATAATATCCCATCTGATATTTTTTAAAAATAATAAAATAAACCCAACAAACAAACATAAAAGCTGATTTGGAATAATTAGCCAAGAGATTCAACGCCGAGGGTACAGATGTAGAACGGTACAGACTTTCAGTACAGTCTTACTGATTTAATGCAGGGCTGAAGTTTTGAGTTCCCGAGTCTGTTCCATCAGTCTCTCTAATTCTCAGTATGTAAAAACACAGGTACAGCCAGGCTATCCAGCCTGTACTTCAGGTACTGATAGCTGATTGTCATCGGAAGAAGAGACTTAGAGAGGAGTTAACAGCCCCTCTGTCCACAGTACAGTCACCACCTCATTTTAAATGTCAAACTTGCCATTAATGGGTCAATCTGTAAGGAAAAATAATTTGAGGCCCATCTATGCCTGGCATCCTTGGAGTTTTTCACTATCAGATGACCAGAAAGCTAAAGAAAAAGAACATTCTCCCACACATCCAGCCAGTCAGCGTTTACTGTGGTCCTCTAAGGCTCTGCAGAAGTCTGCTAACCGAGGAGATGGAATATCCCTTCCAAATGCTGTACTTGTGGGCTTTTTTATGATGCAGCTCCTGGCAGGACTCTCCTGCATGAAACACGACCAAAACACCTCGGATGTGCAATAGGTGCACTGAGAACGGACAAAAGAGGCCCTCACAGCAGACACTTCTCAGTTTAGTAACTCACCAGGTTTACATTCTTTTCTCAAAATTCCAGGAGTAATTAGGCCATATGGACTAACTGTCTGCCAGTTCTTTTCTGGTTTTCCTTCCTTTTTGTTGTTTTTTTTACCTTCTTTTCCTTAGAAAATTCAAAGCCATTTTGAGTTAAACAAGCATGAAAACACTTCCAAAACTAATAAATTAATACAGCACGTGTGCATATATGCATGAAGTGCATTATTTTTAACATATTCAATTTAGCAACAGATGACCTTACCTCTTGTTTAAAAAAGCACATACTGATACCTCATATGCCATGTTTCTACCTGAAGTGAACAACATCCAAGCAATCCTAAATTCCAAATTCATGTTTTCCTGCAGTCCTAAATTCACCCCACAGTACAGTGGTGGAAACCAACCGCTGCAATGTGACTTTCTATACCAAAAAGGTACAGCTTTAACACCTGGATGCTCATTCAGCTAGCTAGGAATTCGGAGATAACCTTAAAAAAACCAACCATATACTTATCTGATATAAACTACATAATTAGAAATATTTGACACACACAGGTACAGCCCTGTGTTGTAATATTGGTTCCAATTTACTTATTGGGAAAGAAAATCCTCATGTTAATTAATAATAAACTATGCTAATAAATTTATTTATTTAAATAAATTTATTTAAATTAAATAAATTTATTTATGAACAACAAATCCAAAGGAAGTGTTCGGATGTTAAACAGCTTCACAACAAGTGGCAAATTACTTTTCTCCTTAAAATCTGCTCAGGGAAAAGAGGAAGAACTCAGCTAACTGTGTTACAATTAGTTCCTGTGATGGTGGCTCTATTTACAGCTCCTCACGCAGAGCCCAGTGTAAAGTCACCATCTACTTCTTGATGTGGTAACGCATGCGCTGTGTAGAAACCTACCAAACGCACACATAGGAGCTACCGTGAAAGCAGGGAGGCTGATTCTCACCAGGTGTAAACGTCTCAAAAGCTGGTGGAGCCGTGCCAGTTTACTCCAGCTGAGAATCAGCTCCGTGTAGATCCGCTCCAAACTAGTTCGCTATTTGTGTTTCTCTTGGAACATCGCCAAAGGGCTCATTGCAGTACCCAACTGTGTTTACATCTTTGAAACATCCTGAAATTGCTGCTGTCTGAGACTACAGCCCAGACTACAGATAGAGCTGGTAGTCCTTTTGTTCAAGAAAAAATGGGGGGAAAAAAGCACCAAAACAACAACAAAAAAAGCACTTTAAACTTTAAAATCAGCTCTTTCATAAAATTAAACTTTCAAGCAAATGTGAAAAATAAAGAGAAAACTGCTGTGGGGGATTGCAATTTCACTCTTGTGGTTTATGAACTGCAGGAAAGTGAAGCCAATTCCCTGTAGTGAGATTACAGGTCTCCTCTTCTATAGGTCTTAAATTAAAAACCAGCTGAATCCAAAGTGAGCTAGTTTACTGGATCAGAAGATTCAATTATTTCTGCTAAGTAACTGAATGTGAACTACTTCCTTTTAATAATATACAACTAATAATTACTGCCCAAGAAAGGACTTTTTTCTACTGAGCTAATTAAACCAAAGCAAGATATTTTTCGACTGCTCTCAAATTTAACTAAAGCTAGGAACATTGCAGCAAAACAAGTAAAGGCAAATCCGCACTCAAAACCAGAAGTCCAAAGCCACGCCGAGCGTTCAGACGTTACAGGACGCCGGCCTTGCCCAACACCGTGCTGTGAAATCAATGTCACTCTGGTGAGCATCCAGCACACGCACACACGCGCTGGGCAACGTCCTGCGCACCTGTACGGGCACAGCGGGAGCCCCGCTGCCACATCCCCAACACACAAACAGGTACAAGCAAGCAGCACGCAAAGGGTTCACTTACTGCTTTCCCTCCTCTGTGACTACTCTAGGATTGAACTGCTCCAGGCTCCTCAGCCCTGGGCAATGTTGGGAGGAAATTTTACTTGAGAGAAAACATTTTCTGGAACGTTCGTTAACAAGAAAAGAAAAAAAAAAAGAGAGATGCTAAACTGCTGTGACTTTAAAAAAATCTTGTGGGAAACGGAACAATTAAATTTCTCAGGAGCACATAGTAAGTAGAATTTATCACATTGGTCTGACTGATGGGATTTATGGGCTACAGTAGATGTAGATCAGTTTACATTTTCATTCGGTCACATACCTATGGCAGAGTTTGATTAGTTAATAACAACTCTGTCCCTTTAACATGCTATGGAAAATTCACTTGGAGTCTGAGAAATTTTTATTTTGTTCCACACACCTTTTTTTTTTTTCAGCAATGTTAATGATTCTTGCTAACTCATTTCAGCCACTTCATTTGTACTGCAGTGTTCATTAAAAAGACCTCTCCTGATTTCAGTCCGATTGCTCACATGAGCAGCAGCACCTGTATACCTCAGTGGTGTCTACTGAAGGAGACTCACATTTCCTGTATTTCCAAGTCATGTAAAAAAAACCACTTTCTGAGACATGTTTATCACATGAAATGCACCATTTTTAGCAAAGTGCCGTTGGTAAAAAAAAAAAAAAAAGAAAAAATGAGGAGAAAAAACAATCCAGTGATCTGCTTCTGATGTTAAAACAGCCAGAATGCACTCTTAAGTCTCACTTTCCGCCACTGAAAAACCTTTCACACTTCAGGAGTTCAATATCTTACATTTCTCCCCACCACCTTCCCTGAACAGCTGAATTTAATAGATCAAAAGCATTTTGCAGGAAAAACCATTCTTATGATCTTCCATATGCTGCAAACTAAACTACAGTGTATTGTGGTTTTAAGTGTTTTTAGGAGCAGCACTTTCCAAAATGGAAAATGGTTTCTGATAAGTATGGAAGAGGAAATAAAAATATCACTCCAGCATTCTATTAAAATACAATTAAACCTGTATCTATGTGCCTCAGACTGTTAATTAATATATTTTAACAGGATGATGAATTTTCCTTTCTCTCTTCTAAACACGTTGCTATTTCTTACACATCTGTCACATCTTACCTACCACCTTTTACTGAATGCCTGACATAAAACATCTTCAGCATTTTAACCACAGTAATGCAGCCACATCAGGCAGGCTTAGATGCCAACCTTCTCCCCAAAATTTCTGAATTGCATCAATTCTAAATAACAAGTGGAGCCTATTATTCCCACTCATGATTCTCATTTTCTTCAAGAACCATGTCAGTCTACCTAAATTATTCACTTATATTTCCTACCTCAAACTCACTAATTGAAAAAGCTGCGAATAGTTCCCAACTTCAAAAATCAGGGAACATCTACCATTTTTACAACATACTTCTGAGCAGCCAAAGCCCAGCACTCCGGAATACATCCACATCCAGCACCTCCACATCCGTCCATACAGAACGGTAGCACTGACAAAGCTAGACATGAAAACAAGCCACCTGCTCAAAAATCTACTTAATCTGAGGTTTGCAAGAATTTTAGAGTGGTATTTTATTGCTTTAGAAAACAGTACAGAAGCAATTGCACTTCAGTTATTTGTATTTTTATCTTTTGACCAAGTGAGGGTGCAGAAAGAAGAGAACATAGGAGGATCAGCTATTTTACTTAGAAAAACTTCTAGTATGGTTTCATCCAATAACACAGATTTTTGAGTCCCTATATACTTCAGTCATGTGCAAGGTCCTGAATAGTTTTTTTGCAGATCTGGAAGGGGGCATAAGGCCTAAGAATCAGAGTGGTCACTCTGAGACAGAAGTTACTATTTTCTGTGATTTTTACAGGGAGTGAAACCTGCAATATAACATCTTGCACTGCTGCTGCTGCTGCTCTATCTGGAAGCCACACACCCAGCTTGGGAGGTATATTATGTTAAATGAAGTCAATATTTTATTTTAATACAGTTTCATTTTAATTGATGTTCACCTCAATGACTGTAAAGATTTGTACAAGGTCTGGGAAAGTAAACATTAGATGATTCATCACTGGCAAAATGAAAGCGTGTCCCTCTCATGAAATGAATCTATAAATCTTTGCTACATTATTTTACTGATGGAAACTGAGTTCAGTGAGGAATGAAAGAGACTATTATAGCTGTTCTTGAAAAGATGGAGGAGGAAGGCACTGGAACGGAGACCTAGGGTATGGGTGGCCTGGAGTCTGCGAGAACAAAAATAAGTCTGCCTGATCTTACCCTCTGCCTGCTCTTTGAAACTACCCCAGTTACACGTGGAAGTCACCAGTCTGTCTATCCAAAGCACGCACGCGCACACACACAAAGACGAGAGAACATTTGAGGAGTATAACAAAGTCACCTACTTTGTAATGAAAAAACAAATCAGACAAGAAAACAGACGAGAGTTCCACCTCCTGATCACGCTGGACAATACAGCTTGAGTAAAGACGCTGGGCTGCATACTGGAATAGCACAGACTGCTGCAATGCACCAAGAGAAGGGCCATCGGGGAACAGATTTCCAGCCTTCACATTAAAGTGGGATGGTGATTTGGAGAATAAGCCTCCTGTCAAGGGTGCTTTGGGCTGAGCTGGTGGCAGACACTCACTAATGCAACCTACAGGTTGATGCCTTGTACACTGGAAGGAATTCATCCTCTCTGACACAGCCAGAGCTCACTGGATGGCCGTCACCCAGAGCACTAAGCTTAGTAAAAACAAACGAACAGAACAAAACCACCCCCCACATACACACCCCTAACTTTCTTCACTCAGTTCCCATTATCTGAACAAAAACGCTGTACAAGAGCTGTTAGCCCACATGTAAACATGCGGGGGCCAGATCTCATCAACGTCCCATTGGAGAGAAGCTACAAAAAACCCAGGAGTCCAGCCCGGGCGCCTGTCACTTCAGGAAAAACGGTCACAAATGTCTTTCTAGGCTGGTATTAATCTTTGCTCTCCCATTTTCCCTGACTGGGAAATGAAAGTTTCTGAAGTTCCAGATGGCCTATAACAAAAGAATGAAGAGGAAATGAGAATACATAGACACTAGAAAAAACTGTAATTCTGTAAAAAGAAAAATGAGGTTCTGTTTCACAGGAATAGATCCCTCCAGATAATCAAAGCCAAGCAAAAATCTACTCTCTGGATAATGAGTCTGGAGGCAATCTTATCCTAAAGGGCTTCTTTAAGCTATCCAGGCCAATATGTCATTTAGAATAATGAAATTGTCACATGTTTGGCAAGAAGGCTTTGATTGTCCCTTCCTTTCCCACACTGTGGAAAATGAAAAAAGCACTGACAGAGATAAAATGCTCTCCTGCCACCTTGTATGCCTGTCTGAAAGCGGGAGGACCAAAGTTTCTCCTGCAGTTGTGTACAGTGGCATTATGGAAATTCAGTGGCTAGGAAGAAGACGTTTTCCTTCTCCCACTTGCGTGTCAAGTAAGATGTGTACTCTTACCCTGTCCTTAATGCACAATAATCCACCTTTTAACAGAAAATGCCATGGAATTCCTGCCATTTTGCCCAAGATCAGAGCATACACACAGAATACCTGTTCTTCTGCAGATGCACATCTCTTCTGTAAATCTGAAGCAGGGGTGCAATATTAAGACATCAGGGAAACAGCCAGTATAACCTTTGCCAGACAAACAGCTTCTGATTATTGATGAGGAGTCAATTCATTAGTCTTCAGGTCTTATCATTATTTATTGCATGCAACAGGAGAACAGAAAGACGAGCTACTTACGCACTGAGCTGCAAAAAACTCAGCGGAAAAAAACATGTAGTAGGGCAGAGTCCATGAGGGAAACCTTGTGCAGCAGAGAAGCAGAGGCAGCAACACTCAGGATCACACGTGCAAGTATGAACCTCAGAGAAGTGTTCTCATGTTGATACAAGAATGTACGTGCACCTTTGCAGGCATTTATTTTTACATGGCAATTCTGAATAATGACAATAAAAGGAACAATATATAGTTGACTCATTCGGCAGGCACAGCAGATCCTGTGCACTGACTGTATCAGGGGTTTTTGTGCAAACACAGTGTGTAATTGTGCAATTAAAATCTTTAGCAGTGCAGAGGCACAAGTAGACTGTATAGCCTATCTTCATTCCAGCTGTAGCTAACACTGAAACTCTTACCTGCAAAATAATAACACATTGTGGGGGTAATTAATTATAATAGAAGGCTGAAAATCTATATTGATTGAAAATCTGCAATACTCACTAATCATTTATTAAAATGGTTCCAAGAACGATGTTGTCATAGAGATAATACCCAGTCTGATGACACAGAAAAGACCTCCTGCTTCAAATCCAAAGTCAGATTTTTGCTACTGGCCTCCTGACTTCCAAACCACCTGCTGGGACCATCTACTGCTTGTAGGGAGTTTGATACCGACAGCAAAGCTCCCTATCGTAAGGACTTCGTTGATACCTGTTCATTTCAGGTGTCTGCAATGGACCTTTGCAGACCTTCAGTCCAACCTCCCACTCCCTACTGTAGCTCACCACCGCAAATCTGGTCAGCCACGACTGTCTTGAAAACACCTAAGGATGGATTCTCTGCCACCCCTCCAGTGTTCCTGCTTGCTGTATTACTTAGAATTATTTGGGTTATTCTATCTGCCAGTCTGACTTTTCTCATAGCAGTCCAGAATAAATCAGGGTACTTTCCAACCAGAAAGACTACTTCCAGGTCTGTGAATATGTTCTGGCTATGTTCTGGGTTTTCGTGAGATGAAACCAGATTGCATCTTCCTGTACCTAGCTTTTTATGAGAAAAAAAAAAAAAAAAAAAAGGTGTCCAGGCTTTATACGGGAAAAAACCCCAATGGTTCCCAGTGTCTGGGCTACACTAGAGGGAAGCACGTTGCATTCTTACTGGTGCCCTGCTCCTCCAGGTCTGGCAGCCAGCTCTGTATGGTGCACTGCCAAAAGCATCAACCCCCTAGGCCACACATGGCCACCCTTAAAATTCAAGACTGCTCTGGACACATTTCACATCTTGGTATTCCCGTTTCTCACGAAGCATCTAATGTTTTTATACTCCTTTCCCTCATCATCTATACTGATAATTCATAGTCCAAGATACTGGTGTTGCAAATACTAATTCCTAAAGAGCAGCTTTTGTGCTTTGCAGCTTGCATTTCAAAATGGCTGCTCCCCGCTTGATGATAATACTAGCGTAATTAACATTTAAGGCAGTTAAATTTTCGTGAGTGAGTAGAGGCTCAATCTGGCACTTGAAATCTTGCCCTTGGAGCCCAGGAGAGTTAGAGCACTGCTTTCTGAAACAAAACAGTGCCCCATTTCTTCCATGCAATTAAAAATAGCCACTGAGTTTTAGATAATAACAGAGGTCAAAATACCCAAGTGCTATTGAAAATGTTTAACCACACACCAATGGTACATATTTAAAAGGCCTTAGAGACTGGCATGTTACGCAAACCAATCAAGCTCTCATGGTTTACCCTGCAACTAAAACATCTTAAGCAGAAGTACAATCTAATTGTGTGCAGGTCACATACAAACCCACAGACTGCTACAGGTAAGCACACTAAGTTAATACTGGTTGGCACTCGCACAGACCTTACTCCAGCATTCTCAAAGCACTCTGCAACTATTGATTAACCTGTTTTATAAAGGAGGGATATCTCCAGCTTGTACTTATTTTTACACAGGGGAAAGTAAGACAGAAGGTCAGGGCTGTAACCAGAAATGGAAAGGCAGGATCTGGGGCCCCAGTCTTTCCATTTCTAGATAGCTCACCTTCTCCTTAGACAGAGTCACGTATGGACAACAAACATAAATTGTGAGTTCCCCGATTGAACAAATCCATTCAAAAAGCTAGATGCATATTTTCAAGGCTGGAAAAGAAAATTATTTTAGGATACTGAACAAGCAACTGCATGAAATTCAGCTTTCTTACTGAGTTCTGAGATCTTAAAGAACTCTGCATTTTGAAGTCTTGATTAGGTTCATAAGCATTTTCTGAAGGACTGGCTTCATGATGCAAGGGGAAAAAAAGATTCACCATGGAAAGTTCTCCAAAGTTCTGTAGTTTTTTAGAGATTACATTACTATGATGTAGAAAGAAACAGATTGATTCCCCAGAGAGGCTATGACAAACCTCTCTTTTCAGGGTGAATGAAATCCAGAAACAAAAAGAAATGCTAAAGAACAGTAGTGATCAGTAGGCACAGACTTGTACTACAGCCTTCAATCTAGCAGGCAGCTAGTTTAACCCACACAAAATAGCTGCTTCTCTTCTGAAGTTTTCTGACTGGTGGGCTGGCTGATGCGACTTTGTTACTTCTGCATCTGCTGTTCTGATAGACTAATGAAGAGCAACTTATTACTGCTATTATTGTCGGTGTTGCTGCTTCCACTGGACATGACACCCATCAGCATGGAAACTTCATTCAGCATTGCATAATGACAAGCAAAAACCCAGTTTGGCTGGAAGACTTTCATCAAGACTTTCTCCCATATGGAGTAAGCAAAGATCTTCGAAGGACCTTACAACACTCATCTTCCTGGACCATAAGGGGGTGGGAGATGAGTTAGCAACACTGTGAAACATGTAGTGTGGAAGTTGAGATATAACCTGGAGATGCATAAAGATGGAAATCAATCTTTTCTCATGCAGAATAGGTCATGCCAGATAGCTTAGACAACTTGTGCAAAATGACAGGATTAGCGCACAAAGGGAATGCAGCAGATCTGATTTTACAGAAACATTATTTATGGGTTAGTGGGTGGACAAAAGTTTTCTCAACAGATTTTTACAGATCTAATCATACACAGAAAGTTCAAATGGTTTCCTTTAGCCTCCACTTTGTGCTACTTTATAGATAGTGTTTTGCTTTAATTTATCTAGACTTTAATGAGACTCTTGGAACTTTACTGCCTGGAAAATTATTACTGACACTGGAAATATGGTGCCTGGTTACGAATATTGCAATGAAGATATGAAGTTGCCAGACATATTGTAAACAGAGCATAATTACAGTATTTACAGTTGAACATCAAAATGGGAAGAGATGCCAAGTGGCATTTCTCAGAAGTTAATATTGGGACTGATACCATCTAATATCTTCCCTAATAATTTGGAAAATAAAGTAAATTGTACATTGATTGAATACAAAGTAGACACGAGAGGAAGATGAACTACAACACAGCAGGTGGGTAGGTTGAAAAAAACCCAGAAAGATCTGGAGATTTAAGAGGGAGAGAGAGAAGGGTGCATTTAAGAGGGAAGCGATTTAATGTAGACAAATGTAGAATAATAAGCTCAGAGAAAATTAACACCCATCTCAAGTAACCAAATGGGAAAATGCCAATTTTCATTAAAAAAAAAATCCAAGAGATTTCACAGTTTATTCACACTGAAAATTCACATTGGGGTATATGCATCAGGTTTGACAACTTGTTTGCTACATTCCAGCCTGATGTGATTTTAAAAGGAAGAATAACAGATTCCCTGAAAAACCTGCCTTTTAAAAAATATTTTTACTTATTTTAAATGTATACTGAATGCTCATAAAAGACCCAATTTACAGTCCTGTTAGCAGAAATAACATAGCAGTAATGTAACATAAGTAAGAGGCACAGAAGCAGCACATACGAGGTCCAAGGTGGAGGTCAGGAAGCCAAAGCCCCTCTGTCTCCAAGACTGTCAAGGAGTTCTAAGTGTTCACTCTGTGCAGTAGAGCAAAATCCATGAAATACCAGGTTGCCACTGATTTGCTGACTTCAATTTAGAAGCTCAACTATACCTGGAGGAAAGTTATTACTGTGTAAAAGAAAGTAAGATTCTGAGAGATATTTAAAAAAAACAATCCTAAACAAATACCGAAAGAAGCTTGCTGCGTTAAATGACTCAAATATTATCTGTAGGATGGAAATTGTCAGAAGAACGTACCCTTGCAATAAAATTAACCTGTAACCACATAAACTCACTAAGTACAGAAAACATCTTTTATGACACAAAAGCCCCCTGCATGGACTATGTTAGAGAACTGCTCCTGGCTGAGAGTTTAAAAAGCACACTATCTTCCCCATCGTTATTTGGTTAACAATACCCATAGTACAAGTACATTACTTTGTCACAGGAATGATTCACAAGAAAATATTAAAACTTTACCAAACTGAGTATTACTTTTCTTCCTAGCACAGCAATCTAAATATAGCTGATGCATACGAAATGGCTGATGTGATAGCAATCAACAGTATTTTTTTTATGTATGCTTAAAAACCTGCTTACCAAGGGGAGCCATATATTCTGAATCCCCTCACCGTCACTTCAGAGTCTTGAAGATAGATGCAGTTTGTTAGAAGAGACTGTACATTTTCATAGCTCTCTGGCTTCAGCTTAGAAACAGAGGGGAAATAGTAAAAGTCCTGCTTGATTAAGTCAGCCATGAATTCCTGGTCAAAGGTCAATTCATGATTTCCTGCTATCACAATCTTGTATTCATAGGGCAGGCTACCTAAAACAGTGAAAAACAAACAAATTACTTGTTTTATGGAAAATGTGATAAAAGAAAACAGACAAACTCACAAACTATTATCAGTTCCTATAATATGCTCACATATTTGAAACCATCAAGCACATCCCTGCGATGTGTTACTGTAATTCCTGGTGATTCCAGGTAAATGACATTACTGTCTTTTTCAGGGCACGCTAGGATTTAGCACGCTTAGCGTTAATGTGTTGAAACTACTTTCAACTCATCAACCTTAAAAACCAGTCTGCAGACTTCTGCTCTGCTATTTACTTCTAGTTAATTGCCATTTGTGCTGCAAGTATCACTTACTGTGACAGTGATGGTAGTCCTCTGACAGAAATTAGGGTTCAAAGAAGATCGGCCGTAACGCTCCATGAGCTAACGTCGGCTCTCTTCTCCCAGAGCTGTGGTCTTTAGCAGCTTGTACTGAGGAGGTCTTACAGACTCGGCTCTTGGGTTAGCCAGAGGGGTCTGCTGCCCGCTTTGCCCTGACATTAAGATCAAGCCTTCAAGCAAGACAGGGATTGGGTTTAGCTGTCAAAACTCCACATCCCACAGAAAAGTCTCGCAGTTTGCCTCTATCCCATGTCTTTTCCTGCTCCATTTGCTCAGTGACTTCCTTAGATCCATGGACTATAATTTAAAGTGACTCATGTTCAAGAATATTTTACAACCCGTATTTAGTGAAAAACCTTACAACAACCTCCTGCTGAAGGCAAGAATATATATGCCCACACACGTGGGTTCTTCCTGAGAGCAGCACTGCAGCAGCAACTTTCCACCTGACTCCGTGTTTGGTTATCAACTGGATTCTGCCCTTGCGAGCACGCACCACCTCTCTCAAAAAGCTCAACAGAGACCTTCTAAGTATATCCGAGAGGAAACAAAGACAGAAACTGCGTAAAGCTGCATTCATTGGCTTTGCTTCTGCACTATTAATTTACATCAGGATGAAGACAGAACAGGAGATTGGGATCAGAAAGAAATATTTTGCTGAAAATGAGACCCACCTTGCATGGCAGCAGTCTTGTCATTTTTTATTTTAAAAATGTATTGTTGATAACGTAGAAACCTTTAGTGATGACCCCAAGACTAACCTAGAGAAGGATATTTAGGGAATGTAGAACACCAGTCCGTATGCAGTGGCAAAAGTTGGCACGAGTAGGACTTCAGAATAAAATGCAACAGCGTGATTCAGAGTTACAGAAACAGAAGAGAGAGAACAGGGCTAGCCCAGAGGAGATGCCACATGGCTGAACTCATTATTTGCCAAACGAAAAGATCTGGGTAACTGAAGTGTAAGTTTCGGACACTTGTAACAGCTGTATTAGTAAAGTTGATTGTACAGGTTCCAGTCTTTCCTGTGGACCCAATACACATGGGCCTTTAGAATATTTATTAACAGGAACTCTTTTCAGGTGTTTATAATTACACCTTGAATGTTGGAGATTCAATTACTGACCTGAAAGACTACTCGACATGTAAATTTTGTCATTTTTGCTTCAGAAATGCTTCGCATTTTGCAGATGTGTACTCACCCTCCACAAGTCTTCCGCGTGTGTGCACACATACACACAAAGTTAAAACGTTACTTACATCTACAGTATGTATGGGCATCTACAGGCCTTAAAGCATTCTTGGGAAACAGGAAAATAAAGAAATCCCGTATACTGCAATATTGTTAACAATTCCATTTGTATTCTGTTTTGTAAATCTTTTCCAGCTCATCTGATCCATCCATCTAGCAGCCAAGAACCTGTGCGAGCTGGTTATAGTTGTTGCTTCCACTAATGTATTTATGTCATGTTGCTGTCTGTGGGTGTTACTTAGGCAAATTAGCAAATTACTCTAAATGTACAGTTACATTTATTATAGTGGCGGCCAGAAGCGCTGCTGTAGTTACAGGTCTGTCAGCTTTTCAATTAGCAACTGTGTTTTTGATGAGTTTGCAGCTCAGGTTTTCTTCTTTCATTCCATACCAGGCGGCAGCTTGCTAAACCTATTTCCCTCTCTTTGTCTCCTCAAGGCCTCTCTACCCTTTAAATCTTAATTTTTTATCTAACAGCTATTTTTTTTCTGCTTGCAGATAAATTTAACAATATTTTGTTTAAACTTTGTTCCTTGGAAGACCTCAGAACATGCTTCACTTTTTAGAGCAAGTGCTCTCAAAGCGCAAAGTCAACCTTAGGTACAAATCCTTGCAAGCTTGTTCTTGACTGGGCACCGCTGTCACGAACTCTACGTGAGAGACCCCAGTGGAGCGGCTGCAGATGAAGACCCTCAGCTATCAGACCACAACACTGATTACACATTTCCCACCTTCCCTGCTTGCAGTGGATCCACACTCTAGTCCGCACGCAGAAATGGACACCAAATGGAAAACACCTTTGCACTAAAGCATCATCCTGCTACCCCTGACCTCAGAGGGACCGACACCACCTTACTGCAGCAAGGCCACAATCAGGGGTGTGTCAGCACAGTCCTGAGAAATGCTGAATGTTTCAACTGCATTTACAGCATCAGGATCCACCAAACATTTGCAATATCTGACCAATATTTATCTGAAAACTACCTTAAAGCAGGCACACCTTCCAACTTCTGACCTACAACTTCTTACTTTTCCTTTTTTTATACTTTCTTATTCCATTATGTTCTTCCATCCCTCGGCACAATTTGTAGCCTTGGACCAAGACCTCCCCAAGGCCACACAGCCTAATAGCAGATCTAGAGCTGTTTCTACATGTGTCCATAGCTTTAGAACAACCACTTCTCCGTCTATTGTTTTGTGTGCCACCAGCTCTCCATCAGAGATAATTCAAACACTTCCAGGCTGACCAGTTTACTCCCACACCTGCTAGTGGGTAGAAAAGACACCAGGCGTATTTCCTGTCCCTTGTTAACCAAACAGAGCTGAGAAAGCTGAATTCCCACTCATGCAGGTTTTCATGGCTTCTTCTAATAATTGCATTTTGCTAAGAAGGATTCCTACCAAAGACAGCAGCAGCTACAACGTACTCAATGCAGGGGGTTCCTTTTGTCTTCCATTTACAAACTCCATGAAAACAAGCCTTAGTAAAGGCACTGGCTAACATTTTCATTTGCTAAGCTGTTTTCTTTTTTTTGTTTTCTTCTTCTTCTCCTTTTCTAAAATAGCCATATGCTAAACATTAAGCTCCTGGACTGCTCATCTGTGTGGGCACCAATGGTACCACTACAGTGACCTTGAGCGTGCCAAGGGTGACCGACAGCCCTGAGGTAATGCTTGAGGGGGATGCAACCCTGGTGGTACCTCCTCAATCCTCCCAGCAAGGGGGGTCCCTGCATCCCACAGGCAACAGGACGCTGCGTGGCTGGTGCTGCAAGCAGGGCTCCAGCCCCGATGACCACAGGACCCTTTCTGAAGAACAAGGACTGCCACGTAGGGATGGCACGGCCCGGGCAAACCGGGGCAAGGCTGCCTCTGCCAGCAGGTTCACTGATACAGTGGGAAGAGTTCTCAGTTTGGTGTGTTGAGGAAGGGTTGTCATGCTGTGAAGTGAAGGCAGGGAGGCAGTCGGGGAGCAGCTGAGGGACAACAGGATGGCGAAGGCTCTTGCGCTACCCTTGTAAAAGCGGCCTCGCACGCACACACGGCATGGGGTACAACCAGAAGGAAGAAGTCCTGGCATAGTGCAGAGCTGTGACATCTCTGAGATTATGGAGACGTGGTGGGATAGCTCACCTGTCTGGCGTGCTGCAGTGGATGGGCACGTGCCTATTGCCCGTCTACCAATCACCTTTGAAAAGGCAGAGGGATTGGAAAAGTTCCCAATGGCTGGAAAAAGGCAAATGTCCCACCTATCCTCAAGAAAGGCAAGAAGGGGAGTCTGGGGAACTACAGGCCATCAAGCCTCACATCAGACCTGAGAAAATCATGGAACAAATCCCCCACAGGGCAATTTTCCAAGCACGTGAAGGTCAGGAAAGTGACTGGGAACAGCCATCATTGATTTAACATGGGTAAACCATACCTGACTAACCCAACTGCCTTCTACGAGGAGATGACTGGCTCTGTGGGTGAGGGAAAGCACTGGATGTCATTCACCTTGGTTTTAGTCTTTGACCCAATCTCCCATAGCATCCTTATAGCCAAATTGGTGAGATAAGGATGGATGATAAGGCGGGTCGAGTACCACCTGGAATACTGGGCTCAAAGGGCCAGAATCAGTGGTGCCAAGTCCATCTGGCAGTCAGTCACCAGAGGTGTCCCTCAGCTAGAGATGCTGGGGCCAGCACTGCTTCCCTTCTTTACCAACAGGCTGGATGATCCGATGGGCTGCACTTTCCTCGGGTTTACAAACACCACCAAATTAGGGGTGGGGATCTGCCAACCCACTCTGGAGGGCATGTCTGCTCTTCAGAGAAACCTCCAAAGGCTGGAAAAATGGGCTGACAGAAGCCTTATAAACTTCATCAAAAGCAAATGTCCTCCACCTTGGATGGAGTAACTTCATTCAACAAGACTCAGCAGTGTGTCTTTGGCAAAGACAGCCAACCGCACCCTGGCCTATATTAGTAACACTGAAATCAGCTGAACAAAGTGATCTTTCTCCTCTGTTGAGCACTTGTGAGACCACGTCTGAAGTGTGGCGTCCAGTTCTGGGTTCCTCAGTAAAAGGACAAACTGAAGCAAGTCCAGCACAGGGCTGCCAAGATGGTTGGGGAATGTGGCATACAGGGAGAGGCTGAGACCAGAGTCTGTTGAGCGTGGAGAAGATGAAGGGAAGAACTCGCTGCCATCTGCGGCTACCTGATGTCAGGGTAAAGAGAAGGCATAGCTAGGTTCTTCTCAGAGGTGCACGCAGATACAAGAGGCAACAGACACAAGTGGGAACATGATATAAGGAAAGAGTTTTACCATAAGGATGGTCAAAAAGTGGAATAGGTACCCACAGCAGCTGTGAAATCTCCACTCTTGGAGATACTAAAACTTCAACTGGACAAGGTTCTGAGCAGCCTGCTCCAACCAGGCCTGCTCTGAACAGGAGGTCGGACTCAATGACCTCCAGAGTCCCCTCCATCCTGTGTGATTCTAGGTTGAGTCTACACTGGAAAACAAACAAGAATTGTAAAGAGCCTGCAATGCTGAAAGAAATTAAAAACTCATTTCGTGTTGTGATTCTAATGGAACAAATCTATGGTAGACAAGCAATTTAACAGGACTAGAGAGTATGTTCCATTAACTTTGGTATAAGTTTCTTGTACTATCCATTTAGCAGATGAGTAGGACTAAATACCCAACTGATAGCCAATTAACATTTGATGCTAGCATATGGTTTTGCTGGTGGGCAGGTAGCAAACTTGGTATTAATACAGAAGCTCTACGTATACAAAGATATTAAAGAAAATTTATGGCTGTCACAGGAATTCTGCACACATATCCAGGACAAAATTCATTCCCCAGTAAAATTAAGGCAGCAAGCATGTAAGAAATAAATCTGCCCTTCAGGAGTGCCAAGAAACACATGCAAGAACATATGCTGTGGGAGTCAAAGATGTATTTTCAAACCAAAAAGAAGGAAAAGTTATGAATCTGGGGGGAAGTTACATTTTCTTCCTGATCTCTTGTTTTGACTAGCCAAAACAAGAGAAGCGGCTTTGCCCAAAGACCAGGGATCCCACTGTTCTTGGCACCTGAGAAGCTTCTGCTAAAACAGCCCTATAACCTGGAGACGAACTACAACTAGAATGGATTGGAAAATACAGTTTTCTGTATTAAAATTATTAAAATACCACTTGGATGGAATGGGATATATTTGGAAATTCATGTAGTGATTCTGACATTACCAAGGAAACAAAATGAAGCAAAATGCCAGTTTAAAATATTTTGGGGTGAATAAAAATTTCATTTCTAAGCAAAATTTCACCATTTTTTTTCTAAAATAAGGTTTTTTTTCCCTCCCATAATGTCTAACTTGCAAGAAATTAAAATTACTTTCCTTCATAATCAACCTCTAGCCACTTCATCCTATCTGGATTTGGAATCAACAGAATCATTTACACATCAAAATGCTGTCAGAAACACACTGGCTCCAGTTCAGTCCCAGGCTTGAGGGCTTTCTCATTCAGGCCACATCCAATTTTTGCCTTCTGCCAGTTTGGAGTGGGGCTCCAAGCCACCATCCACTCTTTCAGTCTCTATCTTAACATGGGATGAGAGATTTTTCCCTTCCTTTCCCTCTCTGCTACATCATTCCTGCCTCATTTTTCCCTCTCCTTTGCTTTTTTTAATCTCCCCCTGTATGCAGAAAAATGGTGGAGACACATTATCTTGCACTTAATTTAGCAGGTTTAGCAAAGGGTATCTTTTTCTTACAGAATCAAAACTTGCAGAACTATGATGCTTTAGACTTCTGTAGGCTTGTCTCTCAATATCCCTCTGAAAATGCCCAACAGATTCAAAAGTCATTTATTATATTCAGCAGAGGAGTAAAGGCCTCAAAGACAATTATGTTCCCTCTGAGCTTCCTGAAAGTAAGTGTCTAAGCAGACTAATGCCCGGTCTGAAGGAGAGCCTTCAGAGGAATGAGACCCCTTAGGTCTCCTCTTATGAGACACCAAAGAACCCACAGAAGGTCTACGAGACAAAATCCAAGAAGACAGGCAGCAGTGGTTCTGCTCCCAGAACAACTCATCACACAAAAAATTCTGCCCTAAATCTCCTAAATCAATGTAATTTATTATTCTTTGAGATTATTTTACTATCAAAAAGCCTAGGATGTCATACTTATCTTATATATAGCCAGATGGTATTATCATCTTACTAACTTCTTAGCTACATGCAGGGAGTTTTTGTCAGTTAAGGCAAGCCCTCCTCAGAAAGCTTCTTAGTCTTTGTTTGCTTAGTATAAGAATTTGATAGTAGTTCTGGCAATATAACATGTATAAGAATATATATATATTGTTTAGCTAGTAACATCTTTGTTTCTTCCTTTCATTACTGTAGATTACTAATTAAGAAAATCAACTGAACTTGTAATTTTTTGCATGTTTATGTACCAATTACAAAATTATTACAGCAATTCTTAACTTCTAAACTACAGTAGGTCCTTTTTATGGTGAACATAATTTTTACAAAATAACTTGAAATGCTGGGGAACCATTACTTGAACTACAAACTGCATAATGCAGAGCACGGAACAGGGTGCCTTTGTTTGCTATTTCTCTGCATCTGAGTTTGTTCACAGTAGAATTCTGTGTGCTTAAAGGTTTGTCCCATTCTATCCGAAAGTTTTCTCCCTAAATTAGATCAACGCTGCAAATAATTCAAAAGCAAATGCATGATGTTTATACTCCAGGCTCCTCTTGTAGTAAGAGGTTCAACATCTTTATCAACCGGTGACCTCCGTTGCAGCTCACAATTGTCATCAACTTGCAACTTCACCAAGATAAATGCAAACTTGTACAAGCAGATGTGCTTTGCTTCTCTTCTGGTATTGTACTGAGCAGAATTTTTAGTATTCATTAAAAGCAGTGACAATCATATAAGTGCCCACTTAATGCTTTTTCCCTCTCATTTCAACCTTTCAGAATACAGCAGTGAGTGATATAGTAAAAAGACTGCATAACTGTCTCAGATTGCTTTTTACCATCTCTTTGACAGTTCTGTGTTTAAACAGTGGGGCTGATGTCTGGGAAATTCACATTAACATACTTTTTGTATGGTGTGTAATCTGGAATAACATTGTAAATGAACACTCCCTCTTAAGTCATCTGTAACCTGCTAGCTCGAGACATTCTTGCATTGTAAAAGGCAGTAATTATATCAAACACTAAAACAGCAAACACATACAATACTGCTCACATTTGCAAAACAGGATTTCTTAAAATATATAGATGAAGGCAAATCAAACTAAAAAATATCTGATAATAGTCCAACTTAGGCTCTTTGATATACTGTGTTTTATACACACCCACACACAGGTACAATAATTGGCAAAAATTACTTCTAAAGGAAAAGTGGCTTCCTTTTACCCTGGTTTATTTAATTACCCTATAATTATGCAGAACCAACCCAAGGCATGCTGCAAACTAGGCCATTAGAGTAGCTGTAGTGAGCCAAGCCCAAAGATTATGTAGATCTGTACCTCCTGTCCACTAGTGGTCAGTAACAGACGCCTGGAAAATTGTACGACTGCAAGGTTTGCCTAGACTGAACCTTCCTTTCATACATCCCCTTAGATGGTGGCAATCGATGGTTTGAGAACCCCCAGCTACGTAAGCCACAGGGTCCATTTTCATAGATATTTTTTCTTTTTTACTTCCTGGAATAGTTATAGTCTTAAATAATGTACCTTTCTGAGGAGATAAATTTCTGCAACAGCTTTTCTGCCCTTTAGAATATTCTAATTTTGGTTTGCAACATGTATCTAGGGACAATGAAAGCAAAGGAGATAGAGAACTGTGTTAAAAAGTAGCAATTAAAAATATTGTAGACTTCCTACATGGATCTCTCTGCATGCTGATACAGATTCCTACCCAGATCTTCAGATCCCACCAAGGTGGTTTCAGTATCTCCCAGCTGTCATCTTCTGGAAGAGAAGACTACGAAGAGCTGTGTGTCATGTCACCATACGAGGTGCACGGCACTAATAACGGTGTTTAATGTTTGTGTGTAGGGCTTTGCAGTAGGTGTTCAAAGTGCTGTACTGAGAATAATTAATCCTCCCAACACATTCATGTGGTAGGTGGATCAAGCATCATTTTCACAATTTTACACGGGGGAACAATAAAGAGGCTGTCAAATCTGAAGAGGACTAACCAGAATTTGGTTGCCTGTCTTCCTCAGGCTCTTTCAAACATCTCCGCCAGAGGCAATGACAGTTCACAGAATCTGTTCCAGATCTCTGAGTTCCCTGGTTGCTCTCCGCACTTCTGGGCCACAGTGTCTCCCTAAAGCCACATTTGTGTGCTACTCTGGAAGAAGGCTGGGTATTCTTACTCACACGCTTATTTTGGGGGCCTGGGATCTCAAGATTTGTGAAAATCACAGGACACTTTTAGGTGAGTCAACCCAGAGACTCAGAATCTTGAGGTCTGGCTACTTTGCACTCCATCGGTGGCAAGAAGCAACCTCGGTATTAGTACAAGGTGCAAGAAATCCCCCAAAAGCATATGTGTGTTTGGAAGGAAGGAAGGAACAAAAAATCCTTTAGCACCTACCACTGCTAGAGCTTCTACAGCTTCTCACTGCTAGCACAGGAGGCGTCCCCGGGAAACAGCTGCTCTGGGTCATCTTCCCAATACAGGGACGTTCCCCGAGAGTCCCAGCAGGCAGTTTCACGTTCAGAAGTCTTCAGGACATACCAACTCCCCAGAGCTGGAGAAATACTGGAAGGGCGTGTTGCAGTGTGCTTCCCTGTGCTGTACTGTCTGAGCCTTAGATGTACAGACAGATCTGAGCCATCACACATTTCAGAAATGCAATATAAACCAACACTTTTTTTAGTATGCCCAGTCTTTTAAAAATGACATCTGTTCTAAATCCCTACACAGCTCAGTGTTTTTCACTGCATTTCCAAAGCCATTCTTTTGTAAATAGATAATTAGTGCTTAAATACTTCTTTCAAGGGGTTTCTACATTAACATAAAAATAGTGTAATTACCGATGGTCAAAATGGCATGACTACAATTTATAAATTCTAATTTCTTTTGCTGCTCTGAAGCTGATTTTCTTTCTTCTTCAACACAATTTTAATCTGTTTTAAATGTATTATTGAACCTAAAAATATAAAATACCTGTTAAGAGAGGAAGAAAAATAACTACCATCGTTTTGCAAGATTGAACAGTAAAGCAGAAGTAAAGCTAAGCCTACTGTTTCAGGCTTTTCTGGAGATCTTTTCTATCAAGAACTTAAAAGTAGGGATATGTCTGACCAAAATTAGCTGATTTTGTTCTACAATCTAATACTAGAAACAGGTGATTCTAGTAGTGATAGTTACTATAGCTGGGAAGGAATCTTCATTCTGAAATACTTTTTAGTCTGAAATAATAATGTTATCTTTTGAGCTGAATCTGCCCAGGCCAATTTCTGAAGTGCATGTCAAATAATTTAACCCATTTTTTGTATGTGTGTACGACATGCAAGTAAGATTAACATTTTCAGGAAAATGTTCTGAAGAGCTAATTATTGTTTTCCACTACAATGCAAAGCAACCTTCTGGTTTTTTATTTCAACTTTAGCTTGAACTTGAATTTCAACTAGGAAGACTGTCTTTGACATTGGAAAATCTCAAGCAAACACACTGAAACAACAGATATTGTAAAATGTGTTAGCTTAAGTAACCTTTCTAATCCATGCACAGAAGATAATTCTCAAGAGAGAATATGGAAGCATGTGTTGCAGCTTATATCACAGATCAGCTATTTAGTTAAATTTCCAGGGAAGTAACCCACAAGCTCAAGTGACAGTGGGTCCTGGAGCATACACAATTTGGAAATGATATTACAGACTTGAGCAAAGGGAATTACAAGAGCAAGTGAGCCAAGCAGGAAATTTCCAGTGCCAACAACATAGGAGATAAAAAATAGAGATGGATTTGGAGTCATTATTTGATGAATGCACTAAAGCAGGACACGGGTCTTTGTCCTACACATTTGATTTATATGCAGGTAGGGAACACATAACAAAACCAAAAATAATTAAAAAGCTGAGGACAAGGATAGCTACAGTACATAGTAAGCTTGATATATCTTATGATGCAATCTACCTTATCTAGCCTCGCTTACCCAGAATCATAGAATAGTTTGGGTTGGAAGGGACCTTTAAAGGCTTGTCTAGTCTGACCCCCCTCCCAGGGGCAGGGACATTTTTTACTAGACCCAGTTGCTCAAAGCCCCACCCAACCTGACTACGAACATTTTCAGTGATGGGACAACCACAACCTCTCTGGGCAACCTGTTCCAGTGTCTCGCCACCCTCACTGTAAAAAAATTATTTCCTTATATCCAAGCTAAATCTACCCTCCTTCAGTTTAAAACTGCTCTCCCGTGACCTGTCACTACAGGCCCTGGTAAAAAGTCTTCATCTTTCTTATCAGCCACCTTTACATATTGCAAGGCCACAGGAAGGTCTCCCTGGAGCCTGCTCTTCTCCAGGTTGAACACCCCCAAGGCTCCCAGGCTGTCTTCACAGCAGAGGTGTTCCAGCCCTCTGATTGTTTCCGTGGCCTCCTCTGGACCGGCTCCAACAGGTCCATGCATCTAGAAACAATTCCCCTGAACTATTTTCAGCTATTTCAAGTGATGTCATTAAAATCTCCTGGATGTACTGGAAAATTAGCATATGTTCAAAGCTGTCATACCATGCATCCTTGCAATAGCATTAGAAAGTTTCACTGGCCTCACGGCCTTCCAGAATACGTATTTTGTACTTTGTTTTTCCTGATTCTCCAAAACTGGATTTTCAAATTTGGAAGAAAAATAGAGAAGAAACTAGGTAAAAAAATGAAAATATGAAACATAAAAACAGGAGAAAGGTCAATTCAGGAAAGGAATAGAAGGAAATGGACAGGTTGGCACCACTGGCAAGCTTGGTAAACTGAGTATTCATCCCTTTTTCCCCTTCTTTTTCTAAGCTACCCTGAATAAGGGTAGCAAAATAGAAATCTGACTTGCAAAAGCACATTATGATACTGCATGACTGGGCAATAAGAGGACAGATGAAACTGAATATAAATTTATGCAGAATAATTCAAGTACTGGAAAAAAATATACCGACTATAGATACACACTGATGGGTTCTGAACTAGACATTACCATTCAGGAAAGAGTTCATAGTTATAATAAATGATTTTATGAAAATGCCATCTCATTGTTCAGTCACAGTCAAAAATGAAAACAGAATAATCCACAATACTAGAAAGGAAACGAGAACAAACTAGGAAATTTCATTATGCCAGGGGATAAACCTGTGGTGTGCTCAGATCATGTGTGGTTCTGGTCTCACCATTTTTAAAGGGATAGAGACAAAGAGGTACAAAGAGTGACACAGATGATCAAAGGCATTTAAGGACTTCTAAACAGTCTTCAGCCTGAAAAATATCTTAAGGGCAGACATGGGAAGAGCCTATAAATTCTTAAGCAGAATGAAGAATGAAACTGTTCATTTGCCTCTTCCAGTATTAGGAAACACCGAATGGAACTAGTAGGTGACAGGTTCAAAATAAGGAAAGTTCTTAACAAAATCCACATCACACTGTGGAACTCTGATGCGAGATTGTGTGAGCACTCAAAATTTGTAGAGAGGCAATTAAAAAACTTGAGAGAAGAAAAATCTATATATTAAATATAAAGTAATGTTGTGGCTCAAGAAGTCCTTGGACTGCCTACCAGAGAAAGCTGAGAAAATATGCACACCCAGTTATTACCAGCATTTACTCTCCTCCATAGAGTTAGGCATCAACCTCGCCCTAGTAAAACCTCAAATCCCTCCCTGGGAAGGGGGGAGGGGGCTTTGAGGAAAAGAAAATTGAAAGAAAACAACTAATTACTAAAAAGAACGAGGTGAAATGAAATGGAGGGCTGTAGGGGTCAAAGGATAAAAAGTCTAAAACTGGGTGCCTAAGGGGCAGACAAAGCAGAGCATCTTGGCTGCTAGCCACAGTCAAAGACGACGCTGGGCAAGAGAGACATATTATCAGAGCTGGTACAGGCCTTCCTGTGTACCCACATACAGTTAGCCTAAAAAAGAGAGAACATATTTTAGGGTATGACTCAGCAAGCCAACGTGCCTCTATTAGCACAACACTTGAGCATGTGCTCAATATAACCATAAGGTCCATGGAAGTTAATGATGGTAATGTAAAATACACTTGCATCAGACAGGCACAGAAATTTTATGTAGAGCAGAAAGATAAAATCTGAACTTGCTGAAGGGCCTCTGAAAAGATGAAATAGGCTGATAGATCAGAGCGGCACAGAGCCCAGGGGCTACGGCGGCACCGACGGCTGAAAGGTGGGAATCAGTGCTGCACATAAAGATCAGTGCAAGAGCAGGAGCAGGGAGGAAGTCGAGATCACGGGAAGGGGCAACAAACAAATAGTCTGGTGTTTACTCCAAGTCACAAACAAAGCTATAGTCTAATGATAGCAGAAGACAGATTGGACACAGAACAAAATCACGAAGCGGGGAGGTGAGCCCTGTGCTACGGGATGGAGGAACAGACAGGGAGATTCTGCGGCAGTGTAAGAACGACGGTGGAGGTCAAAGTCCGTGCCAGAGCCTGTCAATTACTCTCTCAAGAAACTAGTGAAATGTTAAGACGAGGAAGAAGGAGACCGTTGGGTAATCTGTGGGAGCTGCAAAATCATGGCAGGTACTGGCAGCAGCTGTCTAGAAAAACCAAAACTGCTGGAAGCTAGTCCCCTTCACAACACCACGGACAACCAGCAAAAACCTGACATTTCTTCTTTTCAAAGAGAACTCTTTTAACCATTCTACCATCTCCTATAGATTTTGCAAACACTCAAGATATTCAAGAGTTGATAAATTGTTCATTTAAACAAACAAAAAAAACCCTTTCAAAACAAGCTAAAGGTTCCATTTTGAAATCTGACTGTAATTTAAAAAGAAGATTACCATTTCAAACTGGAACAAAACTTTAAAATCTAGCTGAATGAAACCCATGTAGCAATGCCATATTATTTTTCTATTTGATTTTCCAGAATGCATTAAAAAATTAAGTTGGATTTTCCTTTTTTTCAAATTGCCAGGAAACTAGAAAAAAAAAAAATATCTTTAACTTGATAAATTTGCATATCTCAAAGATGCTCTTGCAAAAGTGTAGCTTAAACCACCAAGATCACCTTTTCCCAAACCACACACTACCATGAAATTGGAAGCATGCCTGAGAAGTCAGAAAATTAAGCCTTTGTTTGGAATAAAAATAATGAAGAGACCATCACAGAAATGCCTTGGGAAACCTCCCTACCATACTGAGAGGATTTCAGCTTAAGGACTTCTTCAGAACACCGCACAGCTGTGAGAGGGAGGCAGATGGAGAACCAGGGAGACCAAAACTGTGCAGCAAGTGATGTGTGTAGCCCCCATCCTTGCTCGCTAGCAATATCCCAAAGCACTTCTCTTCCCACACCAGCAGATAAATAAAATGGGTATTATTTAGAGGGGATGACCATATGGTTTGTATAATCTTCATTTGCTATTTCCAGTGTATTATTATCATACATGGTAGACCTACAAAACAGGATTAAAATTTGCTTCCTTTTTTAGAACCAACCTGTCCCATTTGGGTACAGAGAGGTGAGGGCATTCTAACAGGGTGTTACTTCCACAAGCTGTCCCTACCTTAATACTCACAGAACAATCTAACTGTTCCATGTGGGGCATATTATTGGGTTCCCAAGCACAAATAAATATTTCTCATCCTTGCTCATAATTACTTGCTAGTAAATATTTGTTTAAATTGTGAAGTCCTGACTTTTTTTTTTTTTATATTCCATCTCAGCCTACATGCATCTGTCTGCTTTGTGCCTTCCCAGTGTGGAATGCTGCAATATGTAGCAAAAAAGACAGGAAAAATGCAAAAATGTCAACTATAGGAAAGAAAATCAACCTAAAACCTGAAATCCATTACCCTTAAACTGTGTCCTTCCTCTCTCCAACTCCTTCATTTCTTCTCAGCTTTTTTTTTGATAATGAAGTATCAGAATCCAGAATCCATTTTTATTCTAAATTAAGGTACCCGCACTGCTGCAGGAACAATACCGGTCAGGGTTTTTGTCTGGATACAGTGTATGCTTTCCAATTTTCACTGTCATTTTTTTTTTTGCATATACAAAACATTGCAGAAGCACATGTAAATCACCACTCTCTTGCCCAGTGGAACAGAATTTCAGTTACCAATGCCAACAGTTGCCTACAGAAGGCATCTACATCTGGTCTGCTACATCCAAGACAGCAACCACAGGCACACGTTTTGCTTTGTTTGGAATTCATCACTGTGGTGCAGCTGAGCCTCGGATTAAAAAAAACTATGAGCCTCCAGGGTTAAACAGACAAATGTTTTCAGTCACAACAACTTTTTTTGCGAGGAAGCAAAGCCATAACAATGTATGTAAGAGGGTTTATGTAAATCATTAAAGGCCTACTGACTTAAATTGTTGCTAACACCAAGAAGTTGCTTAATGTACACTTGAGAGTGTGAAGGCAGAACAGATGAATAGTCTCACAAATCTTATTTGCTCAGTTGGAAAAATGCAAAAATATTTGTTAAAAAAAAAAGAAAAAAAATCTGATTCCTGCTCACTGCCATTCAAATTTAAAAGTCAAATTAATATTCATCATTTCTGAGTGCATGATGGTTTTTACTGGGAGGCAGAAGGGGCAGATACAATCAGTAAACAAATTTACTTTCAAATCCACACAGAATTCAATACCTACCTAGCCACTCGTTGAATTTTTTTACTTCACTAGGAAGTCCCAGCTCAGTAAAATCACCAGCATGTATTAACACATCTCCATATGGCATTTGGATGGGATCAGTTCTTGAGTGAGTATCAGAAATACAGACAAATCGTGTATATCCTGGAGGTTTGGGAGCATCATGGGGCACCGGATCAACCCTGTAGGAAATGCACCATAACAAGGTTATAAAGTACTTGTGTACTTCTTAGCATCTACTTTGCAATTCTAATACTATTTTTTACCTTTACAAAAGATTACAGAGACTTCTGGATCTGTCTGATGGAAGGGATTTATTAAAACAAACCTAACACTAATGGGAGGTGTAAAAATTCTTGATGTTCACATCACAACATTTTCAGTATTTGTTGGGTAGATGGATTAATTTAAAGAGATTAAGGAAAAGAGATTGAACTATGGCAGTAACTCTGAAACAAATACTTACAAATAAATCAAAGGCATCGCCAGTTTCAAAGGAATAGTACTATCCCATTTCATTGTTTAAATATGATTACACAGTACACAGGGAGAAGATTTATTTTAGATACGCAAATACATTTAAATGCATTTTTTCTAATTATAACTTTTTTCTGCAAGTTATATAATGCCAGCAAATTTAATTAACACATTTTGGAGATATGTTTCAGTGTGCTAATGCAAAGATAAGAACTCTCCTGACAACAGCTGTAAACGTACGTTCAAGCCTGACTATTGTCAGGACAAATGTGGCAACTTTCTGGGCTTAATTATACTAAATGAAATCAGATGCTGTGAGGGGTGAGGCTGTATTGTTCAGAGCCCAATCTCAATATTCAAAACTGAGGAAACGAAAAGATCTGACCCAGTTTGATGAGACTTATTTATGATTTAGAAGAGGAAAGCAGAGAACACCTCTCTGCTATATGAGGAATACTTATTTTCAACTCGGTCTTTTTACCCTCAATCCATATTTTGTTACAATTACATAGAAGCAAATGTATCTATATGCAGCTATAGCCTATCTACTATTCCAGTTAGGGAATTCTGGTGGAATAAAATCAAAAAGCCAGAGATGCAAGAGTTATATTTATGTCACTAGAAATCAGAGAGATATACAGAACTGTTATGAATTATTTTACTTTTAAAACATTTATTTTGAAAGGACAAATAAAATTAGTTTTGTTCACTGCTGCAGTATGTAATCCATATTCCTATCCCTTGCTGGTTGTGGTTCAATTCAGGAGCTTACTTTTATATAATAAACTCAGAAAAAAAGTTAAGAGATCTTTGCTATTAATAATACTACCCCTGTTTACTGGGTAAATTTTCAAAAGGCATTTTACTGCTTGAAAGACATAAGATAATAATCTTTAATCACACCATCTTTTCTCTAAGTCAAAGAATTCTATGAAATTTATAGGTGGGTAAACTGAGGCGGTTTTGACAACTTCGCAAGATCAGTGAGAGTGAGAAATAAATCTAACACATTAAAATCTTCATAAATATAGGGAAAGTTCTTAGCATTTTCTACAATATAACTACAAAACTAGAGTATGAACAAATTGTTTTGTACCTGTCTTTCCTATACCTTTTTAGGAAGAAGAGATGTTGGGTTTTTTACAGCAGTAGTAGAGAAACAGCCTTTTAGTACGAGTACCTGGTGGTCATCTTTTTGAAGTGCCCGTTTTTGAGCAGAAAGGAACCAAGTGTGAGGTAAGGAGTAAAACCAGCTGGGATCAAATCAAACCCAGCGAGTACCCAGCAGCGTGTACATGCCAGTGGGATACGTCAGCAAGCACGCTGGGAACTGTAAAACCTGGCTGACAAGAGTGGAACGTTTGGACCCCGAGAGGGAGCAGCTGCAAACGCTGCGCGTGGGGCGGAGGCTCGAGCGTGCGCTGCCAGAGGGCCACGGGCAGGGGACAGAGAGAGAGATGGGGGGAATGAGGCACGGGAGGTCACAGCCTCAAAGAGCGCAGCCAGGGCACAGTGAAAACGCCTCCCTTTTGGAGGGGAGAGAGCAGCGAGCTCCACGGGGTGAGTGGAGGCAGCACACGGACAGAGGCGTACGGAGGGTGGATGGGGGGTTCAGTGAGGCAGCACATGGACACAGGCGTACGGAGGGTGGATGGGGGGTTCAGTGAGCAAGGCACGAGCTGCGTGAAGGGCAACACGCTCAGTTCATGGAGCTCCCCACAAAATGCACTGGGACAGCTGGATAAAAATGACAAGGAGCCGACCCTCGTTGTCACTGCAGCCGTTCAAGCTAAAAAGATTAAGCATCAGTTCAGTAAACAAATTTCTGATTACTGCTTTCCCTGCCCAGCACTTCCCAAAGTGAGTTACAGGTCGTGTTAGTAAACCCGCTTTAAATGATGTGTACTACCCTGGCACAACATAAGGAGATGGACTGGTCTAAAATACCACTTTCTGACTTTTCATGGTAGGGCAGCCTTTAAAGCAGGTACTTCTTCTCCTTCAGAAATCTTTTAAAGCTCAGCACAGCAGTAAGCTGGGTGTTGGGAAGCAGCATGCATTTCACATGTTGCTCCTCTGAAGCTGAATGGAAGAAACAACAGACTTACCATGGCAACCCATGCAGCACATAATACACATGCTTTTTCTTATAGTTTGGATGGGGACGGGGAAGATGTGGACAGCATTTTCCTGGTTGCTGAGGTATGTGTAACTTTGAAATCCTGTGCAATGGGCCAGAGAATTTTCATGGGGAAAAAGGAATCAATATAAAAAAAACACAAATAAATGAGATGCAGATTTTTCACGCTGAAGTGATATGCACACACTGAGGCCGTATATAGGTAAAAACATATGTCAAGTTTCACAAATGCATCAAAGTTGTATTACTGGAAATAATTTCTGAAGGCTCAATCCCCATATTCTTGTGTAACACATTCCCACAGCAGCTGTCACACCAACACCCAATGCACTGCTTGCAGCGTGAGCAGAGGAATAAAGATCTGCTGATTATTTTTGTGCAAATGCTTTTGTTTTTCTTTAAACCAGTATGAAGACTTGCAGAGAAACTGAAAAGCAAGGTTAAAAAAAATCTCAGAGCAAAAACACTGCCAGAGGTTCGTTTATACACTAGATTTCAGTGGTTTCACAAAGGAGCAAGACAGGAACTTTCCAGAAACGGCTGATGGACTTGGAAACACTGGCAGAATTTCCCACCCTTCTTGTCAGTGTCATCTCACAAGCACAGGGATGCCAGACTAAGACAGGGCTAGGAAAGGGCTGTCAGCATGTTACGGGTGCTAAAAAGTGAAGCAAGAAACATAAAACTGCCCAGAGGACCAAGGAAGAGCTGCAAGATTGAATTCAGAAGAACAGGAGCACAAAAAACCTCTGTGGTTAAAGTAGTTTACCATGAGTTCAGATGTTAACAGGTCTATGTGAAATCTTTTTATGATTGCCTGCAACATCACTAATCTAGGTATTTTGAACAATACACAAAGACATGGCAAAGTCCTCACCTCCCTGAAGTTAATGACAAAACTTGCATGGACTGAGCAGAGCTAAGATTTCACCCGTAACAATCATCTGAATAAAAGGTGCTTTTGTTACACTTTTTATGTCTACTTTTCCTTTCTTTGTTACTATTCTATTCATTGGTAGGAAGCAAAAGCAATCCTGCTGGTATTCAGAAACATTATTTACAATTTCTGTACCAAGAGAAAGAGTAGGTCAGATTGTGGTAAATGTTTCAATTGATTTAGCTGGTTTTTCTATTTGCACACGCTTCTTCAATAGTATTAATCATTCAGGAGAGATTGCTAAACTCTTCTGAGGAGCCATTTTCTAAGGACAGCTTATTTTCAACTACTTGCTTAGGTGCTGAACTTCTATCATGCAGTTGATTGTCTAAGCCCTCCAGTAATATGATTTGGTACTGGTTAGAAGTTTAAACAGCATATTGTTGAGTACCAAGTGGATGCTAATAAATAACTTATTTTCAGCCCCGTACAAAACATTCAGCTTTTAAGACCAGTGAACAAATTCATTAGCGCCCAGGAACTGTCTGAATATTCACAAAGAATAGCTAAGCCTTGACAAATAAAGCAACCCGCATTTGGCATTTTCCTTTGCAAAAGTATTTCTGAACCCACATTTGTTTGTTTGTACTTTTGCTACCATTTGCCAGCTCTATAAACAAAAGATGTTTCCCAGCGCTAACACTCAATTCATTTTACTGTTTGCATTTCAGTAGTACCTAAAATACCTCAACACAGACCATAGGCTAATACACTGCCCCCAAAAACTGTTTGCTCACCACCCTGGTATCTATGTTAGTCTTCAGATTTTTTTTAATATAATATCTAATATATGCCAAAGAATGTACATAAGCATTCATTAAACAGACACATAGCATTCGATGAGTCTAATTGCTGAGTTTTTTAACTGCAGAAGTCATGGCCTGTGTTTGTGAATTAACAGATCATATTAAATACCAAAAATGTGAATGAGGTGATTATTTATTCAGTCTTCCTAAAGGAAAGTTTCCCCTAAAAAAATGAAAACCAGCCTTCTGATCTGAAGATAAGGCTGCTTCTCTCTTTAATAAACACAATAAAATGGTTGAGACATTTTTATTCCCTATAAAAATATTTTACAGTAGAATTTTATACTTAATTTATTTGTAATAGCTTTACTGTTTTGCTCTTCCTTCTGGCTTTAAACTTTATGGCAGGTTTCATTTTGTAATTATAATTCTCCACTTTACATTACAAGTAAATCATTTAGAGTAGTTAATTTTACTGATGTCGTCATTATATAAGAAGTCAGAAACAAACACATTATTTTAATTACTCTTTAAGCACTTGGCATCTTCGGCACATCAGTATGAAAGTAAGTTGTCAGATGGGTACCCACACTATTTTATTTATTGATGTGATTCTTCCCTTGAATGTAGCTGTAATATAACTAACCAAACAGTATGTGTGTTGTACAGATACAGGCTTGGTATTTTCAGCAGCTATTTACATCAATAAGCGAGTGCACAATGCAAACAAACATTATGAAGATTGTAGAAAGTATCATCCTTGTAGCATCTCTTATTTTATTACCACTGCTTGTTGTTTATTTCTCTCCTTAATACGCAAGGATTATGTATTAAAGTTACGCTAGTGGAGTGATCTTCCTCCCATCCTTTAACAAAGTACTTATACCTTCCAAATGGACTGATTTTGTATCATTATAGTAATTATTATTAGAAAGGCAGCAAAACAGAGTTCTTTGAATTCTTTCTGACTGGTCCATCAAATACCACATCGACAAGGCAATAACAATTCAGAAGGCTGTGCTAGAGCAATAACAAAACTATAATACTTACATTTGCACATGTGGGGGCTGAAAACGTCCCTGGTTAATGTTGTAGAACGTGAAAGCCTGTGTGGGGTTGGAGCTGTACTCATCCACTTCAATGATGAGTCTACTGTGCTGATGCCTCCTCGCTGCCATGATGTGCGACTGGGCGAAAGCCATGCTGGCACCGGGGCGCTGGGCTGCTTCAGGCGATCATGTCTGCTATCTGCCTACATCAATGGAGGGAGACCAGGACATCTCCTCACCGAACCAGCACGCTCCCCTCGGAAAAACCTAGAAGCAGACTGAAGAGATGGAGTGTAACTGTTAGACAGTTGGTCTGTCTGGAACTGGCTTTATTGAATAGGAGATGAAGATGAAGGGGGGATATGGAGGGACGAAGATGCACCGCCCAAAACTCATCACAAACCTCTCCAACTCACCTGTAGTTAGGGGCGGGAAGAAGGGAGTGGAAGTAAACTTTCTTTAGAAACACAGGGGCAACTTGCTCAAGTATTTCAGACATTTAATACAAATCTAAAAGACAAGGCAGTCATTCGGAATGGCACGTCAAACAACAATGTTTCTTCCAACACGATTATTTACTTTCTTTTTTTTATTGCATTGCTGAATGTTTATTCCCCATCCTCCTTCAAAAAAAACCCCACCAAACCTGAAACCGAATACACGGCCGTGCGTGGCTAAAATGCGAGTTAATTAAACAAGAATCAGGTTAACCAAGTCATCAGAAAGTCTGCGCCATTTATCACGGGGAAGCACTGCAAGTTGTTGTTCTTTACATCCCGAGGAACAGAGCAAACGGCCTTGTGTGCACTTGCTCCTGGATTTACAGTACCCCTGCAGGAACTCCTGACACACAGAGGAAGGGCTCCCCCCTTCAAACACATTCTCTTCTCAGTCAGCACCAACCCAACATTCTGCACTGACTGAAAAAGGAGCTGGCTCAAAGGCTAACACACAGTTAAATGTTATTAAATATTAAAAAAAGTAAAATCCATACAGGTTTTATGTTTGGGAATACATTTTTCCCTGAAGATTATGCACG
Organism: Strix uralensis; assembly: GCF_047716275.1. Lineage (NCBI taxonomy): Eukaryota > Metazoa > Chordata > Aves > Strigiformes > Strigidae > Strix > Strix uralensis. The sequence continues at coordinate 89,303,671 of NC_133976.1, forward strand.
TCTGGAACAGCAGCACCAAAAATGGGTAGAGGAACAGCAAAGTGAAACCAACTGGAATGCAGAGGGTATCCCCTAGAAACAGCAGAAAGTAATTCAAATGTGAATTTTACTTTTATTTCCCAGTTTTAATAAAAAATGGATTATAAGCTATAAAGGTGGGTATTTTTACAGTATAATTTTGCATCCTTTTTGAAAAGTTGTCTGTCTTAAATATTTACTTTCATGCAAGCGAGGTCTCTTTTCTTCTAGGGAATACAAGTAATCTGCTTCAGAAGATGTATTTCATGAAAAGCCCTGCTAGGATGCAGCAATTCACTTAATACGTGCAGCTTGTGGAAAGCAGGACTACAAGTATTTTATGTGACCTTGGTGATGTGCCTTCCTGCCATTCTGAAGGGGCCACTGCCAAGAGTGATGGATGAGGGAGGTCTTCCTAGTCACTCAAATTTTTAAAGCTATTTACAGGTACTTAGGTCCAATTCAGTTCTAGTGGCAGTCAAGCACCTAAGCATCTTTTAAAATCTGGGCTTCAGTCCTTTGCTTAACTACTACAGATGTTAAGTGCTCCAAGAAGTGGTGGTGTATTTTTGTTTTGGGAAATCTTGTTCTTAGGAAACAGAAATGAGAGCTTCAGCTCAGTTTTGTTACTTGCTGAATGGCTGTAAAATGATGACAACTTGCTGTCACTAACAACCCGCAGGAAAACAGTCTGAGAATAAAAGAGCAGATTCCTTCATGCCCTCCCCTAGAATTGAGTGGTAAGAAAACAGTAGAATAACAACAAAGAAAATTTTGGATTTTAAACGCTCTCCGATGCCGCGTTCAGGCTACGGAACAAGCAGGAGCACAAAGGAACGTGCCAGAGCAGGGGGAGGGAAGGGAGGCACGATCCTTGTAAGAATAATCAAGTACAAATTGCTGCATTTAGGAAATAAGAAATTATGACGGCAGATGTGAAGAACACTCCCTGAGGGGCTTCCTGTATTAAATGATGCATTTGTAAAGAAGTTTGAATAGGCAAGGTCAGAGATTTTATAGGGGGCAAACTGTTCTAAGTGCACCTACTTCTGTTCGAAAGAAACTATTAGAACTGGTGACCTCTAGAAATATTCTCCTGTAAGATTAATAATTTATGATTCCACAGCTCTACGTAAGGATTTCAAACCACCTGGAAAATACAGCCTTTGTTTTATAATTCAGGGATTGTGTCCACTTTACACGCAACCAAACTGCAGTTACAAAGAAGTTAAGGCATCGCCTTAGGGCCCTAGAATCTCCCTTTGGCCTTAGTAAATTCTCAGAAGCTCACAGCAGCTGAGAAAACAGCTTCTGTCAGCCTCCTCTTTGGGTCCTGTCTTTCATGACTTCTCTCAAGTTATACATCAAACCTGCTGCAGAAACAGCAGATGTATGCAGGTACCCCATACCCACCCCGAAGCTCTGCTTCCTCTTTCTGGGTAAGTGGAAAATAGCACTTACCAACACAAACTAACTCAAAAGAACAAATCTGTTTGCAAACAGAAACCAACCACAGCCAGCACACCGCTGATATACCCTTTAGTGCTGAAGAGTTCTCTTAAGCAGGGAATCAATCCTTGCACATGGGAGAGTGTGTGAATCACACCATTAGGCCAGCTTGAGAGGATGCTAGTCACAGGCATTCAGCAAGAAGTTCACCATATAAACATGCAGAAAATGAGAAGACAACATATTTCACTTGAGGTAAGAAAAAAAAAAAAAGGGGGGGGGAGGGGGGTAAGATATGCCAAAGTGCTGCTAAGCCTTCTGCCAAATGACAGTCACCCAACATCAACCCTGGACACATAAAAAGCATCCAGGACTGGAAAAGAAAGAGCCAGATCCTGCAATAAAAATAACTAGCAATCATATGAATAGCCCGTGCTAAACGAAAATCAGATATGTAACACACATAATCAGTAAGCATAATTCAATAGCAAGCTTAATTCAAGCTCATTTCAGAAACATACACAGATGTCTTTGAACCTTACCTTTCAGTCTACGGTTTTCTTCGTGCATAAGTGGTTGGCTGACTACTAACATTCTTGGTGTTCGACAGAACAAGCTGTCTCTTTCCAGCTTGACTGATAACCAGACTGACACCCATTACTCCCCTCTTTCTGTTTCCCTTTCCAATAGTCCCCCAAATCGTAACTTTTTCTTTAATATTCTGAAATTTCTTCCTTTCCCAAACCAGAGTATAAAATGCAGCAGGGAAATAATTATCTGCTTCTATAGCATGCAAGTTTTAAAATTATATGCCCAGCATTACCAACACAGCATTAAGACTCAAATCCCCACAGCAACAACATGCTAACCATCCTCTTCCCCCAGACTTATGGAGCTGCGGGATGTCTGCCAGGGAAAAACAGAGAAATGTAAAAAGGACTGCAAGAACATGAATACTAAAATAAATATCACAAACCTGGCTGTTAGAATCACAGACTGAGAAAAAGCTATTAAATCAGCTAAGCCATCTTCTTACTGATGGCAGGAATGTTCTCCATACATTATTTCCCTGCTGCCTTCTCCAGCATGTGTTCACATGTTGACAGAGCTCTGACCCAGAGCCCGCTCGAACAACAGATCCTGCTCCAGCATCTTCAGCAGGCTTTGCATCAGGCCACAGACCACGTGCACTGCAACACCTCTCCTGAGGAATCACGGGACTGGGCAGGTGCTGGAACCCAGACGTACATTTAAGTCCTCTGATGACACCCTCAAATAAATCTTCGTATTAAGATTATTTTTTTTTTTTACTTTTGCAGCCTGAAATTTCTGGTATTTTCATCTCACAGCCTTCCTGTATAGCTGGCATAATTATTTCCCTCTTTTACATGAATTTTCCAGCCTTTTTATGCATCCCATTTCTTTCTCCACTTCAAGCCAACGTTTTATTTCAATCTCACTTCTTCACTCACAGATTCTGCTTTATTCTGTGTTCATCCTTCAGTTCACTCTCGTGTCCAGTGTCTCTCACCATATCTCATTCCACCGTCCCCACTGTTCCCTCCATCTTCCCTTTGTCTCAAGCCTAAAAACAACACTAAGACTTCTTGAAAATCATTCCAGCCACACACAATATGAATCTGAACTTGAAAACACCATGGCTCAAGCAGATGTCACTGAAATAATAATTAGAAACCAAGATAAAATACTGATGATAATGATAATAAAAAAGGAGTTATAAATTAAGAGAGGAAACTGTGAAGGGAGTTATCTGTTGAGCGATGAACTTCACTACGTTACAAAAAACCTGGAGGTCAAGAAGCACAACATGGCCATAGCATCCACTGGCAAGAGTTGAAGAGGGCCAGCTGCCAGATTCTGCACTAATAACAGTGAGATAACAGAGAGAAAGAAGAGGATACTGGGACTCTCAGCAGTACCAAGATCAGTGGCAAAGAAGCAGCTCCAGAAAACATGTTAGTTTTGTTCAGAGAGTCTGACAAGCTGGGATTTGGGGAGGCAATGAAGAAACAAAAAAAAAAGAAAGCGTTTCCATGCAGCTATAAAACATCAAAGCCATATTTTTTCAGGGAAAGCCAGTAAGACAATAGCAGTAAAATACCTTAAAGAAGCACATGAAAGTTTGCCTCTTGTGCAAATCTTGGATACTGTTAACCAAAAACCCTTCCAAGAGCTTCATCAAGGGTTCAGGTCTTCCCCTACTCTGCACTACAGTGTTCTTCATAAACTGTCAGGTCATCCTGCACACAGGGAAGTAGACCCTTGATTTAAACTCCAAAAATGCACTGCAGAGTATTCTGCAGCAATGGCCCCAATTGTCATAGTAACATTCCTATAACCGCTAGTGATTGGCTTCACTATCATAATTACTGGTTTTGTTTAGCCCCCCCCAAGAAAGCTTGGTATAGCCTGACCAGCAATAAATGAACATACTGGAACCAGTAAAGCAATCACTTACGATGAGAGACAGGCTGAAAATGCTAAAGGTTTTTTGCTGTCTAAAATACCAATTCCAATCAATGGAATTAGTCTGCTCTCTTTAGTTCCGCCATTGGGAAATGAATACTGAAATAATCCTAAAAAGGCATTATTCCGAGGGAAAGGATGAGCCAGGCAAATCACTCTGCAGATGAAAGCTTTTCCAAAGGGATACACTCTCCTCTTCCTCCTCTTCATTTTCTGAAACAGAATGCAAGTCCCGGCAAACCCAAACCACCGAGTCTCCCCTTAGCAGGCTGGTTTGGACTCACTCGACAAAGGAGGACTCTGAAGTGGAGGCAGCATAACCAGATGTCATCCAGACACTTGTAGATTTTAAGGGCGATCATGCATATTTCTGCTGATGGGAACATTGGGCTTTCTAAATGAATCGATTTGTTGTAGATAGAAACATTTCCCACTGCATTTAAAGAAGTAAACAAGCAAAACATTGAAGTGAAATACGCCCCTATAAGCCCTTTTCCCAAAGCAAAGGCTTTATGTACCCACAATTTGTGTCGATGAGAACTCAACAACAGCGTTAAAAACCGAACAGGCTCCTCAAGAGTATCTGAACTACGGTCTCATCACCCGTGGTGCCATTTAAGGTGTTCACCACCCTTACAAACCGCCCAGAGCTCCTCGTGGCGAACGGAGTGACCTAGAAATCCCGTTGGGAACAGAACCCCACTCCAGCTAGGGAAGCAGCAGGGTGCTGGAGAGCGCTGGGGTTCCTGAACGCCATCGCGGCTGGGGACAGCCTGCCCCGGCCAGCAGCACCTCCCCGACCCCGGCTGCCTCCCGCTGCGGGGCTGCCCCCACCGCATGGCCACGCAGGCTAAGACATCCCGGGTTTAAGCAGCAAATAAATGTACGGACGAGGGTGGGGCCTGTAACGCAGATTTCCCTCCGCGAAGAAAATGAAACGCGCTCCCCGATCCATTCTGCAACACGGCGAGATGCACCATCCGCTGCTCCACCCGCTCCTCGGGGCATGACACGGGGTGTATCGCGGGGCAAGTCTGAGAAGTTCTCTTAAGGTCAAAAATGGGAATAGAACCTTCACAAATGCCTCTTTACCTGGCTTTTACCATGGATTTCACAATCCTCATCTGGTAACTAGAGCACATATGCTCCACTATGGTATTTTCAAAAACTTTTGCTTGTGGGTGTATCTTTAACTGAAAGAGGCATTAAGCACCCTGTTTTTCACTCTCTGCTCTCTTCAGTGGCTTCTGCTGAAAGAAGTTACACCAAACCCAGGATTTATTAAGGCGGCTCTTTGGATGGTCTTGTTAAAACATGTCTGAGATGGTTTTCTGTGCCAGTGAATCTGAATTTGCTAACTGTTATCAGTCAAATAATACTCAGTTCTGTGGCCGTATCTTTTCCCAGGAAGTCAGAGCTATTCCCACCCATATCACCAAATCCAGGGGACCTGATTCTGAGTTACTTGTATGCCTCAAAATCCTACTGACTTGAATGAGAAGAAAGGCAAGATCTATCCTCTTCTGTTTAGAATCCCCTATTTCACTTGTCAATGAACACACCAGTGCCTCATCCTCTATATCACCTGTTAACTGCAGATCTACTGACGAATCTGGTTTGCAACATGAAAAAAATTCAGTGACTTAAGTAAGACCTCTTATTTCTCTGTAATTACAACTACCTTAACCTGCATTAGAAAAAAAAAAAAAAAAAACCACAAAACCAAAAACCAAAATCCTCCCAAGACATTTCTCACCATGCTAAAACACACATTGTTCTCCTTTGCTGATTACAATCACCTGTCAAATACGGTATGACAAAATTCTTCACTGAAATTAATTTTTTTCTTCAAATTAGTTTTCTCCCATTGGTCTCAAACACAAATATCATACATGTTTCTCTCATTATTTATAAAGAACATTAACATACTTTGCTTTAACAGTCATAAAAAGATTATATAGACACAGCAAGTAGGAAAGGAGATAAATTATTTTCTTTTGGAACTATGCCCTAACAACCACTTCTGTGGGGTTTCCTCCAAAAATACACTGCACCTACTACACGCCAAAGTTCTGACCAGGCATCCAGAAAAAGAGATAGATGAATGAGTTCAGAAAACACAAAAAATGCACATTTACTTATTAAATCTAATTCTGTATTTATTTAAAGCAGTTACCACTTAGAAACCTTCTTAGCTAGTCTTATTTTGAATGATGATTGTATGATTTTAAATTACTTTTTCTCATTTCCCTACCTAGATTCCCAAAACTACAGTAACTGAATATTCTATTTAGGAAGATTTAATTTTATTTTGGCTCATCAGCAGTATCATTTTCTGAATCAAATTCTCATCCATACAAATAACTGTTAATTTATTCAATTTAAAAAATAAACACAACCTAATAACATTGCTTTGTTTTTACCTTAAACTTCCACTTTACAATATATTTTAGATTTAAACACTGCAGTACTCTTAAGATTTACAAATAGATTGGACATTTGTCAAGGCTAAATGCATTACTGCAATACTACATACGATCTTGCCTGAATGTATAAAACATTATCATATTTGGATAAAATATGATAATGGGTACATTTTTCTTAAGTAAAGCCAAATATTTTCCCTGAAAAATATACTGTTTTGGCTCAATGCTGGCTGTATTTATCCCAAAATACCTGCAGAGGTAGCTAATCTATTTAAGTAATTACCTCTAGGGAAGGAAATTTTAAATAAATATCTAAAAGCCACAAAACTCATTCCTCACTCTAAAAAAATTGCCTTCATCTCTGGCAGTATTTCAAAAGCTACTACATTACTGAAAATCATGAGTATACATTCATAAAAGACAAATTACAAGTCCCAAAATGATAATACTCATTCTAGGGAAAAATAGCTAAAAATACAGGTTACATGGGAAAATTATCAAGAATGGACATTCCAACAGGAATAAATTAGGGTTGTGGGGATTTGATTCTACATCTCAGTCTGCAATTTGGGCATGTCATCTCCCAAAATATTATTTACTGAGAAGACAACTACAGAAGTACTAAAACATTACACATTTAAGAAACAGTTTGGTTTAATTTTTAACCAAAGAATATTCTTTTCCTTCAGCCTTTCGTGACAAGTGGCCTCACACTCACTTCCCAGCCTTCACCTGTACAAGCCCTGCTGGGTTGACCCCCACTTGCCTGCAGCACATACTTTATCCAAACGGATTTCAATGGAAACTGTGTATAAATTTGAGCAGTTTGATCACTCACACGTATCTGAAGGCAGAAGACATCCCATCTGGTTTAGCACGTTTGCTCCGACACCAGAATTCCATGAGAGTATGTCAAAGGCCAATACTGAGTATCGACCTCTTTGAGCAGAGGGTGGGAGCGGTTCTCCTGTCAGCGCTCCCCACCAGCGCTGGTCCCCAGCGGCGGGAGGCTGCGGGTCAGCAGAGAGGAGCTGAGTGCCGGGGTGGCTCAAGGCAGAGGTGTGTGGACGGAGCACCCCTGGATGCCAGCAGCAGAGCCAGCAGCACCCCTGCTCCGAGCTCAGCTCCTACACACCGCTGGGAGGACAGGTCACAGGGTCTTCCCCTTCCGGGCAGCAGCACCTCTGGGCTGTGGATGGATTTCCATTGCCAATATTCTCGTCTGATTTCAGAAAGAAATCTAATACTAACAACTCTTGAGAGGTTGCTGATCTATATGTCAATACACAAGAATGGAAAATTAAAGTGGCCAATCTATTCCTGTAGTTCAAGATGAATGAAATGCCAAAGTACCAGCACACAAATATATATAAGGTGGAATGTGGAACACAGCTCACATGTAAATATATTTATAGTGCTACTACTTCTGAGATCAGTCTATCTTTTTCTATTAAAGCCTGGAGTTAAATTATTAAATTAATCAAACAAATCCTTAACAGCTACAGTTTTTTCTCTTGGACACAAAACTTTGAAGTATATTGGTTTTGTTGTTTCCACTTTTCACTCATTCAGCTGCATCCATCTCCCTGAAATTCTTCATGTCATCCAATTAACGTTCAGGGAGGGAGTCACTGGGTTTGTTCTGTTGATTTTTCCAGGTATCCTCCCCAGGACTAACATAAGGAAAAAGTACTCAACAGCTGTTTAAGGGCTACTCACTCCTCCTACCCATAAAGTCACATCCACAAAGAGCCCCCTTACGTGGTCCACGTAAATCTGAAACAAAGGCAACTAAACCCTTTCCTTCAAAGAAAAAAAGAGAGAGGCAAGACAGTATGGGGGAAGTCCCAGACACACAGTCCTGAGGGGGAGCATTTCGGGTCAAACACCTCTGGATACTCTTCAGACCTAAAATGGATCTTACTGATTAGGCAAGCATCCAGCCCCACCGTGCTTTTCTCACACAGGGATGCTTCAAATCACTGCTCTCCCTGAAGCTGAGGAGGCTGCCCATGAAAGAAGGAAGATTCAGGAGAAAAGCTCCTCTGAGAGTGCACTCAGGGTACCCCGCGGCAGCTGGGCCAGCCCAGGTGGAAGCCGTCACCCTGCAGAACAGCACCCAGGCTGTGCCAGGGGCAGGAATAGCTGGTCACCGGCGGGACTGGCTGCCTCCGAACTGGGACTCCGAGCTGCAGGCACTGAACATCAGCGCATTCGCTGGCTGGCTGCTTGAAAAACTCTCTTGAAAATTTTCTTTGGACTGACTACAAATTTTCATGTGACGCAAAAGATGCTAAAACAAAGCCAGACAGTTTAGGGGTGAAAAGTAAAAGGAAATCAAAATGAAAAAATATTTAAGAGGAACATATCAAAGTAGTGAAATGAACTCACTATACATTTTTTGATTTTCTCTTCCCTTCTCTCTTACCAGATCAACATGGCAAAATGTTGCCAAATCTGAAGTTTCCACCGCAGTGTGTTGAAGCTGACATTTTTTTGTTCGGCTTCCTGTTCAAGGTACTGGATTGCTAACTACTGGCAGTATCTAAATTCTAATCCATCCTAGCTGCACTAGGCAAGGTACCTTGAGCTTTTACCAAAAGCTACTCATACTGGGGACAAAGTGTTGAGGGATAAAACTGAGATACACCTCAGAACAGCAATACAGTAAAGATGAGCTCTGAGTAAGAAGTCTTCTGCTTTTCTACCACAGAACCAGAAGAAAGGCTGTCCCGCAAAGTCGAAATAATCCCAGTATTACTATGTGTTAGGTGTCCACAGACCAGGTGAAATCCAGCAGCAAACTATGCTAGACACATCCAGTAACAGAGAGTCTCTGCCCCAAACAGCTTAGTCTCCAGAAACTCAACAAAGGACACGGGAGAAAAATAATACAGCAACACAGAGAAATGATCAGTGCAATGGGAGAACACTACGTTCCTTTCATTTCTTTACAGAGAAGGAAAAAATAAGCAAGATTAGCGTCACAAAAGACAAAAGCAGCGAGAAGATGGGCTCTGATAGTGAGAGGAAGAAAAAGGTGTTGAGAAATAAAGTGGCATGCAAGAGGTTTGAGCTATACAGCACATTAAGCAAAGCGATGCGACTGGGAGAGCTGGCAAAAAGGGAGCTTGAGCAAAACAGCCAATTAGGAAAAGGCAGAGAAAAAACAGTCAAAAATATCAGTAACATCAGTCTCCTTCGTACGCTGCATCTACAGCTGCTCTGCTGCCTTCAGTCTTTGGCTGAATGGCAGGACCCTCACCTGCCATAAGAGAAGCTGGACTGGCAGAGGAACTGAATTTAAAAGGTCGAGAGGACATGCCACATAGAAAATAGCTTTCCAAAAAGTGGTATATGCTAAATACAGTAATCTTGGTTTTAGCAGAAATGTATAAATTAAAAATCTGTAACAAGTAAGGGCAAATACTTGCAATTGAAATGCATTACACCTCTGAATCTGAGTAAAAAAGAAGACGAGTCCTTATTACACTAATATTAGCAGGGCTCTCCGTAGTCACACACAATACAGCATATTTAAATGACATTACGAACCCAATCTTACTCCCATGGTAAATAATGGCATTTTAAATAGTGACTGAATGGAAAACGCTAAGCATTTTCTATTTAGGTTAGTGTAATGAATCCCAAATCAGTTATGACTGCAAGTTACTAGGTACACATCGTGACGGTTATTTGTTAATCCTAACACAATTTCCACTGTCTTATCAAATCACTGCAAAACTGTCACACTTGTTGATGGTTTCAGCAATGAGGTCAAGCAGCGAGCAGTCACAGAGGATGAACTGCTCTCCCCTCCGGAGGTGGTCACTGCAGAAGCAGGTGAATAGCCATTCCCAGAACAGCTCTGCTCCTTCTTGCAACAGATCTCACACCGGGCCGTCACTCTGCAGCCCTGCCCGAGAATTACATCCACGTGCTACTGCATTTGTAATAAGATCAGCCTGAAAAGATGACTCTCCAAGAGGAAGTCAAAGGGTAACAGTCCAGTGACCCTGAAGGCCTCTCTTACATTAATAACCTTGCTTGTATTTTGAAGCATAACATAGAATGTCCAGAATTTAAACAGAAGCCCTTATTTTAGGTTAGAAATGACAATTAGAGACCACCTTGCTCTCAGACACCCTCACACAGACCCAATTTACCTATGGACGATGACCACAGAATCCAAACTGGTGCATGATCCAGAACACCCAAGTTAAAGTCTCCAGCACTACGCTCAGTCTTACCCTGAGAGCTCACGCTGTACACAGTCATATTCTAATGTATCTTAATGCAACAGAACATGGGAAAAGGCTCTTCCTTCCCATTACCTCACACATCCTCTCCGAGTTCTTCAAAACAAGGTTCAGCAAGAATCCAATGGACTGCATTGACTTATTTTTACTATGTTTGTTAATCACTTGAAAACAGTTTTCATGGACAAAAAATATCAAAATTCTCAATTATAAACACACTTTTTTTATTTACTATTTGATATGGCTTCCATACGTCTGAAAAAAGAAACTGCCTGGATAATTGACTAAGCAGTTACCTGGTTTCAGGGGATTTGAGTCTCCTTCCTTGTAATTCAGTGGCAGAACTCTAGCTGACTTAAAAACCAGGAACCTTTTTACACACCTCTACATGTTCTACCATATAGAAGAGCCCACTCCTTCCGGCGAGGAGCACTGCACCTGAAGCAGCAGATCTGATCATATTTGGTTCCTAAAAAGGACATAATCCAGACATTTTTTTCTAATTCCATATAATAAATTCAATTCAATAAACATGATCACAAACAACACTCCATTCTATGAACCATTAATTCAAGCAGCAGAAACATCAATGTCAGAACTGGTTACGTATGCCAAATCAGAACTCCAGTCCGCTTCGCATTCCTGCTGACAGTCCCCGTAATGAGCACGCAGCATTAAATAAAAACCATGACCTGTTTAAACAAAGATCAGAGCACCAGCTTTAGCTTTGCATTCTCTCGTGTTTGTTGTTTGGTGTCACAAACTAACACCAAAACGAGAATCTTATTCATACCAGCCCGGTAGGTTTTCGTACAGGGCACGAGGGGTTTGTTCTCGTCCACCAAGAAGATTTGTGTATCTTTAAAATGGGCATTTTTCTTCACACGAACATACACAGGTATTCTCAGCGGTTACTCTGCTTTAAATTAGACCGAAGGAAAGCAGGGAGAGAAGAGATAGAGGGAACAATGTACAAGCAAGAAATTTTAAGATTCTCTTGTCTCAGACAGCTTGAGACAATGAAACAAACCAGAAGAGCCAAGCTAGAACCGTTTAAACACACCATTAAAATTTCATGGGTAATAATTAGTATCAATCAATTCATGTATGTATCATACATGGGACAGCCATAACATTTCATCATTTCAAAAAAATCCATGTGTAAAATAGAAATTACCCCCCCGTTTGTGTAGTACACTACCAGAAAACTGACAGTGCCTGGCATCATCAAACTGTTCATCACCAACGGGCGCAACGCAGATTCCCGTCAGATAACGACCCTTAACGGGTCTCCTCAAAGGATACACTCCTTTGGTACTCTCATTTCAGACATGCACGTTTAAGATGTACTCTTGTATTTTAAATATCTACTGATATTCTTTTGAAAAACTGAGAGTTCACTTCATCGGGAGCCAATCACAAAGTTTAATCATCTTGCCTAGTTATCAATTTATCCAGAATATCCGAACCCCCTTTCCACTGGTCTACATTACCTGTGAAATTCATTGAGCCTGAACTGAAGTTGAAACGGCTATCAATACCGTACATTATCAACAGATCTCTTAATTATGATACCGTCCATGTATAGATTGTGTAAGCAGAAATCCTCAACTATTGATCCTCCACCAAACAGAACGGAATGTTTAAATCCGTCTCGTTTCTGCGTGTTTCCCGTCTCTCCCCCCGGAGCGATCCCCAGAGCAGTCTATGCGTTCAGAAATGTGCTCCCCGCTGCCCCTCTGACCGTGCAGAGCAGCAGGCGCCGGTGGGAAGGCACCAGTGTAAAAAGCAATGAAATCCCTTCCTAAACGCCCCTCAGCTTTTTTTCCGCTCCGCTGCCTGGAGCGTGCAGGATAGCAAACAACAGCGCGGTGAATTACATGAAAATCAGCGTGAATCCCCCCCAAAACTTATCGAGCGGTTTCCTCCCGGAACAAAACTTTGGAGGTCACTCAAGCCTCTCCTCCGACAAAGGGAAGTTCTCCCACCTCCACCGCCCCTTCCCCCGGCCGCACTAGGGGAAGCTGCCAGCGAAGGCGCGCTCGGATTCCCCCCGGGGCTGCCCTCCGGGACCCCCCCGGGGACCCTCCGCTGGCGGCCGGTGCCACCCGACCGCGGGGGGCGGCGAGCGGGGCTCCGTGGCGAGCGGCCGGCGGTGCCGCTGGCCCGGGGGTCGCCGCCTCCAGCCTCCGCGGGAACTCCGCGAACAAAGTAACTTGGCGGCGGGGCCGGGGGCCGCTACCCCGCGGCACGGCCGGGCGGCGCGGGGCCAGCCCTTACCTTCGCACCCCGCTGACGCCCGGCGGCTGCCCGGGGGGGGGCGGCGAGGCTCCCGGCGGCTGCCGCTGCTCGGAGGAGCCCTTCCCCCGGCAGCCGCACTCGCCTTGGGGCACAGACAGATACAGAGAGAGATAGATGGGGGGTTTTAAGGAGCGAGGAGAAGCCACGGGGAAGCTTGGTTGGGAGAAGCAAAGCCCTGACGCGCTTGGGGGTGGGTAGGTGAGGGGGGGCGGCTGGGGGGGTTTCAGACCCTCGCACGGCAGCACGGGCAGACCCATCCCCCCCGTCTCCTCGGTCCCCCGCCGGGGAAGGCAGCGCCGAGGCTTGGACCGAGCCCGCACCGGGGAACGGGCCCAGCGCGCCATCCCCCCCCCCGCCCCGAGCCGGCGGGGAGACCCCCCCCCAGGCACCCCGACCCCCACCCCTGCAGGGGTGTGCCCGGGGGGGGTGGGGGGTGAGGCTCCCCCAAAACACTTACCCTGCCCGCCGGGGCTGCTCGGAAGACGCAGGATTTTGTGCGAGCGATCGTCTCCTTCTCCGGGAGCCCAGCCTCCCCGTCTCCCCTCCCCCGCCTCCCCCACCTCCTTTGGGGGGCCGGGAATCCCCCCCCGCCGGCCCTCCCCTCCCCTCCGCCCCGCCCGGCCGGGGAGCCCCCGCCGGAGCCCTGAGCTGCCGGGGCCGGGGCCCGCGGGGCTCCATGGCCCCCGGCCGGGGCCGGGACGCGCTGCGGCGGAGGCGGGGGTCGGCGGCCCCCCCGCCCGGGTGGGGGTCGGCGGAGGGGAGGGGGGGCTGCGCCCGCCGGCCCCGGGCGGAGTTGAGGCGGCACCCGGGGAGCCCGTGGCGGAGGAGGGGGGGGCTGGAACTCGGCGGCGGCCTTTTGTGGGGGGGTCGCGGCCTCCCGTGCCCCGCCGCCCGCCTCCTCCCCTCAGAGCGCGGGGGAAGTTGGGCTGCCGGGCCGCGCCGCCCCGCCTCGGCGGGTCCGGGCCAGCTCCCCCCGCGGCCGCTGCCCGCCCCCCGCCGCCGGAGGGGCCCGGGGCCGGGGGGGCCGCGCCCGTCGGCTCGGCGGTGCCGGGGTGCGGGGAGAGAAGGGCCCGGGGTGGGGGGCTGCGGGGGTCCGGTGCGGGGAAGGTCGGGGCCGTGAGGGAAGGGCCCTCCCCTGGCAGCGCCTGGTGCGGGGCTCGGAGGCCCTGAGCGCGCCCAGCGCCTTCCCTCACACCAGGCCCTGGCAGCCGGTAACACCGCGGGCGGGCAGCGGGGAGTTCAGTGAGACAGCGAGGAGAGGCAAGCGGCATGCCAAGGGCTTTGCTCCGCAATTGCCGAGCGAGTCTAAACGGAAATATTTTAAAATCCTTCCAAGAATAAATGTAATTCCTGCACACTTGTTCCCGCATCGCCTACCAGGCGAGGAAGCGTGCTGGATAGCGAGCGACAATTAGTGGAGTTACAGCTGCTTTTAGTGCACATGGCGACTTGAGCATGGATCGAACAGGCGTCTTAAAAATCCTGAGCTGGGAAACACCCGTTCTGTAAAAGAAAATTGCCGTTTGGACATTGGTTCTATGTCAGAATGAAATAGACAGCGCGAGGGAATTTTCCAGAGGAAATAAAGGGACCTATGTGGGCCCAGCCCTGTGGCCGGTGTTACCTAAGCTGAGGCCAAACCTGAGGGCAGGTTCATCTGGGCCCAGCCCCATGGCCGGTATTACCTAAGCCGAGGCCAAACCTGAGGGCAGGCTCTGCATGGGGGTACCCAGCACGCCGCTGAGCCGTGAGCCGCCCCGCGCCCAGGCGGGGGTGAGCCCGAGCTGCCTATCAGAAACCCAAAACTCGACCTCAGGACCCTCCCGCACGGTTTCTGTGGCTGGCAATACGTGTATTTATCTTGGAAGTTTGCATCCGGACCCGTCAGCGTTTTTACAACAATATAAATGGGCTCGAAAAATTTTTGATCAGCCTAATGGTTAGGACCTATTAGAAGCTGCGGAACATACTCACAATCAATTCGCTTATTCAGACGCATGAATACAAGCTTAGAAAAGTAATTACAGGCACCTTTTTTTGGAAATCTTGAGGCTGTGTAGTTTCCCCATGGGAAATATGAGTAATAAATTCCTACCAAAAAAAAAAAGAAGCAAATGTGCTAAGCATTGTTCTTATTTTTTTTTTTCTTTAATATTAAAGATTGTTGATTAAATGTTCCAGGTAGGGTAAGGGTGGTTGGATGCAAATCCTTCATTTTAACTCTTGTTTAAAAGAACAAGCAGAAAAACTTGATCTTGGTAATTTAGATCTTCTTTTTACTTTTTCAATTTTAGTTACCTTTCTTAAGAGAAACTGAGTTTCCTTTTTCGGTGAACATGTAAACAGAAATTTGCAGCTGATCAGTATGACCAGATCTGGCTATTTTGATTCTTCAGCTAAGAGATGACGTTGTATTCTATACACATGGAAGTAATCTAGTTTAGCTTTAACATCTTTTATCCAGAATATTAATTTCTCACCCTTTATTGTTACAAAATAGTGAATGGTACTTTACATTTTTAGCTACTTATTTATGATTTGCGTCAAGTTCTGTTTGTATGAAAACTGACATTCAGCTAAAATTTACATGAGGTCATTTTAAATTGTTCATTAAGACTACCTTAAATATGCTTGATGCATTTCAAAAGCCATGTTTGCATTGTAAAATATTTTATGAAACAACTAAAATAATGACCTGTAGAATGGGAATTAAATCAGAAGCTTCTGGTAGCCATGTCCTTCCCAATCGTAGGGAAAGTAGATCTTATCCTGTCAGACTTAGGTTTAGCTGTAGATTTACAGAGGAAAATAGGCAGGCTTTCTGCTCTTACACTGATTTTTTTCAGCTTTGAGTTAAATAGTTCTTAACTGAACTACTCGAATGGATTGAAACAAAGAAGACACTCACCCTGCCTGCAGAGGAGACTGCAGCTCTCAGAGATGGCTTTCCTGCATCCCTTACATCCAGGGACTCCAGTCAGTCCAGGGGCGTCACCTTCAGAACTTCAGAACCAAACATCTTTTTTGATTCACTGTCTTAACTCACGTCAGTGCACGACAGCAAGTATAAAACCTAAGCTAGCTGCGATGTCAAGTACAAATTGAAGAGATGCAGATAAAATATCAACAAAATGTTACTTGATTTTTTTAAAATAATGAACTTTGGGGGAAAACATTATGGAATAATGTTGTCCAGTTAGGACAGTACTGGTAATGGGATTTTGATCAAATTCATGGGGTAATGAAGCAAGGAACCCTTCCATAGTTAGCCTTGGTTGTACAAAGAGATTGTTACTTTAAGGTGGAAGAGCTTACAGATCTTATTTTTTGAATGATTAGTTTTGATGGCAGAAAGTGCTCGATGTGAACCTTCACTGACACAGCAATGGACAAAAATGAATTTCAGGTGACAGGGGAAGAAACAATCCCCTTATTTAAAATGAGACGTAGTCTGACAAATGAAGTTCAGGAGACCACTGGGGAAGGCAGAAACGGGTAATAAATATAATCCTGTGTAACAGCACATCACTCTGTTTCTGCTGAATTTTTGTACGTACTTTGGCTTTCCGGTTGTTGCCAACTATTTATGTGTCGTTTAATTTAAATCAGTACTTCAAACCTACCCATTGAGTGAACAGATCTAGTCTACTTTAGGGGTTTTTAGGATTCTTGAGCAGTTTGATTTTTACAGATAAGAGTTGGTGCAGACTTCTGTCAGCGCAGTGTCGCTGCAGAGGAGGAACAGGAGGCCACTGCTGAGTGATGGCCTCGAGCTCTGAAATCTGCAATCCATCCTCTCTGACATTGCCCGTTTCCCATCCTCTGCGCTTCTTTGACATGTCAGACTCTGCACACGCACTGCAGAGCTAGTCTGTGCATACTCAGGTCGGTACTTCCTAAACTGGCCTGACTTGGCTCCTGTGATGCTTTCCTGAAGGGTCAGAGGTAATGCGCGTGTGCAAGTAACAGCTGATCTATACATGCAGCGTGCTCTTAGCCAGGACACTGAACATAGAGCCTGCAAGTCAGCGTTAGTGTACATGAGCTCCGATGCGTTGCTGTGTGTCCATAAAACCTGGACGAATACACAAAAACATCAGGTTGTGCCTGAGCATAATTAGCACAGGGAGAGAATGACGTACATAGGGAGCCCTGTCTGTAAAGCAGCTTTACCTCCTCGTTGTCCGGAATGGAGACACCTGTTACTTGGGCGGTGGAACTTCACTGCTAACACAGAAGATAGGTTACAGAGTTTTTACCCTAAATTTTACATCTTTTCCACAGAAATTTAAAATGGGGTCTGATGCATGACATGACTTTTTTTCCCATTGTCATTTCTTCAGTGGAGAGAAGGTCTCTAACATCCATTATATTTTTAATCTAATAAATACGTAACTAGTTGTTAATGCTAAACATATCAAATCAGTCCCGTGTAGTTTTCCAGTAAACCTCAGTGATCCTTCAGCTGTCATGAGGTGTTCCCTCCAACTCCTCATAAAACACGGAACTGCGATACTCTGCCTGTGGGGAAAAGCCTGGAGCCACGTAGTGATGTGTCTGTTCAACAGTGTGAAAGAGAAATTCCCTATTCACAGTCCTGCATAGTCAACATTACCTGCTGGTAAACTTTAAATTGGCGGAGTTGCTTACCATCGTGATTAAAAGCCTTTCTCATGTTATGTTGTGTTGGACAAAAGAGAAGAGACACAAGTCTCACAATTGCTTGCATACCGAGCAAACAGTTGTACATGGTCCAATTGTACAGGCTTTTCTTGCGCTTAAAACTATGGTCTAGTAATACTATAGATACCATAGGGACTTTTAATTTGCCCGTCACAAGCAAAATGAAAAGCCAAAGTCTGGAATCCCAAAGCACAATTGTGTGACTTGTGAAACCGAGCAGGTATATCCAGCAGCTACGGAAAAATGACAGGACAGAACCTCAGACAAGCCAGCATTGTTTCATCCCAAGGATGCCAATAATGGCTTTGGAATTATATTCAGCTTTTAATTAAGACAAATGAGAAATGTCACAAATCATTCGTTGTACAGGTCACAGAAAACCACGTAGCTACTGTAGGATTTCTCCTTCTTAAACACTGATGTAGTTCCCAGTTTCATTTAACTGGAGTTTTTCTTGACGTTTACTTCTGTGCCAGAGGCTGGAGTACTACAAGTAACTGAAGCCTGAATAGCAGTTGCTTATGTTACTAATAGGAAGATGAAATACCTGCATTCCCCTGTATTAAAAAGAGAAAATTAAGTAGAGTGAATAAAAAAGAAAACAAAGTATTTGTATTTTGAGAGATCTGAAGTTATATATTTGGAATGGCTCTAAAGATGAGCTTCTTTTCAGTGCTACAAATTTAAAAATGTAACTGAGATGCCATCTATAGTGATGAAAGGTGTTCTCTTTTCTTACCAGTATTATGTATCCTTCAGCTCAGGGGAAAAAGTCCATTTCAACAATCAAGTGGACATATTTGTGCTCCTATTTTAGGAACACAGATCCCTTTTATAGACGTTAAACACAGTTTACTAGTGGAAAAATTTCATTTATTAAAACTGCTTCATGTAGTGTCTTTCATGTAAACATTATAAAAAGGATTTAGTGTTGGATTGAGAAGTTGGGGTTTGGGGTTTTTTGCCCTTTGTTCTTGTTTTGTATTTTATTTCTTTGGAGAACTCTTTTTTTCCCCCCTTTCAGGAAATTTCACATAATCTTTTCCATTCGTCATCAGCCAGGTTGCTGATTACCAGAGTAACTGCCAAGCTTTCAACTCCTTGTCATCAATGGGCTGTGAATGACAGACAGCATTAATGTTGGCAAGCTCCCACTCTCCTTTTCGCCTTTCCCAAATGTAATTAAACTGCACTAATACAGCAAAAGAAAAGCTGCAGCTTTATTTTACTCGCCCTAATAACATAACAATTATATCACAGAAGCACACAATACAGTCAAATAAACCCGTCATGACAAGGAAATTCAGAGGTAAGGGAAGTGGGTATCTACCATTTAGAGCAAAACCTGAGTAAAGAGTCCTCCTTTCCTTTCCTAGCGCTGCAGCCACCGCACTGACCTTCGGCAGGACGATAGGCCAACACCTGAGGAACCACTCCTGCACCCCGGGCAAAGGCCTCAGGCGCTTCCTCTTCTGTTGCACCTTCGGTTGAAGCGTCAAGGGAATAATGAGCTTCTCCTTCAGATGATCTGTTATCTCCCTGGTGGGGGGTAGCTGGGAAAGGAACAGGAAGGACGGGGGTGGTAAGGTACCGCTTTGCCTGCCAGAAAGAGCTGGCATTATCCTGAGCTCTGAAGAAGTTCTGGGCCTTCGGTTTAAAGTCTGGGGGGGTTAGAGGACAGCCAAGAGTCAGGAAGAGGGAGAAACCAGAGTCCTCACTTCGCTTGCAGAGGACTATGGAGGCTTGTAGAATGCACGGACACCACTGAACATTTCTGGGGTAGATAAAGTGTCGGTAGACGAATTTATACACGTTTCTCTGGGCCAAGGCGAGAGCAGAAGCTGCTGGCCCTCAGAAAGGCAATGGAGTTTGCCCATAAACCTGCCACTCCTTGCAGCAGTGCTCTAGGACGGGAAGCAAGCGCCGGTGAGGCTGAGACCTGACTGCCGTGAGCTCTGGAAGCTCAGCTCGGAGGCTAGCATACACACTGGCACCATAGCCTGTCTCATTTTTCAAGCTATCAATAAAAATAATACAGTTGGCTTATAAGAACTACTGTAAATTGACAGTAACGCAAAGAAATAGTCTGACTAAATGCAGACAGAAGAAAATAGCTAGCCAGAAACAAGGGAACTCAACAGGGAAACATGGAAGAGCCAGGACCCTCCCCAGCTCATACCTGAGCAACAAGAATGGAGCTTGGTTACCGACCAAAGCAGGCACAGCTTCAAACCTGACAAGCATTAGGCCAGCCTGGCTAAACAGACTCTAAAAGAGCCTGTCTGCTCGTGCAATTTTGGTGACTAATAGTGACTGTGAGTTGACAGGTGGTACCTTATAAATCCAGCCTGTGCCAAATTCTCTGAAGATCTGTTAGTGTGGAGGAAGTAATCTACCAGTGTGAACAAACTGTCCTGCAACACTACACGCCGTTCAGGGTTATGGTAGCCCTCCAGAGGAAGAAACTTTTGGCTGAAACCGAATTTTAGACAAAGATTACAGCAGGATCTTACATGTTACATTTTTAGTAGCTCCGGAGCAGGGGTGAAGTTTTATGTTTGATAATGTGGCTGACATGTAGTGAAGAAAGGAAAAAAGGGATGCATGTAAAACATAAAAATGTAAACCCATAATGTAAAAATGTAAACCCATAACGTAAAAACGGATAGTGTACAGGAGGGACACTAAAGAGATGGAGTTGAAGGTTTCTGTTAGATTTGTCCAAATACAGTACTTGCTTTAAACAGGCAGTTGGGAAATGGCCCAAAAGACCTTCTGGTTAAGTGTCCCACTTTTCCCCTCGACTCAGCAAAGATCGAGGCTGCAGTGTTCCAAGCCAGCTCCGGGCCATCAGAGGGAGAAACAGCACATCAAACACCCACCTCATCTGGTTTTGCCATCAAGCAAAGATGAGGCCACAAAGGACATGGAAAAAACATATCAGAAGAGCATAACTGAGCCTTCAGCTGTTCTTGTGTGTCAACATAACTCTTGTTAAAAAAAAAAAAGGCAGATTTGGTTTCTGTGTAGAAACTACCTTGAACACTTTCAAAGGCTTTCTCTGAGTGACCATGAATAGATGATTCCCCAGACCCTGTAAAAATTTAATCTGATTTTTCAGACTGAATATTAAGAAAAGATTGGCAATAGGAATTGGCCCTAAAAATGAGAAAAAATGCTTTTATTGCAAGCAAGGTTTGCAGCATTTCCATGAGATGGCCTTTGATTTTCATAGTGGGCAGCTACATTTGAGGGACCACCAGAGGAGGCTTTGGTCCAGAACTACTCCTGGCCTGTTCGCTGCACCTAGCTAAAACCCTGAGCACATGCTGGCATCTCTGAAGAAAATTAGATATACTTACAAATAGGCTGGGATCAGCTCGAGGCTGCTGGTCTGAAACTATACCCAAAGCAATAGGAATTGTGTGAAAAAGAATGAATTTAGGTCTGGCACATAGAAGAGTGAGGAGGGAAATCCTACTCTTAAGACCTTTGAACACCAGCCAGCTCCCCAGAGACTTCCAGATGTGCAGTTTTGTGGGACTTTAATCCTACCAGAGGAGGTTTATTTCTGTGTTTCACAGTATTACATAACTTTTGCATACAAGGGGTAGGAAGAGAATGTTATTTCAGTGGTCAGCATGTGATTTAGTATTCAGAAGTTCTTCTGACTTTGATAACTGACCAGGGCTTCAAACCTCATTTTCAATTAGACACAGATGCTAGTGTTTATAGAGTGGGTATTGATACAGGGATGTAAATGACTTGAGAGGACAACAGTTTATTAAGAGTCAATGGCTAAACTCTCCTGGGAAAAATTATCATATGCTCTGCCAGTGACTGGAACTATAGAACATGTTCACAACTACTTGTATGGCAAGAAGCTTGTGATGGGAATGGACCAGCTGTGGCTCTTCAGATTCAAAAGCAGAGGGGCAACTTACTCCAGCCGCAGACTGGAATAATTGTGGTGCTACGGTTTTGTCGTACCCCAAAAGCGTGGGCTCAGGCTTAACATTGACTGCTGTTTATGCTTTGTCCAAATAGCTTCATCGTGGGACTGATTGCAAATGCCAGCCTAAACAAGCAAGGAGCAAAGAACTGATTGTTCGGGGGCATGAGCATGTTTGGGAAGAGGTGATTGCTTCCTCCCATCCTGTATCTTGCAGAAGTGGAAGTCCAGTGGAACAGCAGCTATGGGGATTCCCAAGAAACCAAGTGATTCCCACAAAGAGAACCTGATAGCAGAGTACTGTGCTATTGGCAGCAGCTCTCCTGGGATATTATCTCTCCCTTCTCATGCCTCAGCAAAGACCCTGTTCACAGTGGGATGGCTCAGGGTTTAAGTTCAAGTTCTGTGTAAAAGATGGGAAGAAAGCAGTCGATGATGGGATTTATTAGATGGCTCTGGATCCGTTGAAAAAGAAGGCTGTAGTATAATGTCACCATTTAAAAACCTGCTGGGTATCTGAGGGGTTGCAAAGTGGTATGATTTCCTTTGCATGAGTTAGAAAATAGATGTAGAAAAAGTGGCTAGGAACTGTTAAGAGACAGGAAAGGCCTCTGTCGGGCAGTATTTTGCTAAGCAGATCTTTCCAGTATTTTTGAATAAGGACTAGTAATTATTATTTGCTTGAGGTTTTTGAACTAGTTCACAAATGGCATAAAGATTACTTGGGCAGGCATTGTCAGGGCCCTGAGTGCACTAATAAATCTTAATGACCCTGACCAGCCTCACCTGAGGCCTCCACCCACACTCCTGGGCCCAGGAGCTCTATTTAAGCTCAGCCCTGGCCTACCAGTCTTTTTCTGGGCTTTGCTGGAGAAGTGAGGGGTTATACCATGCTTTACAGCCTCTTGATCTGGATCTCAGCCCATGGGCTGACTTCCTGGCTTGACCTGGGACCTACCTCATTGCTGTGGACCTGTCTGGTGATTGCTGGACCTGATCTTAACCCTGACCTAGGAACTGGCTTTCTAGCTTGACCTGAGACCTCCCTCATCATGGTATTGCCTTAAGATCTGGATTCTTGCTTGGACTTGGCCACCATCTCTGGGTTTGTCCTGCTACATCCCTTGAGTTCTGTGGGATGGGCCCTGGCTAGTGAGGCACCTGCCTCAGTGGCCCCAGCATTCCCCTTGACTGGCCTTCCTTTAGGGAACAGCCCTGCTCCCTCACAGACAAAAGGATAGCAGACTGTAGCAGAGAGGATGAATTAGATTTGGAATTCTGGGGGTGGATCATACACAGGTCAGGGAAGAAACTTTGAATCAAAATAGTTTCTATAGATTTGTGAGACTATAGGAAATCTATTAAATAATGACCATCTCAGTGCACCACCTCATGATGAGATAGTGGAGGCATTCGGAGTGGATGCTGGCAGTTCAGCTGGCTTTCTTACCAACGTGAGGCAGGAGTTAGCATTTTGTATTCCTTCTAACCTTGTAGGAGTGTAGGCTAGTGCTTCTCACTCTTGGCTGGGGGCTGGAGACTCCTGGAAGCCTTCTACCTGGGGTTACTGTAGAGTAACAGTTATTTAGGTCATTCAGGAGTTTTTAATTCCAAGAGAAACTGAAGTGTCCTGTGCTTGCTGGAATATGTTTAAAGACAGCCTCTGGGATCTGCTACTGATGCTTGTAGTGTGTGAGGCAGGAGTACTCCCCTACTGCTGGGTGTGGGAGCTGTGCTGGGACAAGGCCCAGCGTGCCCCAGCCCTTTGTGCACCCATTTTCACTGCAATTCAGAGGAAGCTGGGAGCTTCTCAGCTGGGGAGATCAGGACTGCAGGGTGTGCACAGATGACACTCTCTCGGCAGCAGCAGCAGTGCTGCTCCTGAAACAACGATGATTTGTTTGAAATATCTCAAGCCCTGTTCGGTTTCACTGGATCTAAGACAGCTCCTGAGTTTCTGGCAAACTTTGGAGACTATCATGTCCTCTCCACAGAGCAAATCACAGATGGAACTACTTGGAACTGGGAGTTTGAGTCTCTATCACTGCTTTGTGAAGTCAATGCTCATTTTAGCTGTGATAATCACTGAGCAGCTGAATGGTTTGGGGAACTTCCAGTTCAGAAGAATTCCTGAAAATATCTCACTTAGATTTGATTTGGATTGAAATCAAATCCAAAAAGCCCCTTCAAATTTCCATTGAACTGCAAATCTTGCTTTTGAGCCAGATCTGATTGGAAACCTTAAACTGAGTAAGCCTTGGATGGGACCCTACACAGAACTGATGTGAATACAAGTGGTGTCATTGAAGGTAATTTGGGGTTCAGTCTTGGAAATAAATTGTTATGTCCAGCTGAGAGCATTTCCAAGGTTAAGATTATTCTCCTCCCTTTCTCATCCTAAAAAAGGAGAGTACCTGTCAATCTTGAAATTGCAAAGGCTGCTTCGGTAACCAGCTCCCTCCACTAGGATGCAGCGTGGGGGGTGCCTCAGCCAGCAGTTCCCACTCCTACAACAGACACTATTCAGGAGCCTGTTGTAAGGGGTCCCACCGAGCAGTCTGAAAGGAATCTGGGTGGGGAATGGAACGCTCCAAAGAAAGATGCAACAAGGTACAACTGGTTTGGAGTAGCACATGAAAGCATCCTAATAGAGAGCTAGGATACAGCTGCTTAAAATTATATCGTTTGTAATGAATCTTCTATAAGGGCTCTCTAAATTTTTATTTCCTTTTGGAGGTGACTTATAGGTGTCAGCCTTCTGTCCTGAGTTGCAGTGATGAGTGAGGTTAACTGAGATGTGGCTATGAACTGCCTTGAATCTGATCCTAATTGCTGCCTTATACTTCTAGTAAGTGCTAAGAAGCTGTAAAGCTCCTTCATGAAACACTGCAGCGAAGTGATGGAGATTTCAATCCAAAGATAGCAAAAGCTGTTCAGGAATTTACAGGATGTGGCCCCAGAGTCTTCAGTGGGAATTCCTTTGAAGGGAATGCAGCGGGTGTCTATGAAAAATAGAGAAAGCTAAGTAGGCAGAATGAACAAGTATTGGGAGTACGGTCCTAACAAAAAGGCAGAGAAGAGGTTTTTTTGGGCTGAACTGTGCCAGATGACTGGCACTGTGAGCAGAGACAGTCTTCTGCTATTTGTGTCCTCTTCTGTTCAGGCAGGATGGCATCAGAGAAATAACTGATGACTCCACCAACCAGTTTCTCCTCCTAACTGGGACAGCCTGCAATGCCCGGAGTTGTGACTCGGCAGGTGAGAGGGGTTATAACACATACACGTTACTAGAATACTTATGATGGTTTAGAAAATAGTTTCTCTCCTCTGCTCAGTGCCTGGATCCAGTCTGTCATGTTGTTGTTTGCAAATGAACAGTAGCGGGGGAAAAGGTCCTGGCACAGGGAGAAGTGGAACCTGCGCACTAAAGTTAAGGAATTGGGACAAGCACAGATGAAAGTCCACAGTAGGAACATTTTTGTTCACAGTGCCAAGAAAAAGCATGAAAGATGATACTATTAAGCTTGGAAAATAGGAATCTCATGCCAGTGATGTTAGAACCTCAGAAATAATGTGTCAGAGATGTTGGAACATTTAGAAGACAATCTTTTACTGTTTCAATGTCATCAACATGTTGTTCTCACTGGTTTCTATGACAAGAGAATTTATTGAGTCAATTTGTCTTCAACACGTTAAATGTACTATGTATAGGTAAGCTAACCTTACTTATATAGTATTACAAGGGAGAATGCTAACTACACTCACTTTTGCACTTTTGAAAACTATTTCTTCTAACAGAAAATACCACCCATTCATTTTTCAGAGTTACAACACTCAGGCAGGTGTGAGAAAACTGTTTCTTAAAAGAATGGCTTCAACAAAGAAGAGACGGGGAAGGGGGGTAATCCCACCTGCGGTGTTGAAGTTTGGCTCTTGTTACTTTGCTTCAACTGCTCTCACACCAGATACTGGTCCACTTCTCCTACAAAAATTATCTCTCAGAATATCCCAAAGATATCCCAAGATACCTTTCTCTGCTGACCCTGAAATATCTGTTCCTTTTCTGCTTCATGCATTACTTTAATCTTCTCAGCTCCACCTTTTCACTTCTTGTCCCATCACTTTTCTTGATATACAAGAAGAGTGTCTTCCTCAGCCTTTATGTTCATTTATCTTTGTCCCCCTTCTCCCCCTAGGTATTGATAGAATAAACCAATACTCAACCCTTTGCATTTTCCTTATCTTTATCCCCGGCCACTTTAAATCTGCTGTGTGCTCCCAAGGGTCTCAGTTCCCTAGCCTGCTCCTTCTGACCGAGTTGCTGTTTTGTCACCATCCAGCACACGCTCCAGTCCAAGCGGAAGCTGGGCTGCTTTGTGTTAATTCCACACCTTGTTGCAGTCTCTGAGAGACTCCAGCTCTCTTAAGAGTTACTCCTGACGGAGGCAGTCTTCGTACCACTGAAGTGGCTGTTCTTTTCATGTCGTCTTCCCCACTTGGTGGCTGCCTGCCACCTCTAGTTTCCCCTGTTCCTTCTCCTATATCCCTGTTCCCTGTCTGTACATACATCTCAGACTGTGACCGTGTGTATCCCCATACCTATATTCCCTGACATTTTCCTGCAATCTGTTTGAGATCAGCAGTTCTTTATTTGAAATCTCACCCTGAATATCTAATTTAAATATATGTTCTTTACCTTTTTAACTTTTGCCCTTTCATTTTTCTCTGCAGAACTTTCCCTTTCTTCTCAAAGCAGTTAATTCCTCCAGTCTCTTTCCCTTTTTATATGCTTTTTAAGCAGCTTTGTCTTTTCTACTCTTTAAATGGCTGTTGGTCAAAACCCAATATATACATTTCAGCAAAGCAGTCATCCCATGCAACCAAAATCTCGTCACAGCCCTCTTCCCCCTAGCAAAGGTAGACTTGGTAGTATTTCTAGACAATTAATGAATCTTTAAGTGCCTTCCTGTTTCTGAGAGGGGTGCCATACACCTGACTTTCTCCCCGTCAAGCAGAGGTGAGGTAGCTGCTTTTGCTAATTATGTGAAAGGTGATATTATATGCAGAGATCAGATAACAAGCAGACTGGAGCCAAACTAGTCCAAGGGGTTCACAACTGGAGAGCATGGTCTGATGCCTCATTCCTCCTCCTCCCCACCCGGCCAAATATTTCTTCAAAACGTGACATGGGTTTCTTCTCTTGCTAAAATAGCGGTCCTTGCTGTACCGTATCTCTTGTCATAGATACTACAATCTGCTAAATCCTTTGGCTTTGTAACAGTAACCTCACTTATCCAAACTAAGCCTTTAGAAGCCACAGTCCTTCGGTGTTTGTCTCTGTCCGATCTCTTCCCCCTCCACTTCAAATCACTGCATTGGCTTTTCACACCAAGCAGAAGCTCATTCCTGTTACCCTTCAGTGCTCAGTACCTGTCTGTCAGCTTGAACCCTGCAAACACCCTACTTTTACAAACTGGTATGGACCATCTTCCTTCCCTGCTACCCTTCCTTTAACCACCCTTGTGGCTGAGACACTGTGCTGGATGTGCCCTGCAGCCTCACTCATCCTCAGAGCTCCCCCTTGGCTGCGCTGCAGGAACCTCACCGTTCTTCTGAACGTTGCCATTAATGATATTAAATGTCCAAAAGAAACAACCCGTTCCTTCAATATCAAAACTGCTCTGGTGCTTTACGGTGATGTGCTATGGTGTCTAAGGAAGAGCAGTCTCTGACCAAAACTTTTTTCATGGTTGAGATGTCCGTACGGTCACTCTTACACACATGGATACTTGACATTAAAAATACCTTAATCTAAATGACACCCACCTCAGCAGAGGCAGATGTGGGCTTTTTGATCACTTGAATTCACTCATGTTGTAAGAATTCAGTTACTCGGTTTGGAACCCTCATGCTCTTGACAAATTTGGTTAGAAACTGTAATGACTTGCAGAGGTGCTCTGGGAGGGACAGATGTGCACACCAAGAACATGATTGCACAAGTAAAAAGCCTAGAAAGAGTCTTCTAATGTTTGTAGGCACCATATTAATCTCAAGCTGGTTTATTGTTGCAGATGTTGTTGTTTATCTTCTTTCACTGTCTTACACTGTGATTCCTGGTAATATTGCCCTACCTACTACACCTTTTATGAAGTATAATGCATTCTTATATAAGCACTCCCTTGATTATGTTTACATGGGCATAAGATTATACCCATTTTTTAATTTATTTTTTATTACGTGGGTATAAGGTGGCATCAGGTGTTTCCCTCTCTTCTGTTGTTGTCCAGACCATCACCTGCCAAAACAGGTCTGCAAAGAAACCAGTGTATGTATCCTTTAAACGTATCCAATTATGCAAACTGCTTTCAAGAAGTTCTACTGGTCTGTAGATTTGAGGATTTTATAACTTAGCACAAGGCAATTGAAAAAATAGTTCTGTACCAGTGTGTATAGAGGGAGAAGTCAGATACTTCTTTTCTCAGTTTTGTTGTTTTTGTTGAAAGAACAAAGAGCTCTGGTGGCAGAGGTCACATCTGTGTCTGCGTTTTGTACAGTGGCAAGCACTCAACACGTAGTCACTGATGCACGGGCAGGGCAATTTGCAAATAGGGGTGCTGTAATAATATGTCTAAACACAGAACTTGGGCACTCTATTAAGGTCCTCTAGGGCTCACACAGTTTGAATCAATTTGGCAGCAATGTTGGGTGCTTTATAAAAGCAAGACTAAACAAAAAGAAAACTTAAAAAAAAAAAAAAGACGACTCACTTGAGACATGGAAATTTGGACATTATTCAAACCACAAAGCAAAATGGGTGCAGGGCAGTACAACTGGTGGCTGTTGAAATAGATCTGGGAGTTGGAAGAAGCTCCACTTAGTTTCACTGGTGCAAATCCTCTCAAAGGCGAGAACTGAGTGCACTGCAACTTTCCAAAGCTGTAGCAGGTAAAAAGATTTGAGTGATTTCTCAAAAATGGAGGAAATGGCAGCGGCATAAAACCATCTTTCTGATACCTGATTGTGTTAGAGCTTTAGCTACAGTGTAATTACAGTAAGAAAGCGTGACTCGTCACGGGACACTGTAAAATAGAACAGGGGCTGTGCACACGTAACCCTCCTGTTGTTTGGATTTTACTGCGAATGTAATGAATTACAGAACTGGCTGTGGCTAAATATAGACAATAATGAGAGAAGTATTTAAAATTCAGGGTTAAAGAAGAAAACAAGATGGAGTTACAGTGTCAGAGTAAGCTCCGTGGGGCAGGGTCTGATTCTTTCTCAGCGTTCGCACCATGCCCAAATTAATAAAAGGACCCTGATTATGCATCTGGAGCAACTAGAATTAGAAGATAAATGAATCTTCAAGACACACAAATCACAAAGCAATAGCATCTGAGAGAAAATGCCATTAAATGTGCTGCATACATACTAAAATTAAACCCACTAAAGGGATGCTTAGTCAGAAGATTTTACAAAGTTGGGGCTTTGTATACAGAATTCATATTACATTCTGCATGTATATTAGGCAATAATTTCCAGCTTCCTTAATTTGTTATTTGTTTACATTTTTCCTAATTACTAGCCTTAATTCTATTTCATTACTTCCCACAATGTTAAACCACATAAAAGAACATCTACCAAGTGAATAATACTTATCACTATCCAAATGAAAGCGTAACAAAACCTAAACCCGTTAACTCTGCAACTGTGCTAAGGCGTCTGTGCTGTAGCGAGGTCACAGCTCAAGGCTGCAAGGGAGGACCCCCGGGTCTCGTCTCGGGTCTGCCAAGAAGTGATTCTGGATGCCATCCAGCTTTCACTGATGTTAATGTTAGAGATCGCACCAAGTGTAGTGACTTGTTTCAAGTCACGCATCTTCTTATGCCTTGATTTGCTCCGACTAAAAAGAAACCGAATGCAGAATAGAACAGAGTGAACTTTTTTTCCCCTGCAAAACCATTTTCTAGGGGGAGGAGGAAAAAGGGGAGTAAACTACTGGAACTGGGCAAAAAGATATCTAAACAGTAGAGAAATTGGGTGATTTGGTTTGCAATGCAAAGGACTTCTAAGCGATGTTTAGATGCGCCCTTAAACTTTGTCTTGTACCTAAAGTAAGGGGGGGGGGGGGCGCGGGGCGGGCAGGCAGGCAAAACTGAGTTCATAGTTCTGATGCCTGGCTCTTGGGAAGTCAATGGATTCTCTGCTTTCCTGGAAAAGCCCTAACTAAAGAGAAGATAGTTTCCTGAAATAGATCCATCTTCAAATCCCCCCTCTTATATTTCCTTTTTCTCCAAAACTGTCCTAGCGACTGAACTACACAAGGGCAATTAATAATCTCCCTTTCCTATCAACAACTTCCCTTATGAATCTGGCCACTTCTTTCCCAGTTTTCATTCTTCAGAAACACTCAGAAATAAAACACTTCAGGTCAAACAGAACGTTTCCTTTCACTCAAAAAGGAATGTTTTCCCTTTCCTTAAAGCCTAAAGTGTTACTGTGGGTCATACTGAAACCAAAAAGTGTATGAGATTCAGCTACCAAAATCATTTATTCACACAGCTCCATGGCAGGGTGTTTTTCATGGCAAATTAACAACTGTAGTATGCTTTGGGACCTTTGGATGAAAGGGACTATAGAACTGGAAGGGATTATTAGGTATATTTAATTTGCCTTTAGTAACATGATGGAGGAAATAATCAGTATATTAAACATACATGAAATATTTTTGGAATGTGTAGTCTGTTGGAAAGGAATGAATGGTTCGTGTTATTAGCTGGGAAGTGAAGTATATATAATCCACTGTGTGTGGTTGTCATCAAAGTCCTACCAGGAATGCAAGACTAAACGTGCTATTTTTACTTTCTTTTTCTTTCCTGCTTTGTGGTTTTGGCAGAACAAAAAGAGACCTGGATAAAATGAGAAAGATCATTTTGCATTTATCATGATTGTGTTTGAGGCACTGTCTTCAGTGTGAAGGCACAATAAGCTTTTCATTTATTATTTGCATTAGAGTAGAGCATAGAAGCTGAGGGTGACATTAAAACTCCATCATCCCAGGCACTTTGCATACTCATGGGGAGGAACAGGCTCTGCATCCAAAGAGTGTGTGATCAAATAGTTATGGCAAATGACGAGGAGCAAGCAGAGTCACAGAGGAGTACGCCTGTGTTTACCTCATACCTGGAACGGAACAAAGACAGTGCTTGGGTTCTGGTCTGCTGCCTCTCCTGTTCCTTATTTTCTTGAAACACGCTGCCTTCCTCTGGAATGGCGCTCCCAACAGCCCACAATCCCAGTAGAAGCATCATCTTTCTGTCCACAGATCTCAGCAGAGACAGCGGATGGGTGTGATACATCATTCCCTGGAAGGTGCACACATAGGCACCCGTGTTATTTTAACTTTATTGTGACAGAAATTTTAAAATAAACATATTCCTTTCATCTCCCAAACCTGACCTGGCAAGAACATTCATTTAAAGAAGCCAGTGATAACACCATATAAGAGATTAATCAGCCTTAAATCCATACCATTTGTAAAAGAAAATGGGATGGTACAAGCCTAGTCTTATTTTATTTCAGTATTTTAACAACAGATGCAATGCTGCCTTTGTTATTATCCTTTATTCCTCAGACAGTGTTCCCCCTCCTAATTATTACTTGTCTTCTTTAGTAAGATTGAGAAATGGCATTCTTTGAGCTCAGGTAAATATCAAAGCAGTCTTACTTGTAATGACAGACCTGCTCTCACTGGGGAGTGGAGTGTAATGAACTAAAAAAGGAATTTAGCACGCTTTCCAAATTAAATAATGTATTAATTTCTTCCAAACAGAGGTCCCCAGCCCCGCTTGAACACAACGGGGCTCATAAATACCTGCCAAGTTTGAGGGCAGTTCAGCAAACCGTAGCCCCGAAGCAAAAGGCATGAGGGCCCCCTCCTTCCGCACAGGGCTCTGCGGGAAACAGCTGCCGATGAACAAAGCTGCCACCGTACCCCGCGTGGGCCTTGTGCCACTGCCGGCCCGGGGCAGCCTGGGGGGACTCGCTCTGCCCACACCGGCCTGTGCCTGTCGTCCCTTCCCTGGTTTTTGCCTTTCGACGGCGTCACTGCCGCCGCGCTTGCTGCCGCTCCCCGCCGCAGCGTCCCTTCGCCAGGGCTGCTGCCTCTCGTGGCTCATCTCAACCTGCGGCTCTTCCTGGGCGCCTCAGTTGATGGAATCATGATGATATCCCCTCAAAAATGGCTGGTTTTCAGCTTTTGTGATTGCAGAGAACAGTTTGAATATAGACATTCTAAAGGTCTGAAAATCAAAGGCAAGTTAAAACCCAGGCTTTTTTCTTTAATATTTTAATTTAGACACTCTTTTGTTTTAGGTATGTGTTTATTTAAAAGGAATAATGGACGATAAAAACTCATTCAACTCGGTGGTTTTAACCTCTTGGAAAATTCTTTAGGATCATGCTGAAAAATCAGTGCGTTGAATGATTTTCTTCTGGCAACATTTTTCTCTCTGAAACATAATTTCTTATTCCGGGAAAGGTTTGGGACCAAAACTCCAAACCGCTTTATGTAGAATTGAGTGATTACTCTCTCTAGAGTGGCTTGAGGTGGTTCAAAGTAGCACTGCCGAGGGCAAGTGTGGGTAGAGGCACAGACTTACCCCAGCAGAGGTGACGTGGGAGCTGTGACTTTTTAATCCGCCCCTCTCGGTGGAACTCTGCGTAGTCGAAACTGCTCTGGACACGGCGATACGAGCAGATGGTAAACCTGGGGATGGAAAGCTGAAAGAGAGAAAGCATGGAAGCCCGTATTCCGCCACTCTCTTCAGCACAGCCATAATTAATGCATTCTTATTTAGGTAGAGAGAAACAGACTTTCAAAAGTGTTAAGAAATAAAGGAACATTCCCTGAAACTGAGAAATTTGCAGGCTATCACGGATATAGCAAAACTGACAGAGCTGGCCAGAAATTTGCCATTTAAGAACTGCTTCCAAAAATCTCATTTTGTTCATTAAATTCAAATCAATTTCATTTAAATCAATACTTAATGAGTGAAATGATCTTTTTCGCTTTGGGAAAAAATCAAGAATCTGCTTCGCAGGCTTCGTTTATCAGCCTTTCCACTTTTGTACGTATTAATCTTAGGTTATTTCAAAATGAGCCAGTGCTACTGATAGAAATCCTCTCTTTTTTAGGACAAAGTGTCAAAATGTCAAATTTTTTTCTTTAAAATATAAACAAAGGGCAGTTTCAATCAGAATTTAGAAATAGCTACTCTTCATTATTTTTGATGTAAGAGACGTTCACCTCTGATACCACGGTGATGACGCAGCGTTTGCGTCATACATTCTTCCTAATGCCTGGGACCAAGGTAAAAATATGGAAAATATGTAAATACCGTGTTTAATTTGGATATTTCCTATCCAAAGTGGTTTAAAAATAAGCTCTTCAAGATATTTAGTCGGGAAAGAGGCATTGGAAGGCGTTTCTTGTGAGATCCTGAAAATATTTGTTTTCATTCTGACCCATAACGGGCGAAAAAGGGTCGAAACCTCTGGCAAGCCCACGCTCTCGCCTCCTGTGACAGCTCAGGGAGCCCGCGGGGACACACACAGGGAGCCCGCCGGGGACACAGGGCTTCCCGCCTCGCCCGGCGGCCGCCCCTCAGCCGCCCGCTGCCTCCTCATCCGCCGCCCGCCCCGCGGGGCGCGGGGGCAGAGGCGGGCGGAGCTCGGCGGCGGGGGAGGCCCCCTCCCCCTCCGTCCCCGCCTCGCGGGAAGGATTTTGACGTGGAAAAACCCCCCATCTCGCCCCAAACCCCGCGCTGAGGCGGCCGTGCCCACCCGCGCGCGGCGGGGCTGAGGCGAGCGGCGGGCGGCGGCGCCCCCTGGCGGCGCGCGGCGGGCTGGAGCGGGGAGGCCATGGCGGCGCCTCCCGGCTGGGGCCGCCAAGATGGTGGGGAGGGGTGAGGCCTGCAGGGCGGGGGGCACCCCGGGCTCCCTCACAGGCCCGCCGTATCTGCCGCCTTCCTCACGGCTCCGCTCTAAATCTCCTCCCGGCTTCGCCCGAGAGGTCGCGGCCCTGCAGGGACGCAGTCACTGAGCTGCCGCGGGGTCTGCGCCCTGCGAGGTCCAGCCTTGGAGTTTTTCCTGATGGGGCAGTTGTTCTCCTTTCTGCTCACCCTCACCGGCTCCACAGTCCCCGAGTGCCAGTTAGCCAAAATCTGGTGGGGCCGAGAAGTTCCCCAAGTAAGTCATGCGCACAGGTGATGAAAGAAACTGAGCTGTTCTCTTCCCCTCCCAAGAGATAGGAAAAGGGATAAATGAGCCCTGCTGTACACAGGCTGCAGCCCAAATACGTTTCTTCATTTTTCTTTCAGACTAAGTTGAAAAATTGCCTGCCTCAGACAGTTTCCCATCGACATGTGGCCAGTCGTTTGCACAGTGGGCCCTGTGCTCCGCTGTCACCGCTGGGATCCAGCAGATCGTCCTGCGTGGGAATGGGGCCTTGGGAAAAGAAGCCTTGGAGTTAATGACCTCCCTGCAAAGAGAGGAAAGCTGTGCGTCCTCTGCCTGTCCATGCTCCTCGGCGGTACTGTGCTTGGAGAGTGGAGAGGAGATGGCACTGCTCAGATCCTCAGCCCTGGAAGCCTTAAACATGCCCTCGAGTATTTCTGCCAAAGACCACCACACTGCTCTACCAAGCTCTCAATCGTTATGCCCATTATTTTTAATATTTGGGTGAAAATGCTAAGCACAGAGTCTTAGCTGACAGCCACAGGCTGAAGAAACCCCCGTATCCAGGCAATACTCAGGTATGTGGTAAGTAGGTAGGTAGACAGATAAAAACATAGATAGATTGCTCACTCGATCTATAGATTAGTCACAAGGTGACATCTTCTTCTAGGTCATTCATTAATCACTAACACAGCCTCAGAAGGGATGCATTAAAAAGTAAATATTTTATGGATTTTTTTTTTTTAAGATTTTGAGACAGTGTTTGAGGCTTTTGAAAAAACAGGAACATTTAACTCATTAAAAATAGTCATACTTTTATTTGGCAAAGGGGGCAGGATTCCGACTTTTTTAAAACTTGCCCATTCTTTTTCCTTACCCACAGGAGAAAAAGTGCGTAAAAACCAGAAAGCACCAAAACCCATTTTTCTTCATAATTTATCTTTTCCCTTGGAAAAGGGATTTGCTGCCTTGTTTTACTTGAAATGTGAGAGAAGGCTTGTGTTCCAGGGTTTTTTTGATAGAGAATGGGTAAGAAGAAAGTAAATGAGAGGGCTTTTTGCTCTTTACTTACTTTGTTACGTTTTCCTTTTTATTCCATGGAAGAAGAAAAATGGTGACAGAACATTTCTTCCCACACACTCTATTTCGAGTTCTGTGCCCTTTTCTTTGAGAAGAAGGGGTTTAGAGAGCACAGAACTGGAATAAACCCCCCCCAAAAATCCCCCTTTTTTTTTTATCCAAAATATTTCTTCCTATGAGAAAGGCAGATGTAAGATAGCAAATAACATTGAAAGTGTTTGCTTTTAAAAGTGGTACTAGGAATTATAGTAGTGTTTTTCTTAGGTTTTCAAATAACTTTCCTCTTCCTTGAAGTGTCTGCTGTTTTGTGGAAGTTGTTTCACTTTTTTAGTCAAAATCTGCAAACTGAAATTTTCTTTCAGGGTTTCAACAGAAGAAAAAAAATAAAACGTGAGAAATTTGGCAGGAAAAGAAAAATTCCTGCCAACCAGCTTCCATAGTTACATGAATTGGAAAATGGAGCCATTGCTGGTGCTGCTGTCTCTTGCTTAACTGACATCTGGTCTGGATGAGTAAATTCACATAATCAGCACGCAGGGCGTTCATCAGGTGAGATCCCCCCGTCCTCCTTGCTCTTTCTGTAATAAGGCACCAGCGGAGCTGTTGTCACTAGGTAAAGCCTCCGTTCCAGGACTGTCCAGGTCAGCCCTGGACACGTGGCCATCCTAGACAGAACAAGTAACTCCCTGGGAGAATGTGCCACCTTTACAGGAATAAAAATGATCAGGGAAAGGGAGAAGCAAAACAGGAATTAGTGTTTGCACATCAGCATGGTCAGAGATATGGCAAAGAGTTAAGTACAGGCTCTTTGTGCCAAAAAGGCCATCTTATATTTTTAGGAGTTTATAATTTTTCAGCCCGCTGCAGCATTTAGTGCTAATAAAACAACAGACTCTGAATATTTGAAGATTAAGCTACCGCTGCAGGTGGATTGCTCTGATATCTCCTTAAGCAGTTTCCGAGCTGGGTGATGTCCTGTTCTGCATTATTACTGTGTGGACAAGGCATGCCCTCATATGTTTAAAGCCATAAAAGGAAGATGTGACAGTAAATTTCTATGGGAAATTCTTGCTGGGAATACATATTCTTAATGATATTTCATCAACTGTTGGCAGAACACACTCAGGGCCTTCTGTAGTTGTGGTGGCTTCATCGAGATCTGTTGGAAGACTTGAGTGTGAGGTAGTGACCTCGCAGTCTGTGCCTGCCTGGGTAGCAGACCCTCCCCTCTGCAGAGGACACACGGTGTAACTCCCCGTTGGTCCTGCGCTCCTGTGGACTCGCCTTCTCAGGATTCCTGGGAAAGCGCCACAGAGAAGCTGAGAGCCAGTGGTATGTTGTGCTGGGGATGTTTAGTGAGCTGCTAGGCTGTGCCCCTGGTCCCTGCTTATTCAGTTGCCATGAATCCCCTGTAATTCCAGGCACATAAATCAAGAAGCTACCCTGAGCTTCCTTTATAAACAGCGGAGGAAGATCCCCTCGATGGTAATTCAGTTCTTAAGGAGCAGTGTGTCTCCAGAGGATGGTTTGGCTCGGCTGAGGTGGAATCCTACCACCACCTCTTCTTTCTTCCCCGCTGGAAGTACTGGTGAAGGCTCCACCACACCTGGGTCCCACGGCAGCGAGAGTTCCAGCTGCTGAAGAAATTTGGGTGGTAGCAATATGAGATGAGGAACAACAAAGATCTGATGGTCCTTTCAGCGCCACAGAAGGGCGGGCAGGGCAGCGCTGGCCTGCTGACACGAGCAGGCGGTGCTTGCTGAGCCTACAGCAGCTCCTGTCTCCTCTAGTGCCCGCCAAGAAGTGCAGCCAGTGCTGCCTCGTCTTCTCCTTCCGCGGTGGCTCTGCGCTGGCTCGCTCCAGGGCAACACCGTGCTTCACTCCCCACAGAAGGCTTCTCCAGAAGCTGTGCTACTGTCTTCTGTAAGTGCTGGCTTCCTCCTTCAGTGAAGGGTCAGCGTTACTTGTCTCCACAGTTTTTCCTCAGGAGTGGGGTGGAATACAGACTCGCCTCGCTGTGCCCCCAGGGAGACCCAGAGTGGAAGTTAGGTCTTCACAGCAGTTTGAGCCCGTCTAACACAGCACTGCTGTCAGATTAGTGCTTTCCTACCTGCACTAACTCTCTACAGAGCCGGTTTGGGGCTAAAACAGAAAGCTATTTTTTACTTCTTCTTCAGCTTAGTTCAGGAGTAGTGGGAACGCGTAGCAGGATGCCACAGTGGTTCCTCGCCCCCTCCAATGCAGCAACAGGCACAGAGCCCGGGGACTGTCAGCCCCCCGCAGCAGGGTGTACCTCGGTGGCATTTCCTCCTCTGGGCTGACCACTGAGTGCTTTCATCTCTTTCAGCACTTACCTGTATTGCTCCAGTGCGTTGTTTGTGCTTATTAACCACACAGCGAATTAGAAAGACTGTTGCAAATTGGCTTGAACTAAATTGCTCCCGCACTTGATTCTGGTTTCAAAAGAAACTCCAGATAAGGCATCCCAGTCTCCACAGGGAGGCAGCAGAATACCTGTCAATTTGTTTGCAAGCTTAAACTGGCTGATGCTTTTTTTTCTTTTTAAAGAACTCATACCCAGTACATATATTGTTTGGATAAGAGGTTTTAAGAATTTTAAGTTCAGATGAAAATTCTTTTTTTTCTTGCCAAGATAAAGCTTGCCAAGATCAACATTCCCCTTATTTCCTTCTAAGCTGCCACTGAAATGATTTACAAGTTATATAAGAGATGATTTTGAAAGAAATATGCATTTAATTAGAAACTAAAAATCACAGTGTCTCATTTGAAATAGTACAGTTAAAGTTCTGTCAGTATTTCCATTATTTTCAGGGATTTATCACCTCAGAAGAAAGCATTCTACTCAGCTGAAACTTGGAATTTTAGGCCTCAATACTATAAACATAAAATAGGTAGGAGCTA
This sequence comes from Strix uralensis, assembly GCF_047716275.1. Lineage (NCBI taxonomy): Eukaryota > Metazoa > Chordata > Aves > Strigiformes > Strigidae > Strix > Strix uralensis. The sequence goes on from NC_133976.1 coordinate 89,341,482, forward strand.
ATAATACTATAAGGTCCAGCCTTTCCAAACCAGGCATTCAAATATCATGGAGTAGACACCCATCCGACACCCCAGATTATGTGACTGGCTTAAAAAGAACTGATTTTTTAAAATAATAAACATAAGGTTCTTTTTGTTTTTCTTCTGACTTGTGAGAATTTACAATCTATATTTTCAAAATGCAAAATCCTGCAACCACAGGGGCTGAAAACTTACTTTCTTTTTGCTTTTTCCCTTTTTCTAAATGGAAGTTGAGATTTTTTGCATGCTCACATGACCCCAAAAGCTGGGTCTTGAAAAAATATTGCAAATATTGAAGAACATGTGAAAACCCACATCTTCACTAAATTCAACTACATGTAACTTTTCTGGACTGCCGTATTCTTAGAGTAGCTTGCTAGGAAACAGAGTCAGAAATGCTTTCAATAAAGCAGAATGGACAAGCCAGGAAGATTTAAACTATGTATTTGCTTCAGTCCGAAGCGGTTGAATCTAAATGTATCATTCAGAGAAAAGACAGATGTTGACTTTCATTGTTTTTTTAAAAATGTGAGTGAATTCCTCATTTTTAACTGTTAGCTTTATCTGCAGAAGAGGTATCTCATTGCTAGGCGCAGCATATGTTTCTTTGGTACTGTTCTGAAATAGGTATCAGTCTGCCTCTGAAGTTCACTTCACAGGAGGAATTCCAAGCACGCTTTGGCAGCTCCTTTGCCACACCATGTATGTGCAAAAATACTCTTGTCACTTGAGGAGTCAATTAATTGATCCAGTGTAGCAAGTCCTCCATTCCTGCTGAGTCTTGGGGTTTTAGACTATTCTCACAGGTTCACTGACTTAACATCTAGTCTGGAGGTAGGAAAGAAAGATCTTGCTCTCTTCTTGGTTATTTCTATCCCATACAGTGCTAGATTTAGTTTGTGCAACTCCCATCTACTTGGGAAAGACAAGGAATATTTTATATTTTTCTCTCCCTCATAAAATTCTGTTGAAAGTAAAAGCCTTTAAAATTATAGTGCATTTTTATCACCTGCAGAGATTTTCTTGATATGCTTTTCAACACTACAATTCCAAAATTGGTCTGTGTGAAAAGCTTTCAGATTTTTTTTTTATAAAAACACACTTCTTTGAGAAGCATTCAACCAAAATGCTTGTCAGGGCCCTGAGAACACTAATAGGCGTGGTCTCTCCAGGGCCTTAGTGGCCCTGACTGGCCTCACCTGGAGCCCACACCACCCCCCTCTGCCCATTTAGGCTGGGTCTAAAGGCTGTGCTTGCGGGTTGGCTGCCTGCAGTGCTGTTCCTGTGGGGGTTGGATTTCCTAGCCTGACCTTGGACCCGCCTTGTCACCTTGCTTGGTTCTTGCTAGGGAGGACCTATTGCTGTCCCCATCCTGTGCTGCTTCTTTGTGTCTGGTGCTGGGGGACTGTGCCTGGCTGGTGGGGTCACTGTCCTTCCCCTGGGTAGTAGCCCCCCTCTTGTTGCACCCAAACAATGCTGTTTCATTAAAAAAACTTCTCCTGGTGAAACAGGTAGAGAGAACTGTCCTGCAAGCAACAGGCTGAAGCGAAAGCACCGAACGGTGGCTTTCAGTCCTACCCAAGGGAAGCAGTGAACTTGTAACCTCGGGGTGAAAAGCTCCAGAATGGATTACCAGAGCTGGGAGCTGTGTAGTACCTTTGAAACAACATGGTTAGAGGTAGAAGATAAATGGTAGCGATTGGAAGCCACTGATGGTGGGAAAGCTCTGGTGAGCCCCTGGCTTCCCTCTTCAACACTGGCATTGTTCCTGCTGTTTCAGAGACGCTTCCCTCTCAGTGTTGTTAAGCTGAGCTGAAGGGGGGGGTTGGATGCCCCAGAGTGAGGTGGAGTGTGTGGCATTGGGGAAGAGCCAAAGGAGAGCTCCAGCTCTGCAGTGGTTGGAAAACTGGAACTCAAACATTGGACACAACCTAGCATTAGTTAGGAAGGACTCCTAGAACACACTTCATTCCCGCAGCAACAGCCAGAAGTGAAGCCACCAAACTGCACCTTGTCAGTGCTGTTCCGTGACCATGAGAGTGCTCTAGGCCTGAGCAACTGAGGCCCCAAACCCTGGTGGAGCTTGTCCAGCCCCCAAGGAGAGAGGGGCCAATCTTCAGCCTCTGCCTAGAGGCTTTGATGGGGCTCTGGCACTGTGGTGTACCCCGAAGAACGGCTGCATGGTATGGAGGGTGCGAGTCTTCCTGAGCCTTTGGTTCCTTCTCTGTGTAACTGATGATCTGTACTTACAGGGTTGCTGTGAGGATGAATGCATTAGTGACTGTGAAGCACTGGAACTACAGGGATGTCTCTTGTCAGGTAATTTATTATCAGTCTTTCCTCCTGCGCTGCCTTATCTCCCGTGTTTGGAGTTGGTGTCCTCCTGGTGTACCAGTGATATTTAAAATGGTATTGTGATTAAAGGACAAATGCACCACAGAGCTGCCGCACCAGCACCACTGTGTTTCAGCAGTAATGGGGAGCCAAGGACCTGACAATAGGGCATCACTGAAGATTTTAGATTTTTGTGACATCTTCTGTTAAATAAGTGGGATTCAAAGGCTCTGGTTCAGGCTCAAGAAAGGACAATTCATCCAATTTTAAAATTAGCTGATCTGTTTTTCACATCGTTGCACCGCAGTGTTTCTGTTCCCTGCCCTCCCTTTCACTTCAGATGTAACCACATTTTGGTGGTGCTATATATAGCATGCAAAACACTTGGGATCCTTCCAGTGCATAAGTCACGGGTGCATGTCAGGTTGTCTTTAGCGCAGCACTTTCTAGTAGACATCATGGTCAAAGCACAGCCTTGGAGCGCTGCCTGGCTCCAAGCTCAAAGCTGAGCCTACTGTGTGTGGCTTGACTAGAATGTTGGAGTAGTAGACGTGCTGAGAAAAAAACCCCAATTTTGTCTGCATCTTTGTTATGGCAACGAGCTCCTCACCCTGGATTAATTGCAGTTTCCAAGGAGGTTGACAATTCTGCCCATTTCCATAGGAAAGGAAATACCCAGAGTAGGCTCAAAGGAGGCCTTTCCAGGAATTCAGGATTTGCGATACCTATCAGGTCAGATATCCTGTTCCTAGCAGCTGTCAGGACATGATGCTTCAAAGGAAGCTGGGTAAGTTTAGCTAGCCACAGCATGACTAACTCAGGCTGGGAGAACTGAGGTAAGCATCACTTTAGGCGGTGCAGGACTCAGCTTTCTGCCCGGAATATGAGATCTGGTTACCCCTGGCTTAGTGAGTTGTACAGCTGTAACCTTAGCAGCAATCACACTCAGGCTTCTACAGCTTTGCCAGCAATTTTCATTGTCCCCTTCAGTTACCTGTTCAGCATCTGCTATGTTTTCCCAAGGGTTTTACAACCAGAATAGGATACAGCTCAACGGGGAGGCACTGTGTAATTCTGTGTGATCGGTTACGTGATTCTTCGGCAATGTAATCTCTGCTGGGTCCTGATTTTGAAACAGATGGGAAGTGGGCAGAGAGCTGAAAGCCTTAGGACCACTCAGCTTCAGCTGCTTTCCTGCCCACTGAATTGCAAGGTCAGGCCTTCCTTAAGGCTCTGCTAAGTGCCATATGCTAGAGATACCACCAGTCCTTCTGCCGTTCCTTCAAGTGTCTGTTGACTTCGGAGGCCAGACATCTTCTGTTACCCTTTACCAAGTGTGGCACTGAGGCAGCACAACACCAAATATTTTATTCTATCTATTCTTCCAATGTGTTTCATCTTTTGAAAGCTTCTGGTGTTTTGCCATCCAGAGCAAATGGACTCTGAAAACCAAGAATTCGCTTACTTCTCATCTGCCTTTCCCTCCTTGGAAATCGTAGTCTTGCGTTGTTGTGCACCGGTGTTACTTCCTTGCATCTAGGAATGGGTTGACTTGAAATTAGGTTGGTAATTTAACCACACTTATCTCTAATTATCTCTACAGGAAGGGGACTCTTGAAAAGGTTTAGTAGACAAATAAAATAGAGAAACAGCTTATTTCATACCTTCCTAAACTGGTATATCTTTTTTCTGAAGTGTTAGGCACAGTAGAGGGAGAATATTTATTTTAAATTTTGTTGGGGTAAGGTAAAAGATTAATCAGTCTTTACTATTCCAAGTAATTTCATTTTTTAAATGGAACATTCCTTCTCTAAGTCTCTGGAGATATTGTATCTTCTAGCCCAGGAAAATCAATAGATACAAAGGTTCCAGTTCAGTTTCCCCTGGACGTGATCAAGTACATTCAAATATTAAGTGATAAATGGGCTAATTTACACATGTGCAAAACTGGCATTAGCATTTTACTAACTCCCTGCAGTGTCATGAGGTTTAATTAACAGTTGTAAAGCACTCCTCTGAATGAAAGGTATGACTTTTTACATGTGAGATTATGTAGATCCATCAGCTTCTGCTGTATTTGTAACAGCCATCTAGAAAACTAATAGCTTTGCAGATTTACTGCTGTGCTCTGCTGCTTTCTGCTAGCCTGCATTTTTTGTAAGTTTGATACTGGTTGTAACTTTCAGAGATCGAGACCAATCCTAAATTTGTATTCAGCTGAAAGACACCTCTTAATTAATTGTTCACGGGAATTTCCTTGCATTTTAATACCTGTAACTTAAACTGTGTCAAATTAATACAAAGTGCACCACATTATTAATGAGAGTGCTGGTTTTCAAGTAGCTGTGGAGAAATATATAATCTTAACTCCATGCAGCCCCAATGAGCCAACACAGTGAAGAAGAGAAATCTTCTGCCTGCAGCATCACTGGGACAGTAAACCCAATCAGTAAATCCAATGCAGGACCAAGGTTGCATGCACTGGCACCTCTACAAATAGTCTTAAGAAGACGCTGGCTGAAGTGACAGTTCAAAATATCTGTGCAGTTCTTATCTGAAGGCTCTTTCTCAATTTCTACTGATGTGGGTTTGTATGTTACCACCTTGGGACTGACTGCCTTGAGACTGCCCAGAGTGTTTCAACGAGATCACCAGTCCTAACTAAAGATCGTGATGAGACTACCTTACTGGGGTACCTAGGGTTTAATTTTTTTAAAAAAACTCCTTACCCTCTGTTCTATTCTGTCAATGTCTCTCCTGCTAATTTGGTGTAACAACTGCCCTTTTTGGGTGGGTGGAAGGGAAAGAGATGGCAGTGAATGCATGGCCTTCAATTCAGCAGCAAAAATCTGCAGCCTGCTTAAGTACTTACTAATTTTGGCCTTCGCCTTTTGAAGTGTTCCACATCACCTACTATTCACTTGTTCCAAAACCAACATTGCTTTTTCCTGTCATTGGTTTAAAAACTAAAGAGAGACAGATACAAAATGTGATTGCCTTGGTCATCCCAGAAGGGCCCCATCCCCAACTCACGTGGAGCTGTTGTGTTCTCTCTGAAACCAGGAGGAGGCCCCAGCCCTGCAGCTGAGCCCACACAACCCACTGCTACGCACCGTGCCTCACCCCAGCGCTCTCCGGAGGCTGACACACAGCTGGCGGGTGTGGACAGGATGAGAAACCACCAGGTAGGTTGTTGAGTATTATTCTGTAATTCTATGGGATGTATCAGTATTACATACCGATGGAGCAGGGTATCCTGGGCCTACATAACTAGGGAGAGAATTACCATACTTACATGAGAGTAGAGCAATTAACCTAAAGTTGCATTATACTTTCTTTATTGCTCTATTGATCTCAAATATCCGGGACTGCCAATTACAGCCATGTCTGCTTTAATTATTTTTATTTGTATTGGCAGCATACAGATCAGCACTATAGGAGCACATCTGTCCGAAGCGTTTCCTCGCCTTTCCTTAGGATAGCCAATTTATGTTCAATTGTGTTTATAACCCAGCAATTCTCTGGCAAGTTACACAAACCAGAAATCATCCTGACTCGATCCAGATGGTGATATGCATTTTGATGATTCCTTTAGTCACTTTCTAAGACAAGGATGATGTTTGAGATGTACTTTTTTAACCAGCACATCTTGTCTGGATGGATAGAAAGCAGTCTTGCAAATAATTATCACCTCTGCGTCAGTGTTGGAGCAGGAAGCAATGCTGTGCTGGTGCTAGTGAAGCACAGAAAAGTATAAAATTGTCTTTGGAGCTCTAATCACTGAGCAGTAACTCACCCGCGTCAGGTCAGCAACAAACTGCAATCACCATCATTCTGTTATTCTGCTCTTAAATTGTTTCATTTTCCTGTGAGAATTATGACAAAAAACTGCACAAACCTTATGTGTGACAGCAAAAATGTTCCAAGAGAGAGAAAAATCTCATTGTTGGTGACTTTAATCACTGTACCCTGAAAGGGAGTGAATGATGCCTCTGTGGAATGCTTTAGGATATGAACTGAAATTACAAATAGTACCTGGGAGTATACAGGAAGGAAAAAGAGGACAAACAGAGAAAAGTGTCCCTGCTCTTGTATACGGAAGAGCATGCGTAGGGGGTTGCAGTTCCTGCGGGAGGTGGTTGAGTCGCCCTGTGGAGCTGCTCAGCCCCTCTCCTCACTGTCCTCCCTCGCTCCTGCCGGGTGGACTTTTCCCCGGGCGGGTTCCTGTTGAGGCCCCAGCGCCGGAGCTCTTGGCCAGCCTCCTCCCATGGGCAGGACCGTGAGCCCTCGGGAAGGCCCTGACACCCTCGATTCTCTTTGCATGGGAGCGGCGTACAGGGTTGGGTGCCCCCGTCTCTTCAGGGCGCTGCCCGGGAGCCCGGCAGCCCCTTGGCAGGGAGGGGACGGGGGCTGCAGCCCTGCCGAGTCCTGCTGCACCTCCTCAGCAGAGAGCGGAGGGGCTGCCCTGCTCACACGTGGCCAAGTCATCCCTTGGGACGACTGAAGTGGAGGAGAGTGGAAGAGGTAAAATAACTGGAGACGTTTTAAAGCAGAGAAATGAACGATTGACTTAATAAACAGAGTTGTCCCATAATGTTGTAATATATCCAGAGGGTCTCTGTGCCTCCTTTGTGTTGCCACCCACAAAGTTTTAGAGGGACTGCTTTGTTTGTAGCTGTGGCGCAATCTGCAGACCAAATGAAGGATGTGCCATTCCACTGAAATCTGTTGTTTCATGACTTGAAATTACATCTTTTGTTTGACATTAGACCACATTGTACTTCCTGATTTTTTTTCTGTTGGCATTTCAAGAATTGGATGGTGTTTCTGAGTAAAAGCAAATCCATCCATCCATCCTCTGTCAGGAGCACTTTGTTTTTAGGCAAATGAAATGGTCTGTATCATTCCTTGTCATCTTTGTTCTTCAATCAATTATTCTTTAATCTTTATTCAATGTGTTCCTTCTGCTTGAAACAACCAAACAGCCCTGATGTTGCACTTTGCAGGTTCTGTACTTTCTTTAGTAATATTGATTTCTCTTTCAATTCCACTGGTGAAGAGGCCAATTTGCAAACAAATGGCCTGGGAAACAAATGTGAAAGCACCACATTACACAAAACCAGGCAAATTATTCTGTGCAGTCACTGTTTTGTACAATACCAGCTCATTGCAGTTAGGATGTCAGTTCATGGACAAGCTGCAGCACACTCAGAGCCTGTGTTGATAAGACATTTTTCTCAGCTGCCTTGAACAGGTGAGAGAGGAGTGCCCCGTTTCCTCTGTGCTTGTGTTAAATGCTAAGCCCTTGACCTTTATTGACCCTGGACCCTCACTCCTTTCTTACTGCTGGTGAGATTTTTAGAGGTAGTGACTGTTGACTAAGGCCTGTGTCATTGCCATGCGATGTCCACTCAGAGGATGCATTCCATCAGTGGAAACACAAGGTTGGGTCATACCCACTGGTCTAGGAAGACAAATAAGGTCATAAATATTAGTTGGATGGTTCAGTATTGTGTTATGGTTCAGCCCTGCAGCCAGCCACTGCATAGGGAGCTGCAGCATGTGCAAAGTGACATGCACCCACAGGCCATCTGCTTCTGTGGTGATGTGATTTATAACGTAGCTAACAAGCTTCTGCTCTGGCCAGAGGTGTCACAGCGTGTCAATAGTGGCCCATCGGAAAAAAAAAAAACAAACAAAAACCACTGTGAATTGAAGTTTTTTGTTGTGGTTTAACCCAGCAGGCAGCTAAACACCACACAGAGAGAATCAGAAGAAAGGTAACACTCGTGGGTTGAGATAAAGACAGTTTAATAGGACAGAAAAGAAAGGGAAAATAATAATAATAATAATGATAAAAGAATACAGAAAGCAAGTGATGCACAATGCAGCTGCTCACCACCCGCTGACCGATGCCCAGCCTGTCCTGAGCAGTGATCTGCCCCCAGCCAACTCCTCCCCGGTTGCTGTGTCCAGGACAATGTCCTACAGTCTGGACTAGCCCTTTGGCCAGTTGGGATCAGCTGTCCTGGCCGTGCCCCTCCCAGCTTCTTGTGCCCCCCCAGCCCGCTCGCTGGCAGGGCAGCACGAGAAGCCGGAAAGTCCTTGGCTTAGTGTGAGCCCTGCTCAGCAACAGCTAAAACATCGGCGTGTCAGCAACGTTGTTCTCATGCTAAATCCAAAACGCAGCACTGTGCCAGCTACTAGGAAGGACGTTAACCTTATCCCAGCCGAAACCAGGACATTTTAAAAGTGTGATTTTGAAATAGCGTGGGGTGCAGCAGGGTCACATCCTGTAGTGCAGGGAGAACCCAGCCCGGAGCGGTAGAGCCTCTTCGGGGCTGGAGTCCTGACCAGTCTCTGCATTCAGATGTCGCTACTCAATTCTCATGTCCCAGTTACGTTAAAATGTTTCATGTCCGTGGTTTTGAGATAAAAAGTTTACTCAGACACTGAATGTCTCATTCAATAATATGTTACTGAGTGCTTTAATTATACCGAGAGAGCAATTTTATTGTACTGGCACCAACAATTTCAGCAAATGTCAAGCAAGCTGCAAATGAGGCAATTCCAGACTGGACTTTTATTGAATTAAATGGATTATTTCCTTGGTGCCTTCGAAGTCTTCAAATATGTCTGGAATCTCTTACCCATTTCTCTAAGTCTGCCGAAACCAGATTATTAAATGGCCCATTTTCCATAATATCAGTCTGGATTTTTCTCATCAGTCCCCTGATTATTATAAATTGCATGGTATGATATTTCAGAAGATTAATATTCCATCTGCCCTGCACGCTGCCAGGAGATCAAAACGATTGGCTGCTCTAGCTCCGACTTAATCTGCATGACAGGCTAAGGGCTGTAAACACCCTACGTGTTCACGGTGGGCTTGTCTACATGGGTGGTTTGTGCTGGTGGAAAGCTGCCTCTGTCAGTGTACAGACAGCCGTGCCGTACATCATTGCAAAAGTACTCTGGAGCTATGAATACTGTTGAGATTAGTAGCACTGTCACAGTGGAAGAAATTTTGTTGAGTATCAATCTAATTTTGCCCATGCTCCCACATTTTGTTAGCTGTCCAGTTACCTTCCTGTGTTTCTTTGGGTCTGGTCCCATATGGCTGCCCAGAAGAGTCCCACTTACTTCTGCCCATCTGCTGCTGCATGTTGGTAAGCGAGAAAAAGGAGCTATTCCCCATTGTAAGGGAAGTAGCATTAGTGCACAGGTGTGTGGGACACCTACCCACAAGCCTGGATGCAGCACCAACCCCCCCAGTCCCGTCAGTACCAGCCAGTAGCCCGCAGTTTGTTTGGATATGGTTTCTGCGGGTTGGTTATGGTGACACGTTACAGCAAAGAATCGTACTGTGATGTGAATCTCCTTGCACAGTAACATTCACACTGGTGTATACATGGCATGGTCTTTGCTTTCCACACTAGTTTCAGTATGAAGGTTAGTGGAATGAGGATAGCAGCAATAAACCCCATATTTGTAACCCAGAAGAGAGTAAAATTCAGCGTTCCGTTCTGCATCAGTGGTGGCCGAGCCCTGAGCTGGAGGCAGTGTGGGTGCTCCCTGAGCTGGAGGCAGTGTGGGTGCTCCTTGAGCTGGAGGCAGGGTGCTCCCTGAGCTGGAGGCAGTGTGTGTGCTCCCTGAGCTGGAGGCAGTGTGGGTGCTCCGTGAGCTGGAGGCAGGGTGCTCCCTGAGCTGGAGGCAGTGTGTGTGCTCCCTGAGCTGGAGGCAGTGTGGGTGCTCCCTGAGCTGGAGGCAGGGTGCTCCCTGAGCTGGAGGCAGGGTGCTCCCTGAGCTGGAGGCAGTGTGTGTGCTCCCTGAGCTGGAGGCAGGGTGCTCCCTGAGCTGGAGGCAGTGTGTGTGCTCCCTGAGCTGGAGGCAGTGTGGGTGCTCCCTGAGCTGGAGGCAGGGTGCTCCCTGAGCTGGAGGCAGTGTGTGTGCTCCCTGAGCTGGAGGCAGTGTGGGTGCTCCGTGAGCTGGAGGCAGGGTGCTCCCTGAGCTGGAGGCAGTGTGTGTGCTCCCTGAGCTGGAGGCAGTGTGGGTGCTCCCTGAGCTGGAGGCAGGGTGCTCCCTGAGCTGGAGGCAGTGTGTGTGCTCCCTGAGCTGGAGGCAGTGTGGGTGCTCCGTGAGCTGGAGGCAGGGTGCTCCCTGAGCTGGAGGCAGTGTGTGTGCTCCCTGAGCTGGAGGCAGTGTGGGTGCTCCGTGAGCTGGAGGCAGGGTGCTCCCTGAGCTGGAGGCAGTGTTGGTGCTCCCTGAGCTGGAGGCAGTGTGGGTGCTCCTTGAGCTGGAGGCAGGGTGCTCCCTGAGCTGGAGGCAGTGTTGGTGCTCCCTGAGCTGGAGGCAGTGTGGGTGCTCCTTGAGCTGGAGGCAGGGTGCTCCCTGAGCTGGAGGCAGTGTGGGTGCTCCTTGAGCTGGAGGCAGGGTGCTCCCTGAGCTGGAGGCAGTGTGGGTGCTCCCTGAGCTGGAGGCAGGGTGCTCCCTGCCTAGGCCAGCCTTGTCCCATCAGTACGTGGCTCTGCCTGTGCAGGAGCTAGTGACTCCCCTCCGTTCCTGGTGCTGGCAGCACAACCCTCATACGCTGGTGTTGACGGGAACCCCGCGTCTACCCTACGCTGAGAGAGGGGACTCCAGGAAAGCCCCTGTCATCCTCTGCATCACATAAAAGCTTGTTCTTGGCATACTCTGAAGGATGAGGCGTACATCTGGCAGCTGCCAGCTGCGGAGTCAGGAGGTGGATCAGAACTGTCCGACTTGTTGGTTGTTCTCATTCTTTTTTTTCAGTGTCCTATCCCAACCCCACAGCCTGGATCACCCAGTTCACTCACGCTAGAGGCTCAGGGGAGACTTAGTCATTGAGCCAGCAGCGAATAAGTATTACGTGGCAATTTGTGTTCTTAAATCATCTGTGACAAAGGTGAGCTTCACCTCACAGAGGAAGGTGATTCTGGTAATTTTTTACACTCAGAACTAATCTGGATTGTAGATATTCCAACACAGTTGTGACATGCAGCGTTGTTCACTTACAGAAATGGCTTTTGGTTCTTCTTCCTCTGTATTTGATGCTTGTAGCCTTTGCTGACCAGTTCTGTTCCAATGTAATTCTGCTCACCATTGATGCCCAAAGGGACAGGAAAACATTCCGAGAAATGAAACTGTGAGAGCTTTCGTGACGCCTACTCGTACATCTCTGCATTTCTCACTGAACAGTGTCAGCACATGAAATTCACCTCTTGGTACAACCCCACTGTAATACTGTAAATCGGGAGTGAATTTGGTATATGGTATCTGCTGAAGTCATGGTATGTAGGGTGTTTAATCCTGTATTTAGCATTGTTCTGAATCTAAGCCTTCCCCAGCTCAAGAAGTTTTAATTGCTAATGAGCACTCTTTAGAAGCCCTTTTCCGACTCATTTTTTGGTCCCTGCTAATAACAACCACATTTAAACTGCTAAAAGACATTGAAACTGGTGTGAACAAAAACATATTATCTGTTATTTTTGTGTAGTTGAAGCTAACAAGGCCAACCAAAACCGGTCCTGCTGAGTTTCATACAAACATGTGAAATAATCACCACCCTGAAGATTTCGCTGTGGGGCAACGTAAACTTCGCAGAACGCAAAGCCATGCCAGCCCAGCTTCTAAACCAGGGATGCCCCTCTCCAGCCAGGTCGGAACCCACACAGAAAAGCTTCCCTCTGTTCATTGTCACCGGGCAGATCCCATTTCAATCCGCAAAGCAAATGTTACAGTGACGTCGAGGTGATGAACTGTGCGAGTGCCGTGACAAAGTACAGGGTATCGGGGGCTGTGGCAAATGCTGCATAGCAGGTCCCTTGCTGCCTCTGATGTTTGGTCTCTTCTCTTTGATTATTCAGTTTTCTGCATTTTTTGATGGCAGATCTCTTCTCTTTCCTAGTAAGAATAGAACCTATTGTCCTCCAGATATTTTTGCAGACAAAGGATTTTACAAAAGCACTTTATGAACTATGGCAGAAGTTGTGACTCTGCCCTTGACAGCAGTTGGACAGAGAGCAAGAGAGGTAGGGGAAAACCATCAGCCTGGATGTTGAGTGGCTGTTTTTTTAAATTTTTTTTCACTTCTATGGAGAATGTCAGTACCCAGCAAATGACTGAATACCACTGAAACCCCACTTTTTTAGGCATTGTCTTAAAAGATTTCAGGTTTGAGATTTTCATTTAAAAATAGGAAATGATCGCAGCAGATTATTCCCACAAGAATTTTCATTTTGCTGAAAACCTGATCTTCAAGTGTATGAAAAATTACATTTTTCATCCAGCTCCTGCTGCCTGGATAGAACCAGGATGTGTCAGTATCTTCTTCATGGAGACATTCTCTGAATATGCTCATAGAGCCCTTTAATGCTACTTGTGCTTATTTAAACTGCCGGAACTGCTACTAATGGCTTTGACCCTGCCCCTCCACCCCGCTAAAGCTGTGTGTAGAGTCAGGCAGAACTGCTGTAGGTGTTGAAGCACTGCTGAATGCAGTTCAGGGAGCTAACTGTTGCTTGTGCTTGCTAAAGAATTTCCAGGTGAAGTAAAAATATAAACAGCTTTTCTTCTTTTTTTCTCTGTTGTTTTTAGATGAAGGCTCAGAGTTTCTGCTGGGGGAGGCTGACTTTGGCTTTCAGGGCTACTTCTATAGTCTGGCCCACTATATCTCTGTAGTGTTCACTCAGCCCACCCGGACAGGGCAGAGACTGGTCACTTCTTCTGACTTTGGAAGCTTAGGGCGTGTTCCTAGACTTAGGTTTTGTCTAGTGCTCTTTCTCGTGACCAGGATTCAGAGCCTGAGAGCTCCCAAACCATCACACAAATTTCTCTTGAGTCCTACAAAGGCTTTGAGAACTCTAAACTGGTGTTGAACTTCTCATTCAACTGAGCTAGAAAAACACAGAGGCAAAGAACACAGGTTCTACCACGGAAATTTTATTTCTAAAGCACCTGGCTGTACAGGTGGAAAACAAGTTAAGATGATTGATCCAAATTTACCACTTCTGTAAGTCTAAAGTTTTATCATTATTTTGGGAGAATTCCCCCTACACTTTCTGTCTTGCAGGAAAGTCACTGCATGTAGTTGACAGCACTGCAGCAGTGATTGCTTTCGTGTGCTCCTCATCTCCCTTCCACGTGCTCCCCTGAGATACTGCTCCTGGAGTCATTATGCTCCAACTGTGGTCTCTGGCACAGAACTTGTCCTGGTGAGCAGTGAGGGGACGGGAGCTGGGGTGTGCAGAGCTGATGTCCCCAGCACGTAGCTCTGAGCTTTTCACAGTGGTGGCCCTTCAGTGGGCCAGGTGACTAATCTTACCCAGCGGAGCACCTTGCAGTACCAGAGACTGTGGACCTCACCCTCCTCACTGTCCTACTTCTCCCTTGCCTTATAGACACTTTGAATTAGAAGGCTGCAATAAAATAATAATAATAATCTCTTAGGGACACAGAGGTGCAGATTAGGAGCAGCAGGATACCCAGTGTGTGTTCCGGTCACTCTGCGTCACTAGCCTAAGGTCACTTTTCGAAGCCGGTGTGTTTAGCAGGGTAGATACAGCCACTAATGGTAAAGATTAATATTGGAACTTAATTATAAAAGTCACTCTGAAAAAGGTCCTGGATATTCCAGTTGAATGATGCTGGATATTTTTTACAGCACAAAGGTCTGAATTATTCATCACGCCAATGCCGAGCATTATTATCATGGTCTTGAAGATGAAACCCTCTATTTTTTGAGTGTCCAGCCACAGGGAGAGTCCAGGGTGAGAACTGCCCCATTAATTTCAGAGAGGTAGCAATTGGTCTCCAGAAACCAATTTTCTACCAGATATTTGGACAGTCAAGAAAGGGACAGTTCTAGTGACCCTGAGAGAGTCCCACTGAAAGGTGCTTTATCCAGTGGAAATGAAAACAAAATCTGGTCACGATGAAAAGCACCCTTTCTATTAGAGAAAAATATTACAGTTGGAGTGAAAATATCCAAACCAACTTTTACGCTATTTCTTTCTGAAATACTCAAAACAATCGACTGTGAGCTTCAGTTCTTCACGTAACCAGGTTTGTTCCGCAGTAGCTGTTAACGTGACACAAATGCAGAGGAAGAACACGTTCCAAAAAGTAATCAGTTTTCCAATTTGAATACGTGGTAGCGGCTCTCTTTTACAGAATAGCATCTTTTATCTGAATAGTTCAAAGCATTCCTCAAATAATTTATTACATCTCACCACCCCCTCTCTGAGGCTTTTAAATATTATTTTCCTCATTGCAGAAGATGGAAAAATGGAGAAATCAGAAAAATTAAGTTACTTTCCTAAGACCACACAGTGAGTGAGAATCAGAGTGAAGAGCAGAAGTCTGAAGCGATAACTTCTGCTCTGCCATTCCAAGTACTGGATTATATAGTTTGCCTGTGACATTCCCTACAGTGAGAGGGAATAGCTTTCTAAAGATCTGCTATAATTCAGCCTGGAAGTTACTGGGACAGATGTGTTAATTACTGGGTGAAATTCTGTGACCTAACTATTCAAAGGGTCAGACTAGATGGTCAGAAAGGTCTTGTCTAGTCTTAAAATATAAGAGTCATTAACACCATACAAACCTATTTGCCCTTTCTCTCCTTCCAACAAAAATCAGCAATTAGCCTTGTTTAAAAGCTTGCTATGAAACTGCATTTTTCAAGTCTGAGGCATATTATGCCAGAGGTTAGAAAAAATAGCTTCAGAAATCCTGAAAAATTGACAGATTGAATCAATCAAATCCATTTTTAATTTTATTTTGACAAAAATTCACACTGGGGCTGACAGCTCCTTGTAAAAACAACTTTGCTGACTGCAGTTTGAAACACACATGCTGTAAAACCTTGGGAACAGGATTTATAATAGAAACCTGGCAGTCTCCTAACTCTACCAGTATTATCACCATGTGTGACAATAATATATTAGGACCGTACTTCAGAGCTCCTTCATTAGATTCTGACATATGGAGGAGAAAGGAGAGCCTGAAAACTAGGGAGGACACAGAGTGCAGCCTCAGCTGTGCATATTTATCATCTAAATCAAGTGAAGGCTATTTATTGACTTATTGATTCTAATTCAAAATGAGAACTTAATTAAAAGTTTAGTTCATTACCACACAATTACATGGCCCTCAAGACATTTCCAGGCTAGTAAAGTGCATGCTTAATCATGTGGTATATTGGGAAGGCAGAATCTTCAGTTGTTATAAATCAGACGTTAGTGGTGCCATGCTAATTTACGCCATCTGGGGACAGGGCCTATTAGTTTTCTATGCAGGAGACAGTTGTTATTGTTTTAAATAAGGGAACTACAATGTAATGTTGTCCTTTGCTGAGCAACAGCATATGTTAACTTCCCACCAGAAGGCAAAGTAGTGATGAGAAATGTAGTCTCGGTGCCATATATACCACATATATATATATATACACCAGCCTCAGAACAGAAGCGTAAAGGACTGTCTGCCAAAATGTTAATACCAGGCCCCAGAGAAGCTGTTCTGCCTTGGAAACGTGCTGTAGTGACTCTGCTAAGAGAGATTCTGGCAACGAGCAAACTTTCCTGCCAGTTGCTCTGAAGAACCACAGCACACGTGTACCGGGCTGCGGCAACATCTGCACAGATGTGCTATGCAAACTCTGGTTCTCAGCCTCGCAGGGCTGCACCTACACCTCGCAGCTCGGTGCACTGCTTCCCCTCTGCACAGCTAGTGGGGTACTTTGTTTATGTAAATTTGGCTGCCGAGGTTCTTTGAATGCAGCAAATTTAGGATCTGACCTTGCAGAGGACCAGAGTCCCGGCTGTATTTGCATTAGCGTAACACAGCGCGCCAGGGATCTAATCTGGAGCGTTTTTACATGGTTACTTTTCTTTGGAGCATTTTTGCATATTTACAAATGGTCAGAACTTACAGTCTGGGAATCAAATTGTGAAAGACTTTCGCATGCAGGCACGAGGCGTGTCAAGGCACAGAGCATCTGAAGGCATGTTAGGCTGCTCGGGCGGATACACACTGTGTATCATCAGGGACTGAAGTTCACGCACTAAAAAAAAAAACTAGGCAAAACCACACAGAATGATCCACAATAAGAGTCCAAAGTCTTGGCTTTGCCTGGCATCTTTACGCAGCTAATGCTTTCTATCTCTGAGCCTCCTAGAAAGGGTTAGGAGGGGCAATTTCTACATATGCTCGTATTTTGGACGCAGCATAGGACTTTCAGCAGTAACGTTGGGTGGGCTAACATCAAGGAACACACATTAGGGACTAAATGATTTTTCAGTTTATATGTCCTGTACTTTGACTTCAACACGTGAGTCAGCCACCAGCAAGGAAGCAGGCACGGACACAGTTTGCAGTCAGTTCTTTGTTAGCTACGGGGCTGTGACTTGCAGTCGAGAGGAAGTGACCTAGCAGGGCAGCAGGTGTGGGGTGATGGTGCGAGCAGCAAAAATGATACCTGTTTGATCTGAAGCGAGCGAAGGACAGAGGTGAATGAGTGCAAAAGGATGCCAGACACAGCCAGGAAGTTGCTTTCATGCATCTGTCACCCAGCAAAAAGGAAGCGTGCTCGCGGGAAGGGTGATTAACCTATCGCAGGTACACACGTGCTTGTGTGACTGCTGTGGTGGGGACAAGCAAAGCCTTAAGTGACAGAGCTTTTGAAAACTGGCAGGTCTGTGGGCCAAGGAGTGTCCATGTGAGAAATCGATTGGGGAAAGAGGCAATTTAATAGCTGCCTAGTAGGTGCACCTGCTACTACTCAATGTTCAACCAAACAGTATTTTCAACTATTGATTGAGCACATCCCAGAGCTGCCGAGGAGCTGTTTTTCCATAATGCCAGACAATGTGTGTGACTGCTCTTCTCTGTTGTCTTGGACATCTCTGGAACAAGAAGACGTAGGCTGAGATGGCCTCTGCTCTGCTTGGTTGCAGTATCTCCAGCTGGCAAGAACCCACGTTTTATCCATTACAATTAGATTAATGGTTTGTGCCTTTCTAGCACTCAGACCTCTGAGCCATCACACTGAGTTTGTGGCAATAGCTGCATGAAACATCCTGCTGTCTCAGATCCCACTTACTGTTGCACTAATTGTTTTTTCTCTCCCTGCTTGTGCTTCCTCCTAGGGTCCATTTTGGTAGGTTGAGATCAAGCAGCCTTTTTGTGTGTGGCCAGTATATATTACTGGAACGGACAGAGGCAGAAGTAAGGATGAAAGGGTTTGCCTTGCAGCCATGCTCTGTGCCATAGCTTGTAAACTGGAGTCATTTTCATTTGCTTTCTTTGCTTCTGGTATGTCTGTCTGTTTTTTCCATCCAAGAAAAAAAAAAACAACATGTTTTTGCCTAGTTCCCTTGCAGAACTTTTGGCGTCTGAGAGAGAATTTCCCTGACACCTTATGAATCCCACCGAAGCCTGAAATAGAGCAGTTCAGGACTAGCAGAGCTCTTCCTAAACCTGCCATCAGTAGGCATGCTAACCAAGCAATGCAACCAAGCAGTTTCTCACTACTTTTTAGGCTTGCAGAAACTGGTCTGGAGGGGAAGAGCTCACGCCAGATAAATTTTGCATTGATTTCAGATAGTGTCCTAGCAGTGAGGGTAGCTGAACATTACAACAATAGACGAAGGGGGCAGCATGATTGACATCCCTTGGAGTCTTTAAGAGGCAGTTTGGATATCTTTCTAAAAGATATTCTTTCAAACTGGTTTTGGCATGAATGGTCCCTTCTGGCCAAGGAATCTGTCCAGAATGTATCATTCATTCAGCTCTTTCCTTCATATGTAACAGGCAGAATAAGTCCTCAGCATGATCATCATTTGCATACAGATAATGGTTGTAATAAAAGCCTGTGCTTCAGGGGTTTAGCTGGGTAACCACTGGGGTCAAGAAAGACTTTTTTTCTCCCACTATACAATTAGCCAGATGTACTGTGGGTTAGTGTTTGCTCAGTTCCTCCGAAGCACTGGAAACTGGCCATGCCTAGAGCCCAACTCCTCCCTGGCGAACCTCGCAGCGGCCAGGGGTGCCCCCAAGACTCCGCTCCCGGGCCCCCAGGGAAGGCGGTTTGCTCTCTGCTCAGACCTCAGCGCGTCTGTGGCAGCATGGGAGCAGGGCCAGCTGTGGGTACCTCACCAAACAATCCCTCCTCTCCGGTCTCCCAGTACCTGAGAGGCCTTGGAAATGCAACAACCTGCAGTCAAGGTTAAAGTAACTCGTTTGTTTCTAAACTCTTCTGCTTGATGCCAGTAATGGAGTTGTAAACCCCTTTTTGTGCTAATAGTGGCATTTGGGGAAGACAATACCAAGAAGTTCCAAGATGGGAGCATCTGCCTTAAATAAGCAGTGGTTCCTTACAGCCTGCCCCTCTGCTGCCGGATCTGTAGTGCCTGTGTAGGCGCATCCGCCTCCGTCCCCCCCAGTCCCCCCAGTCCCCCCGATGGAGGGGCTGCAGGTGCGCAAGCCTGGGCACACCAGGAGCCTCTGCCCCAGCCTGGGGGGGCCCGGGGTGCTCAGGCACACCCTGTGTATTAGCACCCAGCTGGAAAGCCTGAGGCAGCCTTGCTGGGGGAGGGATGGAGAGCCTGCTGTGCCCTGGTTTTCTCTGGCAGCGTTTTTCTTTTGGAGTGGTGAGGACAGACTGTGAAATTG
Organism: Strix uralensis; assembly: GCF_047716275.1. Lineage (NCBI taxonomy): Eukaryota > Metazoa > Chordata > Aves > Strigiformes > Strigidae > Strix > Strix uralensis. Next base: position 89,360,529 of record NC_133976.1, read on the forward strand.
GAAGAGGAGAGCAGAGGTGAAGGTAACCTGCTGGTTTGGTGCTTGCTTTCAGAGTTGCTGTGCCTTCCAGGCAGCTAAACAGTGTTAATCCACATTTACAACATGGCTTGTGTCAGATTAATTCCTACCTTGGGACTCTAAGAACTACCTGTATTATGCAGATTCTTAGAGAAATAATAATCTCTGGACTGAATCTTACCTGTGTGAGTAAACAGGTAAGTATAAAGACCTATACCCGAGAGTCTGCAGCAACAGATCCTCAGGCAACACAGAATGGATTTGATCCTTCTGTCCTGATCTCCAGTGATTTTAATGGAGCAGGACGAAGCCTAAACATGATTTGCCAGGAGGCATTGCTGGGACCTGCTGGCTGTGGCAGCTGATGCTGCGGAAAACCTGCAGCAGTTCCTGTGCTGCAGAGCACTTGGGCTGAGTCACTGGCCTTTTACTATGGTTTCTTCGGCAGTAAAACTTCCATCTTTGTGACAAAGTGGTCACAGTGATGTAATACAAATGCATTTTCTAATGCAGTTCCTGCAGCTGAGGAATGGGTCCTGATCCTGCAGCTCTGGTCGTCCCCGTTTTCACTATTGTAAGCAACTGGTTTTAGTGGAGCTGCTCCCAGGAGGGCATCTGCTGTTTATCTTGCCCATTGCTGGAAATTTTTACTTTCAAACATTTTTTTACTCAAAATGTGGCTTCCTGTGGCTACTCTACCGCACAGGTTTGTTGGCTCTTAATAGCCTTTGGACCATAATCTAGTTCTTTTCACTTTGTACACAGTAGCTTTTCTCCTCTTGTTTTGTTAGGAACTTCCACGAAGATGGATCTTCATGCTGGTTTTAGGTGTTGAAACCGAGGCTAGGGGCATGTCCCTAGTGTACCTAAATTCATAGAGCACCTTCTTGGCACAGAACAAGATCTGATTTGCCGTCTTCCTTTCTTACTGCTACACAATGGTAACAGAAATGTGGCAGCAACAGGAGTTATCTAACGTATAACCAAAAATCTGTCTTGTGTAGGGTGGGAAAGCATCAAGTTTCTTAGAACTGAGCACCACAAGATGAATGCCCGCTCTAAGGAACTTCCTTTCAAGCCATTCTTTCAGTATTTTAATGTGTTCTTATACTATATATTTAGGCAGAGTGCTGGGTTTTTCAGCAGTACTCCTAAGCAGGGCTGGATTTGTCACATTAGATGTTTACAAAATCTTCTCCCTCTCCACCCCCCACCCCCCCACACCCCCTTGTATATTTGTTTTCTTTTTGGCATTAATAGCAGAGCCGCCTCAGAATTTTCAAAATCTAAGTAGACAGTTTTTCAGAAAAAAATCTGCCAAATACTGCTTGTTTTCAACCCTCCTGCAGAGTATTAGAAGTCAGTGGAATTTCTTTTCACTAACAAAAGTTCATAAAGTCTAATTGTACTTAGAATTTTTGGATGTTTTTCCAGTTTTTTCTAGCTCCTACTGGACCTTCCATTTTTGTGCTGTTTGATAATCTTTTCTTTCCTTTGCAGGGAAAGATAGCACCTGATTTACCCTTAAACCTGCTTTCTCTAGAACTTTGTCACCTTTCAGTGACTTGGGTGTGAAGGTATTTTCCCTTCTTTTTTGAGGGGAACAGATATTCCAGTTACAAGCCAATTTTCTTATAACCACAGTCCTTCAAATACACGTTGATCCTCGGTCTTGCCTAGTGAGACTGCTGTTGTCAGTGACGTGCCAGCATATGACACCAGCACAAACATTTGCTCATCAGCAGTCAATATGCCAGCTCGGGGATCATAAACTACCTTTTACAAGCCTTACAAAAAACTGGGAATTTTTAGTTTAGGATATATTGACTGTTAAATATGAAATGTTACCTTTAAACAAAATCACAGATGTTTAGCGTTATACTGGTTGAAATTCCTTTCTCTCAAAATATTTAAGTTAGGGTACAATCTAAAAAAAAACTTACATTTTTCCAACCATTACTATAATTTTCTTTAGTGAACTGTATTAATCTCAAAAATTTTAATCAGAGTTGCTGCTACTGCTTTCTGCGAGGTTTGGATTTGGTTGTTTGCCCCACTGTCTGACTAGTCATCTGTAAACACAGGGGACATTTAGAGTTAATAAAAGGAAAACCTTGAAGCTTTGATCCGGGGAGAAACAGGAGGTGGGTTTTGTTTTTGAATTTCTTCTTCATGATTTTACAGTTTATTAGTGCCAGGTTAAACAAGCTAATGGGTTCAAATTATAACAAAATAATTGCAGTGGTTTATAGAGCCGCTATGAAATAACCCCCCCTCCCCTTTTTAACCTTTCATCTTAGTCTCATTCTTATCTGTGGACTGCCCCTTTGCCCTCCCCTTCCACATTGCCTGAAAAATAAGCAGAAAATACAGTTTACATTATGCCTGTACACACTTCTAGGTTTTTTTAATACCTCCCCAGAGGAAAGTGGATAAATAAATATACATTTTTCAATAGTTGTAGAGCATTTGTTTAACATTGGCTAACTCTCCAATAACTAGCAGAAGATTATACACGCAAATCTAATTTTCTTGCTAACTTAAGTCTCTCTTGGGAACCTTGGTGGCTGCCTGCAAACATTTTCCTTGAATCAGCAGTATTATGTTGCTAAAAGTATATAATGTAAAAAGTGAACTAAAAAATGGAAGAAGATTTAGAAAGTAGGAGGAGATGGAAAAGGGAAGTACTATAAAGGGAAGGGCATCTATAAAGACAGAGGGGTCTAAGCCTTTTACAATAGAGGCAGTCTGAAATAACCATGGTTTCTTCTTTGAGTCGTGAGAATAGCTATTTTCTTGTTTAAAAGCTTAAAGAGCTATTAAGTTGGGCAAATCACTGGTAAAACAGCTGGAAATGTAAATAGCAATTTAAACAGTCCATTGCCCCTCAATCCAAATGTGGAATGTGCAGATCTACTTCAAAAAAGTTCCTCTGGTTTTATTATATTGTCAACGGTAAGAGGATTGAGTAGGCATCCTTTCTCCATGGGCTGAATGGAGACGGTGTGCTTTATTTAGAAAATCCACAATTTTTTTTCCTTTTCTCATTTTTCTCTTTTTTTCCTTTTTTCCCCCCCTTTTTCCTTTTTTCCTTTTTTTCATTTTTTTTTCTTTTTTCTTTTTTTCTTTTTTTTTTTTTGCAAGTGAGCAGACGGGTCTCTAATTTTCACACCATTCTCCCTTAGAGACCTCCTTCAATTGCACCATTCTTTCATTATGTGGAACTAATGAAGTGCTCTGCAACCTTTAGGTCTCCAAAGAATCCATTGCTCTAGGAATATAGTCCTTAAATAAAACATGTTTCATTGGCTGACTTCAAAACACTATTCTTATGGGGGGGAGGGAGGGGGGATAAATAATTGGCCTGGAATCACTGTGTGAAAAAAGAAGAAATTACATCGGACAATGCTTTTAAAATATAGTTACAGTCAAAGGATACATTCAGCAATGGCAGCTTTGGTTCTTATTCCTAGTAAGTTGCCAAAATCGGAATATAATTTTTTGAAGTCCCAAATTACAGATCTTTTTATGACTATTGTCTTTTCAGTGCTTGTCTTCTATTGAAAACTAACGGGTTTTGTGGTGTAACAAATAATGCAATGCCCGATCAATAAGACTAATAATTCAGCAGCTGAGTTTGAAGACTGGCTGCCTTGGGTGTCTTAAGAATAACACCTCACATTTTATACGTTGCTTTTCATCTCCAAAGTACCCACCAAACACTAACTCAGTCATGTGGCTTGTTTATTCAGCCTGCGAAAGCGTAGATCTGTATTACCCATGACGTATCGGCTGCTTTACTCTCCCGTGAATATTTGTGGGTATGAATGCAACTTATTTTCGTTTGCCATGATGGACCTTGCAGAACACAGCTATTGCAAATTTGTCAAAGTCTCTTCTCGTTCTAAGCAATGTCTGCCCTCTGGCATTTTTAATTGATTTGCCTTTCTTCTCTAAAGCTTTTAATTGGTCTGAGCCCTGTTTTCCTTCCCCTGTCCTAAAACCAGTACCCTTACAACTGAAATGTGCTCTCTCATAATATCTTTGTCTGCAAAATCTGCTTTTTTAAAAAAGAAGGGGGGGGGGGTGATGACAGGGGGAAATAAAGCTGTAGTTCAACATAAGATTGCTTGTATATGTCGAGCTTGTATCTGAACCCAGCAAAGAAATGTAAACATCTCATTTTTTATTAGTATTCATTTCCTTTAGCATTGCTTATCTTTTGCTTAATTTTATTTGGTGCTTGATCTAATTTGTAGCATATTGGATTTTGGCTTTGGTAAACTGAAATAACACTATCCGCATGATTATTGTTATAATACTGGCATGAGAGATTTGCTGGCTTAATTTCAGTGAAAGCTAGAACAAACTGTAATGTCTGTCTTTGTCTGTAAAACAATTTATATTTATAGAAACTGTTGTAATCGTCTCTTTTTGAGCAAAAGGATTTCTTGGAGCATAACTGTTCTACAAAACCCAAGAGTTATCCCAAATTTCTAGTCTTAAAATAACGTATTTAAGCTCCATTGAACAGATTAGAAAAGAAAACAGTGCTTAATGAACATGGAGCTTTAGTTTTTGGGTGGCTAAGGATAAGTTGCAGTCTCTAATTAGCTCCCACTGAATCTTGGTAGGACAGCACACTGTGCTTTGCAGTATTAAAGACTGTGGAGCAGAAGTCAAGAATACAGACTAAGTTTTGCCAAGGTCATTAGCAGCAATGGTTGCCTAATTGTGGACTCTCTTGAGTGGCCTGATTTCAAACCTGCATGGAGCTCGCCGTCGCTGCGTTAAGCCACTCGGATACACCTGAAATCCCTTCGAAAGTCTCGGCTGTGACTCTATTTCTGGGTTTCCAAACTTCCCATGTGAACCTGAGAAAGTCATTTAACCTCTCTGTATGTTCTTTGTCTTTACGAGGGGAGAATAATGCTCCCCTTTTCTGTGTTATGAGACCTAATTAATGAATATTTATCAATGTCTTTGTGCAGAAGAGAGTTGTACAATACTGGCCTCGTGATAAATAATTTTTGAAGTTGCAAATTGGGAGCCTGCTGGGTTTCTATAGCCTGGTGTAGGAGTCACTCTTGTATCCTGCCAGCTCCTCGTGTGGAGTAACGCTTATGGAACCCGGGTGCCTAGAGAGACAGTTCCTGTTGTGGTTTCTTCCCCCAGCAGCGTACGCAGTCCCCGGCTGACGAGCCGTGGCTGGCAGGCAGTGGGAGCACAACGGGATGGAGAGGGGACTCTGGCCGGCAGAGCTGGCAGCACTTGCAGCCGCTCCTGGTGCCCTTCCGCTCCAGAGCGGGCTGTGGGCTCTGCTACACCTCCACCGTGTTCAACACGGACTGGGACAGGAGTGCGAGCTTCCCGCAGCGCTGGCACCACTGGTTTGCGCTCCGCAGAGCTGTTCATCTTGCCGTTTAGATCTGGCAGGGTCTGCACTGCCTTGGCGCACACTCGAGTGCATAAGTGAAGGCCAAGTAAAACGAGTAGAAAGCTCGACGTTGTTCTGAGTTGTTGGGTTGGATGCGCAGAGGTAAAAAGCAGATGAGAATGAGCCCCTGTTTGAACATGTAATCACATGCTAGCTGAAAACAAAACCTACGGGGAAAGCTGTAGGAGGTAGATATGCCCGTGTTCAGTGTCAGGTCAGTAAACACTGACATGTAGGTTAAATTGTCTGTTTCCAGGTATAAAGAGAGAAACCTGAGATGCTGTGTTTAAAGCAGGTTCTGAACATCCACAAGATCTTACATGTGCTATCTGCCCCCCCTTGCTCTTGGCCCAGGTAGATCTCTACATACACCTCATCTGGCCTTTTTGGTGTCCAAGGATTCTCTACATTCACTTGGAAATTGGTGGGGCAAGGATTGATTTTGCTTTTCTATCGTTCTACTGTAGGTGTTTGATTGAAATGAATTCCAGATTATTTTAGATGTGTAATTAAAGTATGATCAGTTGAAGTAGGATGAGAATTTCTCTGGGAGCTCTCACGCAGTTAGCAGCTTCTGCTTCCTGTATTTTCCCTTAGTGATAGTATGCATTTTTCCTGATTTCATGAGCGTGCTTTTGTGAACCAGTTTTACCATCCTGTTCTCTTCTGTAAACCGTAATTTAGCATACCCACGTTAATCCAATCCATCTCTAATGACATAATAATACTAACAAACTGCAACGTTATTAATGGGTCTACACTGCATTTCATATCATTTGAAAAGAGAATCAGTAAGCATATTAGACCAGATCCCGCTGTCTTTATTCATGCAGCTATGCCCATTCAGTGGAACAGGATAATATGCAGGATTAAGGTGAGTGGAATTTTACCCTTTCTATATCAAGGCCTCCTGAGGACACTACATTTAATTCTATTTGATAATCTTCTCTTTTATTTGCCATTTCACACCACCTGAAACTGCAGCTGCCTGTCAGGAATTGAGTTAGTCTGAGCTTGAGCTATCTGGTAGGTAGCTTAGTGCACTAAAGCATTGGCTCCTCTGGAGAGCCCTGAGGGAGAAGAACTCATTTAGCAGAAAATGATAATTGGGTTTCCAAATGGTTCTGGAATTGCCGCTGTATATTTGGCTAGGATGATGCATTTGAAAAGCCTCTGCAAGTGCGTAACCGAGCGGGCTGTGCTTTTAAGGAGGAGGTAGGCTACTGGGCTACCCTGATTCCTGGTTCCTTTAAAGATGATCGCTGGGAAAACATGTGAGATAAGCATTCTACCACAGAGGAGCAGTGAGCTTTCAGTAGGAGGGGCTCGGGGAGGGATGTTTGCGTTTGGTGCTGGAGAGAGATCACTGCCGAGTCCCTCACAGCAGCACTGGGAAAAGGGGCTGGCGACTGTATGAGCATGGCCCGGGAGCCATGGGCTCCTTGGCAGCAACTGGAATTGCTGTCTGAAGAGGACCCTGAAATAGAATCCTGGGGCTTGGGGAAAATGTTGTAGAAGGAATGAAGATTTGCTGCCCTTTTGTTTTGATAAACTCTCTGCAAACTCCAGTTAGAAGAACTGCAAATATTAACACCCATGGGTGTATAGACTTTTTTTTTTTTTTTTTTTAAGAAGGGGGAGACACTTGTTGATGCTGAAAAGTCTGAGGCAAAGATTTGACCGTAGGTATTTTCTGCAATATCTTCTCTGGTGGAAGTTTCCCTTAAACCACAGTGATCATGCTAGTTTCGTTCCATCAGGTTTGTCTGGTGTGTTGAGAGGCACAGCACGATTCTGCTCAAAACATGCTCTTTGCCTATTGCTGCATAGTTCTGTGGGAACTGGATTTTACTTGTATCGTGCCCATTAAAACCCTAAGCACACAACTGTATTCTTACGTCTAACTTTTATTTTTCATTTACTTTGGCTAGTCTTTCAGACTAAAACATGCTTATCTTCCCTGGGTAATGCTCACAATAGTGCTCAGCATCCGCATTTTAAGTGTTTGAATGTCTAAAAATGTGAGGAACACAACTTATCCTTCCATAAAAGAATCTGCTCAGTCTTCTTAAAAGTTAAACAATATTCTGGTAGTTAAAGAAGCTTGATCCAAGTATTTTAAAGATCCTACTGTGAGATGAGACAGTCCCTTTTTTTCTTCTCTCTTAAAAGACACTGAGGAAAATGATCTCCTCTGTTCAGAAGCACTGTTCTGTTTACTGGGAAGTAGTTGCAACTTCTTACCTGTCACACTCCGTAGCTAATCTGAGCATGGCTAGAGATGGCACCGGAGCTGCTTCCCCAGGGCTGTAAGGAGATGGGACCTTGCTTGTTCTCATTTTGAGCCTTCGCTTGCCCCGTGGTGCTGCTCTGCCAGTCACTTCTCACCAGGTGAACACCGCAGTCCTCATGCTAGAAGACTCCAGGCCGAACTTGCTGCTGCCACTGACCTGGTAGTCCCTTGTCTTTCCAGGTGGCCGCTGGAGTGTTTTATAGTCACTTGTCATGGCTGGAGAGGCTTAGGCAACCGTCCAAGCAAGGGAGATGCAGGCTCTCTCGGCAAAGCCAAGCCCAGTTCAGCTGTGTTAGAGGAACAGAATAACTGAATTAAAATGTATTTAATTACGGTACAAAGAATTACATGTGTTTCTATTTCAATATAGGCTCCTACTTTGCAATAAAGCTCAACTTGGTCAACACAGGTTTTGCCTAGGATAGAAGTTGTTATTGGTAATAGACCGGGCTTACTGGATAAAGTCAGGCCTTGATCTAAAGCAGCCCTTTAGCTGCTTTATGCAAATCTCCACCACCCCATAGCTCCCTGCCCCATAGCTAGCTGGGACTTGGGATGCTAAAGGGATTGATGCCCTGACCTGGGCCTTGGTCCTCCAGATGTTTTTGATGGAAGTCTTTTTCTCCCTGCAGTAAATTGAACAGATGCTGCAATACAAAATTACCTAATTTTCAACAGCATTGGACCCTTTTCGTATTACAGCACATTAAAAGAAAAGTCTTGAGAGTAGCTTTGGTACTATGGGCCTCCCTGAAGAATGCAGAATTTCAAATCAGTACACAAATCTCACTCTAGCTCTCAGGAGCAGGATGGGTGGGTGGGGAAGGAAGAAAATTGCAGGAGCAGACTGCATTGCAGATATTTTTCTTTCCCATCTGCATGAAGGTGTTATGAGAAACAACCTTAAATTGTTTGTGGAATTGTGGAGTCAGGAAAAATTTGGATTAAAGAACTTCTGTTGGAATTTTCTTAGAGTCTTGTTGCTGCTGTTAATGTTTGAACGGAAACATTTTGAGTTCAGGAAGGGTCCGGAAGAACTGATGTGAGGGTCTTACAGGATCTTACTATGACTGGGCAAGATGTCCTGCCAGCTCACTCACCTCTGCTGCTGCTCTGCCGGGCTGCAGTTGAAATCTGCAGCCTCTGGAAGTCCTGAGGCTTCTGGGAGTGGGTTTGGGTTTTTTTCTTGGGGGTGGGGGGGGGGGGGTGGGGGTGGGGGTGGGGGGGTAGGCAGGGCTCTGAATTGGAACAAAATAAAATTTCACAATATTAAGTTCTCTGTGAAGTGGAATCAGCTTTTTCCTCTGAACTGCTGTTGTGGTATGTTCTGCAGAGGAGAGGGGACTGCCTGTGTGGATTAGAGCCATGTTACTCCCCACATCTGGCTTTGAGCTAAGCTGAAGGATAAAGGGACTGTGAGTAGAGGCCGTGGCCCCTTCTCTTTATCTCACAATATACGATTCTGAGCCTGCTGAGACCGTCTTTGCAGAAGTCTATATGCAGGAGTGGTCCCGCTGATGAATACGTACATGATTCAGCGTTCCTTGCCTGTTCAGGGCCTTGATTGGACCAGGACAGCACACAGATAACTGACTGCAGATCGAGGATAACAGTACAAAAGGGAACAATAGAAGTACCTCTGCTTGAGTGCCCTAATCAGGGCTTTGAAGAAGAAATCGGAGCCAGCTGTAGCCATTTCTGAAGGACAAGTTCACTTTAAAAAGACTGATCATAAAGTGTCTCCTAAAACAACCCAAAAGCTTTCTCATCTGTTGGGTTACTAGAATTCTTGTTGCTGTCCCGTGCAGTTAGAGCAGTCAACAACTATCCAGGATTTAAGATTAAAAATGACTGGCATAAGCCTAAAATACCCAAACCAGTACTTTCCCCTGAGTTGCTTGACCTTTTTAGACTGTGCAAACCTGGGTGTTCAAGAGAATAGCCTGTTCAAACAGCAGCAGTACAACATATTTCTTTGCAATCACAATAATCAGTGACATTCATTCTGAGAGTGAGCTGGCAATGGTAAGAATACAATGGTAAGTAATCCGTACCAGATCAGGAGCCAGAACTCTGCTGGCATGAAGTGACTGTTTTGAAGGCTTCTGTGGAGGAGTCGTTGGGTTAAAATTCTGATCCTACTCTGGTCTAAAGTTAGTGGATGGACAAAGAGCAGTGGGATCCTGCTCACTACATCCCCTTTGTAGTCAGGATAGACTTCGTCGCTGGTATATTAGCACCTCCTACCTCTTCCTGTGAAGTCCAGGTCAATATGCTGTGGCTTAGCTTCCGTCAGCTGGTATGGTTTTTGTTTAAATGGGAGTGCTCTCGCCATCCATTCTCTTTAGAACATAGACTGGCACAGAAATCTGAACGCTCAGCTACTGTTTCCCTAGTCTTCCGTTTTTGGGGGTTTTTTTTGCCTTGCTATTTCCCTTCTGGCTCCCCTTCGCCTTCGCTTCCTAAAACCAAACCATTTCAGAATGCTGCTGTCCATCTCCTTGTGAACACAAAGACACATCACTGCCTCCAATAGTATTTTGGCAACAGAGTTAACAAACAGGACTTTAAGAAATGTATTCTTTCCAGCTTCATGTTTCCACATCGTCTTTCCTTGTCATCGTCTTCCACCTGCTGTGGTGTAATGTCAGACCAGGTAGTACCTACGACCTTATTCTGTGCAACTTCTCTTGCAGCTTTTGCGGGTGTCCCTCATTCATTTTACAGGAGACTGCTGCCACGAGTCTCCTGCGTAATGCAGGTCGTGAAGTTTTACCCAGCTCTTTATGCATCAAGTCCTCATTCGCCTCTTTGAGATGCAACCTTCATCTTGGAAAAAATGTGCCTTTTACCAGGATGGAGTGAGCACCGGTAATGGAGGATCTGCTCTACTTTTTGTGGTGATGGTGGTATGTTCGAGCTCTTCATTAATATTGTCATCTTTTCCTCTCAGTGGTTACAATCTAAGAAGGAAGAAAAAAAAGATCTCTATTGCTCTTTCTGGTAATGTTTTCCCCCCTCCTCTCTAGCTGCTAATGGGAAATTCCCATTTCTGAATGGGAAACTGTCCACAAGACAGTTAAGGGGAAAGCACAATGCTCAATACGGCGTATCACGATCCACCGTGTTAAAAGATTTACAGGTTTTTAAGGAAATGTTTTTGTATGAGTTTTAATCTCTTTTGGCACCCTGGCAATGAAAGGGGAGGGTCAGTTGGATGAAGCAGGTGACATGTTTTGGAGGAAGGTAACATCACAGTAGAAACAGGAGAGTAGCTCTCCTCAAGCATGAGTTGATGTACCTCTTCAAAGTTTGGCACTAACTTACACTTTTTTTTGGCCAGAATATCCAAATTTACCACTACTTCCACAAGGTTTCAAACATTGTCTCACTTCATGAGAGAGTAAGATAAAATTGATTGTAATCTCACCAAAGCTATGGAATAAATATCCCCTTTTAACTGTTGCAGCAGCTGCTATGTAATTCCCCACCCCCTCCAAAGAAAAAATATCCTCCTCCTCTCAGACACCAAATCTTCTCGTACAAAACTTTCATTATGGATTATGGTGGACTTTTTTTTCTCTTTTCTCCCAAGGACAAATCATTGAAATACTTCAGCTGCAGGCTGCTACTTAACTTCTGGGAAACTTAGATGCTGTATTTTCCTGGAAGGAAGTAACGTAGCATTGAGCATGTGGTGCTATGCATGTCCATTGCCTCTAGTTTCAGAAGCTTCCTCTAAATCAGTGTAGAAATGCAAAATAGCCTATATTGCTTTGAAGAGCTGGTTTCACATTATTCCTTTCTTCCTAATAGAAAAGATTTAAATGAAGTTTGGAGATACATGGTTCGGGGTTCAAAGTATAGCTGCTCCCTGCACAAATTCTGGCACATGGTTTCCTTGTCCCCTGTGCAAGGGAGCCAGGTTTTGCTCAGCCCTTCATACTACGCTTCAGGGAGAGAGAAGAACTTAAGTTAAATAAAAGGGTTCTCCTGTCAGGGTTTATACGTCTCACTGGCCTCATGAAAGCCCTAACTGGGGAGACAGACAAAATAAGTTTAGTATGTTATTTTGTGAGGTGCTGTATTAATAGTGATAGGCAGGCCCCGCTACAGCGGGCTTGCCCTGTAAACGGGCAGGATGGACAGAAGGAAGAAAGAGAAACAGAAAGACAGATGTGCAGCAGTTCACCGAGGTTTGCACAGACTGCCCGGTGCCTGCTGTGATTCCCAGCCCTGCCTACAGCTTGTGCTGCCTCCTGGGGCAGCCTTGGCCTCAATACACAGGTGTTGATAAATAGCAAACAGGGAGAACAAATAATTCTGCAGATGCTGTTCTGTCTTCTCAAAGAATTTTTGGAATGGTGCTTGTCTGTGGGAGAAGGTGGTCTGACGGCAGGGCTGCTGTCCTGCAGACACACTTCTATTTATGCCCTTGGCCTTCTTGACAGGCAGGTGTTCATGAACCTTCGACTCTGGAAAGAGATGGGTCCTAATAAAACATATCTCTTTTATTATTATTATTTTATTGGAATATTCCTCAAAAGCTTTAAAGACACTGGTATGGAGGAACATTAGAAGCCCATGCGATCCATGAACATGCAAGCTGTCGCTGCGGGCTGCCCGAAGGTTTTCGGGCAGAGCTCAAGTGCACTGGCAGAGAGCTTCAACAATGGCGGTGGTTCCCAGGCTAGGCGCCTCCGCCTGCAGTCCAGGGAGCCCCTGGTTACCCCGTGACACAGTGCAGATTTACGGTCGTGAATCAGGCGCTCAGTTTCCACGTTGGAAGAAGCTGCTTGGTCGTTACTTCTAAATTTTTTATGGAAGCATTAGTGCAGTTGATACAGGGATGATGTTAGATGATGATAAACAAACACAGAAGCATAATTAGAAGTGGAAAAGGTGACAGTCCACAAGGATCCCTTTTCTGAGAGGTCGCCCTTAGCAAGGAAAACTGCCGTAAAGACCCTTCTGGAAATATTCAGCCTGGTACCGTAGAGCATATTCCTTATTATATGTGATGACCCTGACTTAAGGTTCAGGCCCTCTTTTGATAAACACTGTACCATTGTATTTCCTCATATGTTCTGTCAGTCAGGATCTTGGTCTAAAAAAAAAAAGAGGCCAGTGTGCCACCCTTGGAGTATAAAAGGACCTATCTAGATAGTGTGATATTTGGATCAAGGCGACTCCCTTTCCTGAGTGCCATACAGGTAGTGTTAGTACTGTACAGATCATAAATGTGTAGAATCAGGGAAGATAAAAGACACAAGTGTAGTGATTTCTGTAACTTCACAGATGCAGTTAATGTGGCACAATACATGCTAGGGAGTGAGTCACCAAGGCAATTGGAGTATTTTGTTGCTTTAGGAAACCTTTTTATTACACTGGGACTTTTTAAAAGTTGAGATAGTTCATTTTTAGACATTTCTAGTTAATTCCTTCATGGAAAATAAGCTTTCTGGACAATTTATCCCATGATAATTGTAGTTTGATTTCATGAAATGGAAGGACAAGGCCAATTATGAAATATTTCTAAAAGAATTAGTAGGAAGGCTTAGCCTTATTTTTCACCTAGGACGAAACTCAGGAAGTTTTTGAAGAGAAGAGCCTTTCCAGAAAGGTGGGGCTGCGGTGTTGACAAGGCGAGGGTGACCCTGGGAGCGGGCAGTGGCCGAAGTGCCCATGGCTCAGATCTCACTAGGTGGAGCTCTAAGGTACCAGGTAACCCCTCGGGCACCGCCGGGCAAGAAACGCGCCGTATCCCGGGGAAGGTCCCAGCCTGGAATTCACAACCGCCCCTCAGCTAGTCACGCAAAAATCAGGGACTGTCCCCCTGCCCCAGCCCTGAAGGGTTAAGGACGGGAATGCCCAAGGCAGGGGTGGAAACATTCAGAAAGCAAACGGCTTTTGCGCCGTGCGCTCGTTATTTCATTTTCTGAAGGAAAAAGGTAGTGGTGGGTCCTTTTACTAACCAGCAGCTGGGCTGAGCAACTTTTCTTACGTTTCCTTCCCATCTCTTCAGGCTTAAAGATACTTAGTAGTGCTACTCTCTGAGCAAGCACGTTGTACTGAAACGACGTTTGGGAGGAACTTGACAAAAAGAGGCATGGAGGGCTGTGGCGGGATGTATTTATTATCCGGGTGACAAGTGCGTGTCACACACAACGGGCAGCCTCGCTGGGGAATCAGGGGAGTTAACCTGAAGTAGCACAGCGTTTCAGTAAGGGGGGGCTGCGAAAGAAGGAGGTGTCAAGCGAAGGGGGTGCAAAGTCATGACGAGGGATGTCTGCGAGCTACTGCAGCCCCTTAAAAACGATCCTCTGGAAGACTTCAGGGTAACGAAATTTGCGTCCAAGGGGGCACATTTCTCGTGTTTGGGTTTAAAACCGACGGATTTTCTCCTTCAGGGTGGCGGTGACGGTGACACTCCCCCACAGTCTGCAGCGGGGGCGGTTACAGCCCCCCTGAGGGTTTTGGGGAGAGCGCCTCGCCAGGCCAGGCCGGGGCCGCCGGGGGTGCGGGGGGGCCGGCTCGGGGCAGGGCGGTGGGGGGCGGCCGGAGGGGGAAGCGCCTCGGCAGCAAAGGCGCTGGAGAAACCCGGCGGGTGGCCGTGACCCCTGGCAAGGGGGAACGGCAGCGCGGGGAGCGAGGCGGGAGGAAGGCAGGGGGGACACACGCAGCACACAGAAAAAAAAAAAAAAAAGTTTTCTTTTAGTCTGAGCCCAGGAAGGGGAGAAAAATCCCCCTCAGCGGTTGTCAAGGCGACGGGCGGCCGGGCTGGCCGGGCCGTCTGCCCTCAGCGCCCGCAGCGCGGGGGGAGCCATTTCCCGGCGGCCCCCTGGGAGGGGCGCGGGGCTGCGCCCCCCGGAGCCGCCCCCAGCCGCGGGGGGCGCCCTGGCGGGGCCGCCGATGGCGCCAACGGCCCGTGCGCGCGCGCGGCCCCTGAGGGGAACAAAGCCGCGCGCTCCGCCCTGGAGCCGCCCGGGGCCCGGCGGAGCCCCGAGAGCCCGGCGGAGGCTGCAGCCGCCGGCGGCGGGGCTGAGGGGCAGTCCCGGGGGCAGTCCCGGGGGCGGCCCCGGCCCGGCCCGGCCGCCGGCCCCGCCTCCGCCGCGGGAGCCCCGGCGAATCAGCGGGGCGCTGTCAGGGCGTCAGCGCCGGCGGCTCCGCGCGGCGGCCCCGAGCGCGTCCCTCGGCGCAGAGCGGCACGGCGGACCGCATCCTTATCATGGGCACGGCTGGCGTGGCGCGGCGCTGCTGCTTGCTCTTCGCTCTCGCCTGGGCCGGCAGGCTGGCGGCAGGCACCGGGGGCGCAGGTAAGAGGGGGGGGCTCCGCCGCCGGGCCGCCTTCCCCGGGCTCGGGCGGCGCGGAGCCGCGGCCCCGGGGGGACCGTGTCGGCCCGCTCGCCTCGCCCACCCGGTGTAAGGTGTTGAGGGGGAAGGTGGCTCCTGGCCGCTAACAGCGCCGGCGGAGGTGGGGAGCTGTGGCGGGGAGACGTTCTCTGGCGGGCTTGACACTGCCGGGGCCGGGGGACGGCTGGGGGGAGAGACGGGGGGGGAAAAGTTACTTAAGCGCCCGAGATGAATCTGTGCTGAGCGCGGGAGGCTCCCCAGGGAAGCGCAGGCTGTGAAAATCTTCGCAGGTTTATCCGTGCCTGCGCATTAGCCCACAGAGCTGGTGTTCCTGAACAGCCGCGCTCTGTTTAATAGCAGTAATGATAGTAAGTCTTTGCTCCGGTGTTTAAAGAGGAGAAAAAAAAAAAACCAACCCAAACCCCATCTGCCTAGGAATGTTGTAAGCCCAAAGTAATTTCTTAAAGATGTGTATGCAGTCTCTGAAGTGTGCTAGGAGAAACCCTTTAAGGGCGGGTGGGGGGGCGGGGGAAGAAAAAAAATCCCTTTTCCTCAGGTACAAGAGTTTAAAGACAACAAAATGAACGAAGTCAGCGTAGAAGTTCAAGAAATGCGGTGTGAGAGGTGGAGCGGAGCAGGGGCTCATATTTGGTTTTGCCCTTTCATTTGACTCATTGGCATTCACGCCTGACTCCCAGGCACCCTCTGGTTGCTGTGAAATGTCCCCCTTGGCTCAATGCAGTTTGAATTTTTGACGGCATTATAAAGAGTCCAGCTGTCACTTTTCCTGATCTTGATGGGAGATGGGTGCCGGTTTAATGAGTCAAAAGTATGAACTAAAGCATTTAAAAAAAAAAAAAAAAACCAACAAACCAACCTTCTTTTCTTTTTGTGCTTGACTGGATCTGTGTCTGATCTGGGCAACACCCTCGGACCCCCTCAGCTAATTCGTGTAAATCATAGCTGAGTCTGAACCGGCTCAGCGGTTAAAATGAACGAACGGAGGGAAAAAGGACAGATTCCAGCAGCCCCGCGTCTCTCCAGGAAAGACAACGCTCTGCGTTCTGTTCTCTCTTCCTTGAGAGCAGCAGCGGCGCGGAGCCGGGCGGTGCTGCCCCGGGCCGCTCTCGGGCCGTGCCCCGCCGCAGGACGGGGTTATTCTCCGCTCCGCAGACGGCCCCCGCCGCCCGCCGGTGACTTTGAAGGCTCCGGGTGTTCCCGCTGGCGGCGGCCGAGCGAGCGCTCCTGAAAGCCTCGGCGCTGGGACTCCCGCTCAAACTGTTTTCCCTTAGTGCCCTTTTCTGGGGCTCAGCGAGTCTCCTTGGCATGAACCCCCTGCTCGTGGCTCTCGCTGGGTGCCCCCCCTCCACGGCACCCGTCTGCTCGCTGAGCCCTAAAAATGAAGGGGGGGGGTGGGGGTGGAACCCTGCGGGGCTCCACCGGTCGGGACCCGCTGCCCTCCCGCAGCCCCGGGGCTGGCTCCGCCGTGCCGCGGCCCGGCAGCCGCCTGAGGTGCGGTGCTGGCGGGGCGGCCGCGCTCCCCGGCGCCGCGGGGGTCTCCGGGGGCGGCCCCGCCGCAGCCCCTCGCCGGGGGGGCCGGGGAGCGCCGCCGGGGAGCGGGGGGGGGGCAGGGGTTAGGCCGGGCTTTAAGTGTTCCCATGTTAACCGCACACCCCATCCCTGAATAGGTCGGAGCGCCTTTTTTTTTTTTTTTTTTTTTCTCTTCTATGTTCACTTCATTAACATTCCCACGACTACCAAATCTCGACTCTCTCATCCTCCTCCCTCCCCCATCCTCTTTAAATCCGGGGGAGAAAACGAATGCCCGTCACTGAAATGTTTGTAAAGGCTTCCTACCCTGAAAACAAGAAAAGCGGTCTGGGTCGCCCCTTTCAGAGTCCGGCTTGCCACGAAAGCACCCGCCAGAGCCGGGGCCACAGCTGGGGCTTTTTCCTGCTGAAGGAGCTTTAGCCCACGCAGCTGATGTTGGTGCAGGTTGCTTTTCTCCGCGCTAACTTACCGAGTTTCGTAGGGTCTTCCTTTTGTGTATTTTTTTTGCCCCTTAATAAAAAGGATTAACGTGGTTTTGCTGTTCAAATATTTCTTCTCCACATTCACCCACCAGCATAGTTTATTTAAACTAAGGTCTTTCTAAATGAAGGTGCTCGAACATGCAAATGGGCTTTTTTTTTTCCTCCTCTAAACGCTCACTTAAACGCTCTGTTGTACTAAGATGTGGGTCTCCAATACCAGACCCCCCCAGCAGACGCCAGTTTGTGGTACGGCTGATGATTTCCTAGTGTGGGACCGAGCCCCTCCAGCTTGGAGGAGCCGTGCTGACGAATGACTCGAGGGGAGTAACCGGTCGGTGGGTTCGGGTATTTAACCTCAGCTGCTCCCAGTTCCAGGGGGACACAGGGAGGCGGGCGGGCAGCTTCTTCAATCGGTCCTCGCCGGTGTTGTGTGTCTCGGGTCTCCCTTCTTATCTGTCCCCTCGGGGTTCGTTCTGTGCTTCCAGATGTTGACGAGTGCGCAGAAGCGACGGACGACTGTCACATCGATGCCATTTGCCAGAACACGCCGAAATCCTACAAATGCATCTGCAAGCCAGGCTATAAAGGCGAAGGGAAACAATGCGAAGGTAAGGACAGCTCGGCTCCTCTCCAGTCTCTCCGCCCCTCCCTTCTCTTATTTGTTTGCTCTTTAAAAGCTTTTGTAAATAGCTGAATTCCTGAAACGATTAATGCAGATTTACAGCTGCTTGACCTCCAGTCTCGGTGTTTATTGGCAAGCGTCCCCCCGCTGCTTCTCCTGATTGTCCGGCGGCACAAGCGTCCTGTCCGCCAGCCTGCTTTTAAACAGTAAAAAAACCCCAAAGGGGGTGTTCCCCACCGAGGCGACTCCCGGGTGAGCAGCAGCCGCTCGTCCCGGGCAGGGCCGGGCCCGCCGCCGCCTCCAGGCGCCCCGGTGCGCTCCCGGCGAGCTCCCAGCGGGCTGGGCTGGGCTGGCCGCCGGGCCTGCGGGGGGCCGCCCCTCACGGCTGCCGGCCCGGCCCCTCTCCTCGGGTCCCCGCGGGGCAGAGGGGAGCTGGCACCTTCCGCCCGGCTGACGTGGGGTTTGCCGACACCCTCCTCGCCGGCCGGGTACAGGAGGGGTGTCTGTGACACTGGCGCTTGCTTCTCTTTGACGCTACGGGTCACGAGCGGCTGATTTTGTGTTTGTGGAATGCTCTTTTAAAAGGAACTATTTCAGATTATTGCACTTACACAGAGTGTAAAAAGTTGGTTTACTTCTGTATGTCCTTACATCAATCCCTGCAATTGAAAAAGACCCAGCCTGTTCTATTAGGCACTGTGCACGCTCATATTTCAGATCTTATGAACTCCACCTTGTCTATTGAACCTCAGCAGAGAGATCATTCTCTGGTGAAAAGAACAAATACTGTAATCACAGCAGAATGTCTTACAAGTAAAAGGCGCAAGACTTTTTTTTCTTTTCCTACTTGTAGATGCTTAGCAGCTATAAAAATTCTCCTTCCAATTCTCTCTCGTTCTGTGGCAGACTGAAACTTTTTCAAAATGTATATGGCCAGTCCATTAAAAAGATTAAAGACCTAGAAATGACTTTGCTGAAGTCTACAAAAATTTGAAACCACCTATTATTCTCCATGGACTTCCAGAGTGTTTGTTCAAGTGCCCTCATAAAGCATTTTTGTGGTTGTCATATTTTTCTGTCTTGGCCTTAAATTGACAGAGACAAATTCCTACTGTCCACCTCTCTGTGCTCTAATGTCTCGGAGCTGCTGTTCATTTAGGAGCCATATTTTCTTTCTCACAAACAGCATAATCATTCAGCACCACATCTTCCTCTATTCACCCTTTCCAGGGAAAGAGCTCTCTGCAGAGAAAATGTGCTCAAGGCCACAGCTGTGGAGGTTACAGCATGCTCAGAGTTGGTGGTACTTCTTGGGTTGGTTTTCCACATCAGAAGTTTCCTTAAGCTTTAACTGCTCCTGTTTGTAGCTGTCGAGCTCTGTTTATGGCAGACCTGGATGATACTCACGCTTATTTAGTACATCTGTTTCTCTTTGCCTGACTTACCTTGACTTGGTAAAGAAGACAGCTCAGTAAGTAGTGAAAAGTCGAATTTCTCTGTGGAATGATGTGCAGAGTCATTGAAGTTCTGTGGCTGATGTCAAACTCCTGCATCTGATGGAATTTAGTGTCTGACGAGCTTGATAAGTGACGTAAGCTGGGGCAGACTGCAGTGCCTTCTGCACAGATGCTCAGCGTTAGGTAAACGAGTGTAGGGTGTCTAAACCAGGTATTACTATGGGCGATATGTAACTTTTTTTTTTACAGTGTTACAGTAACAGTTCTGAAGATTTTGCATCAGCTCTCCATCTTAAGTTTGTAATTAATATCAAACTTTGGGGTAAGCAGAAAACTTCAAATAATTCTGGATGCTTCCCTTCTGGAGTTTATTTTAGATTACTTATGTAGTAAATCTTAATTTGATCCCAAAGTACCTTGACACTTTGTCACTGAAGTTGTGTACCTCGGTGGCAGGCAGATACTAACGTCCTTTCCATGAGTGAGTCAGCTCAGCAGCGCAGAGGTGAAGGAAGGGTCATACAAGTCCACGGCACACCCAGGATCTGCCTCAGGTCTGCTCTTCAATTGAGTGGGTTTCTTGTGCAGCCTGAGCTCAAGTACTCCAAACCTGCAGAAATAAACAGACTAGCACTATTGATTGATATTTAATGTTCTGTCACATCCAAACACCTGTAATTAGCCTTTAAAAATTATCTTTTAAGATAAAAGTGACTGTGCTTGTAGTAACAAAGATTAAATACACCCAACGGTTTTCAGTGTGTCAAACCCAAGGCTGGGTCATGAAATGATTCTGGGTCTTTAAAACTGAGCTTTTCTAAATAAGCTTTTTGATCACTGAAACCAGTTACCTATGAGAAGAGGATGGCTTTTGTACAGATAATGTGTCTCCTTAACTAATTTTTTAGCAAACTCCCTGTATTCTTCCTGCCTGAAGAGCATTCGCTATAGCATGACTAACTCCCTTACAGTGCGGGCTCTCACGTGCAGCCAGAGTTTACTGAGTGAACAGAATGGCAACAGTGCAGTGAGCTTAAAGAAATGATACTATATGATCAAATTTATTCTAATACATTTTAATGAACTACCAGTTTAGGTTCTACTGAGGCATTACAATTAATTTAGAAAGGCGTGCGTGTTAATTTACCTTAAACATCAGTCCTAAATGCTCCTTTCATTCACCTAAAATCCATTTTTAGAGAAAGAGTTAGAGTATGGGAACAAACATGATTTGGATGATTCTGAAGTTTTATAAAAGCTTCATATGTGCACATATAAAAGCACATATTTGTACAAAGATATCCAGTATGTGAATGTGTATCTTGTGTATTTATTTATAATTTTTTATTCAAAGAAAATGAATGGTGTAAAAAAAAATGGGATCTTCAGGCTAATGCAGGAAGTGTGGAGCCCAGCCACTTGTGCAGGATTTCGTGCATATTTTGACCTAAAGGGTGGGGAGAAATACGTAAGACAGAAGCATTCCTTTAAGGGCATGTGTAGAGCTCTAACAGCAATTATAGCAAAATGAAACATTTTCTTGACAGTTTGTTAAATTCCTTTAGCAGGGAATTTGTTTCTGAACTTTGCTGTTCTCCCAAAACGCCTTTTGGACTGGGTTTCTCCTGAGTTTGAGGATTGGGGATGACTTCCCAGTTTGCAGATCTTCCCTACCTTTTTTCTTTCTTTTTTTTCTGGGTAGCCTTCTTGCCTGAACCAGCTGACCTATTTCTTTCTGCAGAGCAGAGTTGTTTCGCCAGATAGAAGAGTTGCTTGTTCTTGGTGTGTCCTGTCTCCTGCCTCCCTCCGGAGGTTTCCCCCCAGCCCGGCGCTGTGCTGTGCCGAGCCCCGTGGTCGGCGTTGCCGTGATACCTCCCGTATCACATACTAGAGCAGCAGCCTTTGACCGCAGATTCTCTCGCTGGCGTCGTAGGACAGAACAATGTGTCCAACCCAGGAAATCTTTAAAAAAATACTTGCTTTCAAGTGTCTGTTTCTGTTCAATATACAAAATCTAGGAATTGATAGCTGGTTCAGTTGACCTGGCAGACCTGCTATTACCTAGGAAATCTTCCCTGTTGTGATTTTAGTCAGCATCTCAAACGCTATGGCCTGCCTTTGGCTGCAGACATGCTCTCTCATGCTCCCTAGGTCTTTGTCCTTACCTTCTCTACATTGACTTTTGGTCTCTCCACAGGTTGGTATCTCAATAAAATTGTTAGCAGGAAAATTGTGCCAAAGCAACGGAAATTCCAAAAGGTTGAAAAGAATTGCAAGTCCTGAGGTTCCCTGGGCCTTGGCAGGGCCTCCTTTGTCCCCGATGCCAATGTTGCGTGTTTGCTGTGTGGGGTACTCTGTCACTGAGCAGTTTATGGAGGGCTTTAGCTCTCAAACCTAGTTAATTGTTTTTGTCCATGCTACTCCTCAGGCTGTTCCAAACCCTCACACCATTAATGGTTAAAATACTCTGTAGAATTTCTGGTTGATGTTTGTCTGTGCCCATTTTACATCCGGTTAGTGTGTTAACTTTATTCTCGATTTCAAATACTTTTTTTCCCCTCAGCCTACTGTTTATCCCCTGTGTGACTGACTTCAGTGAGTTGCTTTAGCTGTAGTTTCTTTGTCTTTTGGATGATACCTTATGTGTAGGACTCTACAGTTTGTAGAGGATGTGACTGGCTGGATGTGATCTTTCCTTGAGACTTGTTCACTGGGTCCTGTTCCTTCTGGGTTGCAAAACTCTGCTCTGAGCTTTCCCGTACTGAATAAGATTGCTCTCTTGGTGTGTTTTTGTTTTTTTTTTCTACTGTCTTGCATAGATTTTGCATAACTATTCTTCAGTTCTTTAAAGAATTGGTTTCATGCAGTTGTCATGTTTCTTGAACTCTTTGTACAGAGGAGAAATGCTCACAACTTTCAGCTGTACCTTTTTTTTTAATTCCTGCTGTGAAGCTTCATAGTGTTGTTGATGGGGTTGTCACGGAGAGCAGCATACATGTACTGTGGTGAAGTACCTTGGCAGAGGCTGCCTCGAGAGTGTGATTGTCGGGTTTCTGCTCGTGCTGGGCGTTCATGCTAGCAGCAGCCGTTCTGCTGGGCTGCTGCCTGAGGAGGCCTGGGTGGTTCTGGGGATGTAAGTTTGTCGTATGTCGATGCACTTGCAGTGCTCTTCCTGAGGTTACTGATCATTCCAGATGAACAGGCAGGTGGGGGTGGTAATCTGCAAGGGGGGCTGTTATTCTCCATTACCCCAGTGATAGTAGCTCACTGGGTTTAACTGTGATACAATCTCAGCACAGGATAAACCACTCTTGCCTCAATCCCAGGTGTATTCAGCCCCACAGCAGGTTATATTCTGCATATGTCCATTTGGAAACACAGACTGCTTGTCCTTCCTGAACCCCAGTGTTCACCTGCGGGCTGCTTAGCTGAGGGAAGCTTCTGGAAAATGTACAGATCTAGCAAGGCATCTCCTAATCTGGGGCTGATACGCTGCCCGTCGCAATTTCTGCCATGGTTCCTAACATTTGTCTGTGCACAGTGAATGGAAACAATAAGGTATCTGAAAAAATAACAAAATCTAGGTATATCAGTGCAAGTTATTTCCACAGATGTTCTGTGGTGTCTGGCTTTGTCTCCGACGTAGTCGGTGGCTGCAGGCAGAAAAGCAGAGTACTGTACAGATCATCTCTAAACTGTTAACTAAAAGCCTTTTTCTGACCTAGGAATTCTAATTTTGTGACCACAACAGGATAGAGAATTCTTACTTTGGCAAATGTTTCAGACTCTCGGATCTATCCCATGCAATTCTGTCTTCACACTGCAGGTGCAATAATGCGCCTAAGCCAAAATTCAAACTACCCACGGTGTTTGCAGCAATACACTAACGTTTAAAATGAAAGCTCATTGCATTTACAATGAATCAGAAATGGTATAGATAAACCACTCGTAATCATCTTCAGTAATTTTGTGGGTGTAAGGCCAAGTTTCTTCTTACACCTGCTTGTTAGATCTGTTTTTGAAGGATTTTAAACAAATCTTAGCAGCTGGAAAAACATACAGAAAATTTATCTTCTCATCACTCTCATTTGAATAATAACGATTGTTTCTCCAGGCTTGACTTAATGTTCTTCTTACAATTTTTATCTTGTCCTCCTGTTTTACCTTTTGTTTTCTTAAGAAGCTGGTCTCACTCATTGGATTTTAATTTCAAATATCTGCTGTGCTCTTCTCATGCTCTTCAAAAATGAATCCAAATACTGTGACAGGGCTGCTCTGAATCAGTCAGCCTGGAAGCAGCATAGGACGTTGCAGAGTTCTCACTTCCCAGCTCCTGGTATCTCGCACTGAAGCCTCCTCTGCTCTGCAGGGATAAGTACTGGGCTTCTGGATGTCTTTTAAACAGAACAGTCATCCCATTTCTTTTAAGAGCTCCATGGTGTCCTCTCAGTCCCCTCTCAGTGGTTCTTTCTTAAGTGGTCCATCTTTACCAACGCTGTCATGTGAGAGTGAATGAGCACTGTTGGGTGTCCTTCGCTTCCTGAAACTTGGGCATCTCTGTGCTTACACAGCTCTGGTAGGCTCAGGCTTGTGCTGTCTGTCTCTCTCTGCTGAGTAACAGTGATGCCACTGAGCAAGGCAGCTTCAGTGACTTCTTCCTGATTGATGAGTCTGCTAATTGCAATAGAAGGTGAACTCATTCCCTCAGGGAAGGGTCATCCTCTGGGATCTTGCAAATATTGACTCATTTCAGGCTGAATATTATCACTACATCCATAGTCTTACTGCTTGCAAGAAGGTGCTCTGGGAAGTTGTTTTGGTCAAATCCACTAATATTATCTACTGATAATATCCCACTACACGTCTGTCAGGGGAACAAAGAATTTTCCATGTTGGTGTGTTGAGCCTTTTCCTCCCTGAAAACACTGCAAATATCTATGCCCGTTGTCTGCCTGTTCTGAAAAGCTGCAGGAAGATGGAATGCAAACATTTTTCCTAAATACTGTTTCATCCTCTGTTCATATCCTTATTCTCATTTTGCTATTTTCTGTACAACCGTTCCAGGACTTGATCTCAGTTTAGCACCTGAGGCTTTGGCGCTGGTCTAATTCCTTTTGAACTGGTTGTCCAGTAATCTTGAGGTTTGCTGTGAATATTAGGTACTGAAGCTGCCATGCTTTCTAGCTTTACAGTTAGAGTACCTTAACAGATGGCATTGATGTCATGTGTTGAACTTGATGTCACCCTCCCATCGTGGCTGTGCTGAGGTCTGTGACGCTGGTTTTGTCCCGCTGGCTTGCAGCAGCCCATCTGAGCACAGAGGAGGAGATACTCGGCCACCTCCCAGTCTTGTGGTGATTTTTATTTCAGGGTCAAATCTTCCTTCCCAGTTTTATTCACACGGATTATAGCTTTACTCTGGGTAAAGAAGCAGCTTCCAGAATGAAGCAGTACATGTTGTCAAAAAATGGGGGAGGAAGAATATAAACTAGCTTCTTTGATTTGAGCTAGTAACTATGTTATTTTTTTTTTCTTTCTCTGTAAATCCTACTTACTTGATTGGGTAACTTGATGCACCTTTTTTGGTTTAGGCTGATAAAAGTGTTTCCCAGAATCAAATTCTGAGGTCTTTTATATCTGTGTTTTTGTTTCTTTTTTTTATTTTAATTGTTTGGTACCATTTAATACTTGATTCTGAGCTTGTCGGTTTTCTGAATTATTTCAGGGAATGGAGTTTCTTAGGGGATGGAGAAGAAGTAGCAAGAAAATACTCCTGAGAACGTTTTATAGTAAACCAGAATTTTATTACAGCTTACGTGAATTAACAGTTTATGATAACTTTTTGTTTTCCCCTTCATGCTTCTTCTGTTCCTTGAATAGGGCTTTTGTTTTGGCCAGCGTCAAGCTTTGATTTTACTTATTTATTTATTTCAGATTGCTTTATTTTTCTGACTGTTCAGCAGTTTATCCAATAATACCCAAGTACCCCTCAGTTGGCTCACAGTGCCATCAGTCCCTGTGTCACACACGCTATTGTTTTCTCCTCTCCCTTTTCCTCCCTACCCTGTCCTACCTCTCCGATATACTTTCTGGCAGCCCATAATCCTGCGTCAGTGAACAGCTCCCCCGGTGGTCCAGTTTGGAAATCTTCCATTTTTACTTAGAATTTTTTTTTTCCACCCTCTAGAAATGCTTCTTGGATACAAATATCACTATATTTTGCATAAACAAATACCACACCGCTAGAAATCTGGCCTCATTATTCAGCAGCATTACATGTAATTCTTAATTTGGAAAAAACATGTTTTTTTCCAAGGACGCCTCTCTAAGTAGTTGATAAGCTCCCTGTCTGCTGGATGGTCTATGGGTACTCTGGGAACTTATAAATATATATAAAATTTCATCAGTCTCAACAGTTACTAAGCTGCAGAACCCAGGGTGGCCTCCTGTGGTGATGTAAACTTGGTGTTTAGAAGGAACTTCTTCTTTCTCCCAAATATACGGTGTAAACTATCTGGCAGGAAAATTATAATAAAATGAAGGAGCATAAATAGAATGTACTAAGCTCAATATGTAAGAGTCTGTCCTTCTTTTGTCTTCATTCTTTATACATCTGCCAGCCGCTGCCCGATGTTCCTTGTGTGCCCGCCTGTCCCCTTTACTTCGGGAGCAGTCCCTTTTCCTTGCAGCCTTCGTTATGTTGTCTTGTATATTCTGTCACTTGGCTGTCTCTTAACCTTGTCATTTCCCTACTGCAAATCCTACATCTCTTTCTTCTGTCCTTTCCTAGTGTATTTTCACCTGCTTCTTTTCCATTTTATTCAGTTTTCCTTCCCTTGTCCTCTCCCTCAGTGGCCTGTTGCAGTTACAGAGTGTTATTCTGAGACCCGGTGTCCCACAGCAAGACCTCTGGGACTGGAGAGCCGGTACCTGCAAGCTCTAGGACTCCTTCCCAGTCCCTTCCCTTGAGTTCTGTCTTCCAAGTCAAAACAGCTCCCCCAGCTCTCAGAGTTTCCCTTTTTCTTCCTTCTTCTCCCCCTCTTTCCTGGCCCCATCACCAGCTCAGAGTTCCCCTGTCCTTCAGCACGATCCCTGCTGTTCCCACCCCGCAGCCCCATGGCTCTCCCCTGGGCTGGCTCGCTGCAAAGATGGCTTTGCCTGGCTGCTGGCCATCGTTTCTCAGCTCCCCTTTGGTTATGGGGACTGTCTCATGGGTGTCTGTTGCACCTCCACAGGACCTGATTTCTGTCCTGAGTCTGAATGTCAGCTGGTGCCTGGGGCAGGGGGCCTCTGGCTGGAGGGTGGCAGAGGAGTTGGACACCGTGACCTTCTGCCCCCTCCCTAACCCCTGCCCAAACAAGCACCACTCCTGCGGCTCCCGTCTCCTCGGCTGAGGCAGGTAGTGTCCGGGCTGGTGTCAGGGCCCTGTGGGTGTAGTGGGAGTCATGCGTGGGGGATGCAGCCGCTGTATCCGTGGAAGAGGATGGTGGATGTAGCCTCTGTACCCGTGGCACTAGTCCAACCCCTTGTAGACCAGGATACCCGGGAGCCTTGGCTACAGGGCAAGTTTGAGCGCGCCTCAGGTAGCCCTGGGGTGGAGGATGTGTGGCAGGAAAAATGTGTGTACAGCCTGGCTGGAAAAACGAGGAATACTCTACTTCCTCAGTGCACTGATTTGGGAAGTTCCTGTTTGCTTGATCATTGGTTTTTTTTGTTTTGTTCTGGGTTTTTTTTGTGCATGGGGGCAATTGATGTGGGGCTATACTGTGAAGAATATCGCTGAAATAATGCCCCCAAAAGCAGAAGAGAAGCCAAAGGATTACAGCGTGGCTCTATAAGCTGTTCTACACTGAAAGGCAATGAACTGGAGTGTAGGGGCTGAAAGAAAGGGCAGGGAGAAGGTGGTGGTGGACAAGGTGAATAGATGTCCGAATCTGGTTTGGTTTCTGGAGCCATTGTGTTGTGAAACTGCAGCCTAAGGCTGAAAAAACACCAACCAACAAGGACACTTCAAAACTTTAGCTACCTACATTTCAGCAGATGCCT
Source organism: Strix uralensis (assembly GCF_047716275.1). Taxonomy (NCBI): domain Eukaryota; kingdom Metazoa; phylum Chordata; class Aves; order Strigiformes; family Strigidae; genus Strix; species Strix uralensis. The sequence goes on from NC_133976.1 coordinate 89,387,788, forward strand.
GCTGAGCTTGTGAATTTATTTGATTCTGATTTTTTTGTTTTAATGATTTTTTTTTTTAAATGGCTATTTTTTGTTTGATGAATTTTCATCTGTAATTTGGCCAGCTTTTTCTGTCCCAAGAAATCTACTGAAAGGTAACTCCCTGCCTCCTTACAGGAAACAAAATCCAAGAGCATTAAAACTGTTCAAGTAATTGGGGGGGATTTTTTTAAAATGTAGTAAAGCAGTGAATTTTCCATATGATCATTTTAGAAAAAAGCCAACTTCCTGGGCTTTTGTTTGTTTGTTTGTTTTAGTATGTATGTATTTGTTTTAAATTTCAGCTGAAAAAAAGACCTGCTTTAAAAGATACCTTGCATGAAAAATTCTAGCCCATATATAAATGTTTGGTGGTTATAGGAAACTGAAGGTAGGGTGTGACAGGCCCCCTTGAATTTCAAGGCTTTTCTACACATTTAAGGTGCTCAGCAAAAGGAATACACTTACATTACGGTTTGAAGAGCTGTTTTGTTCAAATGCCTTGATTCATCAGGGTACATGAGCGTGTGCTTGATCTTAAGAAGCTGTTGCTCTTTAAAGTAATTCTGTTTAAACGCTTTATGGAATTGAAGATAGTGTCTTTACTTTACAGTGCTCCTTCTCTGGGGCTGTAGAAGGTCAGTTTTTCCTTCAGTGACCAAAGAATAGAAGAAAAAGAGATCTGGATCACTTAATAAGCTGATGTAAGACCTTGCAGGCACTTTACACCTGAAACTCGGTGCCTAAGACATGAGCTGTTTGTTTGATGTGTAGGCCCCGTAGATAACTTGATAAACTCAAGAAGACTGTGCTTTCACAACTGTTGTGGATGTTTTACAGTGCAGCCACCAAAGACAGAATCAGAAACGTTAAACAGATTAAATGACCTTCAGATCATTCTGATTCCTGTAATCAATTTGTTGAGCAGCTAAGCTGTTATTTCAGAGAATATAAAGCCCAGTTTTCATTGCCTCCCAGTTTGAGATTGCTAAACTCTGCATACCTGCCTCTGCTTTCCCATGCCTTAGCCTGTGTGAACCCCTGTCAGTCCTTATGTTTAACAGGGCATTGTGCTCACAGAAGGTTAAATTTTTAACTGGAAAAATAAAGTGATGCATAATACTGATTTGGTGATTATTAATGTTTGGGGGTGTGGGTGTTGCTGCAGAATGTGCTTCAAAGACCAGTGAATGGGAACCTCTGCAGGAGTAGTTATCTGTTGGCCATATCATTGCTGAAAATACTACAGGATGTAACTGCTATGCATTCCATTCGCTTGTCAGAGTGAAATTGCACTTAAGTGCAAAACTTTCAGGCAAGTTGTCTCCCTGACACAGTAAAAAAAGTGCTTGAAGTAAGCAGGTATCTACTTTGCTGAATGGGGAACACGGGTAGTGTGTATCTATATTTTTTGGCAGCATGTATGTAGGAGAAATTTGGCATCTGACTTGATACCTCTAGAGATGATAGTGTCTCTGCTGAGTAGAGCTGTGCCTTTATTCCTTTTGCACTTTGCTAAACTTTCTTGGAAAAGGATTCCATAAAAATTGTGATTTGCAGACATGTCTGTATTTTTATCTAACTACAAAGTGCCAAAGTCTGGCTTTATTTAGAAATGTCCATTTTCCTGAGGCATTCCAACCTGTCTAAAGATGAATATGATCAAAGTTCCTCTTTCCACATCCTTCCCCTCAACCACCCCAATTATTATTGTGCAGTGGTCAAGTTCATCTTGTGAAGAATAGGGTGGTGATTCGTGTTAAAATATGATGACTTTGTTAAGAATTTGCCACGTACATAGGTTGAAGGAGATTTGTCATGGTTTTATTGTTGAAAGGAATTTGGAGGTTTTTTTCCTCAGTGACAGATGCTAAGCAGGTGGAAAATTACCAGCAGGACCCCTGTCAGAAGACCCCAGCAACACCGGATTGCGCAGGTGAAATATGATTGGAGGAATCCCTGCCAGGAGCCCCAGCAACACCAGAAAGCCCGGGAAAGTTTAGGGGGCTCTGCTGATTGGAGGAATCCCTGCCAGGAGCCCCAGCAACACCAAAAAGCCCGGGAAAGTTTGAGGGACCCTGCTGTGCATGTGAAGGAGGGACTAAAAGAGAGTGACGGTGCGGAGTGGGAAGCCCCCCCTGCCCCCCGGCGTGCCTAGTTTTTTTTTTGCTTGTTCTTATTGCAAATAAATTTATTAAAGATATTTTCGCCTCTGCCTTGGCATTTATAACAATTTGATCCTTAACACTGGTCTGGGTACAGCACACACAGGAAAGGCAGCTGCTCGGGATGGATCGCTCCTGCTTCTGAAAATCCTGCAATCGGGTTTCCCTGCGGGCTCTCACAGTGGCTCTGTCTGTGTGGGCACTCTGGGCAAAGGCAGGGAGGCCACCTCTCAACTCTTGGTCTACTGGAGGGCACACACAGGCAGAGCCCGGTGGCTTTTGCTTGGGCTGAATCCCTTGGAAAGCGAATTGACCTCTGTTCAGACTGGAGTGTGCAGACGTATTTGGAGCGCAGGGAATAAATGAGGGAAGGAGGGCTGCCAGAATTACTCTGACCTGGAAGAGTGAGCCAGAGAATAAGGCAGGAATAGACAGACTTGCCTGCTAATAGACAAACTCAGCCTGTTTTCCTGAAATAAAAACCTGCAGACTAAAGTGGTTTGGTTTGGGTATAGTCTGTTCGTTAGATACAGACTGTTTCACTATGTGAAAATGGAAGCAGCTGCTTCTATATACAAAGAGTTTTACATCTAGGGAGATTATGGCCTCAGAATGAAAGAATTTTTCTATTACAATTCTCTCAAAAGCTGTAACAGTGAAAACAACCCCCTCAAATTGTTTATAGTATGATTAACTGTTCCGGTTGACTAGGAAACAACTTTTTTTTTTTTTTGTGATACGGATAAAATCCAAGGTGCTGTCACTTAGGTTTTACGTTAACAGTTATGTTAAATAATTTTAATATCGGTTTATAAGTTATCATCTTTATGCTTCTGGCACTTTGCATCCTTTCACTGTTTCTGTTTTGAAATCTTTTTAAAATTCTTTTTCTTGAGGGAAGCGTGAGAACTGCATTATAGAAAAAAAAAAAATTCAGTTGACTGCATCACGTGTGGTTTTATGAAGCAAAACCCAAAAGCTTTAGCATTTATTCTGACTAAGGAATAGACACAGATCTCTTCAGGATAGCAGCAGTAATTGCATCCATTTTCTAGAACAGCTTATTGACATGCTTTACTTTGAGTTAATAGAAAAGTTTCCCGTGCACACTTCTGAGTGCTTTCACTGGAGTTTGGTGCACAAAGCAAGTGCATACACATACATGAATACCTGTGTGTGCCCGCATTCCTGCAGAAAACCTTTATTATAGTCTATCATTGTAATATATTTAAGTATCCTGAGGAATTCCAACTTGCAAATTTGCATGTTAGCCTGTGCCTGAGTAGAGCAGAGTTACTAGAATATGTTCCTGTACTGCTTATCCTAAAAGGCTTTTAGTCATTACCATTAATAGTGATGTTACAATTTAGGCCCTGGTGGTAATTTTTAAGTGTTTTTCAGACAAGTATTTTGGTATCCTGCATGGAAGGTAAAGGGCAGTTGCTGCAGCCTGCTCTGCAATGGGAAGGCACCACCAGTCCTTACCCGGAGTAGGATTACATGGTATAGCTGCCCGAGTTAGCAGGAGGCAGGACTCAAGGGGTGGAGGCCTGAAGGGATGCTTCCTGGAAGGACCAGCACATTTCTGTGAATGTTGCCATTCGCTGAGGAAAGTGCCAGTGTTTGTAATTGTGGAGCCACCTGATGATGCTCTTTGCAGACAATGTTTTCTCTAGATCTCGTGTTTGATGAAAAGGGCAGTCTGCTGTCTTGATCACATTACCGGATTTATGTAGGCAAGGTCTGTGTGCCTGTGAGGAGTCCTGCAGAGCCCAGCAGAGGTCTGAGAGGTTTGGGGTTTGGGTGGGAGCGTGGACAGAGGGTCCTGCTGGACAAGGGCGCCGCTGCAGCTGGGCGGGGGTACGCGTGGGTGCATGTCATGCCTGTGGAAATAGGGGCCTCAAGCTTGCTCGGCGCATTTTGCTTGAACTTGCTAAAATAACTTGATCTCAAAAATGAGACCAAGCATGAAGAATTTCAGTCTTTGAAGAAGCTGTGAAAATGTGAAGTGGAAGGTGAGGTGGGAATGCTTTGAAAGGTGGTTTATGTAAGTAACACAAGTTGTAGTATGCTTCTACCTTGACCTGTCAGCAGTCCGTACACAACATACGTGCTTAAGCCCATTATGCCAAGTATAAACACAACTGTCAAAAGGGAGAAATATGCTACTGGGGAGTTTACTGCATGTTTTTATTAGTGAACTATATAAAATTAAGGGAGAAAAGCTATAATAGGAGCAAGCTTTATGCTATATTTATAAAATTACAGAATTTATATTTTGTTTTCTAAATTATGCCTGGTAAGGTGTAACATATAAACATGTTTCACTGAAAATCTAGTTCACTGATGGGTTCTTCTTTAGTAAACTTTATGATCAGCAAGGAAGTATAAAACTGAAGGGAAATACATGTCTTCTGGTCTGAATTAGTCACTGACATGGTCTTTTCTATTATAGTATTTGAAGCGGGAGGAGTGCTTTAAATGCTTTAACCCATTTAACCTTAATTGCTCAGTTTTAATAGACATTTGCTAACTAAAGGAACCAAATTACAGCTTGAATTAGGCCTTACTAATCTTAATTAAAAGCTCTACTTTATAATCGGAAACAGCCTATGTTTAAAACAGTAAGCCTTTCTTAAATGGCTTATTTTAAAATGCTAAGGCCCTTTTGATAATAATTGTTCAGACTGAATACGGGTAACCATTATTCTCCTTATATTGCACTTAATTAAAAATATCTCCTCCATGTGGTTTTGTGCCTTCTGCTGGCTGTAAAATTGTTTGACTGGTGGGGGGTGGGATTACTTTACTTTTCCTGTGGTAATTTGAAAACATATTGCTGCCCCTTGTTTTAAAAGTTTTCTGGGGTCACAAGTTACAAAATTAACATGTGAATCAGTACAAACATTAGCTTCCTGCATTTCTCTGTCCTCAAGTGAGCGCTTGTCAGTCACTTCAATTAATTGTTATATTAGGCATATAATTACAACCATTAATAATACATCCTATAATCCATTGAGTTTAACTTTTCAGTTGTGCTCAGACAGTTGATTTGGGGCTTTACGTTGCACTCCGTCCAGAGACCTGACTTCCAGTAAAAATAAAGACTGTTCTATTGGGAGGGAAGCCCTGGCTCTATCTGTTGAGCATTTGTTATACTGGTAGAGTTTCTGTTCGTTTCTGTCCAGTACAGATCTCAGTAGTACAGAGCTTTGCACCTCAGCATTTCACCTGCTTTCCCTTTACAGTTGACGGAGAGAAATAGGAATTTCCTGAAGTCAGTTTGCCTTGTATTACTGGAGATAAAACCAAGTCAGGTAAATCATGCCCCGTAAATAACGTTCTCTTTCTAACACAGATGTGGACATCTACAATGTGGGCATGTGAAGTTGGGTGAGGCGTCTCTGGGCCAAAGAGCCCCTGCAGCTGTGATATTCAGAGTCCATTGAAATTAATGGAAAATATTCTGCACTTAATTGTGCTCTGAATTTAACCAGGACAGGGGATTTACACGCTGCCATATCATCATTTGAGCATTATGAAATTCATCCTCCCAGTCTGTTTTACATTTTTTTTATTCTTTAATTTAAAATAGGCCCCCACCTCTCCAGCACAGGCATATAGTTAAAAACAAAACAAAGCAACCCCCCACAACTTTATTTTAGGAAAAAGCTGGGTTTTTTAAAATTGTGTTTTCTTAGAACTCGGCCTTAAGATTTTTCTTGGTGCATCCTACTTAGAAAGCACTGCTAGGCTGTGTGATCATCCCTTTGTTTTAATTAAACTGCTTTTCATTCCAGTAGCTGAGTTGCCTGCTTGCATAAACAAAGTGTAAATTAAGAGTCCTTTACACTAAAGCCTGCTAGACCTTTATGTGCACTTAAGAGCAACTTTTCTGAAAAGTTACTTGTGCCAGTTATGGAGATGGACAGACCTTCCTGAATGTCAGTCTCATTTGCTTAGTTACCAGATCTTTGGAATACCCCTTAAGCCTTTTTTTTAGGATTTCTCCTTATTGTCCAGTTTGTTGTATGTTCTGTGCTGATGGAGTGAACAAAGCTCGTTAGATGTTACCCATTACGGGCAGGTAAAATCAGGGCTCTTTACAGTGGGTTCAAAGAACACTGGTCCCTACCTATGCTACATACCTATGTGTATTTATCTTTTAATACCAAAAGCCTGTAAACTGGCCAGAATAAGTTTGACTAAAGATCTGTCTAGCCTGATGTACAGTCTCTGACAGTGGCCGACAGTGGGTGCTGAGGATAGATTATAAAAAACGTGACATGGAAGAACGCAGCTAGAGGTGTAGAGACTTCTTGAGCCAGAAGTTTCATTCAAATCATCATGTTTGATGGCATCTTCAGAACAGAAATGGAAAACGAGTGTGTTTGCTTCCACAGGTGTTGTGCAGGACTCACAGCTGGTAGATGGGTGATTAGCCATGCTCAGTATACTGGAAAAGAATTGGGCAGGAACAGGTAATCGTATACACCTGTATATACTCTTTTTGGCCTCCCATCTACTGTTGTTTACCATGAGTGTCACATCACGTTTCCATGGCCAAACCCTACAAAACCAGATACTAGTTTTTGGCTGGGCAGCTAACAACATCTTCAGAATGACTGGCCTTCCCACTTCCCTCACAATGGGACTCGGTTGAGGAGTCTCAAGTCAGTTGTGAAAAATGAAGAGGTACTTTGAAAAGCTTGACCTCAGTATTTAACCTGATTTTACATGGTTATGTTGTTAAACCAGGTGCCAGGGATGACACCCATAACCCTGTTATTTCATTTTGAGCCTTTTACTGAGGATGCAGTCCTGTATTAATCATGGGTGAGTTAACTAGTCAGGCCTTGGTGTGCCCTGTTTTCAGTGGATAACCAGGGACGTTGTGATGTGTTCTCCCCTGGACTTCTGTTTATATGTCTTAGAAATACTATGAACGTACACCAGATAAAACCTTAAAAGAGGGATTGGCTAGAAAGATGGGAAGGAGGAAGGAAAAGCATGGGGAACTCATCAAGAACATTTCAGAAAGTGACTTCTCTAATCTCTAGTTTTATATTGGATGTACTGTCAAATTTTAAAAAACCCCACCCTAAACCGTTTATTGGGTTGTTAATCAAGTCTTTAGTCAAGAGATTGCTGCATTTTGCTTATCTGTGCATAATAAAATAGCATTGCTCCAAAAGGCACCTCATGAGAAATCATCTAAATGAGAGTATTGGGAATAACTCTCCAGGGCTACACAAATACTTATATAAACTCACCCACTTTTGTCCCTCTGCTATTGGGGAGGAGGGCAGTACAGTTAGACTGCCTGGCTTTGTGGTGCGTTCTGTCAAAATTCCATCGTTTGAATACTGCACAGAAGTTGTAGGCGTTCTTTGTTTTTCTCTACCTAACATTCTCCCCAACGTAACAAACAAATATAATTGCATAAAATTACCAAAGTAAAATTACCAGGCTATGAATATCAGCTCTCTTCAATTTTCAGCAAATGCCCATGTTACTATTTCCATATCTGCAGTTTCATTCCTTTTTCTCTGAATAGCATTAACAGTGCTGGAAGCTGCGTGTGCTTTCTGGTACAGGATATTTGAACACTGGAGCAGAAATGTCTAATTTCTTGGGAAAGCCAAGATTGTATGTTTGCTCTATCTTTCTTTCTTGTCCAAACATCAGATGTGAGCACTGCTTATAACTGAAAATATTTGATGAGTCACAGGTCAGCGATGGTGTTTTTCACATTTGAATTTTAGATTTCATCCTTACTACTTTTCCTGGATCTCCCTCGCTGTGAAATAGGTGTTTGTACAGCCCACCCTGGCTCATCCATCCCTCACCCCTGGGTGCCAGGCCCAGAGGAGCACGTAAGGTCATTCGTTCCTGTTCAGGGAGCCCCTGCTCTTGCTTGTTTCTCCAGTGGCCAAAGAGTCCAGGCAGTGTTTTGAGGAGTCTCTAAAGGGTAATAATGGAAAAGCTGATGGGTTCCAGGCTGGTGTTCACTATCTGTAGATCTGGGTCTCTCTGCTGGACAGTTGTTACACATCCACAGGTCAAAACCCAAAGGTTGCTTACCACTGTTTTTCAGGTTTTCTCTGTTATTACTTGTCTCTGGTGACAAATAGAGCTCTGGCTCACAGGCCAATTTCTGCGTGGCTTTTTAGAAGACTACGGAGAGCCTACATCATAACTGATAAACTCTCTTTGTGAATAATATTTTAGAATTGTCAGCATGTATTGGTAGGACAGGGTTCTTTGTTTCAGGAATAAAAAGCTTGAATCCAAAAATTACGTTAATTTAATATTTGTTTGAAAATAAAACCCTTTTACATTGATCTACTACAGCAGCATCTAGAGCTTCTTGTTGATACTGGCCAGAGCCATGCTTTCAGAAAATGGAAAATGTTCTGTCTGTACACTCAAACAAAATTACATGGCAGGTACTTCATACATTGTATATTGTGGAGATAGAATTGTTGTTAAGAAGCTGAGAGGCTCTGCCAGAATTCTGAGTTGTGCCGCAAAATTGCCAAATGTTTTGGCATCTTGAAAATAATTCCACATTTCATGACTGTGCAGTTCCCAAATCCACTGACTTCTCATTGAGATGGCTCTCAGAGCTGTGAACTGTTTCAGGCGGTGCTTTGTATGCACTCACATTTAGGGTATTATGTTTATTATCACAGGTTCAGTAAGATTTTACTGAAAGTTGAGATTCTGAAACACAGTTCTGTGACAAAGTGAATTTGTCATTGCAGGAACAAAATGTGACTTGATCATCTTCAACTCTCGCACAATAACAAAATCTGTAGCCTAGTAACTTTTTTACCTATAGAGTGCACAAAGCTGAAGGGTGCTGGACAAAAATGAGTTTGAGCATCTCTGCTCTCTGCTGTTCTCTGCAAACCGAAATGCTGGGAGGGCGTCACTGCAGAAAGGGGCTGCTGGGGGCTGTGTGAGACTGTCTGTGCTCGGGAACAGGTGACCAAACACCAGGCAGCGTTGGTTTCTTGGGCTCTGTAACTGTTGGGTCCGGCATTGTCAGGGCGCACAAATCCGTGGATCCCCGGTGTGTCGCGATTAGAAGCAGCCACACGACTTCAGCCAACGTTGCAATGAAAGGCAGCCCTGATTAGGTCCTTCGGGAACATCCAGCGATTCTCTGGTGGCAGCGTGTGTAATGGGGAGCTGCTCTGCTCCTGGGGGGGTCACAGCGCTCTGGTGCTCTCATGGGCCTTCTGGTGAGCTGGGAAAATCCACGTCTGATACCTGGCCCATGCAGAGTGGGGAGCCTGAGCAAGTAATGCAGGAAGCCCTGCGTTTTACAAATCCTACGTGATATAAATTACCTCCTATTAACACAACAGAGCACTTCTCAGGCAGGAGTCTGCAGTAGCCCAAGGACTACTGCTAAAGCACATGTGCAAAAAATAGCTTGGGAAGGTAAGCCTGCTGTCAGAAGATGGAAATTCACTGTACAAGGATTTGCAGCTCTGCTGGAAAATGTAGCAGTTCCTCATATCCGAGAGGGTTGAAAACCACTGCTCTGTAGCCTGTCAGGCTGCTTGTGGCCTTAGCTGTCTCAGCCTGAAACTGAAGTAGTGTTGATCTGCCAGGGACTAACAACACATGTGCAGTAGGATATCGAGAAATCTTCCATTTCACAGTATGTGATCTGCCACTGATTCGTTCTGAAACAAGCAAGAAGGAGTAGCCACCTTCTGTTCTCCCACATGAGGGGCCACAGAAAATAAGTTAATAGTCATCCACTGACAGGTAATAAGGAAATTTATTTCAGAATTGAAGCTTGGGATTGTTTCCTTTTGTCAGTGGACAGAAATTTAAAAGTTAAATGTAAAGGAGGGTTGGAGGTATGCAACCTAAGAATGAGGGAGATGCCTACAGGGGTTGCAAAAAAAAGTAAGTGAATGATGTCTGTATCGATGAGCTAGTTTCACTGTTTTAGATTGCTCCCTCAAAATTTTCAGATGCATGTTTCAATTTAAAGATCTAGGAATAACCTCCTGCCATGACCAACTGAAACGATAATCATTAGGATGCAGGCACACCAGTTGTGCTCGTAAGGCGCACGAAAATATTCTCCCATTAGATCTCCAAGAATTTGCAAGATTAGATGTGGAATCAAACATTTCTCATTATATTAAGAGGGAATGGTGGTGAAAATGGCTGTGACTTAGAAGCAGTGGGGAAAATGCTGTCAAATGTCATGTTTCACATTCATAACAACTTGTGAACAGGAAATCTCTCTGCTTGAGCTTGTCGGGCATGGCAGCTACTAAATAAAGGCAGACTCTAAAACTGTTCTGTGCTCTGCAGGTATCCATCTTTATTTGGGTATCTCACTTGCAGTTCAAAGAACTTGTAGCCAATCTGTTTAAATATCAATTAAGAAAAATGTCAAACCACAACAACCTCTAATCAAGGGTTCAAGATGCATAATGCAGGATAACAATAATTTTGGTTTTATCTAGAAAATTACTGCGTTAACCAGGAAGGGAGCTGGAAGGGTCCTGGATAGGTTTCCATTGTGCTGGCTGAGGTGGCAAATGCCACATAAGGATAATACTCTGGTATACGAATAGAAAATACATTGTTCCCCAGGGAGAGAAGTCTGCTTAATTTATTTTTTCCTTTAAATGACTGTAGCTGTCCAAAGGTTTTAGACTGCCAGAAGGTACTCTAGGTAAAAAATGCTATCTAAACCTGATGTTAATGCAGTAGCAAGACTTGTCAGTCAAGCTGTCAAAAACTCTGTAAGGTTCTAAATTAAGGGTGTTCCATGTCATTTATTTGATCTTCTCTCTGTTCCTGCTACCGTAAAGAGTATTTAAGTGGCTGGCAAATTGCACCAAGTGCATGCAGAATCTCAGCTTTCAGCTTCTGTGTTCTTTTTTTATATTTTAAAGTATTTTTTATTCCCCTGTACTTAAGTGATAACCGTCCATTGACAAAGTACCTGTACACTGAAGCGGTAATACCTGCCTTGAACTGCAGGTATCCTGAGAGAGTGAATCACAGGGGTAGAGTCTGTTGTCTGCTGTCAGCTTGATTGGCGTATCAATGTCCAGCCATTAAGAATGTTCTTCTAACTCCTTGTACCAGGAGTTTAAGCAAGGAGGGAAATGTGCAGGAAAGAGAACAGAGACAGGAAACTGAGGAAGGGAAGGTGAATTTAAGAAAAATATAAGGAAGGGAGTCTCCAGAGACCATGTTTCTTATCAGTGAATGAAGAATGTGACGGTCATTCGCCAAAAATGTAAAATATAATCATTCAGCTACTGCAGAAAGTTTGGATTTTCACAATCTATTGCCTTGTTTCATTTAACAATATGTGAGCTGGATCAGCTGAATTCTGCTTACCTCACTGGGTGCTTGACACTGTCCGGCCAGTAGAGCCTTTAAATGTGATTCTTTAGCTCTCCCTTTGTATGATAAACAGTATTTGAAGATCATGAACTACAACCTGCAGAATGACAAGTGTTAAGCACACCAATGTCTTCTACAGCTGATAAACTCAGAAGCTGATGTATGCAGTTGCCTCTTAGAGCAGTACTTGTGTGTCTGAAGGCTTGTCTGTTTTTCCCCAGCAGTGAAGGCGGCTCTGACAAGGCCATCCTTACTCTGTGCAACTTGACAATTTGATTCACACTTGCTGTGATCGGTGTAATAATAGGCGACAATTTCAGACACAGGACAAAATAAGGATCTACAATAGGTGTCTCTGCTTTCTCTAAAATTAGGAGATAATAACTGTGGTCAGAGAAAAAAACAAATAGAAAGTAAAAAAGTCCCATCCTACAGCCAGTGATAAACTGGTTGAGGTCTAATCTGCCTTGCAAATATATCCTAAATGTTTTCAGGCAAGATAGTTCTAAATATGATGCTGTTCACGCTTTATATGTGCTGTTGAACCAGCTGGACATACCTCTACGTAGTTTGGTTGGTATTCCATTTCCCCCCTCTTCTTTCAGACCAGTACTTCAACAAGAAATAAAGCATGATGAACTTTGTGCTCAGCCATCACAGAAGAAAAGGAAACAAATAAAACTGCTACAGAGTACTTGGTGTTTTCTGGAAACTGTATGAAATGGCTTCCAGAAAAACACCCCAACAATACCACAGACTGCATCCAAATCATCTCCAATAAGTTGGCATGGCATTTTCATTTTACTGCTGTTTTAATCCTGGAAAACAGGGGTATATGACATTTTTGAAGGAAGTTGTAAAATTAAATTTTATTTTTTTTCTTTGTGTATGCACTAATGGGAAAAACATTGGAGGGGCCGTACCCATAGTGGAAAGGCTCTTGAGGGATTTACACTGAAAAAAACCTCATGCTAGACAACCCGTTGTACCTGTTCTTTCTCCTTTCTCCACTGAAAAACATCAGGCTGCTTTTTCTGATTTTTACCCTATTCCCAGCCTACTCACCCTTGACCTTGGCTCTCAGAGTAGTCCTAATGGCTATCAAATTTTACAGTTTTCTTGGGCACAAGCATCTTGAAAATATCATGACAACTTGAAAGCTGTAAAAACTGCACTGTGTGTCCTCTGATTAGATCGTAACATTCCCAAAGTCACAGCATCTAAAAAAATAAAAGATGTTAACATTTACGAGTCAAAAAATAAAGTATCTCAGGAAGAACCAGATGTAACAAATGATAGATTTGAATTTGTTTTCTCTTGTAGAAAAAGTGACTTGCGAAGCTTTTAATGGGAAGGGATTTTCAGAATCAGACTTCACTCTGAGATGAACGCCAAGGTTTTGTTTGGAGTAGAAAAAAATGGAATGAATCTTGATATGTCAGTATTTTCTTCATCAGACTTAGACTTGGAGTAGGCACCGAGTTCTGCTGTCACAAAACTCAGAGGGAAGCGGTATTTCAGCAGGGCAGGTTGAGTGGAATTGATAACATTTTCCCAGCTAGTTCTTCATACATCTAGCTGGGTCAGCTCTTGCAAATTTTAAGAGCAGAGCTGAGCAGACTTCAAATAATTTTGAACATGTGGAAATGTGCTGATGCTAAACTCCTCTTGAGAATATAACCATTTTAGTATTCTTGCTCAGGTTGAATGCTTTCCAGAGAGCTGAACTTTTGGCAAATTTGGCCTGCACTCTAACCAGAATGGTCTCTAACCTACGTGTGAGCTTTTTTCCTGGTCTTTGGATCTGGAGCTGGTTGCAACATGATATGAGAAACACAAACGCCATAGGTTCAGTTATCCCGTGGGTGTGTATAGCTGTGGAAAGTATATTCAATCTGGAATCTGCCAAAGAAGCAGAGTATATAGAAATATTCCCATGTTGGTTTTATTTATTTTAATGGCTTTTACAGTCCCCAAATCCAGTCATTAAAAAGAGTAAGATGCTGATCTGATTATGATCCAGGACTTGAACTTGCTTGGATTCTTGTCGGTGTGCACGTCCCCTCACTACTGCCAGCCTCCATAGAAGTAAAGTCCTGGTGTTGGCTCTGCACTGCTGCTTGTTCCGAATGGAAGTGGGAATAAGAAATTTAAGTGCTGATCCTGTCTGGCATATCTCTTTACTGTGAGTCCCAGGAAATGTGTCTTCCTGGCTCCATGAGGCCAGTGGCAAAAAAGCCTCTTGACTTTTGTGGGATTGGGATTTCACTTCAGGGCATTTCACCTTTGGATATTACAAGGTCACTTCTTTCCCAAGCATCTGAGATCAAGGTTGCATAAAATTATGCAGTGGTGAAAACAGCTCTGTTCATACTGTGGCTCTATTCTTAACTGGGTAGGATTTGGAACCCAGGGTGGGGCTTTTCTCCTGTATTTGTCTGTGGAAATGAGGATAATGCGTTGTGATCAAAACCCAGTAAAGAATCAGTAAAATTTTTTTTTGAAAGCCTTTGAGAGAAGCCATAAAAGTGCAAAATATTACCACATGGAAATATGTGTTCCAGCATTTTGCAATGTCCTTTGCTGCATACCAGTTCTGGATAAGCAGGCAACATGCTGCAATTGCAGAACTGTAGTATGACTTTTATTGGCAGAAGACGACTGATAATAGAGAATTCTGCAAGTGGTACACTTTGTCCTCTGTAGGGGACTAGCAGCAACCTCTCAGGGAGCAGGAAGGTAAAAACAGTTTCTTTGTCGGCAAGTTTGTAAGGAAAATGTTATTTACTGTCTCCATAATGCCTCTTTGGCAGTATTTTGTTTAAAGCAGCTAGATAAATAGATAAAGATGAACACCAAAATATTTTTCTCTTCAGATACTGAATAAATATGTGGATTTATCCATCAATATATACTTACAAAGACTTTATTATTTGTTTTTCTAGCTATTTTATGGATCCAGTTCCTTTAGGAAATATTCCACATCTGCATAATATACCTGTGTGCTAAGTTTTGTTTGTGGATCTCTAGATTAGAAGAAATTGATGTGGGCAGACAGCTTCCTTTGGCTATGGATTGTAAAATGTCCAAGCACATAAATTACTCCTTTCAAAGTCAATTGAAATTTGTGTTTACTAAATTAACTCCAGATCTTCCCCTTACATTAGTAGTCAAGAAATACTTTAAAGTGAACGCAAATTTTACCCAATCCTACTCCTGTTTTGAACATCTTCTGTTGCATTGTGAGTGTTGGGATCTGTGGCCTGGACAGACGTCAAGATAAAGGTTGTGCCAATGCACTTTCCCATTTTCTATAGAATCTGTGTATTCGAAGACTAAAAGCTGAGTTTGGCTCATTGACTTTCAGGCCTCAGCCATTCTTCCTTTTGCATGTTAATAGCCATAAGGCTTCTGTGACAGTTTAGCTGTGACACTCATCCAAAATTCATCAACTCCATGCAGACATTTGCCTTGATTTCAGTAGCTTTGCTCATAATGATCTGTAGCTGTGCTGACAAGTTTTGTTACATGTCTTGTAATGATTTTTGGACATTGGGGAACTTAATGAATGGCAACTGGTATAATGAAAAGTGGGAATGGATTTTGCTGGAGGTAGATCTTGTACTTTCCTGGATTAAAGTCTGTGCCACCTTCTAGCAAAGATTGTTAGTGCTTGGAAAAGATGGTTAGCATGCTGAAAAAGTTTAGGCAAAAGGGGAACTAGCGTTTTCCTCACTCTGTTTTACGTTTGGTTTGTCTTTTGGACATTAGTTATTGCATGCTGATGTGTCTTCTCTGCTGAAACATCTGAAATACTGTGATACTGGAAGCAGAAGATATCGGTTCTTGTTTTATTTTCAACGTTTCTTAAGTCTTGTTGTATGTGCTCCTGGAAGAGCTGCTTCTCTGCAGGGTGGCCCTGTGAGACTTCTGAGAGTGCCATCCCTTTGTTGCAGAACACAAATGAAATCGGTTTCTGGGATGGCGTCGGTTGCACCCGTAATAACGAAAGAAGCTTTAACCCCCATATGTAAAAGGTACATACGGGTCCCCTCAGACTAAAAACAATTAGGTCCCTTCAAGAAGACAACTTCCAATTGTTTTCCTGTAACTGCAATACAGTGATTGTAAATGACAGCACTGCCTCATGGTAACAAATGCTCAGGTTGTCTCAGATACTTGTCCAGGTTTTTAAAAAAAAGTTCTCGGATGCTTATATAATAGTTGCAGTCTCGTACAGTACGTACTCATTAAGGAACACCACTGCTCAGTGAGGAGGGCAGCGGCAGAGCATGGCAGTGCTGTGCTCCCTGGGGCTGCTGAGTTATTTCCAGGCTGGAACAAAAAGATTCACTTGTGCTTTCCCGAAGGAATTAGGATGTTCCCAAGCTTCTTTCACCTTGGCAAATAGCTGAACCAGTACAGTTACTAGTACACCCAAGTAAGCAAGGTTCTTTTTATCTCTCTTTTCCTGATAATATTTTCCCTTAGAACGTTTGAAACAAGCAGTGGATTTTGGACATTTCCCAAACCAATTCCAGAAAGAGATGGTCAGAATTATCTCACCGACAGCTGAGGATGTGGTTGCATACATCCAGCCCTGGCACTGGGAGCTGCTGGCTCATTTCAACACAGTAAGCCCAAATAGGTTCTTGGCAGACAATGCAATTATTATAAATGGCCCTATGCCTTCTCTAATCATTCTGGTGCTTTTTTTTTTTTTTTTTTTTTTCCCCAGGGCTCCTGTAATTGCTGGCATTGTAATACTGTATGAAATGAATTCCTCTTAGAGAGGAAACTGCAGTACTTTAAGGTGTTTTCTTCACTAAACACCCCAAAAGTTGCATGTCTGCACAGCCAGAATTTACTGCAGTGAAAACTTTGTTGATATTTTGCCAGTGTTTCCCATTCAGGTTTCCTATTGAGAGCTGGACTCCAGTAAACCTTGCTAATTCAATAGTGTGTGCACCTGCATCCAGCCCAGCAATAGCAATTTTGTGGTCGGGTGGCAACATTTCTCTGTTTGTCTTGTTTCATTTTTGTGTTACAGTAATTCCTTCATGGTGAAAGACAATATTAAATGATCAAATGCTAAAAATGTTAAGGGTAGTTGCAGCTACAAAATGAATGGGAAGAGTTAACTTTCTGAGTTAGAGGTGTTTGGAGTCAAGAGTTTGATTAACACCCGATTCTATCAATTACAGGAAAAAAAGAATAATAGGATATGACCTAACGAAAAGGAAAAGAACAGTGCTGGCCCCTGCAAATTTTGAGTTTTACAGTAGATAAAACTAAGAGCAAGCCTGCAGGTTTTCTGTGTTTGAATGTACTCCTATTGCTTTTATCTCTTTATTAAGCTTACTAAGGAAGCCATATCCTGCCATGTCAGATGTAATATTCTGCCTGTAAATTACAGTTGTTCAGCACTTTCACTGAGGCATTCTGTAAAGACTGTCCTCCACCAGGTATCTGAGGAGAGAAGCTGGGGTGGTGTTCATGCTGTTTGCAGGCACGTTGTCTGCTTTTCTCATGATGCAGCTGGAGCTTGAAAGAAGTTCAACATTAGGACTTTGCAGGCTTTGTGCATGCTTTTGGTGGGGTTTTTTGTTTGGTTGGTTTTGTTTTAAAAAATAGCGTTAAATTCACCAGTCTTTATCCCCTTGGTGTTTTACTAGCAATACTGGAGATAGAAATTCCAGCCAGCCTGCCAGGTAAAGTCTCTTAAATAGCAATGTGGTTTTGGAGGGGAAAGAAACACCAAAAAACCCACAACATGGCTCTTAAAAATAGGTAGAATGTTTGGCTCCACTCCTAGTTTTGTACAGCTCTCTTGGGGTACAAAAGGGTGAAGTAATCTTCTAGTCCTTTTGCAAAATTTAATGTATCTGGAACTTCTTGAAAGAGAGATACGAAAAGAATCTGTTCCTTTTGTTACTTTTCTGGTTTATGTATCTGTTCAATTACCCTTTCTGGAACTTAAGTATTTGTCTTACATCAGCACCTTGTACTGCTAATCACAGTACAGCTTTTTAGAAATAAGTATTATAGAAGGAGTAGACATTCAGAAGGCTTCGCATTTCTTTGTTTTTTGTCCCTTTTGAAGGCTCTCCCATCACTTACTTAAACAAATAGTCCTATTTGATTCATTGTTTGAAAAAAGAGAATGAATTGATCAGCCCTGGGCAGTCTGATGCTGAGTAACAGAACAACTGATAACACTTTCTTCTGAAGAAACTCGGTGCTGGAAAAAGGAACAAATCTTGTAATTAAATTACCATTTTTTCTTGAGTGTCCTGAAGGAATGCCCGACACGCCTGACATCAAAATCATGTTACATGCTTTTTGATTATTGACTTGGCCTGTTAAAACATGGCCTTACTGTAGAGCTCTATTTTCATCCCTGTAGCCTGGGAATGATAGGAAGTTTCTGGAAATATTCAGGGTTATGGAAGCTGCAGATATCTGCTAAGTGGAAACCTCCCTGGAACACTTTGGCTGTGTGCACCCAGGCGCTGCGGGCTGTCTAAAGAAGAGTGGCTTCTTGGGGACTTCCCCCTGCCAGCCTGCAGCTGTGTTCAGCATGAGCCCAATATGCAGTAGTCGATGTGCTGGTTATTGTTTTCAGGAAAGATCAGAGACGGATCTTTTTCTTGTCATACTGGACTCTGGAAGGTAGAGCACATCCCCAAGCTGTGCTGACTCTGCACCTGTACAACTAATGGATGGAAATCATTAGCAAAGGATGGGAATTTTCTGAAAGAGAGCAGTGGTTGAAAGACTAGGAAGTTTACCTTTAAGCACCAGGTCGTATTTTTGTTAGGAAGATCCTTTCTCCAGCTTATTTCCAGCGTTTTTGTGGTGCTGAGTGCTGAGTTACAGAAAAGCTAACTGGCTTTGCAGATACAGCCAAAGCTGTAGTTCCGGTTTCCAGCTGCTGAGGAGATTGTAGAAGGGAGGCATCAGAGCTGTTGGAGGGAAGTGGATGGAGACTTGGGCTATTCTGAGTTTAAGGTATGTTTCTGAGGGGCTGACCTGAGGGGGAAGGCTTGCAAAAACACTTGGGAGAAGTCTGTCCCCACTCTGACAGATCAAACCTCTTGGAGGAGTGTGCAAGGAGGGACAAACCGAGCCTGACTCAATCCGAGGGCCAGGAATGCTGAAGGTGTTGAGCGGCTGAGTCTGAGCTGGCTCTTCAGAAGAACCTGGTTTTACCAAACTACCTTGCTGCCTTGGGATTGCAGCTGAGTATGATACCAGGCAGCAAAGCTTTTCCTGCAGTACTTTAAAAAAAAAAAAAAGGCTGTGTGAATGTGAACCTAGTTCAGAAGAAATAGTCCAGCCACCTCGGCAATGGAAGGCACGTTTGAAATGTACAGCCAGGATAGCCCTGATGTAATAACAGGTGATTTTCGAACAAGATGATTATCCGTTTATCATGCACTGTGTCACTTAGGGCCAGTAGCTGGGGTTTTTGGTCTAGTGTACCACAGGTTTAGAGCTGATCGTTATCAAGCTGTGAGGCTGACTGCAATGGTTTGTGTATTTTCAGTTGGTTGATGTGCACCACTGAATGATTCCAGCAGTGACTGTGCTGCTGACGTTCCATGTATGATCCAAGATACAATCTGTAAAAAGAAGAAAGTTTTCACTTTCTAGAATGAGTGAAGAAGCGATTTTTTTTGTATGAGGGAGAGAGGATCATAACAGGATTGTTTGTAGTTGAAGCAGAATGCATCTCTCTTACCATTCATGGTACTCTTCCGGACAGCAGCCAGTGTACAAAAAAAAAAAATTCTAGAGTACCTTCTAAGAAAAAAATGTTGGATGACTTGTTGCTGTACATGAATTAATACAGAAAATTATAATAGGGCTTATGTTGTGGGGGAGGTGGAAGAGACAGACAAAACCATACCAAGTTATCAATAGTAACTTCATAATGCTCAGGGCACTGTGACAGCTATTTCAGCAATAGTGTTTTTCAAGGTTTATTGTACAGCACTACAGCTTTATGTATTGTCAGGAATATACCAGATCTTCCTTGTTCTAAGACACCTTTTTGTGAAACAAGGCATACTTTTCTCTTGTCTTATGCCATATTAATAGCATGTTTCAGATAGTTGTTTGTTATAACAAAGTCAAGGGTTTAACTCAGTGCTTGATTATTTTAAAGACAGAAAACAAAACCTGTATTTTAAATATAAAAATTGTAGTGAAATCAGGTGTTTCTTTTTAATTTTTGACAACATAGCATTGTTTACTGTGATGATACTACAATTATTTTGGGAAGGAATTTTCTATACATTGGCTTGCTGCTTTTCAGTCCTATATGACCCTGATGTATTGAGTCAGTATTTCCCTGAGCCAGCTGTTGGATGAAATCCTCAATACAAGTATATAGGAAGATTAGAACATGCCTATATTCAAAGACCGTGCCTGGTTGGAGAAGTTTTTCTGTGTTCTTAGTATTCTCTTTTTACAAAAGTTTCTTCTTCCTCCTCTTGTGTTTTAGATATCGACGAGTGTGAAAATGACTTCTACAACGGGGGTTGTGTCCATGAGTGTATCAACATTCCAGGCAACTACAGGTGTACATGCTACGATGGGTTCATGTTAGCACACGATGGCCACAACTGTCTTGGTGAGTAGGACATGCTGGCAAGGGAGTTTCGTTTCATGGCTGCGGTAAGGAGGCCTGATCTGCTTGCTGCGGTTTGTCATCTGGTATATTGTCAGTAAAGACTTGATCCAGATCACACTGAATAAATTCAAACCTGTCTGTTGACTCCAGTGTGGTTTAGACCACACCCTTAAAGTTGGTAGTTGGCACTTGTAATCCTAACACACTCAAATCAGTTTGCCCATCTTTAACATTGCTAAAAAACCCCTGACCTCCAAAGCCTGTTCTGGATGTTTGGGCTTCTTTTTCAAGAAAAGTAATCTGTCCCATCCACTTAAATATATTTTGTCTGTTTCTTCCAACTTTTGTAATTCCAGTCATATCTTTAGAGCTCCCCCTCCCCCTTTTTCCCTTGTAGGGTAACATAGTACTAGGATATGCTGTATGAACATAAATTACAGGATGTTAAAAGTGCAAGTGTGGTGAGGGAATACTTGGGCAATAAAACAGGGCAGAAGAAACACTTATCAGTAATAGCTGTTTACAAAGGGGAGGGACACAGTCCACAAACTGTACAAAGCCACGTTCGGAGCAGGATCTTAATTGATTCAGCAGTCTGAGAATTTGGGAATCTGTTCTTTTGATTCATGTCCATTGTTCTGGTTTAAATAGGTTGGGTTTATGCTATAAGCTAAAATATGTTTTGGTTTGAAATTTCTTCACACAGATTACCTGGAAATGAACTTTGACTGCTATGTCCAGGTTCCCAGATTCCCATACTTGCTTACTTGGCAGTCATTTTAGCTAAACCCTAGTGCCTAGGGACTACCTTTCTCAGTATTCCCCGTATAAATGCAATGACCAGTGTTTTCCACAGTCACAAATTCATTTAGAGGTGATGTTTATAAAACAGTGTGGAAAAGGGGTATTTTTTTTCTGTGTCATGCAGCACCTTTACTTTGGTAAAAACTGAGATTCTTTGCAATGAAAGTCAAGAAATCAGGTAGTGAACCAGAAATAAAGTCCAGTAACACCAGTCTGCACTCACTGAAGCTATGAAACAACTAGAATTTCTGAGCAAGGATTTGGTTAGCCTTCCAGCGGATGTATTGCCTACTGCGTTCATTTTCAAATGGACTAATATTTATTCAGATGGACTATATATCCTGACCATTGACAGGCTTTTGACTCAAACTTCCAAATTTCATTTGTTCTAGAACAGACCGAATAGACTTATTCACCTCAACCTGAGGTGGTCAAATGATTAATTGTGCAAGAGGTATTTCTTATACAAAGAGCAGCCAGCCATTCATTTAAAAAAAGAAAGAAAAACTATGTATACTAACGTTCATAAATATCTCTTAATAAAACAGGACACAAACATAATCAAATAGTTCAGCTGTTTGGAATTCAAATAACTGTGCACGTACATTGTTTCAATCAGCTTGCTATTTTCAACTTTGTTTTCAAATGATTCCCACAGTAGTCGGGAAAGCAGGTTGGCAAGTATGAACAGCAAAAGGAGTGGCCTGAGAAAGGATAAACCGCTCAGGAGATCTGTGGGATTTTTTTTGACCCCTGCTGTCTGTGGTGTTGCTCTCTGGTCATGGAACATAGAGGCGGGATCTACAGAGATAGCCAAATTACTCATTTTCTTTTCATTAGTTTCTGTTCAGTCACTTGGGGGTTTTTGGGGGGAAAAAAAAAGGCCTACAGTAGTAGAAACAGGTGGCTGGGGCTGAATGTGTTGATCCAAAGCTTGCCAAGAGATCTTCCGGGTTTTTTAGCATCGGTGTCTGTCCATATTCATGGTCTACTCTGAGCTGGCTTTTTGTGTTACCCCAAAAACATTAGGAACCATGTTGCTTCTAGAAGAGGGTCAGTGAGCAGATGAGTGGGAATAATAGCAAAGGGCTCCCTTTCTCCCATTGTGGAACTTTAGGACACTGGAAGAGGTTGCAGTGGCCTTTCTAATTTGAGATCACGGACTGGGGAGGTTTCTGTTCCTCCAGTGCAGATTGAATATTTGCAACTCATGAATGGTCTTTGACATGTCTCTGTAAAACAGCTGCTTTTACTTAGAGGCACTGAAAAGGGAATCAAGGCACATTCCTCTTTCGTCCTTCTTTAAAATTTGAGCGAGTTTACCGAAGACAAAAGTGTCTGGTTGTGAGGTCTCGGACTGCAGTTTGTAGTCCTGGCAGTGCCCATGCAAATCTTGCTGTGGCTGCCTGTTGTGTGCAAAGTCAGTTTTGGGGCACCATTGCTGGGAAAGAAAAAACTTCATTTTCCTGTCACCATTTGGTCCCTAGCTGGTTGCTGCTGTTCTCAGCTGTCCTGGCTGCTGGGATAGCCTCTTTGTGCCCGTTAGCACAGGGTCAGTTCTGGAAAGGGAGACAGTCTCTAGTCTCTTCCGTTCTGGACTAGTTGTGTTTGCCTTCACTTACGCTACCAGAAATGGGTAAATGCAGTTGGCTGTTTTTAAGAGGATGCAGTGAGGTTTCCAATCAAAACCAAACCTTGTATTTGCACATGGTTAAATCAGGATTTCTGTAACCTTTTGGGAAATTTTCCCAGCATGTAAAACTTGGTTAATTTATTCCAAAGATTTTTTTTTTTTTCCCCATGAGGAAATAGGCACTGAAAGGAATTAAAGTTTTGATGAGTCCACTGGTTTCCACCTGTTCTTGCCCTTTTTTCCCCCCCCCCCCTCCTCACCCTCCCTCCCCAACCTCTATAGGACTTTCAGAACTGTCAAAATGAAGATTGCTAGTTAGGCAGCATATCTTACATTCTATGTATCAAGTTCATGTTCCCATTAGAAAAGGAATGTCATGTTTGATCAGCATGCTGAAATTAAGTCTGTTTTCACATTAAGTAAGGCTGTTGTGAATCTTGTAGAGAATTGTGTCATTTCCATGAAATTTGTAGATAAGCCTATAAAAGTCATGGTAGGTTGATTTTTGAAAAGCCCACCTGAACCGTCTTCTCGTACAGCACCATGGATGTGTATATGCTTGGACAGAAGATTTCCTAGAAGTGACCCAACATCAGACTACCCTGTTCCTACTTCTGCCTCATCCTTTGGCCTTCCGGGCATTATTGTTGGGGTCCATTTTGTCAGCACACAGGGAGCCAGGCAGCAAGAGACCTTAGGGGCCGATATGACTGCCTGAATATAGGAGCCTCATGACAGTGAGAACACCCTGGAGCTGGGAGATGTAACATGAGATCATAGAATCATACAGTAGCTCAAGTTGGAAGGGACCCGTAAGGATCATCGAGTCTAGAGACCTACAGAAGTAGATCTGGAGTGTGAGACGGCGGCTAGATGCAATAACATTAGGAGTCTAAACTGGCATCTGACTCCGATGTTTAGAGAGCTGAATTGCTCTCTCAGTGACTTGAGCTGCCTTTTATCACACACACATCACCTGAGGTGTTGTCTGGTGATTTCAGATAGAAGGCCCAGGGATGGGACCCCGTGGGGGTGCACTGAGAGTCCTGTAGGCCATCTCTAGGAAGCAGGTTGTAACGGACGAGACTGTTATATCAGGGTTTCTGCATCTCTTGCTTGACTGAAGCCTATGCAAAATCTTAAGCCATCTCTTCTTGTCAGGGTTTATGTTCCTTTTTAAACGATCACTGGATGTCTTCCTAGTAACATCAGTATAGCATGATTAAAATCTTCTTTATAAATAGAAAACGTGGAGTATTCACAACTAATTAGATCAGATACAGTTGACAGGTTAAGTGTTTTTTCCTGAATTCTTGTTTTGACATTTCTTTCTTTCTAATCAAGTGAAATTTCTTATTTATTTATTTGTTGGGAGGTGGTGTTTGGTTAAGAATTCATGGTTAAAATTTGTACTGGAAAATGTCCAAAATTGTCCTCAGGGGAACTCAACTTGCTCTCTATTTGACATTTTTATTGAGGAATTTCTCAAACATAACGTGAAATGACACCACTGGGAATTCAAACTATGATGAGATCCTTGTCTGGCTAAAAATAATTTATTTTAGCACTGTAATCACTTGAAATAGCAGCAGTTCTTTCTCAAAATGGCTCTAAATTCTGCTCAGTGCATGCAAGACTAATATTTGGTCTCATGCAATAGGTTTTTCTTTATCCTTCGTTTGAAACCAGTCATGAAATATGTTCTCCCCTCTCATATATGAAATACTAGTCTGGGGTTTTTTATAAGCAATTAGCTCACAGGTCCAGATGTTCTTTTCTGTTTGATCATTTTTTTCTCTATGATCTTACTGATAAATTGATTTTTTTTTCCCTCTTTGTGTCTTTCACAAATTGAGGCACGCTATCAATTTTCATTGTCTCTTACTTTAGGAGAGATGATGGCATACCTGATCATCCTTCCTGTTAGTGCCAAACACTTAACCCATCTCATTTGTAGTAAATCAGAGTCTGTTTGCAGGTATCTGGTAAAATCTGTGAATCTGTACTACAGAGTATCAATGGTAAGACTTAGGCCTTTAAAACTGGTTATTCAAAATGTACTTCCTGCTCTGATTCAGCATGACACTTACAGGTGTTCCTAGTCTGCCTAGTTTTTTTCACTTTCTTGGTTGAATACTAAGTAAGAAGACTGGGCTTTTGCATATGTGTGAGTGCACTGTTGATTTGAGGCCTCTTTGGCAGTTGAGTATACTTGTGCTTTGGGAGGCTTTCAGCAGATAGCAGAGGAGGTGGATTGAGCCTGCTGGTGTCAGCCTGGGTGTTGCACAAAGTGAGGTACGCGATGGATGGGGCTGCCATGGAGGAGGCTTGAGAATTTGTCTTCCTTTCTGGTGAGAATTTCAGGGGAGCTTGGGATAGCTGCCACTATGGTGACTCTGGAATGTACCCAGGAGGGTAAAAGAGAATTTCCTCGGTTATTTAGTTGACTTTCAAGCTATTGGAATAAGCATTGTCATATGGAAAGAAACCCTGTACTCCTCCTTCAGCAGTAAGGCTTCAGCTGGTGAGGACTGTTTGGTTTAGGGCACTGCACTTGGATGGAACCAAAAGAGAGTGAGAATAATGAGTAATCTAGAAAACGTAGAATCGTAGAATGTCTTGAGTTGGAAGGGACCCATAAGGATCATGAAGTCTAACATGGCTAATGCCAGAAGAATGAAAGAAAATGTATAGTTTTCTTCTAGGGAAGAGAAGATGAAAAAGAAGACACAATAGTCATCAAATCCAAAAAAGACTGCGTGAAGAATTAGATTTTTCCTGTTTTGTTGTATCCCTGAGCAGAAGTGAATGAGGTAGTGCAGTAGTATTTGGTTACCCCACTTGGGAAATTCAGAAGAAGTGTTGAATTATTTTTCCTTTCTCCTGAAGGACTCTCCTATGGAATGCCATAACCTTACACTAATCTCCTACTGTGTAAAGATGTGGCTTCCTGGGAGGGTATTATGTGCTGTGTCAGTCTGAAGCATCACCAAAGAGAGTTCTGAAGCTTATCATGGATTACTAAACCTTGGGATTTATCCAGGAAAAGCTTGCTAGGAACCTTGCTGAAAGCAGTTCTTGCTGGTATTCCTGACTAAGTCTTACAAATTTATTCAGCATCTGCAAATAGGAAGTGGAAGGGTGTGCCATAACTATTTGGATCAGAAAGCGGAGAGCCTTGCTTCGCAAAATTTCCTTGCCAAAGGGCTGGCGTGTCAGCTGATACCCCAGCTGTTCCAACCCTTCGGGAACTTACCTGCCTCTGATCAGAATGCGAAAAAATGGGGAATGAAGAGTGTGCAAGAAAAATAGGTGGCAACAGAAGCTGACTGTCATTGGCTCTTGAGAAGACTATGTAATACCTCCTCCGCATTCTGCTCTTCTATCCTTTTTTCCTGGGGGCAGACTTTTGTACATACAGTTAGGGAATTCTTCCAATAAAACCAACACAAATCATTGTTTTCTGTTTGTCAAACCAAATCTGGGTGTGACAAATACTTCAGGTTAAAGAATGGAATTGCATGGAGTGATGATTTTCTTTTGCTTATCTATTCAGATGTATCTGAATAGCTGTGAAGTGCTACTCTTCTCTCTGTTTTGTGTGGTGTTGGGTTTTTTTATTTTTTTTTATTTTTCCCCCAGCTCTGATTTGTGATAGTTCCTTTTTAATAGGAAGGAAGCATGGCTTTTTTGCAAAAACACTTCTTGCTTCTAGGTTGCACTCAACTCTTCTTCCAAAGATTAGCATAGGTTTCATGAAGTCCTCTGCTCTTTATAATTTCCATAATTGCAAGTGTGCTCGAGAAGGTTGTAAATTCTTCTTAGAAACCATCAAAAAAGATACAAGAAGCATGAACAAAAAGTTTATTATAATGTATTCAGAGACATGTTTATTTTATTAGTAGGTTTTTCTGTGGTATTAATTGCTGTAATATAGGAACATAGGTGAACACCTTGTAAATACTGGTAGATTTGTCCTCAGAAAGTCCTGTAAGGAAAAGAAGTATAATTTTCATTGTTTTATAGATGAGGAACTAGGGCAAACGGATTAAGTTACTTCTCAGTCTTCTCACAGGATGTCTGGATGTCTGCAGCATAGCCAAGAATAGAATCCTTACCCTTCTGAATCCCAGCTTACATACTTTTATTTCAAATATTCTGTGTAACTTTGGTTGCTCTTACAGAAAAATAACAATTACCAAATTTGGACATTATAATATGGTATTTTGTATACAATTATCAATACAATACAATAATACAATTATCTTGTATGTCAGACCTCCTGAAAATAACTATAGAAGTAGGTTTTGATGATGCAGTATAGTTTATGTTTCTTCAGCAGTTAATTCTGTGTCTGACTGAGAAGAGTCCTGGGAAGCAGAGTGAACTTCTGATTATAAATTAAGCCAGAAATGCAATTACTAGTGTGCGTTATGCAGCCCTCTGCAAGAGCGGAATGTTCAGTACCATAGACAAAAGCACAAGCACGGTGTCAGCTGTGAATTCAGTAGCAGAGAACTGAATAGCAAAGCCTTGGTTATGTCCACAACCTTGCTGGTGTCCTGTGGGTGGAAGGCCCGCTTTTCCAGCCTGGGGAATGGACGTTACCGCTTTATTTGTCTGTTCTCAGATGCTGTTTTGCATTTCTTGACCAAGTGGCTAAGTCACACGGCAGCCCCTGTGGGAGGGAGAAGTGGCACCTTCCCCAGAGCAGCTGAACCTGCCCCAGGAGCAGTACGAGTCTGCCAGCTCTGGTGGGTAACAGCCAGAGCAAGAGCTGCAGCCAAAGGAGAACAACTGAGACCAACCCGGAGCAGACGGTCACAGGCCTTGAAGTAACATCCGACTGTTAGAAAATGGGCCTTGGGATCCCAAATCAGTCTAAAAATTAGGTTCATGTTTGAAATCACACAATTTCTTTTCTTCTAAGGTCTGAGGTTAGGATTTAAACCCAAGTTCCCCTTTTGCAGTGCTCCTCTAAAATCTGTTGGTCTATTTTAAGAGGGGAGAGGTTTTAATCCTGACACGTAGGCTGAATTCCTGTCTGGGGAGTAGTGATCGCCAATCCGACTCAGGTGACAAAAAGAACATTAGTATGTACACACCTGTATGTATATCACATCGTGTCCTTCATCCTCTTTCAGGGAATGTTCCAGTGCTCTATGTTTTTCTTTCAAAACATACCCAAACCAGTTAGAACCAAAATCTACCTATTCCTGCTCTTCTGTTTGAACATATACACTGAGATTGGGGATTATGGCCTAATCTGCCTATCAGCATGAAGGGGGAGGAGAGTTGCAAGTGTATAAGAAATCATTTCTAAAGCTCCCAGATGTAAAATGTCGAGAAGTGGTACATAACTCATTTAGGATTGCATAATCACTGGTATGATTAAAGAGATCAATGACTTCCTTTTAATTTGGTTTTATTTTTCTTCCTCTCCAGACAGCTGTGCACAATGTGTTGCTTGCTTGAACTCCAAACCAATGCATCTATTACTGATGTTTATTTTTCTATGTTTCCCATAGATTCAAATAGATTTTATTTTCTTTTAATGTGAACATTTTTTAAAATAAAACTAAACTGGTTTTGGAAAGTTGTTTTTAGTTTCATAAAAACAAATATTTTAAAGAGAAGCTAAAAAATGGTCCATTTTCTTGGTTTTCTTTGTCCTTCTTTCTATCTGCCGGTTTTCCTTGTCCTTCTTTCCTAATTTCAGGAGAGTATTAGGTGAGCCGGCAGGTAAGTATTGTCCTCCTCTAGCACGTCAGCAGGGCCTCTAATAATATTATCAGTCATAAATTCTCTTCCCGATTTTCATGGTTGCTAATCTTAAGCTCCTTGGCAGACAGAGGAGGGTTGACTACACCCAATAGCCTTCTTTTCATAACTCTTCATTTTTATTAAAACGTATGTAAAATTACGGTCTTTTTGTAGAGAAAGTTATTAATCTAAATCTTGAAGCTCTTGCTCATTTCTAGTGATTCCAGTGAGAGCTTTGCTTGAGCAGAACTTCAGGACTTGGCTCTGATTTTGTCTTAAGAGGAGGAGGCCAGACTCCCAAATGGGGGCTCTGTGGTTGAGCAGCAAGGATCTGTTCTAAATATGAGGGGCCCAGGCCCAAGATGGGAATGGGGCCCTATATATTTACAGGCAGGATGAAAAGTGTTGAAATGCAAGGTTTAACAATAGATGTACCTCTGTGTTTTAAACCTTTATGCATTCTGTATTTCTGCAAACGATGACTGGCAGTGATTGGGTCCTCGGAGCGTAATAAGAACCTTGGGATTAGAGGACCCCTGCAAATGGAGGCCCCGAGGTATGAAGCTACTGAACCTCTGCCAGACAAGCTGCAGTGGGTGCATGCACAAAAATCCACACTGCAAATTGCACAACTAACTGAATTTTAGCGATGAATGCATTCTTCCAGGATGAAAAACTTAAGTGTGGTTTTTTTTAAAGGCCTTTGTTTTTCAGATGCAAGCCTAAATGACAAAGAAAGTTACTTTCCGATATGTTTCTTCGGCAAACTAGTTTTTACTGTATTACTGTTTTCAGATCTTTTATCTGTCTTGCTTGTTCTATGTATTAGATTAATGATAACAGCTGTGATTCATCACAGCAATTTAAGTATCGAGGTACAGTGGCGCGCACCAGATTCTGTAACACATACTACTACTCCGCAATGCCTTCTGCTAGCTGATGAGCAGGTGCTGAGCGAGTAGGAATAGCTGGGATGATAATGAAATGTTCTAGAGACAATTCTGTGGTAGATGTTTACATACAACTTCTGGGTACCTGTGTTTACTTTTGTTACTTGGTTGCCCGCATCTTGTGAGAGTCTTCATGGTGCAAGTGGTAGCAGACAGACACAGAAATAAGTTAAATCTCTCTTTCAAGATGGGATTATAATATGTTAGTTCTGATGATCTTCCTCTCCTAAACCTCAGATTTAGTTTTATGGCATCTGGTACCTGTAGGAATTTCCAGACTCTGAGCCATTGCAGCCTCCTCTCTTCGTGGCAGGTTCCATGATGGAGGGATGAGAATCGTTATCATGGTATTTGCATACAAATTTGAAAAACATTTGACAACCAAGAAGTCAAGCCCTACGTTTCTGTAAAGCTTATGAAGCCCTCAAATTAAGAATCACTTCCTTTAAATGTCATAGCCAGCGCTTCAGCTGATAGAGTGTAAATGTCTGCGTATAAGCCATCTATCTACTCACCTTGGAGTCACTAGAGAAATAGGTGTTTTGTGTGTGTGCCTGCACACCTCCTACAGTGTCTATTTACTGTAGCTCCGATGAAGTGCTACCTCTTTGTTCACAGATGTAGTCCCATGGACTCCAGTTAATCAACACCTTTGAAAATGGGATTGTTGCTGTTAGGCATTTGGAGCCCCAAATTGGAGACTGATTTTGAAAATACTTCCACATTCACTCTGCAAATCTAATAAAAATATGGAATTTTCATTGTGGTTGATGGCAAGGCCTCTGATACCCAGCCCTCTCTGAAGCTAGGAGCTGAACACACTGCTTTTCTTATCCTGCTTCTTCTATTTCTGTATCTGAAAGTTTACCCCTTCGAAAGTACTCTAATGTTTGGGCACCCCACATTAATCTTCTGAGTTCAAATGAGATATAACTTTCTTTACATGTTAATTTGCCATGTTTGCTTTCTTAAGCCAATGTGATCTGAGAAGTACCAAAACCAGTACCAGTATAAATCAACATAGGCCCAAGGTTTTTGTGAAGTATGGGGAAATCATCAAAAGTGTAGAATAAATCTTGATCGCTGTCAACTATGAAGTTAGATTCTCAGACTGTCATAATAAATTAAGAAACTGGGAGCTATGTGACAGCAGCATCAATCTCAGTCTCTTGTTTCTGCAAGTCTTCTTGTTGTCTGAGTCTTGTCTTTTTTTTTTTTTTTTTTTAATACTTACTCCCTGGAGGAGGTAATCAATCATAGTAAAGGTTTCTCTGCATGGAACACTCAGGAAAGTAAAGAATAATCAGCTTAGAGTGTGAAGTTAATATGTATAAGTTAAATCAGTTAAATCCCATAGGGATGCTCTTATTTTGTCTGATATGGCTGTGTCTTATAAGGTTCAGCAAAGTCAGAGTTTTATTCTGCATTATTTATTCTCATCCTTACCGCTTTCTCTTGTTTGTATTAGTTTCGTGTACTTTCTCATAATAGCATATTTCTAAGCCAGTGTGGCCTATGTTGATGTATACCTTAAGAGAAAAACTATAGAATATTATTAAAATTAACCAAAGCCATGGGAGCCACATTGTGTTTAGCACTTACTTAAAGCGAGGGAGAAGGTGTTTTCACCTGAGGGTGCAGGATTTCAGCCCATAATGGGTGTGTTTACCAGTCAGATGTGTATGGCATTCAGGCCTTCCTTCATGGAGGGGTGACTTTGTCAGTCCCAGAAGCTACATAGATCCAGTTAAAGCACTGGGTTTATACGGGTTACAAAAAGCCATCAGACAAGGTGGAAAGCAGTCTGGGCTCTGATTTCAGATATAGTCACTGTCATTATACTCTGCTCAGAATGCAGTCAGTTCTTGGCAGGGCTGCCTTATGATAAACAACATGATTTATAGAGTCAAGAAATAGCCATCAGAAAGAATGGCTGCTGGGTAGTTGCTTACTGTATTAGAAGATGAAATAAACCTCTTTTCTCTGGTACTCATCCATGCTGGAAAAGGTTGGTAGGGAATTTGCTTGTTCAGTAGATTCCAGGGTCTCAGCTTTCTGTAGTGCCCTGCTTTTGCTCTCAAATACCTGCCATTAATTTCTGCATCTTGTCGTTATCCTTTTGACTTCAATGTACAGTGTGTAAACTTGAAAGTTTGAATCAAACTACAAGACCAAGATAGAGGATTATTTTTACTGCTTCCATTACCTTCTGCAAACTTCAATCCAGATCAGTCTCACGTATCTCAAAATATTCCGTGTGTACACGTTCCTTACCAGAGTTGTATCAGAGCGCAAGATGTAGTTTTGCATAAAATAGGGGCAGGAAGGAATGTGGACTAGTTGATGGCAGCATATTTCAATATGATTTTGTGATGACTGTAGCCAACATCTAAATAATAACAACTACTCATTAATTAAAACATTAATTGAAAAGTCACTGGATATGCTTTACATGAATGAGCGTTTAGAGAATACAGAAGGTTTAGGATTAAAGCAAAATTGATGATTATCAGGCCTTATGGGTAGAAATGTTTGGAAACAATTGAAATACATCCTTTGTTAAATAAGACTGGAGTGGACATCAGGTATTGTGCTGTAGGACAGGAGCAGAAATTAGAGTCAAGGCAAAGTTTTTCCCCTCCATCTTAGCAAAAGAAAACTGTAACTGAAGAGAAGGTTGCTACAGCAATGAATATTGGGCTATAGTACAGCCTCCTCACCAGAGTGGTTCTACTGTAGTTAAAACAGAATGGAAGTAGAATTACAGTGTGTAAAAGAATGGAACGTGTATTTGTTGAATTTATTTAGACTCTTGCTCTGCAGCAGAGGACAAGATTTCTGTGGCAAGGCCTTGAAAGTTAGCCTTACTTTGAAAATTGTGAATATAAAATTTTATAGTTCTTCATGGGGAAAAAAGTGTAATTCTTTTTTAATTGTAGGGTACACCGAGCAGTTTTTCATGCTATTTTTTTCTTGTGTTAGCTATTGTATCAGACAACATACTAAGCAGAGAAAACTCACAGGTGAGATTTTTTTATAATTCTTTTCAACAAAATAAGCTTGAATGGGAAAGAACTACATTTTTCTACAAGTTTCTTTTTCTCCTAGAGATTGTCTCCAGCATAATGTGTTTAAAAGTGTACAAGCAACTTGAAAGTGAGGTGATGTATTTTTGTGTATCTGAATCAACAAAGAAAATTCCTAAAGTGATTTTCTGCAAGTATTCCTAGTGCATTTCTATCATGACCAATACAGGCTGAAAAAGTTTCCACTATTGATAGCTTATACTGTTATGTTGAAGTACCAGAGTAATATTTTTCAGATACATGTTAGCAAATAGAGTAGCAATATTTCAGTATTACCTTCTGAAAAACACTTCTTGCAGTTCAATATCATGAGTATGTACATTGGTATATTTAGACCTAACTGGGGAGCTTGAATGATTTCCTTTGAAAAAGTTGAGCAACTTCATTTATTTAATCATTCCCATTGTTTATTTTGAAGGCAGAACTAAGAAACTGCTTCTGAAATTAGTCAGAGACACAATAAAAATTACCAGTATGACAGCAAAGAATGAGTTCTGGATCCCACTAGTGATTTATAGTGACAAATGTGGAGCTGCACTTCCAGGGCAGAGAGCCAGACTTTTGTCGCGTGACTTAGGGATCATTTAGGGTTTGGTTATATCAGGTGCTAAGCACCCCGGTCCCAGGGCATCAAAACTTCTATGCGCAGACCAGATACGAGTCACAGTATCTGCTGCCTGTGCAGCTGCAGTGCTTTCTTTAATAGGCCTGAGACTCTCTATATGCCACCGACTGTTATTCAGTACTTACAGAAACCTCTGAAACTACCCATATGAACATCTTAGGGAAGTCTAAGAGACTTGATGTTACTCACTTTAAAAATAACTGGAAAAACTCCTAACTATAAATTCAGTATCGATTAGACTCTGAAGGGGGACCACAGGCTCAGCCTGTTAATGACTGCGCATTGAAAGAATGTGAAAACTCATTCTTGTGCTCTGAAATGACACGAATATCTGGGGTATGGCCTGAGTTTTGCCTTGAGTGTTTGAATTTGAAATCAGAACTCAAAGAAGAACTCTAGGAATCTGAGCTCCAAATGAAAAGGTTCCAACAAGGGTCCACTTTGTAATTTCACACAGGCTACATGTCTGAGTGGGACTTGAGGGACTTCAGGTTGGAGAATTTGTCAGTGGACGGGCAGTCCATTTGCCTTAATATGTAAATAGCTTTCCCTCTGACTTAAGCTTCTGTATAACCGACATCAGATATCTTAGAGTAAAAGGTAAGAAGACTTCTGGTGGAGTAAGTCGCCCATAGAAAGCTCTGCGTGATTCCTGTCACTTACAGATTAACTTGTGCATGAAACACAAGGTTTTCTCTCTTATATAGGTACTTAACCTGTCTGCAACTGCAAAGTGAGTAGAGGCATTAACCTCAGATATTGGACACTGATAGCAGAAGGCCATGACTCTAAGTACTTTGCTTTAAGAAAAAATGCACACCGTTATCTAGCCATTATAGAAATCCATGTATGTGTTCCCAGGTGCTGGTGAGAAGAGTATACAGCTCTAGTGAATTTTATGGGGAAGGTGGGGATGAGGCCATTGTTTGGGTTGATTTATTTGGGGTTCTTTGTTTGTTTTGGCTTTACACTACCATGCCAGCTCCAAACTTACTAAATTCATCCCTTCTTTACGTAGTTCTGGCGTTCCTGAAGTCACGTTTTTCTGACATTGTTGCTTTTTGTTGATAATTCCCAGCACTCCTGCTGAAGGGCAGTGCTGCGCTCTCTCTAAGAGGTGCATGTGGCTGACGGTGTTGATCTGTTGAGCTGTGTAGCACTGACACAACTTACTGCAGCTTGTACATCCTAATGGGTGGCTGCTGCTTAGCTGGGGCGCGGGTGTCTGACTGTTTCCTAAGGCTGTTTTCTTAAAACCAGGTACTCAAAACCAACCAGCCAACCAGTTCAGCTGGTACTGTGCACCATAGCATAACTAGGTTGAGTATTGCTGTTCTGTATTAAAAAGAAATTAGTGTTTACTGTAAGATCTTGAATATCTTTCAGGAATTTCTGTCAAGAGAAATCAGAGAAGAGATTTCTGGGTTTTGTGTTACTCCTGTTTAGGAGAGTGGAAATGCTGAACTAGTTTCCCAGATGGCATAAGTGCCCGTTTGCCCAAACATTTTGTGCCAAATGAAGCATTGATTCAGCGAAGATGTACTTCCTGAAACTATTCAGGAACTGAGGTTGCATTTATAAAATGCTTTTCACCAGTGGAGATACTTTCAGGAAAATTGAATTGTTTTGATATGACCTACAGGAGGAATTTCAGCTTCCGAAACATTTTCAGTGTTTGCCTGTTCCCCAGAAGTTTAATGAGTAGATATGTGCCTGACTAAGCCAATGTTTTTCAACTCCTGGTATAGTTCTCTTTTCAGTTTGTGGAAGGTTGTGCTTCAGACTGTGCCATTTCTTCCACTTGTGGACTTCAGGTATTACTGATACAGAGAGTAAGAACGACTTCATAGCTTACTGGATGCTGCAGAGCTTAGGTTAAAATCCCTCATCTGAATCTGGAGTCCCCTAACTGTGTTACTGATAGGTAACAAAGCAAATCATTAACTTAGCCATTTCCTTGGCTTTTTTTACCAGAGCTCAGGAGCAAAATGCTTCATGTTACATAGATCTGGAAAACGTTACCAATTTGAGATGAAAATATTGTTTTGTTTTTCATGTCAAGTTACATGGTTTGTTTGACCCACAGCAAAATCTTTTTCATTTTTGTGAGAAAAAAGTCAAAACAAACAAGCAAGCAGTTTTGAGTTAACCCAAACCAGATTTTTCTGATCCTAGCAGGGTCAGTGAGTAGATGTAAGAGGAAGCAGGTATAAGCATTAGTTATCCTGAAAGAAAGATAGAGAATACTGCTTCAGTTGAATCTGCAGCAGTTAATGATGCTGCAGAGAATGCCCAGGGGCAAGACAAAGTAAGGGGCGTTGTGATAATAGACTGGATAATTTACTCGACCTCTCCCAAGTTTTTCCTTCAGCTGATCAGGACTGCTGCTTGTTTGCATCTGTAATTAGCTTCCCTCCTAGTTTATGGAGGACTGTGAATCCAGCCCTGCAGTGTGGAGTGCCCTGCGTGCGGCTTAGATGTGAGTGGGAGCTGCACGCTTACGGCTAATGGGGCTGAGGCTGTCTGAGCCACACAGCAAGAGCTTTGTGCCAAGGTGGAGCCTGCTGGCCCTCCCAGGAGAGTGGCACTGTAGGTGAAAAGAAGCTGGTTCAAGTTCATACGAAACTGGTTTAAAGCCCTGTATCAGAAGAATGGATAACTTCATTAAAAAATAATTGATTTGGAACTCTGTTGTGTTTAGGCACTGTTGTCAGGAGGCCACCATGTGTATGTGTCTCTATAAAAGAGCGAGGGGATAGAAGCTACAGTGAAGATGGCACGTTAAGGAGCTTGGATGTTTATTTTGGAAATGCTGAAAGCCACAGAAAGGGTTTTGGTGTCTTAAAAGGACAGACAGTGGTGCCCAGTTGTTTAAGAAAGGAATAAACAAGTGACGTCAAGAGACTTGAACTTGATGCCACGTTCCTGCAACGTCGGTGGGGCTGTTCGCTGCAGCTCCGCGGATGGGCAGGGTCCCATGCAGCAGAGTTCAGCTCCTGCGGGAAGTGACCGTTCCCGATGCTATACACAGCAAAGAAGTCTGTTGCAACTGCATTTACGCTGTGTTTGTGTAGTGTGAAAGTTAAGGAATTCCACTGTGTGTCACAAAACAGCTACAGATGAAAGATTTTAAGCATTCCTTTCCAAGTTGCACGTGTCCGTGACTGTGCAGGCAAACGAGAAGCCTGGCCAGTGAGTGTTGAGGTGACAGCAGCCCCCTAAGAGATGGGGTTCTCTGGGACGGATCACGGGCGTCAGTTTAGGTGGTGTGTCCTTGTAGTAAGAGAAGGGTGGGTCTAGGGATCAGTTCATTGATTGGTTTAGAATGATGTTAGTATTCGTCACCCAAGAGCAACCTTGTGATTAGTACTTCATGTTTCTCTTCTGTAAAATGTGCTTTATTTTTCAGGGGAAGGTAATTTTTCACACTGTTTAAATATCTACTCCAGTAAACATTCACTGCCGTAGGATCTGGTTTTTTTGCAAGTGGATCTGTTCTCAGCAAGGGCTCTAGTGAGGAATTCTGTAACTGTAGTAGTGAATAAAGTACTGGATTCAAGGGTGGGGTGTTTTTTTTCCTTCACCAGATTTTTCAGTTTCTGAAAGAAGGGGACAAAAAGGCAGAATTCTCTCCTTATGCGCAAATAGTAGAAAATTTGGGCCCTGCTTTTAAATCCTTGGTGAGGTCTGATTTTAGAACTCCTGGAGATACAAATGCTGTGGATGTAGCTAGTGGTGTCTCTCTCTTCCAATATTTCCCTTGGCATGCTCGTATAAAGTTGGTCTAAGAAAGCTGGTTTAGCAGTTATTTCAGTTAGCGACGATTCCCGTGTCCATGGCCCCCTCAGCTGATGCAGTGTGTCACCTCCCTACCTTGACAGCATGTCACGGCTCGTAGGGCCATTCCAGCAGGAGCACCTGCCTGCAGCCTCTCATCTGACGCTGCTTCTTCACTCCCACATGCCAGATTTACTCTCTGGGCTTCCACACCTATCTTGAAATCAGATCTTCCCAGACACCCACTCCGATAGAGCATCATGGTACTTGGAG
Source organism: Strix uralensis (assembly GCF_047716275.1). Classification (NCBI taxonomy): domain Eukaryota; kingdom Metazoa; phylum Chordata; class Aves; order Strigiformes; family Strigidae; genus Strix; species Strix uralensis. The sequence goes on from NC_133976.1 coordinate 89,424,916, forward strand.
GGAATGGAATAGAGGAGTGAGAAGAGTATGTGCCAAATGTTGCTATCATTAAGGTCAGCTTCTAGAAATGAACACTTTTTGCTTTAAACATGATATACTGAAGTCATTTGAATTGTCTCTGTAATTATGATATTTGTGTATTGCTGTGCTGTAGGGCTCAAAATAAATGAGGTAGATGCTACGAGGCTGAGGGGGATTAGTAAGATCAAGAAAGATGCAGAAGAGGTGAGTAAGGAATGAATATTTACTGTTTCTCACAGTAAAGGGATTAGGGGGCGTTCAGATTATAAAGCAACATGTTTGAAATAAACAAAAGTATGTCTTTTTTTAATTAACTCATAATTAAATTGAAGAAGCAATTGCCCCGTCATATTGGGTTCAGAAGAGATTAAACAAATTCAGGCAGGAAAGACCCAGCAGGACAGTGATCTAGCAGGTGATTAGGAAGGTTAATAGGTACCTGATTGCTGAAAGCCGCAGGCAATGGTGCTGTCCCACCTCTACAGTCTTCTCCCCAGTGTCAAATACATGGCAGTGTCAAAGAGAGGATGCTGGGCTAGACATTCTTCTGGTATAAGAATAACTATGGCTACAGTAAATCCAGGAATGTGTTTTGTTTTGGTTTTTTTAAATGAGATTTTCAGCCAGCTTTCTGACTAGAAACATTCAGAACATAATGATTTTAAAATTCCAGAATCAGGCACCTGTATTTTCTGAGTTTGCAGTTGCTAATCATTTCTCTTACAAGTACAAGATATCCTCAGGGGTGTTTTGTTGCTGACATTTGAGGAAGGTCTGCATATTGGGATCAGTAGTTCATCACTCTGCACTGGTGTGATAGGTATCTTTGAAACTTTTGGAAGATTTCTCTAAGAGCATCTTGGAGAAAAGCTAGCAGGATCAGCTCTCTGCATCATAAGTCAAAGTCTCCAAAGAATCTTAATGCTATAGTAAGTGAATTGCACTGTGGCTCCCAAATGCTTTGGAGACTTTGAAGATGAGACTCAGATTTCTGAGAGGCTTAAGTGCTTCTGAAAATGCTGGTGTGAAGGAAGAATGTCAGAAGGAAGGAAGAGAAGATCATGGGAGGAAGTGGATAGTGGACATGCTGTTCTTGACACTGACTCTGTGGAGTGTTTCCACTCTCATATCTTCCTGCTTGTGGTTTTGGTTTCAGGTACCCTTAGCAGACCGTTCTCCCTGGTGGTGTCTGGAGAGGACACTCGATCAGAACAGCTTCTATAGGCCAAATACTGCAGGAAGCTCTGAGCCAGATCAGGGTGAAATACCAGTGGAGCTAGTTTGAAAAGTTCATCAGATAAATTAAATGAGAAACTGAAAACATTTGTTTATTTAATAAATAAAACATCCATCTTTATCAACTATAAGGTCTCCTACGCTTTGATACTGTTCCACACTACCGCTCGCTAGAGGATCTCATCTTACCAAGATACAGAACACAGGTTTGATTATGTGATGGCGGTGGGCCAAAAAGCTAGAGGTCTTATGCAAATTCAGATATGCTTTAATTTGCATAATGCTTCTGATATATAGATATATCTATATGTGTATGTATTTATGCATCTATTATCTCTCCTTCTCTTTTGAAAGATACTTCTCCTTTCCCAGCCTCTCCCTGAGCTGACTCTTCCCATATTCCTTCTTGTTCTTGGTGATGACTGGCCAATTTGAAGTCTGGGCCCCCATCTGCCTGGAAACATGGGTTGGTCACCCAGGTCTAAACTCTGTAGAAGCAATTCTAGCTCTTGTGTTGATTGTCACCTTAGCTACTTATTTGTGCTGGTAAGAGTGGTTAAGGGCTGTGGAAACTTGAGTTATTTCTAGAAATTTCCATCAGGGACTGTCTTTGGAAGACATAATCACAAGACAGTTCTTTGTGATGAGTGTTCCAGAGAATGGTTTAAGGACATTTATTCACTTTCTCCTAGTTTGTCCTCCTCTTTTTGAGGGTGAGGGTTGGAGCAGCCGTGTGGGATAACCACCTGAGCTCAGCGAGGTGAGACCCTTTTTCCACCCTTGGGTGAGTTTGGATTGTGTAGGCTTGCTGAAACCTTGCTCCAGCTTCCACCCTGGCATCATCAGTAGGATCTTGAGGCTCAGCACTCTCAGAAGCAGTGGATAATGTCCTCTTAGGAAGTCAGCACACCGTCGGTGGTGAGGCCGAGCTGGATGAAAGAACTTTTGCCAGATACAGCACAAAGGAAATGGATTTGAGTTTCTGTACACCAGCTTAGGGCAAGGGAGACCTGCTCCTGCTGCCTTGGGGCTGCTGTCCTCAGGGAGACAACCCTGGGTCTGGATAAGATGACTGGTGGTAGCTGATTTTGTGCAAAAGGTTGCTGAAGAAGACATGTCTGGTCAAAAAAAAAAAAAATTCCTTTTTATAAAGAGGAGAGTCATAAAGAAAGTGAGCTTTGTATTTGTGCTCAGTAAATCTTAAAAGTTTTAAAAATGGGTTTGGCTGGGGCTTAGAGAAGATATTTGAGCAAAGGGATTTTACCTCCTAAGTGACTCTTTTCCTGTATATAGAGTCAGGCCCTGGGGTGCAGGTCTCCAAACTGTCACACAGGGGGGGCAACGATTAAAGTTCCTGAGGATCCACCCTCAGTTTTTCAAGACAGCCATCAGCCCAGTTTGACATGTAGAGCCTCCAAAACTGGAGCCAGAAGAGCTCTGTTGAAAACCTGACTACTTATTTTGGTGTTTATGTGGAACTTAATCTCTAGAAAATCTGGCCCCAAATGCAATCTCACATATGCTGCGTTACCGCTGTTTACACATTCAGCTGTGTAACTTGAGCTGCATTGAACAAGAGTTGCACAAACAAGGAAAGGAAGAAAAAGCCCCTTTGGCAGCTATTTCATTTGTGAGCTTTGAAAAAATTCAGATATGTGAAGGAATTATTCTGCCAGATCTGCCAAGGCTTGAGCTCATTGAAGTTGATGGAGTTCTCTCTCCTAACTTCAGAAAACTTTTCTACCCCATTCTCTAAACTGGGTTAGTAATAGGCTGATCATAAAGTGATTTTATTGGAAAGAAAGTTTACCAAGTAAATAATTCAGTAAATATTTTCCAGGCAGCCATGTCCAATAGATTGCGTGGTATGGTGGATAATAAGCAATGCTGCCTTTTAAGAGTGCAGTAATACAAAGTGCTCCAAAGAGCCTGACCCTGGTGGGATTGAGGCCTGAGAAGAGAAGATGTTAATCCTCCACTACCAGGCCAAGATTTACTGGAAGGCATGTAGTATGGAAATAGAGATATAGTACTCCTAGATCCCAGCTGCTCCCTTTCTTCAACTCCTTCTCTTCATAAATGCATATTAAAATAATTTTGAGCCAAGTAATTGAAAACAATTGGAAGAAATTCCTTATAGTAAAAACTTTTAAAGCGTTTAAATTGTAATAACTTTTATTCCAGCATATGGATTTGGGGCTTGGTGTTAAATTGAGCTGTCTCTTTATGGAAGCGGTAAATCACGAGAATTTGCTATCAAGAGCAGAAAAAAAATGTTTATAAATCATTGCATTTGTTTCAGATTATTCATCAGAGTTGGAAGGCAATTGTTCAAGTTGCTTTGTGATACTATAAACAGAGCTCTGGGAAGGCTGCGTACTTTGTAGCAAAATTTTGGGGTTTGTACATGTACCAACTGAGAATTTTTCCTTCGGTAAGTGTTCAACTGATGTTCCAGAGAGGAGAATCTAGATTCCAGTGTGCTGTTTTGGAGGAACAGGTTTGAATTGGCACTAACAGGGCAGCAAGGTCTGCTGACTCACAGAGGAAGGGTCTCACCAAGTTGCCTTATTTATCATTCCTTATTGTACTGCAGTAGGCAAGGGAAGTCTTCTCTTCTGCTTTTCCTATGTGCTCCCAAACTGCTCTTATGGGCTTATGGAAAGGTTCAAATCTGGAAAGGAGCAAGAACTGAGGGTGGGGAGGATTTTGATACAGAAAATTGGAAGCAATAGTGCTCAACATTTCTTGGTAAATAAAAAAAGGAGAAGGACTGTCTCCACACTCACGTTGTAGTTCGAGACAGGAGGAGACTGCCTGGTTTCCCTGGGTGCTGCTGTAATTACCCTGGAGCTTTTTTTTTCTGTGAGAAAGAGCTGCAGTGTCTGTCCCATGAAGTGCAGGCAGCACACCAGCACAGGCAGCAGTAGCAGGCAGAGCTGCCAGAACTAGCCGCTGTTCCTGCATTAGTTACTGGCTGAGTTTCTGCAGCATTTCAGAGCTTCCTGGCGTTGCCTGCAGGAGTACTGGCAAGAGCAGCTTGGTTTTACCTTGGTGTATTGTGGCCAGTCCTGGAGGAATTAACTTCTGCAGGAGCTGTGCCAGGTCTTCTGAGGTTTTGAACGTTGTGGATCCTTTAGCTTTGTTGTGTTTTCCCCTGCCTCCAAAAATAAAATGAAAGCAAAACACACCAACTCAATTGCTGACATGTTGGCACATACTGTGAAGTAACTACCTAGTTGCAGAGTCTCCATAAAAGAGGAAAACATGTATTTTTCAGGTGGCAAGTTGCTTTTATCCAAAGAAAAAACAGAAAGTGGATATGATATACCTTTTATGAGCAAAACGGGAGAGTTGCAAGGTTGAATGTGGGTCAGATATCTTTTAGTGGCGGTGGTTTCCCAATGCTGAAACATATGTCTCTGTTAAACACAACAGCATAAAAACTTTTATGCCAAAGAGAGATGATGGGGGGTAAGCAGGGACCCTCAAAACAGCCAGTAGCTAATGCTGTCTTTGTGGTTTTTATATATTTGCCTATTAAAATGACAATACAGACATGGAACATTTAGATTTAAGAAGCCTTCTTTTCATTAAACAACATTAAACAAACTGACAAAGTAGGGGGTTATGACTCCAGTAATTGAAACATGCTGTTCTGTTCAAGACCAGAACTCTATAAAGACTCTTTTCACCCAGTAATGCCCTTTGTGTTTGCCTGCTACCCCTGCTAGAAATTACTGTAGGCCTGAAGTATGTCTTTCCAAGTGGAGTGGGAATGACAGGGTGCGACACCACACTTGGCAGATGGGGTCACAGCCTTTTTAGGACGTTAACATTCATTGTGCATTGGAAATCAATTTGCAGCTCAGAATGCATGGAGACTTAGCTGGACTCCCCTCCCCACTGGCTTTTTATGTTAACTTTAAACCTAGGATGCAGGAAAAAGAATTAGATGGATTAATTTGGATTAACTCTGATGGGGTTCGGGTAGTTTTCGTTAGCTTCATTTACAGTGTGCCTTTTTGTGGATTCCTTGCTCTTCTAGATATATATTCTGAATCTGTACATTATCTTGCATTTCTTTGTCCTTCTCTCTTCTAGATGTTGATGAGTGTCAGGATAACAATGGAGGGTGCCAGCAGATCTGTGTAAATACTATGGGCAGCTATGAATGTCAGTGCAAAGAGGGCTTTTTTCTGAGTGATAACCAGCACACCTGCATTCATCGCTCCATTGGTAAGTTGTCAGTGTGTAAATTGTGCTCTTTAGAATAACTGTGTTCAATCAGAAATCCACAAACTGTTTGGGGGGATTTTTTTTTTAATCCCTAGAGCTCCCAGAATCCTTTCACTGGTTGGTTGGAATTGACTGGTTCCTCTGCTATCCAAACTTGTAGCAGAGCCATAAATAAGACGGGAGACAAGGCTCTAGTTTGACACAGAAATTAGACTTCGCTCAAACAGCAGACTCTTTGGGCAGGCAGAGGCAGATTTGCAAAGAGCAACTTTCTGCTTCTGAGTTTCCAAGACTTAAAAGTTTCTCATCTGTTTATTGTATAATAGTTCACCTGTCTTCCACCTTAGAGAGCATGGTATCTTAAATCAAAATGAACAGCTTGTTGCTTCTGGAAGCTGTACAGGTTATGGTTTTTTGCCAGTTGTGTAACTCCTTGCTTCACTGCAGACTGATGATGGCTGATATTATATTGACACAGCGTTTTATTTAGGTTCAGTACCCTGTCTAGGGTGGATTGGAAAACTGCTCCTCTGTTGCCTATGCACTAGCAGTAGAAATAAGGAATCCCTGCAAAACTGTGATCCTTGTCTGCTGCTGATTTTGACTAGAATAAGCAGCTCTCCCTTTTCTATACGTGTCAGACATGGAAGACAAGTTTGAGTGGAAAGGGAGAAAGGAAAACAGCATAGCTATAAATCTTTGCAATTAAGTGGAGTCTTGATGTGCTTATTGCGAGTTGTAGTGACCCTGGCAGCACTGGGAATACATGCTAGCCAGCTCATTTACCCATGGGCACTACAGAATGACAAAGGAGCGAGATGAGTCTGGTGATCAACCATGTAAGCAGGCTGTAAATTTCAACAAGCCACACAAATGGTTCTGAACTATTTTAAGTCACTAAAATTAACTAGAAAATCCTACCTGAGCATAGAGTACGAATTGTAGTTGCTCTGTTGACAAGAAAGCAAAATGTTGTAGCATAGCATCTCAGAAATGTAGATGTATTTCTGCACTGTGTGTCTGCTTATGCAGAGTTATAGAGACAAGTAGTAGTTTTGATTTTCAGAAATGTGAACCTCCAGAATATATTCACAGGTCCACTTCTTAGTATGATTATTAAGTTTTAAGCAATTGAGGTATTTTGCTTATGACAAGACCATAGAATTAAGCTCCATCAACCAGTGCATTTTAAAGGTTGTTATCTAATAGGTTTTTAGTCATTCTTTTCAACATAAATTGTTCAAATTTCTGTCCAGTGTAAAGTAACCCTGCCACAAAGATATCCAGCAGAGCAAGGAATAGTAGCTGGAGGCTTAATGAAAGCCACTTGCGGAGTACTGCGATACAATCATTATTTCAATTTGCACGTTATAAAAATTCCCAGCTGTAATAAAAGAGAATTTAGTTATCTGAGCTGGAAACTAATGAAATAAATGAAAAATGAGACTTTAAAGGCAAAAGTTTCTCCTAAGGAATAGATTTATTGAGGGAGTTCTTATGGCAAAGAGGATTCCTGGTTTGCCGGAAGGACTGGAGGAGTGGATTTGAAGGTTGACTGCTGTATGCACATAAAAAATATGCATGGGAATAATGTGTTTCTGGTAACTTGTTTACAAAGAAAATGCCATATAAGACATGGATGTTTAATTTGAAGCAACATCTTCAAATTATTTTAGATCCAAAAAAACCAAGCAACCTACCAAATAGACTGGCGGTGACTGCAAAGTGTTTTATGAACAAATGGTTTGTAGCTTTTCAAAAGTAAAGCGCCAGTTTACAGTAACAGCAAACATTACCCTGCAGTGCCATGGTCCCCCACAGAAATACATCGTGTGGGTATGCTGGAGGAAGGAAATGAGATGAAATTGTCTCTTCCAGTTGTCAGAGGTGACTGCAAATAGTAAACATGCATGGTGAGAAAGTAAATAGCTTTTTTAATATCTGTGTTTACTCACTTTCATCTGTCTCACTTGTAAGTGGTGCTACAGAAACTGTTGAAACGCAAAAATACGGATGGACGTATTTAGCCAGAACTGTGCCCAGGGCTAGCTTGTGTCTGTACCTCTGTTGATAAACAAGGCTGAAGTGGACAAAGGCACACCACACAGCCAGCACTGCAATCCAAACACAAAGCGCTGACTTGCCAAAGCCCTTTAGCAAGCTTGTTGACTTTGAGCATAATAAGATCCATTAATTGCAGTGGGATTACTTTTCTGTCTCTGAAAAATGCATGTGCAGTCACACAATCTCGGTGTCCTTGACGTTACCTAAAGTCTCTCCAAGGACTTAGCTAGTCTAAAACAATCAACCACAAGGTTCTTCGTGCAGCTCGCTGCCACCTTTTCCCTCCTGTTTTTGAATGCCTTGGGGAAAGGGCAGAAGCACCGCAGGGTGCTTGGGGTGTCCTTGGAGTTGGGGTGAGCTCAGAAGGGAGGGAGCAGCCCCAGGCCCAAGCAGTGCCCTGCCTGCAGGCCCAGCGGCAGGGCTGGGCTTGGAGCTCCTCAGCCCATTCAGTGCTGGAGTAGTTTCAGGGCTGAAAAAGGTGTTGGATATTCTCATGGGGATTGAGCAGAGGAAGGAATATGGCCCTTTTTGCACTAAGCAGCCAAGGGAAAGGTGTCTTCCAATATGAGGCACCCTCCCTAAAACTGTGGGCTGCTGTGCGGGTTTTCTCGGTTCCAGAGATGCGCTCTGCCTGTGTTGTACCACCGTGCTCCTACCCACGAGCTGGGTTAAAAGCCACACTAGAGCTCATGGTAGGGGCTTTTAATATCATCCGTGTGTCCCAAATGACATGTTTGCTCGCCATCTAGAAGTGTTCTTACTATTTCCTGCAGACAAAAAGGACTAATGGTGTGCGAGAAATATGAATTTTACACCAGTTGGGAGGCCAGGCTGACATTAAAGTCAGGGCAAACCCTTGTTTCCCAGGATTTGCTTTGTTTCGCTGCCTTCATTCAATCACCTACTGATTTCTTATGTTTAGTCTCAGTATCTTTTGGGAGGATATTATGCCCAGCACAACTTACCTCATTTATTTTTGCATAAAACTTAATTTTCTTTTGCTGAGTCAGATATCAGTACTAGTTCACTCACAATAACAATGTCAACAATGGGGGGAGAGAATGGGAGGGAGATGGATTGTAAAAGGTACGGAGGACTTAACAGTTGTTTACCTTGGTACATTTTAATTGCAATGGTAAGTGTGAAAACTGTGAATTATACCAGAGGCAGGTTTGTGTTTGTTTCCTCATGACTTAAAAAGAAACCAGAATAAAACAGCTGTTACTGTGTCATCTCTAGCTCCAGAGGGAGCATGTGTTTAATAAATGTGGAGATTAGTATTGTACACTACAGCTGTGACTGAGTCAGGTGAGTGGGTTACAGCATGATTTCCCTTAATTTGATGGTAGGCCAAAAGCTGCAGTTCAGCAAAGCTTCTGGGCACATCCTTAAAGTCTTACCGATAGCAGAGTTGGTTATAAATCTGAATTGGGCTTAAAAAGAATCAAAGCAGACAGAGGTTAGCTGTATGTGCTTGTATCTCCGCTGAAGTTCAGAGCCAGCAGAGTGAAGGGTATGGTGTGGCCCATCTGCATTACAGCTGTAAAAGACATTGTGGTCAGGAGCCCTGGCTACGAACTGCCTTACCAGCCAGAATTCTCTGCTGAAGGGTTGTAGAAAGCCCTTGCTGCCCCCGCCTCCAGCAGGCACGTCTCCTGACACACAAAGGTTGTTTGCTTCAAGCCAGATACTTCACGAGTTCTGTGGCTAGAAAGACTTCTGTCTTTTGAGATTCCTTCCCCTGAATGTCTGCCTAAAGCACAGTTATATTAATGGTCTTGTATCTGCTAATCATTCACTGCCAATGTTTTTGTACAGCTAGTGCCAAGTAAACTAAAAAGGCAGGTGCAATTAGGAGTGGCAATTATAAGTGGAGACAAGAAGAGGTGGAGAAGTACCAGGCTTATAGAAGGCTGGAAATGATGATGGTTTGGTCAAACAGTGGAAAAGCTTTTTACACGGTTGTCACTATCATTTTCAAGCCTGTTAAAAAACGATTTGGCAAGGAAATGCATTTTCACTTCCCCTTATCCCATTAGCCTTATGTTCTCAGCAGAGTTAGGGAGTTTGACATAAAGTCAAGCTACCCCAATTTAGCAAATCACTGTGCTACAGAGTCTCAAAACCAGCTTCGCTCTTGCTGAACTAAAAGTGTAATAGTTTGGTCCCAGAGGAAGGGGAAACATGCTAAGCCGAGTTGTCTTGCATTTGTCATGGGCTAAGTGGGCTCATGAAATGGCTCACCATGCTTGTGCTGATCCATAGTAACTTGTTAAACTTTATTACATGTTTAAACCCTTGTTAATTCTGCAGTAGTAGCACAGGAGTCCTTTGCTCAGCTGACATCAAACTACCAAGTTTCTTCTTCTGAGGATTATAAAACCACCTTTGTTCATTTTTTTCATTCCTACTTCCCTTGATTTATTTTTATTCCTTACCTGTTTTCTTAGTTCAGTACGACTTTATAGCAGTAGAATAATGTGTTAGGACTCCCTGGGAGGAAGCATGATCCCGTCAGTGCAGGAAAGGTTACAGGCTGGGATTCTGGACTTTATTCCCATCTCTGGTGCTGATGCCTTGTGGGACTCTGGGCAAGAAGGTTATTGTGACTCAGAATTTCTGCAAAGCACTTTAGAGGACAGAGGAGCTTTTTCTACAGAAAGCACAATAATCTATTCATATTTAGATTAATGTGGAAGGGTGACTTTAAATAATTAAGTGTTGCCAGCACTGTTCCAGACTTCATGAAGTACAAGGTTTCTCATCTCAACTATGAAAGCTCTTTCATGATGATGTAACCAGTTAAATTACTCCATTACTTGAATATACTTTGCTGTAGCTACCCCGAGTACAGGCATCCCATTCACTGGAGCAAAACAGTCCTATTTGTCTTTTTAAATTGGAATCCTAATATGATTGTAAAGTAGAGGAATATATGTAAGGTAAATTATAAGGCTATCAATTCATGTGCCTTTAGATAACATAATAAGAAAACCTTACAGGCAATGTCAGTTTTATCTGGACAAACGTACGGAGATCTTGGAAGCTTTTTCTTAGAACTGCACACAGTATGACCTAAGGGTAATAGAAACTTGTCTGTTTATATGTTCCCATGATACATTTTGAATAATCAATTGATTGTCTTTCACAGAATATAGTATATAGAATATATCCAGGAAAAAAGGCTTAATAAACCATTTTAAATCTCATTGTGCCCTGTTAGATGTGTGTAAGCTTTTAAAACTCTGTATAACCCACAAAAATTGCTGTACTTTGGTTTCAGGGGTTCTTATTTGCTCCAGCAGCCTGGGAGAAGGGCACCTCACATTTGCTTTATCCATTCCTCTGGAATGGAAGGAGTTTGTAATTTGTCTGGAGGGAAGATGCAACAGGTGAAAACACCTGGTATAAGTAAAAAACAATCTCTGTTAGGCCTGATACCCCCTCTCTCATGTATCAGTGATTTATCATGATTAGGACTAGTAAAGTTACACTGATGTAAAACTAGTTTAAGTGAATTAAGTTCAGCTGTGAGGGGAAGCAGTAACTACGTAATCATAAAACCAGCATTAGGTGAAAGTTTAGGACTAGATGTGAGAGTAAGTGGTCTCATAGAATCATAGAGCAACCCAGGTCACAGGGACCTTGACAGATAACCTGGTCCAACCTTTTGTGGGAGAGGGAGCCCAGATGACATTGAGTGCCCTGTCCAGCCACATCTTGAAAACCGCCAGTGGTGGGGACTCTGCCCCGTCTCTGGGGAGGTTGTTCCGGTGAATGATTGTTCCCATTGTAAAAAATTTCTGTCTTATGTCAAGATAAAACATCTGGTGCAACTTGTAGCCGTTGCCCTTTGTCTTCTTCACGTGGCTCCTTGTGAAGAGAGCACCTCTTTGTAGCGGCCCTTCAAGTACTATCCAAATAAAACTAAGTGTATCCAGATAAAACTGCAAAAGCAGAGCTTAAAATATCAAAATTGTCAGTGGTTTTTTGTTGGGTTTTTTATTCCCTTCAGCTTTTCATATTCAATATTGTCAGTATTCAATAAATGTCAGCTTAAATGGTCACTGCTTAGGACGTCTTAGAATTGGATACAAAGGCATGTCACTTCTGGTTTACCAAAATTTGAAATGCATCTGAAACCTGAGGCTGCAATCTTCCTTTTATAGGTAGGAAAACCGAGGTGTAAATATTACAGTATTTTCTAAACTTCTTGTGCCTGTGTCTCAACTGCAGAGTAGATTCACTCCATTAGAGCAGCTGCAGTCCTGTTCCTCAGAGCAGCCCAGATGGAAACCAGGATGTGAGAAATGATATAAGATATGAAATCAAGGTAGAGTTTTGGTATATCCCAAGTTGCAGAGTTAAACACAGCCAAGGAGAGTCGGCCGCAGGCCCTCATGGGGACCAATTCAGACCCACGTCACACTTACATGCAGCAAAGTATGATGAAGTCTCTACATATTCTACCTTAGTTTTATAGCTCACTTGCCTTCTGAAGGAAAAATGTTGTGCTTCAAAATTTTCTGGGACTTTGAATTAGGCTTCAGAAAGCAAAGCAAGTTTTGTTGAGTAATCAATACCCTCTGCTGCTTTGCTTCAGCTGACATTGAATGCACCGGTAAACCAACCAGTTAGCAGGATGCAGTGGTGGTGAGTTCATTGAAACTCCGAAAGAGAAATCTCCCAATGCTCAGGAAGAATAGCAGATGCCAGATTTTGCCAAAATCTGGGATTGAATTCTAAGAGCATTGTGCAGAAGCTGTCCTGTAACAGCTCCCCGATTTACATGTACTGATCAGAACAGACATAAATATTTTAAAAATAAGAAAAGAATACTAAAAAAATTAAAGCCTAGATGTACTAGAAAACATCAACTGGTAAGTAATCTAGAAGGCGGGTGTATAACTTGCATATAGTGCTTGAACAGTAGTAAAAGTGAACGCCCAGTGGAACATGACTAAGTGATGAACTGGGACACGCCGGTCACTTCGCAGGGAGCCAGAATCTGAAATAGTTTCAGGGTACAGTAGTTGTTTGTGCATGGTTCCATTGCCAGTGCCTTTTGGTATGAAAAGGATGAAACTAAAGGGGAAAAAGAAGTGTGTGAGAAATAACGAAGCTGGAGATGCAAAGAAGTGTGTGTTGGAAAGAGCAGGTGTTTGACACGCCCTCAGCAGCGCGACAGCCCGCCAGCTTGCCGGGGAGCGGGAATTTGTAAGTCAGATCAAAAATCTCTCCACACCTGTGTGACAGAAAGTGCAGTGAACAGTCTGTAGCTCAGCAACTGACTGACTGGCAGTGCTGACAAGATGGGAAAGCTATACGCACGAATGGGAAAACACACTGGAAAGTAGTACCTTAAGAGAAAAAAATTAAAGAGAAAATATGCAAAGGGGGCTTTCACACTCAATCATTCAGTAGCACTGGAAGTGAACCAATGTTCTGTTCATACTGTCTGCTCTGGGTATAGCAGGATTATACTAAATAAAAGAACTGACATGTTTTTTAAAGGCCTCCAGCATCCAGTTGACTGAAACATCAGGTGAGAAAGATCTGGGAAGAATATTAAGCCACAGTGTACTGGAAAAAAGCTGCATTCACACACGCACAACAAGCGGGCTCTGTTCTGAGGGTGTCATACGTCGTATTTGTCACGGTGTGTCTCTTGTGCCATCAGGGGCACGACAATGAGTTCAGGGCCTGCTCTGAGTACTGTGGCAAGATGCTCAGCATCTTTCGTACCTGCTGTGGTCGCTGCGGGCCTCTCTGTGTGTGTCTTGTGTTCTTCACTATGCAGGGGAATCGGCCGCAGACCATGCTGCAGGCACTGTCCCTCTCTGCTGGGGATGACAAACCTCAGGTGCGACCCAGCAGGAACGCTCTAGAGGTTGATACCACAATGTGGTTTTGGTTATAAACCAGTAGGAATTCCAGGTATGAATGACAAATACCTGTTCGTATATACTGTTACCCTCCTGGATATGGTATGCAGACTATGCATTTAATGAGTTCTATTAATTATTCAATTCCATGTAATTATGTTTGAGGTTGCTCTGAGCTATTCTGAAATAATTTAGGAGCTGATGGAAATAAGAAGGCAGATGCTTGTATTTAACAGCCGTGTATATTTTCAAGCCTAAGAATACTTGTGTGCTCTGTTAAGCTGTATATCTTAGAAGTATCTAGGTTGTAAAATTGTTGGGTTTATTACTGTTCTTGATGGTATTTTGATTATTTTGTACTTGAGCACCAGTCAAGAATGGGGCCAGATTGCACATGACAAACTGGGAACGTTTACAGCCTAAGTAAAGAAGGCAAACACAGGGCAGAAGACAGCACAAAACATGTAGTCACTGGGAATGCTTTCGTGGCAGAAATGTTGTAGTAGCACCATGAGATGTTCTGAAGAGGGGCACAAAGGAAGAAGAGAGTGAGACCAGGGTATGTCAGGCAAACAGGAAGTAAGAGGAGGAGGGAGAAACAGCCAGCCAGGTGGGAATGAGGTGAAGTGGAGGAGAACAGACTGAAGAAGAAAAGAAGGGTGTGAAACAGCACAAGGCAAAATCTGTACTTCTCTGTCTCCTTAATTCCCTGGTGTACTAATGCCATTTCTTTTCCGTATCCTCTCCCTCATAGTTTTCTTTCCACTTGGCTAACTCCCTCCTGTATAAACCACAGTGTAGACACAGTATGGTCAAACTGCAACAATGTCTTTGAAAAGGAATGTTTTTTCTCAGTGGAATGGTCAGGTGCTGAGCTTGCAAAGCCAACCCGCAATCATGCACAGGTGATCAGGATGATGCCCTTGCAAGGGTTCAAGGCCTTTGCTTCTCCCAGGAGTCAAGAAATGCAGAAATAGAGATATTACGTGAAACGGGGAGAGAAGCATCGTGTGCTGTTCGTTACTCTCTGGACTGTGTTCACCACTGATAAGAGCACTGAGCTTGCGCAGTGAATCCGTTTACCCGCTTTTTGTGCGCGATGCACAGTATGACTGAGCACTTCAGAAGGCTCTGCCTGACTTACCAGTGCTGAGAAGCTGCACATAATCTTCTCTTGTTCCAACAGAAAGCATTCCCTTTAGAGTTAAGGCAACAGCTCTTTTGTCCCTCTCTGATATGGAACACCTCCTTTAAAAGTTCTTCTCTGTGTTTACAGCCGACTAAATCACTGCACACCCAGTGTAAGCCAGTAGTATCCAGCGTGGTGTGCCGCCAGCATTGTGTTGCACTGGTGATTTACCAGAGTTGGCAGGTTTTCTCCCTGCAGTTAACATGGGCTGAGGATAATGTAATAGCTGTTATCTTCAATCCATATCAAACTGCAAAGTATTAGACAGGCCAAAACTATGAGCCTCCTTACTCAAACATTAATTTTTGACAGAAATTCACATGATCGGTGTTGGCATTTTAGTATTTAGTGTAATGAGAATTGGTTATTTAAACTGACATTTGTTTGGAATGCTACAAATGCCAAGATGGGGCAGCAGTGATGTGAATTGTTCTTATGCCGTGCATTTCTCGTTCTGCCTGCTTCACAAGAGAATTCCCACTTATTTGCTTTTCTAATCACTAATTCACTAGAGGATGTTGCAGGAGTCTACAATAACTACCTCAGTACTCTAAACCCCCCTCTGAAATAGGAGCTATTATGCCATGTGCTGTAAATTACTGTTATGGGAGGCAGAAAAGTTAAATAATTTGCCTAGAGTTACGCAGGATGGCTGCAGAAATCCCAAGAGCTTTCCAGAAAAGCTGTGAAGGAATCATTTGACAGAGCATGCACTTTAGTTGATACTATGTTGATTTCACCAAATCTGTTTTATAAAACTGAGTATCTGGTTTTATGTGTGCTCCTACTAGGAACAGAATGCAGATACCCCAAGCCCCATTCTTTTGGTCTGTTATTTAATTCCCTTTCATCCCCGGTGCACTTTAACATCAGTGATTGATGAATTACATGTACGTGTTCAGAGATCAAAGTGTAGCACGGGGAGCTGGGGGGGTAACAGTGCATTTTGTAAATTCTGCCCTTTCCCACCTTTCCTCCCTACGCTTTTTGTTCTGTTTGTTCTCTATTGGCTCACTGTTGTAAATCGAACAATTTCTGATGGTGCCAGGCAGCTTGACTTACTGAAATTCAGGATGCCTGATGGCTCTCTGCACTGTGCCCTTGTACTGGGAAGGCAGCCAAACTGGCACTGGGAATGTGTAGGTTCTGAAAAGTGAGGTGGAGTGCAGCTACCTGAACGGGTCAGCCAGATGTTGTCAGCATTCTTCTTGGAAGGAGTGTATTTTTCCACTAAACCAGGTTTTGTTCTCTGAAGTAGCTGCTCTTCTTGGAATAATAATAATTGTATATAAAAAAGAAATCATAGGAAAAATCAAACATCCGAACTCTGAAGCATTTAGATGGGAAGGTATTGCCCTTGGCAGCGCATGGTGGCAGTGGTTAGGCAGCCTTGTCCGCCTCCACGGGCAGCTGTTGTATCGCAGCGTGGCATGAATATCCGCGAAGCCCCTATGGAGAGGAGAGCCTGGGCGCTTGGTACGAGGAGCTTGTACCAGGAATGGCCCAAGCCTGAAGCCTGAGGTGTCTGTCGGGTGAAGGAGCCTGTTCCTGGCAGTGTTTCGGAATTGCCCATTTCACAGGTGCAATAGTTCAGTGTTGGGGAGCTTTCCAGGAAAAGGCCAGACAAACCACAAGGGTCCTGGCAGCCCTGCGAAGGGCAGCCCTTGGGCTGGGCTTGGGGGGGCCTGGCCTGGCCTGGCCTTGCGGACGGCTGCACGGCCGCACGCTCTTCTCCAGGGCCAGCTTCCTGCTCCTCGCCTCTCCAGAGAACTGCCTCCAAGCTTCCCAGCAAGAGCTATCATTTGGCCTAAGTGCTGCCTTAATGGACATTTAATTACTCTGCTCTAATTGGAGTCTGAAAAACATATCATTAAAAAAAAGCCTGTAATAAGCTGTTTTAAACCAGCATTTGGTGATCAGTGCTTTCCTAGCCTAATCTGTGTGTCTCTCTTGAATCCCAAATACTATGTTTACCTGGAGATTTATTTTGAGAAGGCTTTCTGTGGAGATCTCCACATGACTTTTTAGCGTTTGGCTAAGTTACCATTTGTCTTCAGCTGGCATTAGTTGAAAATACCTCGTGCTGTTCAATGTTCCGAGAATTCACAGAAAGAGGTAGTGAGCTGTCATTCCTGTGCTCTCTCGCAGAGGAGCTGACCACTTATCGGCCAGATGAGCTCGGAATTAATCTGGAGGATTACCTGTCAAGAGCTCACTGAAATGCTCTGTGAAACAGCTCATGGTAGAGTGAAATGCCAGAAAAACAACAAAATCAAAGTGGTAATTCTCAGTAGTTAAATCTTTTAAAAGTAGAGCCTTGGTGGGAGCAGGAAAGCCCCTTTGTGTTATGTTGTTCTCATTAGTTTCATGCAAGAGGTACATCAGGTGGCTGAAGGAATTTTCCTGTTGCCCATACTGGATGTTTTTTAACCCAGCTCTGAGGGTTTCTAGACCTGGAGTGAATGGTGCCACCTCTGAGTGTCCATCAAATTCCCTTCTTGCTATTAGCTGTCAAGTGCCCAAACCCAGAAGATAAATATATCTCCAAGCACTCAAAGTTTACTGATGTGTCATTTGGTTAAATATTTTATGGGGTTGTTTTGTTTCTTCATTTCCTCTAAAAACACCTGTGAAGGCCTCATTTTCTTCGTGTTTATTATGACTCACTTTGCGGCGATGCTTTTGTGCTGAGCTATACTAAGTTGAGCTATCTCAAAAGCAACATTGTGGTCAGAAGCGTGGCTGTGTTGAATGACATCCCATTTTTCCTGTTCCATGTTTATTCTCTCCTAAGACTTCCAGTGTCTATTTACAGGCAGAAACAGGATTTCCTTGCTTTCCAGTATGACCTGGTATCAGGAAAAACTCTCCCATTTTTTGTGTTTACCTTGACCACCAACAAATACCATCCAAATTAAAATCTCTATTCAGTGTTTAGCTGATGTTTTTCATCAAAGTATGGAAATCAGATAGAGCTGCTTATCAAGAAGCATTCTATTTTTCCGTGTTCACCCTTGCACAGCAATATTGACTACACTCTATTTACTGTCTCAAAGTCTTGTTGACCTCTTGCAAACAGCTCATAGCTTCCAAAGGATTTTCTTCACCTTTCTTTTCTCAGGCTGTTAAGCCAGGGATGGCTACAAAGCAGATATGCTGCTAGCAGATGTCATGCTTATTTCCATGTGCAGCCCTGCCAACGTATCTTCATTCATCCCATCCTTTCACCTCCTTGCTCTTGTTAAAAGAGATGGAATCCCGGTCAGGTGTATACACGGCAACTAGGATGAAATCATATAGCTTGGTTAGACCATGAAATCTGTAGAGGCAAAGGACTGCTCCCACCCCAGCTGTGGTGTGCTCTGAAGTGGAGATGAGGTGTGAGTCTGACCAGACCGGTTGAGAAGCGCACAAACGCCCAGCAGCTTCAGTAGGATCTGAACCGGCATCACGAGACTCTGAACATCTGCCCACAAGAGAGATGGGATCAGAAGGTGATGCAAATTATGATTAGTTCTTTGGGTTATACCATTGCACAGGTAAAGAAAGTTGTGAATAACTGTACTGCCATCATAAACTTTTCCTCTGGAAGACCTGAGCAACCCTAATCTATAGGACTGAAGTGTCTCTAGGACCTACGCAGAACTTGGAGAGAGTAAAAAGTGCCAGAAGAAAACCAGTAGGTGATACGTAGATTAAAGGCAGCTCAGTACTGAAGAATATGCTTGCGGGGCAATTACTAATTGTTCACTAATCCAAAATGCTACTAATGATTGTTGTAGTAAGACGTCGGTACGTGCTGTAGCAGAGCAGTAAGCAGCTGCTGGGAGTCACCGTGGCGCAGAAGAGAGCCTGCTAGTTTTAAAATGAAGCAACTATTCTGCAATGACAAAAAAGCCTCAATGCACAGAAAAAGAGCAATGATACAAGAGCAGCAGAGTGATTTGTGTACGTGCTGGATGTTTCTCACCTGAATGTGCCAGCAGAGTACGCAGACTTCTGCGAGAAGCAGGTTCTGCCGCTTTCACTCCGCTGTTGCCCTATAAACATTTCATTCATTTCTGAAGTGCAGCTTGCAGATTAGGCTTCCACTCATTGTGTTGGCAATAGCATTTGGGCTTAAATGGCTAATAACATTGGACTGCTATTTCAGGTGCCTCCACGTGAAATCTGATGCTGAGTGCCCCAGAAAAAAACTAACCGTTTGTGACAGGAACGGGATCGAATTTGCTGCGGTGTGGAAAATGTGTTTGACTGCACGCCCACTGGGTGTCGGTTTGGGGCTGCTGGGAGCGTTTGAACGGAGAAGCAAGAGGATTATTTTGGTGAATGTAAATACTAACGATAGTAAAAGGAGAAAGTATAACTGTGCTTTAAAATGGTCCTCTTGGTAATATTTGTGCTCAAATAAAGGATTTTGTTGCCTGAGGTCACCACACAGTGTTTCTGGAATGCCTTAATGGTGCCGTCTGAGCAAATCTTGATAGCAGGTAACTTTTCTCAAACGGCAATATATTCATCATCTCCATTCCACGCCCATCCTTCCCCAGCACCTCTCGCTTTTCCCCTGACCTAGACCCAGCAGCATGTGAATCACTCATCTCTCTGCCTCATGCCCCCACCAAATGTTATCATCGCACTCGCTTGAACCCTGACATTTGATTTGTGTAAGCTAGCATTGCTGTGTGGCTCAGACTGACATTTTATTCAGGTTCCTTCTCTGAGGAAAACTCTGGGAAAACAGAGCAACGTACTCCATTTCCACAGAATGGTAAACTATCTTCCCATGAAAGCAAACCCAGTAAAAAGTTTGGAAGAGTTTTCATAGCTAAATGGCCCTTCCGTGTTGCAGATACACTGGACTCTTACAAGGCTTAGAAAACAATATGTAACACCACCAGTGTATGTGTATTTAAAATTGGTGTGTACAGATGCATATGCATTTTGTAAATACATTTTCCTAAGCTGAGCTTGAATGTGGCTGCTGTGACCCCACTCCTTGCTTGCCATACCCAAGGGAGGCAGCATTGATTTTGTTCTCTGGGTTTTGTAGGTTTTTCTGAAAGCAAGGGAGAGGCTTGTGCCTACACTGCATTTTACTTTAATGTATGGGCAGGCTTTCAGGCCTTTGTTGATGGGACTATTCATGTGCTTAAGTGTTTTGCTGGATTGGAGCCACAGAGCAGTTAATGAATTAGTGCACATACCAGGGTATAGCATTCTATTTCTTCTTTCCAGACAGTTTGCATTTCCAGTATTTGTATAGGATACAGGGTGACCAGCAGCCTGTTTTCTTTATTTACAAAATTGTATGTAAAAATGTCTTATCAGTAGTTTGTATTTCTGCATCGCCTTCTGATAGATGAATTATCTTCCCCTTTTCTTCCCATCCAAGCTCTGTTTCCTAAGGAAAAAGTGTTTGTGGTGGCCACTGTTGCCATACTTTCTTCTCTTCCATGAAAGTGCAATGTATGACTATATTTTCTTGTGGTATGTCCCAGACAGTGTCAGAAACAGAATTTAGCTGCCAAATAATTAGAGTGATAGTGGCAGCAGGTATTCAATGCCGGCTGACAGAAGCTTCTCTGAAAGCATTTGCCTAATTCTGTGCTTCCAGCTTGGAGTATGGGAGAGTAGTTGTGCATCTTCTTGGCAAATTTCTCCTTTGGAATTAGATTTCAACAGTGGTGTTTGGATTGGGAAAACACATGTTTGTACACAACTCATTAGGCAGCAGATGATATCTCATTTTGCTAAATTACTGGGATCTTCTCTATTGGTGGTACTTTAGTAGCAAATTGACCCGTGAGCTGAGTATCTCCACTCTTCCAGGGGCACTGCTTTGTGTGCCATGTGCTGTCACTCACCAGCCCCTTTGTGTCCCAGCTGGGTTGGGTCCTGATTTCTTCTTTGGATTAATACTTGGTGGCTCTCTCCAGCAAGGTCATGCCCCAGCAGAGCCGATGGCGCCAGAGTTCCACCTTGCAGGAAGCAGTGCTGCTGACTGCATCTGATCCTGCGTGTTGACGCCATTTCCTGCCCTGCCAGGCCTCTTTCCATCCTGCAGCGTGATGCTGTCTGTCTCCAGTGCTTGGCTGCATTAACTTTTCATTCCTGTGTGGGCTGGTAGACCAGCAGGAATTTTAAGGCGTTGGTGTATGTATTGTTTTCTCACAGTGCTGCTTCTGAGGTAGCTACCTATTCTTTAATAGAGTGCCTTTCATCCTGAAGTGGCCCAGGGTGCTTCACAGGTGTGGTCCTAGGATGTGCCATTACCTCTGGACAGAGGTGCTTGAAGCAAGGACAGTATGAGAAGGATGTAGAGCATGCTCCAGGTTGTAACGCTCCCAGTAGCGATGAACACTAGTATCAAGTGAACAGAAGGAGGAGCTAGGGATTGTTTTCCCTTCACCATCTCCCCGAAGAACAACTGGAACTCATCAAGTAAGAGGGGATAGAGACAGGTGGAGGCAAAAGCCTTAGGTTTGGTGTTGTATAGAGTGGATGTGCTAACAAGCAACCAGGGTCAAAGAGTGAAGAGCAGATGGACTCATTCCTTGAGGGGTGCAAGCTCTCTCATAGCGAGAAATAAGGAAAGAGGGGTTTGTAGAAAAAGCAAAGTTGCAAGTATCAGCTACTCTGTAGGTAAAGAGAGGAAAAGTGGAGTGGTAACTTGCAAGGGATGTTATGATGGAAGAAAGCTGGCAATGCGGTAGCTGTTGGCCAGCATTACATTAATTTTGGGGTTGGACTCGATGATCCTTATGGGTCTCTTCCAACTCAAGATATGTTATGATTCTGTGACTAAGGGTGTTAGCAAGCAAGCCAACACAAAGCGGGAGGATGCCTCAGGAAGATAGAACTAGATTGGGGTCAGAGAGTGACAGAAGAAAACTGGATGAGTGATGTTAAAGGAATAGGAGGGAAGAGGAAGAATTCCAGATCCTTACTTGGAATTCTCCCTTGTGTTATCTTCCATTTCTCTCCATAAGAGGAGACAAGTAGCTCAGCCACCTCCGTTGTTAGCATGCCCTTTTTCTGTACCCAAGGACTCTGAGCAGAAGCCCCGTTGAGATGGGGCAATGAAGAGACAGGTTCTGGGCAGGATATGTCATACTTATTTGGGCAGTTGGGCAACAGACCCTCCATTGTGCTAGAAGATACTTTAAAGAAAGTACATGGAATTTTTGTATTTCCAGGGACCTGCAAGATGCATCAGATTACCGTGGTGAGCCCCCTTACCTTCACTGGGATATAGAAGGGAGTTACTTACACCTGGGAAGTCAGGAGAAATCTTCTGGGATCCTTTCTGCCCCTGTTAGGTTCATCAGCTTCTATACAACAGTACAACCTGACAGTCATTTGTTGAGAGGGTAGGGGGACGAGTTAACTTGCTGTAAACAGCCTCAGTAAAAAGGAGTTAGTGGTAACTGTGTAGTATTATATACAGTATGGTGCTGGGGGGTTGTTACTCCACTGAAGAGTAAGTGGGAAGTGAAAGAAAACATACCTAGGCACAGTGAAGTGTATCTGTACTTATAGACAGTCAGTGTATTGGTACATGCTGATTCATAAAAGCATGTGTCCCTTCACACAGCAATTCCATTCTGAGTCATGGACCTTCTGAAGACGTATGGGTATTAAACATAACTAAAATAACTGCTGATGTTTTGAGGTAGAGAGGAGTTATTCTCTAACACAGTGTAAGCACCGTAAAATACCTGTACAGTCCTTCAACTCTCCGCATTGAATTGGTCATTTGCTGAGCTAATTCTCACTCCTTACAACGTTAGCAGCGGGCCTCAGTTGATGGTATCATTACAGCCAACACAGATCTCAGATTAATACCACTGTTGCCCTTTTGGTTTGAGTCTCTGATTACAAGGAAACGGATACACTCTGAGATGCTATGAGGGAAAAGAACTTACTCCTGCTTTCAATCTCCGTGGAAAGCAGAAAGTCATGCTGCCTTCCACTGTTCCTGCTAGATGAATGCAGTGACTGTGTGTAGCACCCTCCTGTGGTGCCTTGTGGCTTTTACTGCTAGTTTTATTTTCTTCTCTGATCTCTGTTTACCAAAATTAGTGTCTTCATACCGACACATACATCCATACACAAGTTGTAGCCAAGACTGAGGACAGAAAGGTAATGAGCAATTCATGCGATGCTGTCAGCTTTCCTCATGGGTCTTATTCTTATTTCTGGATCCTACCACATCTTTTCCCAATTCCGCCTGCCATCAGATGTTGAAAAACATTTTATTGCTTTAATCTTCTGGTTTCTGAATGTATGTAGTGTAATGTTAAGAAGGTATTTGAAAGAAGGAGAATTATTATGAAAAGGTAGGTATAGTGTGAATAAATACCCTTCATCACACCTCTCAAAATTCCTCATTCTTACTTGCTGGTAGCATCCCTTTTGATCCATTTCTGACCCCTTGTCTGAGCAAGAAGTTGTCAGTCATGCTGAAATTAGTTTAAAGACTTCGTATGGGAACAGTCACCTGAATGATTTCTTTCTACAGTTTACTTCAAGGGTTGAGCTTATATTTCCAGGGCGTGGATCAAACCACACTAGTCTGCTGTGATGCTATTCCATTCCATCTATTCTACTGTATCCTAATCATCTTCATGTAAAAACACTGCAGTATTAATCTGCATCATCCAGAGCAGTTATTTCTATTGCATATTGCTTGTTTGTATTCTCATCTTTTCCCCAAAAAAGCGTGTACAGGTTTTCATAATTCTTTTCCCCTTCTTCCGCTCCCCTCCAGGAAGGAAGTGTCTCTGTCATAAACCAGCTTTACCTTTCTCAGGCAGAATTACACCTCGATGAAGAAGTGAGCTTTTAGCTGGGGCATTCACAGTAGGGACTTTTTAATTCCTTTGAAGATGATGAGGAACTGGGTGTAGAAGTCATTTAAGATAAGAAACAAAAATTTGATGACACCCATGTAGAAAATGGAGCGGACGTCTCGTGTGCCTAATCTAGGTAAGGCACTGCGGTTCTTTGTAGTGTAGCACCAGCATTTCCTGAGCACTAAAGGTTTTGGGCCTGGGTGTATCACCTTGCTGTGGTCACACTGAAAGAGGATAACATCATGAACTACTGAACTCAGTCTCCTTTTTAGCCAGAAGGTTTAGAAGGTGCTAATTGTGAACTTTGCTGTGTTAGGGTTTACTGGGCAAGGAGTGCAAGAGGCTGCTTTAGCTAGGGATAGAGCTGACTAATTAACACTCAGCCAAAAGAGGCTGCAGAGTGTCTGCAAGCGGGTCAAAACCCTGTCCTGTGTCCAAGTGCACCGTTTGCTGTAGTTCAGCATTAGTCACGCTTTTTCATGGTGATACTTTCAGATTGACGGCTGAGATGCATCAGTGGTAGAACAGACTGCTTCCGTTACAAGGAACTACTCAGCAATGCATTTCTACAACAAGGATTAATTTTCTGATCGTGCTTTGCAGCTCTGTGTTTAAGCCTTTGGTTCCTTCAGGTACAGAATGACTCTTTTTTTTTGGTGTGTGGTTTTTTTTTTTTTTTAATGACTAAAGGTCTGCTACCTCCATAATAAAAACAGACGCTATTCCATATGGGTTTGAAAAACAGTCATACCAAAATTAGGTTGAACTGATAGGTTTCAGACTCTTGTTATCTGTTTAGAGAATGTTGCTCCTTTTGTATATTAAATTGCTGTTACATGTCACTGTAGAAACAAGAATGGTTAGGTGAGTGATGGGAGAAAGGCTGACAGAAAAGCACTAATTAAATACTGTTTTGCAAAGCCCTCATTGAAATTCATAGCTTGGTACCTTTGGGGACTTGAAAGTAGGGGAGATGGAAAGATTTCAATTAAAAAGGTATTTGTACGGTTCTTTGTGAAGCCAATCATTGCCTTTTTAATATAAAACATGTAAGTGTCTGTCTGACATGCTTTACAAACATCAGACATCATGCCTTGAAACAATGAGCGTTTTAGTAGGTCTCAGAGCAAGATATTTCAAAATAAAATAAAAATGCCATAGACCTAAAATTTTATTCAGAGCAAGGCTTTGGGTTCTTTTTTTAAGCACAAGTGCAATCTTAAATAATTTCTACATTGATTGACTGATTAGAAAATTTGTCAGGAGAAATATACTTGCAAAAATAAATACAGTTGCTTAATAACTAATTTAATTATTTGTGTTCAGCTACAGTTGTAGTTGCCATTTACAGTTTTTTAATGTACACAGTGATTCTTTTATTCTTACAAGGCTTTTAGATTTATATTTAATTTCAAGGAGTTCTATAGCACAACACCTCATTGTATTGGTGTCTGAGCAACCTCAGTCAATAAATAGCAGGATTATAGCAATGTATGGCCAGAAGAGGCCACGAGGGCCATCAGCTGAAGTCAGTTGCAAGAGATCCATAGTCAGGAGGGTTCAGAGAACATCTGTTCCAGGCACAACTGAATACCACGAGCCACAGAACGCTTGTCAGCAAAACAAACTTAAAATTTACGGTAGAACCCCAGAAGCCACAACTGTAATTTACCACAGTAAGAAAAAGAAAAAATTCAGGCCATTGCCAGGTTCCTAGATCCCTGAAGTCATGGGGAACGGAAGCGAAATTCCCAGATAAGCCGAGTGTTCTGTGCCCAGTTGTAGAAGACAGCAGATCCAGAGTGACTGCTGCTGAAGTGACTTGTCCCTACATCTCCTGGTCAGAATATGAGGAGCATGTACCAATAAACAAACACGGGCAGGTGCTTTGAGCAGCTGCTGTAAGAGCAATAAAACCTGCCCAGTCTAAGCAGTATTAGTCATCCTC
Source organism: Strix uralensis (assembly GCF_047716275.1). Classification (NCBI taxonomy): domain Eukaryota; kingdom Metazoa; phylum Chordata; class Aves; order Strigiformes; family Strigidae; genus Strix; species Strix uralensis. Next base: position 89,450,356 of record NC_133976.1, read on the forward strand.
TTGCCGGATCAGGAGCTCTGTCTCACTCCTACGTATCCAAGCAAAGCCAAGAGTTTTATAGCATGCCGTGGAGAATCCCTGGAACAGGTTAGTGCAGATGATGGGGTTCAGGGCAAGGTGCCTGAGCAGAGTGGTCTGAGGCAATTTCGCCGAGAGGTGCAGAGTTATTTGGATCTCATTAGACCTCATGCAACACTTGACACTGTATCTTGAAGCCACAAGGTTTCGACCCTGTGAATCTCTAGAGCATTAGCCTGGAATGAACAGGATTTCTTGGCCAGAGCACAAACAACATCGTATTAGGTCAGTGCCCTTTCAAGGGAAGATTGCTCATGAATTTAATCTTCTTCACTTTATCTGGGTTTGTGCTGGACATCTGTGATGACACTTGAACCCCTAACTGCTGCATGCTTGGCAGCAGCAGCAGCGCATTTAACAGGCTTCACAGGAAAGACAAATACCAAAAGGCTGGCTATTCTGATAAGATAAATTCTACCTCCTTTATGGGTACAGAATGACCAAGGAGGATGTAACAGAATGCTTTATTTGAAATTAATCCTTTCATCTAGTACCACTCCCCACCCAAGTTCTGCTCATCAGCTGCCTTTATTTCAGAAGTTGCCCTAACTGTTTGCTTGATCCAGGAGTTTATCTAGGGAAGCACTCTGCTGATTTTATTTCTGCAGATTTCTTATGTATAACTGCTCAGGTTATGCCTGTAAAGAAACTTCGTTATGGTTATCAGGAAGAATGAGCAGGAGTCAGGAGGTAACTCTGGGGTAGGACCTGTTGTCTCGTGGTCAGTGGAACACTTGCTCCCTACCCATGCCCACGCTACCACAGTAACCCCTGCTGTGTCTGTCTCCCTTGTGACTGTGGCCCCAGCCGTGCCCCTCCTGCATCCCCAGTCCCCTGTGAGGGTGGAAGTGGCGTGTGCTGGGGTGGGTTCTGGGCTGGGCTTTTCTCAGTGAGTCCTCTCGTTCTGCATGCTGCCTGAGTGGCTCGGATGCCAAGTAAAGTGGGTAGTTCTTGCGGTAGTGTTGCAGCCTTTCCCAGCTGCAATACCAGTCTGGTTCTCTCCTCTCTGGTTGCCAGTTTTCACAAAGCTTGTAGGAATATAATTGATACCTCTACCCTTGAGCTGAGCGAGTTGGGATTGCCCAGTGGAGTCCAAAGTGACTGAGTGGAAGGACTGACAGATGGACAAGACAGCACAGTCACACAAGCATTGTTTCCTTGTAAACAACAATAATAACAAATACCCATTAAATAATAATAACAAATTTTACCAATAGTAACAAGTAGTAAAAATAAATCTCAGTTCATTTATTTGGTAACTATAGCTGCATTTTATTTTAAGGTAATGGCTACTTGAAAAGTTCAGATGTCTAGGCTTGCATTTTTCAGTTCTGAGATTTTCTTAATTTTCTTTTTAAAAAGTTGTATACACAACTTGAATAAAAATATATACTCTCTTAAAATTTATTGTAATTTTTGGCCACCCTCGCTTAATAATTACGGCTGCTCTGCACAGGCTTAAACAGAGTAAGAACATAGTCTGCCAGTGGCAAAGCTTGTGCATTTTACACTCTGAAAAAGCACATAACTATCACTTAGGTGATGAATATTTCAGCAGAGGAGCTGGTATTGAACAAGATGATGCTATTTTCTTTTTATACCACTAAGATTCTTAAAAGACTGACTTCACTGTGGTAATTGCTACACAAGTGGTGAAAATCTCTAATGCAGTGCATTTGTTTTGTGAACAGTACCGTGGCCAAAAAATATATCTAGGCAGCATTACTGAAGTGCTTGTGGAAAAGCAGTGTTAATTTGTAGTACGGTAGCTCTTAGGTCAGGGTCTATTGTGTTAACTGCTTGCACTCTATACAGCACGGGCGAGACAGGCTGAGAGGTTGAGGCTCTCCCTTGCCACTGGGATAGACAAAAGATGTGTATCCCTACTTTACAGGAAGGGAAGAGTGGTATTCAGCTGCACTCCCCAGGGAGAGAACGCTGCCTCCTGATCTCCAGCCTTCCCTACTGGTGTTGGGCAGCATTTCACAGACAAACTGTTCGTTAGTTGAAAAATCATGTTTACGCAATCTGGAATGATAAGCAAATTCACAGAGAAATCAGAAAACTTATTCAGGCAGAGAAACAGTATTTTGAAATTAAATACACGTACATTTTGTTTAGATTTTAGGGGAAAAAAAAAAGGTAAAATACCCAAAATAGTTGCAGGTTAAAAAGCTATTTTGCTTTGTCTTTAAATGAAACTGTTGATGCTTCATTTTGCTGAGAAAATTGCAAAAAATATCTTCTGAACCTAAATGAAACAAAAAACCAGAAGTCTTTTAGACTTGATGCACAAAGCCACCCCCCTTATGGGTATGAGGGAAGGTGGCTCTCTGAAGCTTCAGTCACAGGGATGACTATGAACTAGAACCATGAAGGGGTTCAGAGCACTTGGGTCTAGGAGCTGAGGCTCTCTGTGGAGAGCAGAAAGCACCTCGAGAAGGCCCCCAGGAACACTGGTATTACATGCCTGAAGTTAATAGTGCAAATATATCCTTTGCCTTTGATTTTGATGTGAATTCGGTCCTCTCGTGTAATGTCAAGAACTGTGAAGATAAGCTTACTTCTGTTTGAAAAAGAAGCCAGTTACATCCTGTTATTGGTCTACTAAGGCAGCAAGGAGCAGGATTTATTCCACCGGTATTGTAAATATAAGCAGAATGCATAGATGTGTAAAATGTGTAGCATGCATGTAACATTTGTCTCGGCAGCAATTAAACCCCCACTAGGTAAATTGGAAAGAAAATTTCCTTTTAAATTCTGAAATAAAACTCCATTGCACTCCAGATTTTACTTGGTATGGTAAACACTTGTTTAAAGTTATTTAAAACTCTCGCAACTTAGGCTTTTTTTTTAAAAAAAAAGTTGCCAGTATTTTCCAATGTACATACCTAGCTTTGCATTCTGTGTTATGAGTCTAGTTCACCTTTAAGGATCTAGAAAAATGGTCTTTTCAGTCAGAAAGCTGTTGGGTGAAAGTAAAGGGGAATCAAATACCTAAGTGTGTGAGTTGGTGCTTACCTGCCCGTTTATTTCTGTAAATTAGCAGCAGAAAAGCTAAAAAGGAGAGTGCTTAAGAAATGTCTCATCTGCCTTGTGAGTAAAATAATTTTTTCATTATCCAGGAAAAGTGTGGGATGGAATAATCTGTTAATAATGGAAAAAACCCGAGTATGTGGGCCATCGGGAGCATGCTGGAGGGACGAGCGGTGGCCGTGTTCCGAGGGCAGCTCCCTCTTGCCTGGCACCCTGGCTCCTGTAGCAGCCCCAAGTGTCTGGGGAAGATGCAAAGCAGGGCAGGCGCGTGCGATGCTTCCTGGCACCATTTCCAGCTCGGGGGGGGTGTCCTAAGCCGGGTGTGGTTTGTCTGCTTTGTAGCCGTTGGGGGGTTTCTCTTCCACATACTCTTCTTCTTTACCCTTGAACCCATGTAGGCCCTTGGCTGGGAGCCCCACAGGCTCCTGCCTCTCACCTGACGAGCTGCCGCCTCCTCTTTGCCCCCTCCTGGCTCCTGCTCCCCCCGGCCAGTGGCCTCTTGTTCCCAGGGAGCAAGAGCAGGAGAGCTCTTGGTTTGGAGGCGCTCTCGCACATCCCTCTGTGGTATTGCAGACCTCGTGACACCATTTGCCACCCGTAGCTAACCAGTGATTTACTGGTTATCTGTCAGGACGCAGTACGGTTTGCTGCTAGCTGTGGGTTTGGAGTAGCGGGGCCACGTACGTAAGGGAAGGTGAGGCCTATTGGGTACTTCTTTAGTTGGGGTTTTCTTTCAGTAGTGGAATTTATTTTTTTCCTCAGGAGGCAAAATTTATAGTTTGAACTTTCCAGCACGTATAAGCCAGCCCAGATTTATTATAATGAGTAAAAGTGGATGCTTCTTCCTAATTTTGTTTCCACCTTTGTTAGGGGTGAATCCAAACCACTGTAGATCCGTGCTGGTGTCTGTCAGAGAGCCTTGACAAAGGGTGGGAGTTTGCTTGCTTGAAGATTACATGGGATTCTGGGTTTGAAAAGGTAGTAAGGGAAGCACACAGGAAATATGAAGCATTAGAGAGACTTCTGAGTAGGTAAACCAGGACTTGTTTAGCAAAAACATCAAATACGTTTCAAAGTAAATATTGAATGTATCTGAAAAAAAAATCTGTGACTGTATTTCCTTCTCTCCAAATAGACTAACTGATGTAAAGTTCTGTTTCATGTGGGTGGCTTGCTATTAAGAAGGATTATTTTTGTTGCACTTGATAGTACAAAAAGGTCGCTTTTTCTCCCTTTCTTAAAAGGTACAGTGGTGGTTCCTGCCCAGTTAGAGCTAACCAGGCAGGCATCCTGCTTTGGGCCTTGCTACTGTCTTTGCAGCTGGTAATTCTCCTTCCAACTGCTTCATACTGTGCTGCCAAACGATTCCCTATCTGATATTGCGGCTGTACTTTCAATATAAGCACACCATTTTCTGCAGCGGGCTGGGGTCTGCAGTTCTCTTGCTTTCCCGAGACACTTAAGTGGATGCAGGTGTGGGGGGAGGCAAGAGGAAGCAATTAGACCAAGTATCAAAGCTCCCCCTCTGTACTGATGTGAGGTGGAAAATACAAGTAGCAGAACTTGTTAACTGTGTCAGGATGTCTGAATAACAGGGAAAAGGGATGGAAATATGTTGTTAAAAATGTCACGTTGGGGTGTCATTCACTCCTTTGTTCGAATTACAGAAATAAATTTCAATTACCCTTTTACTGAGTCATTGGTTTAGGTCCAATCCTGCAAACTTTTAGAAGCATACTTACTTTTACTCCATAAAGATAATTTAATGTGATATCACTATGATTCTTTGGTCAAAGTTAGCAGTTGTTTTTCTATGAATTAAAATCACAGAAAGGAAAATGAATGGAGCCATGTTCTGACTGTATTAGTAGCTTGTGTTCTAGATAGTGTTGAGGCCTCTGTCATGCACCTAATCAGTTCTGAAGAAAGGAACTATAGAAGTCATTTGAAAAATAAAAAAAGAAAATTTGTCCTTTTTTTAAAAAAGAATCCCCTCTGCACTGTATATTTCTGAGCAAATAAAACAGTTATGGGATTCATCTAACACTACTGATAACAATGCATCTTCATGTTGAATTTAGCGGGATTAAACACATAGCCACTAAGGTTTTTGTTTAGTTTCCGAGGGTTTTTCTGTTCATACTATTCTACTGGAGGGTGTTGTTACCTTGTTTGCTTTACAAATTCCTGTCATATGACTTAGGTGTAATAGGTTACGATGAGCACGCTTCCAAAAACAATAGATACAGATAGATAAATAATTTTTTGGAGATAACTCATTTTTTTATACCACCTGATTCTTTCTAGTCATATCATGAAATGAGGCTGTGCTTCAGAAATGTCAGCAGTGAAATTAGCTTCTAACTAGAGGAGGAATGAATCTCAGAAAACAGAACTATGTTCTCAGCTGATGTTTTGGAGTAGCAGGTGTGTTCCTAAAGCAGACAGCAACTGTGGAAAATTTCTGTTTCTGCACACACTAAGGAAGAATAAATTAAAGGCTGTATTGGAGACTCACTCAAACACTGTTGGTCTAACACAGGCCTTTTGACACAGTCTCTTACTGAACAGTTTTGCCAACAGCTTCAACAAAAGCAGGACGGGGCTTCAGATAGGAGCCGTTTGAATTTTTGCGTTTCAGAAGTGGCAGGTGTGCCTATAAGTCTGGTTGGCTACAGCCTGGCATTAAATGGGCTACTCTTCAGAACAAAAGAGCTTAGTAATTGCTCAAAATCATACTCCTTCAGCAGAAACCAAAAGTTAGATCCTGAAATACTGACACAGCCATTCTGAAAGCTGGCCTACGTAAAAGAGGAGTTGATAAGTCACTGTCTCAGTCAATGGAAATACTTCTACTTACCACTAATGGATGTTGCATTGGACGCAACATGCCTACAGCAAGTGAATTCTGACATCAAGAAGAATGCCCTTCATTTCGTAAAAGGAACGGGGAGTGTTTGTGTTTAAAAGAATAGGTGATGCAAGTATATAAAGGTCCAAATTATTTTCTAGTGCTCTCTGACCATTCCTCCTAATTTTTATTATGCAATTTTCAAGGCTATTAGGTGTGACTCAGCTTGCTTTCCCTTCCTTTGCAACCACCTTCCAATCACAGAAATAAGCTGAAGTGGATAACAGCTCTGGCCTTTTGCTCCCAGCACTCTATTTCTACTACAGCGTGTTGTTTTAATGGAATGACTTAGGTGGTCTCGGTTCAGATCCCAGTTGACTGGAGACCATATTATAAAACCACTGCGTACAGATTCAGTGGAATTGGCAGCCTTTGCCTGAAATAAATCCAGGGCCAAACAGGCATAAAGAATGAATTATTTCTTGCTTCTAGAGAGGGTCTCTTTAGGTCAGGGTTGAAAGCATTGGCAGGCCAGTGTAGGGAAGCTTCCACTCCAGCTGCCTGCATTGAAATTAGGCTGTCGATAAATAGAGGACTACAGTCTTCAGGACTGCCAACTCCTTAACCTTCATTAGCACAAATATTTGCTCAGGATTTTATGAATGTTGTATTTTCAATGTCTACTGTTGTATTTCATTCCTAGAATGGTACTTTTCAGGACAAAATATTAGGGAGTTGTCTTTTTCTTAACAGACAGGCAGCAGCATGAGCAAGGTGTACAAGATGCTGCAATTTTCAAAGATAAGTTTCTGTAAATGTCTCAGAGCATTTCCTCTTGTCTATGGGTGTTGGGTTATATGGTAAAGAGGTAGCATGAATTTTTCCTTTATAAAATAAGCAGGACGCCCACAGGGACTCATAACCTGACTTCAAAAAACTGCTTTCTTAAGCCACTCCTTATGGCAAACTAGGAATCCCTGGAGAGCTGGGTTAGTCTGTGGTCTTGGCAGGGTTTTCTTCTGGCCCACCAGGTCTGGTGCAAGCACAGGTAGTCCTAGGCATAAATAACTCTGATTTTAATGAAAAAGATTTATGTGGTCATAAAGGAAAAGTTTCCCAGTGAGCCAGTTCTGTACATGGCTAAATACCGAGCCACCTATGCACAGAGAAATAGTGTCTTTTTTTTCATATTCTTCCACCCCATAAACAATAGAGATGGCTCTGGATAACGCTCTCACCACAGTGTACATTCACTTGCTGGAAGTTTCTTATCAGATGCACATGGATTTGACCCAGCCTTTGGAGCAGATTAGTGGATGTGAATATCCCACAAATAGAGAAGACATAGAAAAGAACCCCTCTCCCCCCAAACAGCGTTTCTGTTTTGGATAATAGCTCTTCATATTTCCTGATTGTGAATCCAGGGCAGCATTGGGGGGGGGGGGGAAGTGGGGATCTAGTACTTAAGTTCAGATGATCAGTTGCATACCTGGGGATCTCTTCTCACTCTGACGTTCATCACCCTACAAGCAGAGCTTAACCATAGGCAGGGGGCACTTGAGCCTTCCCCTGACAGCTGCTGTGGCAGATTTCCAGGCGGCTGAGGGCCATGCCCTCGCTTGCAGAAACAGGAGCTGACTGGAGTCAGATGTGGAAATTCTCTCCATCTTTTTTCAAAGCAAAATATAGGGAGGATTTAAAATAGCATCAACAGTGAAAAATCAGTTCTATTGAAATTTCAGCAAATGTTGATATTATCTTAAAGCTGAGGATTTACCTAAGCTGTGGAGGACTTCACAGTGTGTGGCAGGTGTCTTGTTATAACAGTAAGGCAGCTGTAGCTGGGGTCATCTAATGGCGTAAGAAAGATAGGGATTGTCAGAAGAGACTTTTTTCAGACTTACTTGATAGATATGGAAAACCTGGCAAGCTTTGAGCATGTAAAATCTTCAGGTCTGGAACAGAAACAAGAATGTTCAAAAGTACATATGAACTGAGCCCAATTGTTCCACGTTTCACTGGATGCACTGAGGGAAACACTGGCTGTAGTGAGCAGGGGAAAAAAGGGGGATGAGGTCGTTATCACCAGTGGGAGAAAAGGGGGAGAGAGAGGGTGCTAATTGTTCTTCAGGTGATATTGCCTCAGTATCTCCTCCATGCAGGTAACTTGGTTTATTTTGTTACTTAGATTTTTTTATAAAAGCATATTGCTAAGGTGGCAAAAGCACAAGTGACAAATATCACCAGCATGAACTCAGCAGTAATTGCATAACAAATAACTGATAATTTTATTACAAAAATCCTCAGAATTAGTTTACAGATGTTTATAAAAGCCATTTCACCAAGCGTAACATGGTTCATAATTGCTGTGCTGAGAAATAGGTACCTTTAACAAAGCAAAATCCAGCAATGCAAGACCCGTTCTAACTTTGAAACTTTGAGAAAATGATCTTTAAAGGTGCCTTCCAACCTAAATTATTCAATAATTTTACGACAGCAGGACTTACAATAATTGGTGTTGTGATGATACGGTGATGAGTATGTAGGTAGAGAGGTGTGTACAATAGTTGGGCTACAAGAGTGTTTTCTGGACCTTTGTTGTGATTGTAACCCTAAGAGTGGCTCAAAATGAATGTACATAACCAAGTCAGATCTCTTGCTCAGGAGTTAGGGTAAATTTGTTTACAAACTCTTACAGCGGAGTCACGATCCGTTCTTAGGTCGGGGGGGATATAAGGAGAGAAGGCAAGATTTCTGAGCATGCACTCCCCTTGTTCACATTCCCAGACTAGGGGACTATGTGACGTTCTTTTCCATTCCCTTTCAATAATTTTATTTTATTTACAGAGCAAATTCTATAATAGCATACAAATTATTTTGAAATTCTCCATATTTGGCTTTTCTTTTTGAAGACTGCATAGCCTATGCCTCGGATACTGCATCCCAGAGAGCCATTCCTATCTCCCTTAAATCCAGAGGCAGTGAGTCAGCCATAACCCTTCTCCAGCCTTTCCAGTCTTAGCTGAAAGACTGGGATGTTACAAGCATGTCATGCTGTGACAGGGGCTTATTAGGAAAGAAGAAAATACATTGTTCAGCTTATATAAGAATGCACAGGAATACATAGATGTATTCAGGCTGTAGTGCAGCTTTATGCACAGTGGGTTTTTCGCTTGATCAATATTATGTGAAATGTGTTCATTTCAGGTCCACCTTCAGAAGTCTTTTTTTTAAAGATCTGCAATCAAAACATGTTATTTTATTACTTGAATATCTGTTCTGGTGAGGCTTGCACGTGTCAGTAAAGCATAGCACAAGTTCCACGATCTCCGCATGACAGTAGAATCTCTTAATTTTCCCAGAGCAGCTGAGGTTGGAAGGCAGCTCTGGGCATGATCTAGTCCAACCCCTTTGCTCAAAGCAGGATCAGCTAGAGTAGGCTGTTCAGGGCTGTATCCAGGCAGGGTCTGAATGTCTCCAAGGAAGGAGACTCCACATCCCAGCTGGGCAGCCTGTGCCAGTGTTCGAGCATCCCCACAGTAAAAATGGCATTTCTTATGTTTCAGTGGAATTCTCTGTATTTCAGTATTTCAGTTTGTGCTCATTGCCTCTTGTCCTGTCACTGGGCACCACTGAGAAGAGTCTGGCTCCGTCTTCTTTACTTCTCCCTGTCAGATAATTATACACACGGATAAGGTCCCCCTGAGCCTTCTGTTCTTGAGGCTAAATGGTCCCAGCTTCTCTTCGTACATCAGATGCTCCAACCCCTTAATCATACTCATAACTCTTCACTGGACTCTCTGGTAGGTCCAGGCTGAGCACCAGATGCGTAAACAAAGAATAAACAGCCTTCACATTTACAAGATTTTTGCTTCAAAATACTATCCCCAGGCTAAAAGAATCACTGCCATGTCCCGAAAGCAAATTCACGTGGGCGTGGAGGAGCCAACGTTTGGAAGGACTTGTCTCACACCCCCAGAAATTGTACCAAGTAATTAGCAGAAGGTGCAGATCTAGAACTGGCTGCTTACAAAATTAAAACATGCTTTGTGCTTGCTAACATTTTGTGAACAGCTCTAATATTCCAGTATTTCACATTAAGCCTGCAGACTAGGACTGTTTCCCTGGCCTTTTTTCTCTACACTTTAACTTCGTTGCTGAAAACTCTTATTTTTCATTTCTGGTAGGCGTATTTTTTTAAATGGTTAAAAGAAAAACTCACGTTATTTTTAGCCCAAAATATGCTGTTATTCTTCGAAAAAAGTTAAGGTGGATGTGTTTGATCATGTCTATTAAACTGGTTGGGAGGGATTCTTTCCCTGGTTATAGGTGATGGCTACTGAGAGGGAGTTGATCTGGGTTGGATTCAGTGGCCCAGCTGTAATCCAGGGGCAGTAGTGATTAGTACTAGTACTTTATCGGACCTCAGGTGCTGCAGCAGCACAAAGAGGAGGCTTGGTCTCTCCCGTAGGTGCAGCTCAGAGCCTTCATTCATAAAGAACAGGCTATTTGATTAAATCCAGTTTTTCTGTCCACGTGTACGTGCTCCGTTAGAAGTCCTGTCTTCATGATCTGTGTCATCACGATGACTAGCAGTGGTGGGTCTCTTCCTGGAGTGGTGTTGCTCAGCCCTTTGTTCAGGCAGTGAGCAGAATACAGAACTGAAGCAAAGATCTTCCCACCTAAACAGGCAGAAGAGACCGAAGAGGGAGAGAGAGCCATAGTGTCAGTGAATTTCCTCCAGGCATTGCAAGGGATCAGGCTTCCTGAGTTGTATCCTGTGCTCAATCCAGGAGAGCAGCCTTTGAGGGCACAACTTCAGCTGAATACTTCTTCATCTGCAACTTTTTTTGTTGGCAGCTGCTCACAATTTCTTTATATTTAAAATGGATTTCTGATTAAAAGCACAGATCATGCAAGAAATAACTTTTCCATGAGTGGGCAAACGCACTTCTGAAAATCAGAGCTTAGGTGTGAATTCTTACTCACATACATTCAAAATACTTATTTTCATAAATAATATGTAATTCCAGCTTAAAGTTTGCTGTTTCAACAAATGCTTTTGCCAGCAAATTATCTGCGTGAAAGTCATTGAAAGCGTGCCTATAAAGGGAATGCAACATTCACGAGGATTTATTTTAAAATTCAGACATGCATTGGGCATTTAAAAAAAAAAAGTATCTATTGCATTCTAACTTGGGTCTCCAATCATACAGAATTTTATTGCTCAGAACCAACATCCGTGTAGACCATACTGGTGATGGTTTGTGGTAAGTACTGCACCATGTAATAGTAGGGTTTAGCCCTGAAAAATACCATCAAATTATATAACGATCTCATCTTCTAGACCACAGAGCAGATACATGGTAAATACTTGGGGATCCAATGGAGGGTAATTATCAGGTGAGCTGCAAGGACATGTAATTATTGGGAAGCCCTACTGATGGTATTTACCGATGTAGTTACCACATAAGTCAAATATACTTCAGGACTCCATACTCATTCTCTCAGTGTAAAGCATTGCCATTAGTTTTTGTCATGGTTTTTCTCCCAGAATTCTTCTGTTTGTTGAGTTTTCAGCTCATGTTTCCCATTGCATCCGTATTGCAGCCGCCCAAAGGAAGGGCTCAGCCCACTTCTCACACAGGAGGGTCCTGAGGGAAGGGTCAGAAACCTTCCATGCCATCCATCTTCCCTGTCCTCCACTTCCTTCAACGTGCACATAGTTTTAATCACTTTGTTTTCCCTAGTATCATGTGTTCCTGGACTGCAGTCCCCGTGGCCAGCGCAGCAAACCTGGCACCCGCAGTACCAGGCTTCCAGCTTTCATTATTAAGTTTGCACACAGCAGCTCAGACAGAGAGCCCGCTTGTTATAATAAAGTGCAGTGGCTAAAAGCTGAAGAAAGGTTCTAGGCACCTCCAAAATAAGAGGCAACAACTTTAAGCAATAATCGATGCCTATATTTCTTGGTATTTGCGTAGACTGACGTGAACATACAAAGGTGAGGCACAACCATGGCATAAACGGTCACCACTGGTGCTGGTGGCAGGGAGACAGAGAATAGTGGCGTGAAAGTACTTTATAAAGTTTGGGAGGAAACATTGATAGATTCACTAGATGTAGTTGTTGCACTCTCAGAGTGAAATAGATTTGTCAGCTTTTCTGCTGTATTTTGTGATTTGTAGGTCTAAGGTGCTCATCAGCTTTTTGTTCCACTGTGCCAGTATATTACAGAAGCTTTTCATTTTCACCAGAAGTAGTCTGGACACCCTTGTTCCCTTTACTGCACTTCAGACCTTCTCAGAACCAGAAGGTTTCTTCACTGTTACACGTTGCACAGGACAAGAATATCCACAAAGCTGGACACAGTAATCGAGATGCTGGACAGTATTTTTTTTTAAAAAAACTATATTTCTTTGAAACAAATAGTGTTATTTTTGGTGGTCATGTGCTAGACTGCTGTCTTAGCCAGACACATGCACACAGATCCACGTGCACTCTATTTCTAGTCTCTTAGTCACATGACTGTTCAGTAATACTTTCTCACAGTTTGTTCATGATGTCCAAGTCTTTATTTTATTTGACGTATTAGAAGAGTATTAGAAGACATGGACCTGTTGGAGCATGTCCAGAGGAGGCCACAAAAATTATCAGAGAGATGGAGCACCTCTCCTATGAGGCCGGGCTGAGAGAGTTGGGGCTGTTTGGCCTGGAGAAGAGGAGGATTGGGGGAGACCTTAGAGCGGCCTCCCAGGACTTAAAGGGGCTACAGGAAAGCTGGGAAGGAACTCTTGATCAGGTGGGTAGGGATAGGATGAGGGGGAACGGTTTAAACTAAAAAGAGGGGAGATTCGAACTAGATACAAGGAAGAAGTTTTTTATTGTGAGGGTGGCGAAACACTGGCACAGGTTGCCCAGAGAGGTGGTAGATGCCCCATCCCTGGAAACATTCAGGGTCAGGTTGGACGGGCTCTGAGCAGCCTGATGGAGTTGAAGGTGTCCCTGCTCACTGCAGGGGTGGGACTCGATGGCCTTTAAGGGTCCCTTCCACCCCAAACCGTTCTGTGATTCTGTGAAGAGCTGATTGGGTCATTTGTGCTTTTTGTAGAGAGCATGAGCCTAACCAGGAGACAGACTGCCTTCCGTCTTGGTCGTGACAGCCCCTGCTTTGTTTTATCTAAAATGGCTTTGCTCTTTCTACTTTGGCTCTCATCTGCCCGTGCAGTCAGGCCCGAAGAGGTCTGTGATGCTGGAGCAGATTTTGTGTGAGACACAAAACTGACATGATAGCCAGCTGCTGTCCGACATAGTGAATGTGTTTAATCATCTTTCAAAAAACATTCATCTGACGTTATGTTGGAAAAGGTATAGTTCACCAAGAAGGTGAGGTAACAGAAGGGTAGTCACGTTGTCTCTGTGCATTTAATGTCACACGTCCAAGAGAGATTCTGACCTCTAGGGGAGTTTATTTCTCTCTTAACCATACAGGGAGAGAACAGAGATGGGACTTCTGCTTTAGACAGCAGCTATTTGAGATGGAATGTAAAAATACAGGCTTCCCACTTTCATCCCTAAGTTTCTTCAGAGTTAGTACTGTAATCTAAGCAGTCTTAAATGTGGCTTTACTGTTTGTTCATGTAAGATGCAGTTGGTTTAGAGATTTCTGGGAAGCAGTGTTTTTGCAGTGAGAAGTAGCATTTAAAATTGCTGATTTAACTGGCCTTACTATGAGAACAATGCTATTTAATTTTCTTCAAATTTCTTTATTATCTTTGGAGAGCTTTTGAAGATATTGAGAGCAGGCATAATTACCAAGAAGCAATTTTAATAATTCTAGAAAACTCTAAGTATGTTTCCTATTTTGGGTTTTCTCTTTGACACTGTTCCTGTAACACCGATTTCTTCATGTCACTGCGTGGCATAGGAATGTACATTAATTTATCCTTACTCCTAGAAAATGAAGTTTAGCACTTGAGGCCTTTGACCTTGTCTGAGAGGGTGAGAAATTACTTAACTTCTTCAGTTTTAAACTCTGAAAAGTTGTTACAGAACCAAAGAAGCTGTCAATATTAAACTAAATATAATACTTTGTAGATAACAGATCTGCCCACAACTTGTTTCTCTTCAGAAGGTACCTATGCAGAGGTCATCGTTAAAAAATAAGCTGTCACAATATGTGCTAAATAAGCCATGCCAGGTTATCAGAAAATCTGTCACATAATTTTGTGTTCTGACATCAGCAGCGTGGGACCCCTAGTGCAACCAAATCAATGACAATTTTCTGTTCAAATGGAGACCCCTTCCTAGCTACTCCTTTAATAAGGAGATAAAGTGGTGGTTCTGTGCCAGTGATTATTGCGTTGTACTATAGCTTTTGGATCTGAAAGCTCTTGCAACACCATAAATTCCATGTAAAGAGAACGACTTCTAAATTATCAGTCTTCGATTACTCAATGTTTCATTAAAAAACCCTATTTTGTAGGACTGTAAGTGCAAATGCCATCTTAGAAAAATACATTAGTGCAAAGCCTCTTACAAAGTACTATTTATTTATAAGATTATGAGGTTTTACCTAACATTAGTCTGATTCCTTCTTATTTCTTAAGCCATTGACATTAATAAAACTTGCATGCAAGAGAGAAGACCTGGAAGACAACAGGGTCAAAAGCAGCATAGCAAGCCCTCTCAGTACTTATGAAATCTGGCAATTATAATCATGGAGGAAAAAAGTAGAGTGGCTGCCAACAGGATTTCACAACAGTAGATCGAAGGAAAATCTCTGTCCTTTTGCTCACGCCATGAAGTTGAAGATGGAAACTCAGTGGCATCAGTGTGGAGCAGCAATCTTATAAATGATGTAAAATGGTTCCTAGTGCTGGGAAGCTCGCTGTTGTTCGACTGGGGTGGTACGAATCCTAGTTAGCAGATGTGCCAGACCTATAAATTTCTGTGCCTGAGTTGTGAAGCAAGGTCATAAAAGCAGCTTCACAGGAGAATTGCAGGCCCAGGGAAAGGAGAAAGGCTTCCTGTAGCGTCTCTGAGGGGCTTAGGGGGTGCTGTCCCAGTTTTGCTTTCTGGCACCCACCACTTGGCCTATCTTCTGCATTTCTTTTGGCAGAACAAGTTCTGCACAAAAAGGGAGGGTGGCGCTTCCAATCCAGTAAACACGCATATCCCAGAGTAGCATTGTGTTCTCTTCCTTGGCTGGCCGAGTGAGGTAGCTGGACTTTGTTGTGCATATGTTGGGTTTAATTCAGATTATGGTACCCTGTAATTTTTAAGGATGTGGATTACCATCAAACCAGATTTTTAAATTTGAAATCAGGCCATTGTTTCAATGAGTGTAGAAGAAAGCTCATCAGTGATACCCAAAACCAACATACAACATCTATTTAAATGGCATAAAACCCACACCCTGTGGCAACTTTCCAGGTCCACAAACTAGTCTAAGTTATGGTAACAACACAGGTTGGGTTATTTTTAAATTGGTGAAATAAGAAACATACTGTTAAACATACAAAGAACTTAACTTCATAAGCACTTGGGAGTGCTAAGCTCACCCAGTCTAGCACCTGGCGACTGAAGCTCCTGTTTGTATCACAGCTTGTTTGCCCAGTACTTTGCTTCTGGACATCCAGCGTTTCCCCTGTTACACTTTGCCGGATGTTGATAATGATGGTCCTTATGTCAGTGCAGAGAGGAATGCTCATAATGTTCCTTTGGTCTGATGTCACCCCACAAGCAGCCTGGTTATACAGAGCTGTGGTGAGAAAGATTGTAGCAGATGAAACCAAGCCTTCCCACAAAACTCTAATAGAGATGCTGAAAAACGCACATTTTCTCAAGCCAAGCACTTCAGTGGCATCAAGCTATAGTCGTATAACGTCACTGAGGAACATGGAATAAAACTGAGGGGCAACCTTTTTCTGGTAAGCCTGAAGGCTGTATTCATTGACTCCCTCTGTCTGCCGTCCTTTCCATTCATTTCTCCATTATCCCACTTTTTCTGTGTTATTCTTCTCCTGTTATTCTAGGTCCTGGGAGTTTAACTTACCGATCAGTTCAGCACACCGCCTTCCCTATTCCATATCCACAGTCGATCACTTTCAGGACTTCACCAAAACCAGCTTTGCTTTCCTTCCCTTTATGGGGCTTCCCTTTCCTTCTCCAGCCTGGGTCGATGACCCCAGACCTTCTCTCCTGACTGCTTATGTGCTGTGTTGCCACCATTATTACTCACATCCTCTGTGGGCCTCTGTCAGCTCCTCTGACTCAGTGGCAGTGACAGACTGACCCTTCATTCCTGCCTAGCCTCCTTCATCTCCTTATCGTGCCTCTTCCCCAGGACCTCTCTCTCATCTGCTTTCTCCATCTGAGCAGTGCCCACGCACTCACAGCTTTCGTTTTTCTCTCAGCCAAGGATCTGGCAAGCTCTTTAGCAAAGATGTGTCACAAGAAGTCTACCCTGTTACCTATGGGGTGATAAAAGCGCAGCTGTAAGACATACTTAAAGCTAGAGCTTTTGGTGTGTAGGGTTGTGGCCAGAAAAATGTCACTAAAGCCTTTCAGTGCTATCTCTGAGAACATTTAAAAAATACTTTTGTGACTTAAGTGTAGGGGAAATGCACCCATTCAAGTAGAAATGGTGGAGATGTAGAGGTCGATGCATTCTTTCTGAAGCCATGAAAACAACTGCAGTTTTAGTTGGGATATGGCATGATGTAGTTTGCTTTTTTGAGATAGTCTGCCTTTTGCCACAGTGGAAGAGTGAGTAATTCTAAATAGCCCCAAAGGCACACTTCTGGGTTCATCTTCAGGTTTCCATTCTGCAGGCATCCCTAAAATGGAAAGGTAGTTCTCTTTTGAGAAGCACCATACATATTCAGAATATGTTAGCACAGGGGAGTTTAAATTTTGACATTACTCCTTCTGCTTTTCTATTGAAAAATGGCACAATTTTACATGATCAAGTGGAGGAAATTCCAGCTGAGAATTCAGGGGGCAGAAAAAGAGAATGATTTAGCTGATGCCTGATTATTTTAAGGAATTTTTTTGTTTTTTCAATTACTGATGAAAGAGAATAGTATTGTAAAGCAGTGGAATATCTTTTGAAAATGTCTCATCTCAGAGGCTTTTTTTTCTCTTCAGAATAAAATTTTCTCAAAGATCTGTGCAAGAATGTGTTCACATTGAAGTGACCCTTATGTATTACGTGCATTCTGGGGTAACCTATAAGCAATTAGAATTACTAAGTGTCCTTCCAGTCACAGAGTCCAACAAAGTTAAGAAAGTGTTGCTTAACAAAACACATGTATGCTTTTAATACTTACTCCATAAATTAAGCATATAAACTCCCAATGGCCTTAAAAGTATCTCAGAGGAGTCCAAGAGACTCCCCAGTTCATCAAAACCATCAGTTTGTTTTGTTGACAACCGTGCGGGAGGGTTGATCAGAGGGACAGGTAGACTGGGAGATGCTGTTCAGCTTTCAGCCTCTTGAGTTCAGCTAGGAAATTACAAAACTAGATATTTTCTGTCCAAGTCTCAGGCAAACCAGAAGGGAAGGCAATCATAACACTTCCTTCCAAGAATTTGTCTTTTATTCCTTCAGCTTCAGAGGGAAAGGATAATGTTTGGAAACTAAGAAACAGATTTCACTAATTTCTGTTTTCTGGGGAATTTGGTGAATAGAGCCTCAGATAAGCTGAGTTAGCCCATTAG
Organism: Strix uralensis; assembly: GCF_047716275.1. NCBI lineage: Eukaryota > Metazoa > Chordata > Aves > Strigiformes > Strigidae > Strix > Strix uralensis. The sequence continues at coordinate 89,468,045 of NC_133976.1, forward strand.
CTGTCCTATTAAAGCCTTTCAGCAGAGCTTTCTAAACAATTCTTAAATGTGTTGAAATCTAGACAGAATGTGGAAGCTTTTTTTCCATGAAACCGAACCCAGTCAGTGTTAGCATTTCAGCTGAATTGAATAGTGCAGTACTTGGAAACATTGCAGAGGCTCTAAAACAGAAAGGAAAAGAATTGGTTCCTGCCATCTCCATATGTTGTTCATCTTTACTGGCTCACAATTCCTTCAGGATTTCCACAGTAACAAGTGGAGAGCTGAAGGAGCTATCTAAAATGAGCAAGCATTATCTCTCACTTTAGAGGTGGAGGGACAGAAGCAGTGAGAAATCAAAGGACAACACAAGACAATAACGTGTTCAGGAAAAGAATTCAAACATCTTGAATCCCCTTTCCTAACTAGCTCAGACTTTCCATTGTAAATGTGGCTGTATGGTTGAGCTGTTAGCTTTTACTCACAGACCATTCTCATTCAGCTAAACAGTTTGGAATTGCATCATCTTAATAAATTAATTTTACTGCATTAAACCTGATTAAAGCTTTCTGCTGTGTATCTTGGTCTAACTCTGTCGGACGTATGTGTCTGAGCTTACCAACTCCTATTCTCATCTCCAACTCACATGTTCCAACTGTCTTTAAAATTTGTCAATTCTTTCTTCCTTTCCTCCACGCTTTTCTCTTACTTGTGTTCCTTTTACTATCTAGAGGCAAGGAGAGGAAGCAGGAGATTCTCCCATCATGATCTTCAACCTCTGAGTCTGGTATAGGTATATAGGGAAAGGCCCAAAAGATGTAAAAAGCTGTTGCACAACATGTTGACCTTCACTTTGTGTAGAAAACACCGAGCAGCACATTCAGAGCTCCCATGTGCACGTCGCCCAGCAGAGTCAGGACAAAAGTGTAATGTTTCAGAAGGGCTCCCTCTTTATATGTTGTGTGACTCTTCAAAGTCCCTGCAGTCACATCCCGCTTTGGTAAAGGTTCCGTTATTTATGAACTGACTTTGTGTAGTAAGTGCATCTGCCATTTTGCTTTGGCCTTTGAGGTTTTAAACTTCACGGTGCTTTACAACTGTTTGGTAACACATGTAGTGTTGAAATCCTGTTTCCCCCAGTTGTACAGAATCAGAATAGCTTCCTGTTATTATCCTACTTAAAAAGCCAACCTTTCCCACCACAGACAACTTTAAACTGCTGGCTTGAAATTTATATTGATTCTGTCACTAATCTAGTTGCTTTTGATATGAGTCTTTTAGGTGAATGTGCAGGGTTCTTTAAATGTAATTGCAGCAGATGTTTCTCTGGGTTTTCTCTCTCCCATTTCACTCTGGATTTCAGTTGTTTTTCCTTGGAAAGGTACATGAAAGGGAAATCCTTGTATAGTCAAATGTTTGTTTTACCATCTAAAGCTTGCAAAGGGTCCTTAGCCTGGGCTGATTTCTTCTTGAAGAGCTGTAATTATTCATGGAAAGGGAAAAAAAAAGCCTTTATCACTAATAGGCTTCTTGGTGCTTCTTGTAACAGTCTTTATTATTCCTTTCTACATAATTTTCTATTGATGAGGTGAAAAAAAGGCTTCCTCTGCTGTTGAGAGAGAAAAGGTAATTGTTCTTTTTTCACATTTACCAATGCTTGTTGCGTTCCTTATGTGTTTAAAGGACAAGGATGCAGAAAATTATGTTATTGATGGTATCACCATGGCAACAGTTCTTTGGAATAACACATTCTGGCATTGTTATTCTGCACACACAAAAAAAGGGGGACTTTCTTTTAAGCACAAACAGATTGTGCCCCTTTTAAATGCACCCATGAACTTTGCTTTTCTGAAGATTTACAGACTGGTTTGGGGCAGAAAGGATTCTGACATCATTTACCTCTCTGTGTACATCACATTGTGGTGTTAAAAAAAAAACACTTTGAAAAAGCCAATGGTTTAAAGAGACACAGTATGGGAAGGATACATAAACATTTCTTTGATCAGAAAGACAAAAAAAGCTTGAAGGGATTTTGAAATTTATGAGCTCTAGCACCAGGCCAACTAAATAATCAATCAAGAGACAGAGCAGAATGGAGGAGCCAAACACTCTGAGCTTATTAAAGTGGTTATTTAGAGTTATGACAGTACTCCAGATAACATAGCTTTTACCCCAGCCACTACACACATCTTAAAACGTTTTCATAGGCAATCGAATTGCCCATTCACAAGGCAGTTTGCAAACACATATTTTGCCTTTCATATTCAGTCTTCCATTGTCCTTGGTATTGACAGTCTTGCTAGAATAACATTTGAGAAGCGATAGCTTTTTCTAAGGCATGGCATCATTTTATTCTTTCTTGACTCCACTGCAACTCCAAGTTGGATTACTTTATTTCTCTGATACTCATCAAAGAAATATGTATGTGTTTTTACAAAAAAAGGAAGGGAATGTATTGAAATTGGAAACAGGTTTGAGATCCATCCTGCGCTCTGTGGTGCAGTTCCTGGCACCCTAGTGTGCACCTTCAAGTTTGGCTTCCCCAGGGGACAAGCTATAACACTGTTGCATGGAAGTGGGCTGTGCAAACCTTGAGGTTTGAACACAGGAAAGCTTTGCACCTAAAAAGAACTTGTGCTTTGTGCAGACTGCTTAAGTATACCCACAGTCTCATTTTTGAGAGAAACTGTAGCTGACTCAATGGCTCCAAATATACTGTTAAAATGTTGGTTCCAGGTTGTATATGATTTTTCTGAAAGTGTCCACAGCTGATGGAAACCAGCTGGTTTGTTGGTGGACAATAACTTAGACCCCTGGATTTCTCTGCTGTCAAAATGTTGATGGTGTGTGGAGCTCTGGGGACTATAGCACAGCTATATATGGATGTCGCTCCCCATTCAGCTTTCTAGAGCTGAAGCGACCCCAGAAAACTGAACGGAGGCTGAACAGAAAGTCTACTGCTTTCTCCCTTATCTTTGAGAAACGTGACCACCTTTGTGCTGCGTGGTCCTTTCTGCATGGGGGCAAGTCTGTGAATTCCTTAACATCATGGTCAGTGTTTTATTTTGTAAGGATCAAAATAACAGGATGAGCTTTGAATCTCGATCATGTTTAGCCCTACAAAAATGATAAACCTGATGTAAGGTAATCATTTGATCTGTGCTCCATATTTACCTGTAGAGCAGTGGACAGTCTTCATTTCTTGCACAATGTATTTTTGGGTTCAAATAGGTTATATATGCATCAGTACATACAGCATTATAATTATGAATATTCATTATATATGTAAATTAGTACATCTATAATGATACACACATCTATAACAGTATATAATATATACAGTAATATATAATGTAGTATAATATATCAGTTTGCTAATTAGTCCTACAATGTATTTTCTGTTTACGTAAAAAAGAAAATAGGAAAAAGTCTATTGCGTGTATGAAACTTTTTCCAGCCATCAACACTTAGTGATGTCTTTATGTGTTGTGTTCATGGTAATAAAATAATCTTACTAGAATAGCAAAATTAGTCTCAGATTTCTTCAGACAACATTGTCTGGGGTGTATTATGCCTTAGCAATGTAGTGCCATAAGTCAAGGCCGCAGGAGACTGTTACTTCCCTGAAAAAGAATTTGAGAGTTGTGAGAATATTCCCAATGCAGAACAGGCATTGCTGAGGTCATCCTTCCCCTTGGAGTTTGAAAGTAAAACCTCACACTCACCCAGGGCCCTTCATCATCTGTTGGTTCCATGAGGGGTGAAGTGTCTTAGTTAAAGCTTAACAGGAACCCAAAAGAAGAATCTGCTTCATTCTGCTGCTTTGCAAGGTTTGCTTACTACCCAGCTTTCTTAAATAACAGAGTCGGGAAGTAAACCTGCTAAGTAGCCCTTCTTGCTTCCACTCTGTCGGTTTTATTTTCTAGAAAAAAAATTTCCCAGCAGCGCTCCAGGCTTGGGGAGGAGTGGCTGGAGAGCTGCCAGTCAGAGAGGGACCTGGGGGTGCTGACTGCCAGCGGCTGAACAGGAGCCAGCAGTGTGTCCAGGTGGCCAAGAAGGCCAATGGCATCCTGGTTTGTATCAGCACTAGCATGGCCAGCAGGGACAGGGAAGGGATCTTACCCCTGTGCTCGGCACTGGTGAGGCTGCCCCTCGATGAGTGGGTTCAGTTTTGGGCCCCTCACTCCAAAAAGGCCATTGAATGACTCGAGCGTGTCCAGAGAAGGGCAACGGAGCTGGTGCAGGGTCTGGAGCACAGGTCTGATGGGGAGCGGCTGAGGGAACTGGGGGGGTTTAGTCTGGAGAAGAGGAGGCTGAGGGGAGACCTCATGGCCCTCTACAACTCCCTGAAAGGAGGGTGCAGAGAGGGGGGATGAGTCTCTTGAGCCAAGGAACAAGCGCCAGGACAAGAGGGAATGGCCTCAAGCTGCGCCAGGGCAGGGTCAGACTGGCTCTTAGGAAGTATTTCTTTGCAGAAGGGGTTGTTGGGCGTTGGAATGGGCTGCCCAGGGCAGGGGGGGAGTCCCCATCCCTGGAGGGGTTGAAGAGTCGGGTTGACCCAGCGCTGAGGGATCTGGTGGAGTTGGGAACGGTCAGGGTGAGGTTAATGGTTGGACTGGAGGAGCTTCAAGGGCTTTTCCAGCCGAGATGATGCTGGGATTCTGTGAATCAAAGGTGCTGATCAAGTACGTACTCATTTTATGTTTAATGACACGATGTTGCAAGAAGTTATGAAATTTCCCTGGGAAGAGTTCAGGATATGAAGGAATTCCTGCAAAGCAAAGTGTTGTTGAAATATTTACTGTTACTCTATTTAAATATACTCGCTGTGTTTGAAACACTGCCCTAGAAGTATTTATTTTTGAAGTATTTTATTAGAAATATTTATTTCTGGATACCAAGGCTGTCTCATGTCAGCTATGCAGATTTCAGAAAAGGGAAGAAAGGACAAGATTTTAGTATTCTTTTTTTTAATCCCATCATCCCATCTCTTGCCTTATCTTTACACAAATGATACTATAATGATTTAAACTTTCGTTAGACCCGGTTCAAAGCCTTCTCATGAAATATCAATGAAAAGCAGTCTTTTCAATTAAATTATTTCTTTATATTTGTGGAAAGTGTCTGCTTTCTGAGATTGTTTTAAGTCTGTTTATTGGAGGACTACAAACTTTGCAGCGTCTTTGTGAGAAGCTTCACTTGGTAGAGGTGGAAAGTGTTTGTTTATATACTGAGTTTTCCTGTGACCAGGCAGGTAAAAAACATTTTCTTGCTATTGTCTGGCTAATGCTCTACGATTTGCCCATGTTATAAATAGGTACTTTGTATCCCTAGAGAGAATCTTTTTGAAAAGAGTGAGCCAGATTTTCATCTCTCTAGTATGCTATGAGGCCCGAAGACCTAGAATTTTCAGAAATAACCTGGAAGTTTCTCATTTTTGTGACAGCTTGGGACTTCCTTGTAGTTACTGAACTCCCACCCACCTGAGGCTATTTGAGCATGCCTTGGTGATGTCATTCACTAGCTCTGCTGTAGCACCACATCTCTGGGGGCCAGGATATCAGAAAGACTCAGGGTTTATCAGCTCCCACCAAGGCACCAAGAAACATGACTCAAATGGCGAAAGCTCATTTCTCAGCTGTGCCTCCTGCATGGCCTTGTCTGCCCCCAGGGTCACCTCCGTCTGCCAGGGACTCCCCAAAAAGCAACCTTTTCTTTTGTTTTGCTTTACTGTTTAAGGAATTGTGATTTAAAGGTGAAGCAAAATTAAAAGCAGATTGTAGTAGCGTTGACTGTGTTTTGGTTTGCTTTCCTTTCTTGCCCTTACCTTTCTCCTCCCCTGCCATTTATTTCCCTTTATGTGAAATCACTGGTAATGGCAGGTGCCAAGTAGATGCTGACAGCCTTGGCTCTGCCAGAGCAGCAGCAACACACATTCCCTGGGCTATCCTGCTGAATTTTCTTTGAGATAAACCCTATCTATGTGTGAGAAGGTAACAGAGGCTGTTGGAAGGGCTCTTGGTGAGCACCAGCTTCTACTGGCAGCTCTGCAACATGGGAAACAGACTGAGATGGCCAAATTTCTTTAGTGTGATCCACCAAGAGCCATCACACCAACCTGGGCTGGATTTCAGCCAGTCTTTCTTACTCTCTATTCTTGGTTCCACAGGAATTGCTGACATTTTCTAGAAATTTTTGAGTCTATTTCCTTTCCCTACCTGCATGGTTTTTCTGCTAAATGAAACTTGGTCTGTTCACTCCCACCATTCACTTAATCTTTCTATCCTCTTTTCTGAAATTACAGAACCTTTGCAGAATTGAAAATCTTTGCTTTTACTGCTGACAGAATTAAGTTATATTTCTGACACATGACTATTTCTAAATCTTAAGACAAAATCCCTCTTCAGGGCTGGATGACACGTGGTTTTCTGGCTGCCGCTCAGAGCAGGAACATCTTGCCAGGGATCAGACTGCAGGCCTGCCTGCTGAAGATGCTGTCCCTAAGCACGTTTTATATACAAACTGAAAACACATGTAATTGCTAAACAAACTTGAATTTGTTTATTTTGTAATATACCAGCAGCTGTTTTCTTGTATGATGTCCAGGATTTCTCCAGCCAACCTACTTAACAGTAAAATTCTGTTTCCTTGGGTCAGTTTGCCTGTTTTCTTCTCAACCTCTGTTGGGGTGAGTTGTAGTCACTGAAACAATTGCATTTTCCTAAAGCTTTAGGCAGAACCAAGCAACTTAGTTCAGGAACGAAGATGGGAAGGAAGTCTTGCATTCATTCAGTTAACAACACACAGAGCCTTAGCCCGTGGCATAGATTACTGCATTTCCAGCACACGCAGCGTGAGGTTTCTCTCTCAGCTCTACTCGCCTGTGCCTGCGTGGATGCTTTGTACCCATGGCGTTGTGATCGGCTGAGGAAGGGTAGCTGCCTCAATCAATTTTTCCGTTTTCTTGCTGAAGAGAGTAAATCTTGGTGGTTTTTTTTAATCCTCATGTAAGGACATAGTCTGTTTTGAGATGAGAGCATCGTAGGCTCTCACTGGTGAGCCGAGCTTACCCAGCATCAGGCCCTCATTAGTGAGCCAGAAGTGGCCAGATCTGATGCAACAGTGCAGCATAAAGGTCAGATCCAGGCTGCTGGAAAACAATCCTTTGGCTTCAGTGGAGCTGAGATCTGACCATGTGTATTTGTTGACTGTAATTGGGTTGTTCAGCCAAACGTTGATTCCTCTCACTCTTGTGCAGCGCACAGGATGCTGCCTTGGAGGGCCGGAGCAGGGACATTCACAGGTGTGGCTGGGGAGCTGCTTTCCACAAGCCAGCCACAAAGTTAACAGGATGCTTTTTTGGGATAGTCAGCCATCTCACTGCATTTATAGGACCACAATTTACATGCATAATGTGACATTTGACTTGAAACAGCCATCTTGCACTTTCACTGACATCATGTTCCTGTCTCCATCAGAAACTTTACTGTGTTTTGTTTGGCTCCCATTCCTAACAGAGTAAACCAGAAACTCTGGGAGAGGAGTTTCTCTCTCAGTTCCTCTGAATTGTTTGGTTATTGACCGGTGTGTTTTACTGAGGCACTGTAGTTCCACACATGTTTTTTAAAAAGAAAACAAACAAAAAATTCCCACTATGTTAGCAGTTTAGTAAACAACTAAAACAAGAATGCTTGTTTCCTCTTGTGTTCTGTCCTCTCTCTGCTGATGAAGATATATTCCCCTTGTTCAAGCACCAGGCACTGAGAGAGTGACCATAACTGACAATCAGGTGATCTAAAGGCATGCTACATGCTGTTTCTTACTTTATCGTTATTGCACTTACAGTGTACTTGGTATGATCATATTTTTGTCATGATATAAAATACATGCTGATAGAGTTGAACTGTATCAACTGATCCCGATACAGTTGAACTCCCCTTTCCTTACATCAGCAGTTCTCTACAAGTGAGAAGTCCTCAAAGTCCTGAATGTTGCTGGTAGCGGTTTCGTAGCACCGCGTGGATCCCCTACCCAGGCAGAAGTAATTATCCCCTATAACTAAGATTGATGGAGAGAAACTAACCACAACAATTGCTTGTTGTTTGTGTTATAAAGATTTATGCTTTACTTTACGTACAGGGTATGTTCATTAAAAGTGTGCAAAGCATTCATAAATAATTAAACACTGTGGCTTATCTGAGTCCAGCAAGTCAATGACTTGCATATAACTTACATTTAATGTCTTTTAACTCTTCTGGAAGTTACTGCAGCAGAATCATACAAATTATGTGCGATGTATGAATTTCATAAATCATATACAACTTTTAAAATTATTTTTTTATAAGATTCATTTTTTTTGTTAAATAAGGGTGCGACTGCAATAAGAGATTCCACCGTGTACCTGATGCTAAATTAACTTACCAACAAAAAAAGAGAATCCAATTATGTAGTTTTGAGGATTGAGTATAAGTGACACGCATGCTACTGTGCATGTCAGTGTGTCTGTATGGGTTAAGTTCAAGATTTCTTGTATTTTCTTACGACATTCAGCCGCATATATTCTGACAATATTCTAAAGTTTATTACGGTATTGTATCTTTGGTGCAATTTAAAGTAGTCTTTCAGATTGTGTTTGGAATCAGCATGTTTATTTGGAAGTTATAAAAAATAGCAGCAATATAAATACAGAATAAGTGAAATTATGACAACATAGAGGATAATGTAAGCATAGATGATGAACCACAGAGTAAAATATTGCTAGAAGTCTTTAAGGTGAGAACAGGCAGTGATAATGAAAAATAAAGGCTGATCAGTACCTTAGTTGTCACAGTCAGCCCGATTTAAGCACTTCCAGAGCCATTGAGCTGAAAACATTTTTAAAGCATAATACAATGGAGAAGTCATTGTATCAGACTGAACATTTTGCAGAACAGCACTATTAAGAGATTTGTGTAACTAGATGGCAGACTGGATTAATGTAGTAGACTCACACCCAAATCTCTCCTAGGCCAGGAACAAAAATGAATGTGGATTGTGGGTCATATAACAATGTCTGCCACTCTCCCATGAACAATCTTTTGTAACTGAAAGTCAGAAAAAATCCAGGAATGCAATAGGAGAGAGTTTCTCAAGTCAGATCTAAAATGCTGAGAGAGGATTTAATTAGATTAGTGTTTTCCTTTCTTAAGTAGCATTTCTCTTCCTGTTTATAATATATTTTCTATTGGATTTTGTTTTGCTGTCTTTTTGTAAGGTGAATTTGAAGAGAATGTGTCTGTGTTTGCAAAGTTTATTTTGCTATCTGCCAGCACTGCCGAAGACAGCACGCACCCATTCTTGTGCTGTACTTCAGAGGGTACCTTGAGTAGCAGCATGTGGAATTAAGGCACTGCTTTTATTAGCAGTTAACATGAAAAACCTAGAACCTTTCAACGTTGGACATTTAGTGTCATGACAATGAAGTAAGGATTTTTTTGATGTACAGGCTTCTCTTTGATCAACATTTAGTCCTTCCCTCGGTTTGGGAGCTGTGACCCCTAGTCCCATCAGCTGTAGAGGCTGGCACACATAGCTCAGTGCAGAACTCAAGAGCAGCAGCTGGGAACAGCTCCTTGTGTCCAAACCAGAGCGATGCAGTTGCACACACGATGGGAGAGGGAGCGGGACCACCAGCCCCTGTGGTAACAGATGTGGTTCTGCGGGTACTTTCTGGTTAAGGCTCGGGTGGAAGGTCCATTGCCTGATACTTTGCCTGGGCCATGCAACATAGAGAAGTAGAACTGCTGCTGGCATAACTCTGTAGCGTCTTGGGAAAGGCCTAGAATAATTCCGTAGGTGTTTCCCCTCTCCTCCCTGGGTCTGCGTGACGCTGGTCAGCAGTGGGAAGGAGCAACACGTGAAGCGCAGGGCACCGCTCTTGGTGCTGGGGCCCCTCTGCTGACGTGGGGTTTATGGTCATTTAAGAGAAAGACTTAAAACGCGTTTAAATGAGCAGGAGAATCCCACCCAATTTTTCCATGATCATGTTTTTTATACAAATGACTAGTTTTCCACCTGTTTGTCCAACTCAAGCCGTCTGTCCTTGGCTGTGCCGGTCACCCCCCAGGGAAGACGGCGGCTTTGCTGGAGTGGGGCGCTGCCGGGGGGGTGGGCGTGGGGGGTGGGGGGGGCAGGGGCGTCTGGAACGCGCTGCCCGCCTGCCCCTTGGCTCGCCCTTTGTCCTGGGGCCCAGAGGGCTGAACGCCAGGGCAGGCGCCGAGGTGCCTCAGAAACAGCCCCCTTTGCCACCAGGGGAATCCTGCCCGTGCTGCGCTTCACACTCGGGCTTCCTCATGGAGAACGCACCTGCGCCTTGGGTGGCTGCTGAACGTGAACTTCAGGAGGTGGCAGTGAGGGGAGATGGTAACTGGGACATGTCACTGGTGCTGTGACCACAGAGCGGTGTGTGTGCCGTCAGTGGCAGTGAGGGGAGATGGTAACTGGGACATGTCACTGGTGCTGTGACCGCAGAGCGGTGTGTGTGCCGTCAGTGGCAGTGAGGGGAGATGGTAACTGGGACACGTCACTGGTGCTGTGACCGCAGAGCGGTGTGTGTGCCGTCAGTGGCAGTGAGGGGAGATGGTAACTGGGACATGTCACTGGTGCTGTGACCGCAGAGCGGTGTGTGTGCCGTCAGTGGCAGTGAGGGGAGATGGTAACTGGGACATGTCACTGGTGCTGTGACCGCAGAGCGGTGTGTGTGCTGTCAGCAGAGCGGCGGTTCTGCCTCCGGCAGCACTCTCCATCCAGTCCCAGTGTAGGGAAACAGGCGTGAGGTGCTTTATGGATTTCTAGTTCATTTTAGAGTTTCGACCACACCCTGCTAAAGAGAACACTGGACAAAGTCATTTTAGGAGTATTTTTCTCTCTCATTTATATGCATTTGTATAGCAACTAAACTAGCATTAGGAAGGTATCTAGCATATTTTTGTGGGGTTTAGTGTGATTTATATGCTATATCCTAAAAGGTTCAGTATTGCCCAAAGAGTCTGCTTGAAAAAAAAGTAAATCTTCTGTATCAACAATGATTCATAAATCATTTCTGTATGTAGATTGATACAGAAGACATCTGGCCAAATACTGTATTTGTTGAAAAATTAAAATTTGGAATGATTAAAACTATTTGCAAATTAACACAGATTTGGTTTAGATTACATTTTAAACAAGCCAAAATATTTATTTGCTTGCATTTTTATTTAAATTTTTTTTTCAGGCCTAAGCAAAATTTTATTCAGGAATTTTTTGTAATTTAATTCTTAGGGTTTTTGAAAAATAGTAAAATATAAATGAGAAGTTTGATTGCGAATGAGTTCCTGCTCTTGACTGAAAGATAATGGTCTTTCTTCTCAGCAGAAAAACTTACATTTTCTGAAACAGTAGGTTTCAGGCTTAGGAGATTTCTGTGATGCTCTTCTCAAGCTAAACATGGAACTGAAATAGTATTTCTACAGCCCCAACTACCTGATGAATGCAACAACTGAAATGATTAATACAGTAACTGAAATATTGTGGTCTTACACACAACTACCAGCATAAAATTCTGCTTTGTCTTTCACTTCTGTTTCAAAATGCAGTAATTCTGATCTTTGATTTCTCCCGATATTTTTAGCAGTGCACAATTTCTGTCTTCTCAAGTGATTTTAACAATGGCAGATAGTCAGTATCTGTAAGTAAACACTGAAAATCACTCGCTTCATTACACCTCTGGGCCATTAAATATCTTCTTTCATCTGTCTAATTCCTCTCTTCTCATTGCCTGAGCAGTGTGACTCAATCAGGCATGTGTTATCTTTCCCAGATCCTTTTCTGAACATAGTGTAGTGCGCAGGAATGCAGTTTGTCAAACACATTGTGTCTGAAATCCTTTGTTGGGAGAAGTGGAGAGAAAGAGATTATAAAATGCCTCAAAACCTTCAATCAGCCCGTTCCCAGGTTTCTTATATCTGTTCAGCCAAACAAAACGTTCATACCTCGCTTCGATGTATAGAGTGGTGTAGTGTATAGTATATAGTGGGTGTTGTGTCTTCCAATAGCATCTGCTGTCCAGGCTGCAGTTTACAGAAAATAACTTTGTGCTTTGGCAGGTTTTTAGACTCATCAAGGCCAACACAGAGGAGAATTCAGAAGAGAGAGAAATATATCTGTTGTCTATAATGCTGGTTTTCATAGGCAGTGAGATTTAAGATGCTGATAGTTTATGTAGGAGAGATGGTGATGTGTGTTTTTCATTGCTCTACTAATATAAACCTGGCTGAGGTAAAGTTGAGCCGTGCACGTAACTTCTGAAGCCATTATCTTCTGTCAACCTGAGGGAATCTCTGACTGACTTTCTGTAGCGTTTCCTCCTCACAATTCTGTACACAAAGTTTCTTAGTAGCTATCTTAGACACCGATTTGTGTTCAGTTAAAAACTATTTTGTGTGCAGAGAAAATGTTGCTCAAATTCATCATAAAGCCTTGACACTTGGTTCCAAGTATTTGCTAGTGTGGGCCCAGCCTCCGCCTACAGGCGGTCTGTAGGTGCCAGAGGTGGCTGGTGCGTGCCTGTAGTTTCTGTAAGAATAAAAAGGGAGGGCAGTGATCCTTTTCACCTTTGGAAGCAAAAACTGCAGCAGCCCTGAAAAAACATTTCCTTACACTACGTTGTCACCGTAGATTGAAGTTGAACATTTTGCACTGGAGTTGTTTTGAGCAATTAGCCTGGAACAGGAGGAGTAGCCATGGTGCACAGGGACAAGCGAGCTGCGGGGCCCGCGCTGCCATCGCATGCAGCAGTTTTGGGGAATACATGCTGTTTTCACGGCAGTAAGCTGAGTTATGCTGTGAATTCTCCATCAGTCTACTCAGAGAATTTGTCTCTCCTTTCCAGGTCAGATATCCAAGGGGAAGTCCGGGCAGGCTTTGTAATGCAAATCTAGCTAGCCTCCTTCACGCCAGGAATGCTAGGTGCTGACCCACAAGGCCTGAGTTCAGGATTTCTGTGAATATGTGGGATTTGAATGAAGTCGGTAATGAAGGCCTCTAAGAGCATAAGGCGCGTTCAGTATCGAAATCACTGACAAGGTTTAGAAAGCTGGTTGCTGCTGCTCCTGGGCATAAACATTAGCAGGAGTCCGCCCATGGCGCTTGGATGTTTGTTGAACAGCTGGTATGTCTTGTTCAATAAAGTCAAAGAGGAAAGCGGTAGTGGGTTTGTTGGAGGTGGGCTGTGCTGATGGTGGGTGACAGATAACTGAGGTATATAGCAAATAGTGAAGAAACACATCCAAGCAAAAATGCTCAGATACAACCTTTGGTAGATTTTGTGTGTTAGAAAACATAAAGCACATTAACAGGCAAATAAAAATGCACCGGACAGTAACAACCATTAAATTTATGCAAGGAAAAAATAACAGTGAGTTATTCAACTCTGATAACCAGCTGTGGGACAGACAACTTCCTGGAGTGTCCTTTAAATCCATGATATTTTCCTGACAGATTAGAATATGGATATGGATAGGGGAATCACAAGTCCTGGTTTCTCCGTGCAGCACAGACAGCCTGTATTCCACAGTAGTACTTGTTGTGTTTGCCCCAGAGGAGGTTGGTCCTTTGTTACCCGGGTTTGGTGATCATATACCTCTTTCCAGCTGTGTTCTTTTGCTTGTGGAACATAGGCCAGATGCAAAATAAAAATTACAGTTCAAATTACTGGAGGACTGGATGTGTATAATTATTTTGTAATTTTATTTCAGTACTAATATTTTCCATTTTTCTGTCTTTTTTTTTACAGAGGGTATGAACTGTATGAACAAAGATCATGGGTGTGCACACATCTGCCGGGAGACACCCAAAGGTGGGGTTGCCTGTGAATGTAGGCCTGGCTTTGAACTTGCCAAAAACCAGAAGGACTGCAAATGTAGGTAGATGAAGATTAAATTTCAAATGCCCCAAAATGTCTTATTTTCTTTATTGTTGTTATTTTCCAAAAGCCAAGAAATCAACTTTGTTTTGCTCAAAGGTGATTTGTAATTTTACTAATGTGGTTTTTGTTGTAGAAGGTGTGCTTGGGGATGGGTAAGAGGGATTCAGTAACAGAACGTTGGCAGTGACTCTGTTAGAAAAAACCTTCCTATGAGTGCAGAAAAGCGAGGGGTCACTGTAATCCAGGCTTTCCTTGTAAAGCAAAACAAATAAAGCACAGAGGATTCTGGCTTGCAGTATTTTCAAGGTCCACAGTGATAGATGCATGATAAATCTGCTAATAGATTTAATGATAAGCCCAGCACAGCTATCAAATTAAGAGTGCTAAAAAAGTTTTTAAAGGATAGGAATATTTGTTTTAGTCCTGATTCCACTACACACAGTCTACTTTTATTACTTTGAAAACATGCATTTGAAAACTGTATTATATATGCTGTTCTTCAAAGAAAAACCCTGAGTGATGTATTCTTGAAGCTGGGATGCTGAAGATACAGATATCCATTAGCCCAAAAAATCGGAAATTGTTCTGTACGGTTTAAAATAATTGACCCTCTGTAACCTAGCACTGTCACCAGAAAGCTTCCAGAATGCATGGGAGTCTTTCTGATGGCTTCAGTGAGTGTCAGAGCTGACTCCAAGAGCTTGCTTTCCTGCTCAGTAGCTTTGTGAGAGACGAGAAAAAGGAAGTGCAATAAAATGACATGAAACATGTTTTGTGCTTTGGATAGGGCCAGTATTTTTGTGAAAGCCTTCCTTCCACTTCAGCTTTTTTCTGCCCGAGATCTCCACTGTGTAAACACGCTTAGATGATATGAGTTCCCAAGTACAAAGTCAAAAGAATCACCTTTGAATATCATCAAGAAATGCCACAGGATATTGTGCAGCCTGATTGCTCCTCAGTATTAAGAGGCTACACAGGGCCAAAGGCAAAAGCACAGAGAAAAATTACCTTTATGGTAATTTTAATTCTCAGTGTTTATTAGAAGTGACCATTGCGTGCTGTTAATTGAAGTGCAACGTCAGCTACATTGTTAAAGTGAGAGAGATGTTTATTGATGTTGTTTATTATTGGTTCCACACATTTATACATTCCTTAGGAACTACATTACCCTTTTTCATAGTGAGATGGTGACAGGAGGATTAAAGCCTTTTCTAGAACAATAATTCTAAACACCTCAAGGTTTAATAGAGTGCAAAACTTGAATTTAATCTGTGCCCTGTGGTGTTCAAGTTGTAGTAATGAACTTCTGCTTACAGACCTTTAAGTAAGGATGCTGAGTTTTTCAAGGATGCAGCGCTTGCTGCAGAGTACACCAACCCCTAAACCCACAGCACATTCTGCAAATATACTCCAGAGTCTTATTTAAAATGACTGTACTTCTAGCCCTTCCAAATGCAAAGAAGTATAAAGCTGCAGCCAGATAGCCTGGGACAATAATTGTGAGATTACAGCAGGCTATTTATAAAGGTCCAGTTCTGAAATCAAATCTTGAGTTTTAAAAAAGCCTTTTTCACAGCTAACCGTTTCAGTGGAATTGGCTTAAATCTTGAGCTGCAGCTTTGTGAGTGCTGGGTACAGCTGTGTTGAAGAGCTGAAAAAAATACACTTGCCCCTGGTCAGCCTGGACTGGGTCATAGCCCAGCATAGCAGGGACTGGACGGGTCTGATGTACCCCTAGTACATCCCTGCAGTCCTCCATTATTCTGATTTCTCACGGTCCCTCTGGGAGACTGTGCCTGTCAGGGTTTGTCGGTGCTTGCCTCTCTGGTTTTTCATGTTACCAAGTGGCAGAGAACCAGTACCTCACTAAGGGAATTTTTATCAGCCAGTTTGCAATTGAACCAGAATACTGGGAGGGAGTTTCAGATGTATTGGCCCAAGTCCACTAGTAATGAGACATGTTCCTCAGTTAAAAAAGATGTTAAAATAAGTTAGAGAGCATAAAAAATTGGGGGGAGGCTCCCTGTTTTTTCTGCCTGCATTACAGGATTGTCATTACATCCTAATGAGATGATTATGTATCCCCTGATTATATCATCGCATGCTGATAAGGCAGTCACCAGTGGTGTCTTGCTTCATTCAGTGGGCACCATGGTCAGTGCTCATCAAACAGGCTTTTGTTCAATAACTTCCTCTCCATAACTCAGTGTCGTGCCTTGCCTGCTGCACAGTATTTAAACCCTATTGTGAACATAAAATTTTTAATTTCCTCATGGGTTTCCCCATGATACTCATTACTGTAATGTCAAAGTGCTTTGTAGGCATTGGTAATGTATTTCCAGAACATTCTTGTCAAGTTCAAAAGTACTGGTTTGCCTATCTTACAAATGGGAAGTGAATATAAAGATGTTAATGTCAAAGTCATTTAGTAGTGATAGGTGATTAACAGGAAACACCCAGAACCCAGCTCAGCGTTTATAGCACTTTAGTATGATCAAAGCCAAGCTCCCAGTGACTCCAGCTGTGGTTGCAAAAGCCATGGAGAAAGGAATATAATATTTGTAACTATAATAGATGTGAGTCAAGTGACTTGCCGAGTCCTGAGGAGGAATTCCATGGCAGGGCAGATTAGAGTTTTTTAGGGCTCTAATCACTGTCTGAACAAGACCATCCTTTCTTGACAGTCTGTTTCTGATTTACTGCTCATTCTGCAGCAGATGAGACAAGGTTCTCCAGCTGTCTCCACAGACCTGACTTTCCCCAGCTCCACTGTGCATCGAATAAGACAGGAGTGTTTTCTGCAGTTGTCATTAAGGATCGTTATCATGATACAATAAGTCTGTGTATCAGAAGTCTGGTATTTTGTCATTTTTTGAGTGCTTAATATTGCAACTTTAATAGTTTCTTAGTGTAAATTTTAAACATACAGTTTCTCAGTTGCAAAAAAAATAAATAATCTTGCCCCCATGCTAGGAAAACACAGAGGCATTGAGGCTGGAAGGGACCTCAGGAGGTCATCTAGAAGGACAGCAAGCAGAGTTGTACAGAACCGTACAGAATTGCTCAGAAGAGCTGCATCCTTTAGATCCAAAGCAGCAGGAAACTACCGTTTTCTGTGTACACAAGCCATTAGAAGAAGAGTATGTTGTCAGTGGTTTTCATAGATACTTGCTGGCAGCAGAAAGAGACTTAGGAATAGTGAATTTGGTTCCAGATTATAGTGGAAAAATGTGGGAAATTACCTCCTCTTTCTATATCTGCATCCATGATACATTTTAAGATCCTGCTCCTGAGCATGATTGCATTAGTAATTTTTAATAAACTGAAGGTTTTTTCCTCTAACGTGAACAAACCAAGACCTTTTTTGGTAATCTCATTATTAGCTGGAACGTGAGAAAGTAAGAGGAAACCTGAAGTAGATACACATACCTGCAAGTTGCAACCTAAAGGAAATAATTCTGCTGAAGTTATAAACAAGTGAAAACAGAGTCTTTTAATGAAAAATGCTGGATAACCTTAACTACAGCTATTTCTATCTGTCCCTTCTGATAATAATGATTGAAGTGAGCAGGAGGGCTAGTGCTAAGTAATTCTAAAAATCCTGTCCAGTCTGTTTACAATAAGATGCTGTCCCACCTATGCCAAGTGGGAGCTTTTCAGCCCCTGCTGACAGTGTTCTCGGGCAGCTATTTGCTGTCAGTGCAAAGATCTCCAGAATGTTAAAAATGTAAGGCCATACTAGAATAAATAACGCAAGCAATGTTGCCTGCACAGCTTTATCACATAGAAAGAGATGCCCATATATTTATATAAATTATATATTCAGTGGCCAGTTTAGTTAAAAAACAGTGCCATTTTTAATTTATCTGAAATTGCAGCATGCTGGTTTGAGCTTCACAGAAAGCCATGCTGCAAAAACAAAAGATCTGTCTTGTTGCAAATTCTGTGGCATCAGAGCCATAGTATATATTTCAATATATATATTGAATCGTTGTCTTAGGGGAGTTTTTGGGTTAGTGGGTACTAAATGCTAGATCTAATATTTGGCCCCGCATTTTCAAATACTCCTAGTCCTGGGCATGTCAGATGGAAGAGACCAGGGAAGGGATTGTGTGAAAGCTCAGAGAAGCACTGGAAGGAGGATTTAGCCTGTAGAGTGAGGCTGAATTCTGGTATTTTCTGTCTTCTGGGGGTTTTAGCATGGAATATCAATATCGTTATTTAGTGGAATAAGTACATGAAAATCCCTTTTGTTCTGTAAGATATCATTCCTCTTCCAGACAGTTGCTTCTTGTCTTTCATCATCAAAATGTCCTTTCAGGACAGTCCATCCGTTTGCAGGGGTGGAAGCTGTGGCCTCCCCGCAGAGCTGTGTCTGAGGAGCGCTGAGCTCGGCCCAGCCAGCCCCAGTCCAGGCAGGCGGTGGAGGGCTGGGGCCGTGGGGAGGACTGGCCATGGCAGGAGCCAGGGCATGGGGGGCAGTGAAGGAAGGGCTCAGTCTGCAGGCTGGCTGGGCCCCAGCCCAGGGTGCCCCAGAGCTCTGCCTTCACCCTGGAGACATTGTTGGGAGAACACTCTGGAGCTCGGCCAGCGGCGTCAGGCACCTGACAGAGCCGGGGTGCTCCGCAGGGCCCCTCGGTCAGGGGCTGCGTCAGCCAGGCCGCGGGTAGAGAAGGGGCGTTTGGGCTGCACTTAGGACATAGATGGATGCTGAAGCACTGTCAATGCTGTTACTCTGGTTTTAAACCTGCTGTGTGGGGATAAGTGTATCTGAGTGCTAACAGATATGTGTATATTCTCCTTTGGAAAAAAAAAATTACTTAATATTTTCCATCTCTTTTATTGTAACATGAGTTATAATATTTGAAGGTGATCTGCCTGTCAGAATTTACCATTTTGCCTCTAATGAATGTCACAGGCTCTGAATGAGCACACAGTCCTTTGCGTAGCTGTACAGTCCAAATCTATTAGAAATGATTTTTAAAAGAACACTTTGAGATTTCTCATTAATTTTGCTTTAATGCTTTCTGACAAAAAATGGAGTAGATCTGGATGTCCCTTTGCTTTTAAATAATTTTGGTTTTCTTCCTCTAAGCAAGAGAAAATTCACATTGTCACTGCCACAGGACTAAGGCTGGAAGAAAATTGGAATTACATATTTTACAACTGGATTTTGTACCAGTTTTCCCTGCAGAGCTGTCAAGCTCCAGAATTTTGGCTCAAGTTGCTTAAAATAAATAAATAAATTGTAGTCTAGACAGAAATTAAAATCTTTCAAAAAGGTGATTTACTAAAATTTGTAAGAGACAGAAAAAGGAACTGACCTACGTGTATTTCATTGACTGGATGGAACAGGAACCAGTAACTTTAGTATAGAGAGAAACTGTAAGAGAATTGTGTGATTCTGCAGGATTTGCTATAAACCCCATCAGTCCAGTGCAATTTTTCATAGGCAAATATAATAAGGAGAAGTCCCCTATATTGTGTGGATTGGAGCCAACCATGTTAGGGTATTTTTACCTCTGCCAGCAGAGGCCTTCAACAAGGAACGCCAGAAATAACCACTGCAGTCAAGTTGTTTAAAATATGCACTTTGTTGCTGATTGCACCTTAAAATCTTCAATAAAAATACCGTTGACTAGAAATGTATTTAAACATCTGGCCTAAACAACACCTTTAGGTTAATTCATGATGGCACTGCGGTCCTGCAGGGGTAGAAACACTGAGTGAACCTCCAGGGAGTGGCGTACGGGGCCAAGAAGGAGGGAGCGTAGGTAGACAGACACAGACGTCACCTTACCCGATGCGCTCTGCCAGCCTGTGCCCAGCTCTGGGGGTGTCGGAAGCAGCCACCTCGTGTAGCCCCAGTGCCCCCGCCTGATCCCAGCCCGGCCACGCAGCCAGGAGAGAGCTCACAGCCAGGCTGCAGCCCACAACCCGGCTCTGTTCCTCTAGCTCTCAGCCTACCTCCAGGTGAACCAAGGCACTGCTGCATGTCTAATGTGGCAGAGGGAGCCACAAGGAAAAGATTGACCCCAAAAAATTGCAAAATCAAAGAACAGGCAAAAAGAAGAGAGGTGAATAAGGGCAGGCGTAGTGTTGTACAAGGAAATGATTTGTAAGCATGACTGCATTGAAAAGGCGGGAGGTTTAAGAATGGAGAATTAAGGTAAAATTTAATTAGTTTTGCATCAAAAATAAAAGCTAAAATGTTGCTGTGTATTGAAGAAAATGAAATGTTGCTTCCATTTGATTCAAAGCAGAATGGTTTCCTTCATGTATTTTTTCACAAAAATAAATTAATAGCTAAGTTATAAAACTGGAGATGGAGAAAGAACGCCTGGGGATGGTTGTTGCTTAGGGGGCTTTTTAAATGTAATTCCTTGGAAGTTTAGGATTCTTATGACTTGGGGTATGTGAGTTCAGTTCCCTCCTCTGTCTGGTGGGACTGAACCACAATTCCCATTTTCCAGTCTAGTGCCCAAACTGTCAAGCTCCAAAAACGGAACGTGGATCAGGCTGCCCTCCATCGTTCTCACTGACATTCTTCCCAGTTGGATAAACCGGCAGTATTCCTGGGAGGAGAGGTGGGAATCCCTCTTCTCAGGGGTGGTTCTTACCCCTGGGCCGTGTGTCTATTCCCTCACTACCTCTGAACAACATGGGGATTTCATTCAAAGTATGCACGGGAAGGGCAAGGATGCTCGCACCTGTCGTGGCCTCTGCTCCGTGCTCACTGTGCACACACAGATGGGCAGTTCCTGCTGTGATCTTTGCCAGACTTCAGGGACTGCAGATGGAAACTTGCAGTTCCCACGCTGGCAGGAGGTTTGGGTGGGTGTTCTGTTGGATATGCTGTGGTGAGTCTCCCTCAGTTGCTTTTCTTAGAATTGTTCCGTTTTAAGCGAAATGCTGAAGTGATGGCTGAGAGAGCCGTGACTGTTCAGCACTGGGATATTTCCATTCTAGTTACCGTGACTGAAAATTCCAGTCTACTCCATTTTAAGCAGGTAGTGTTAAAGCAGAGGCACTGAGGTCAGTGGGCAGTTATATGAGCTTAGCCCTGTTGGATTAGATAGAACCTCAGTTTAAATTTAGATACATGATCTTAAAATCCTGTTAACCATTGTCTTGGTTCTACTGTATATTGTGATTTGCTACCTTGGCTCTTTTATAAACTTTCTTATCTAAAAAGAAAATTCTGCTAAGACCAATATAAGGAAGTTCCTTCTGATTAGTAGGAGTCAGTATTTAAATTACTATAATATTTGAAAACATTGAAGCCCTGTGAAATGATGAGTATGATCTAACTGAATAATGATATATTAGATTTGCCCCATATCTGCCAGTATATACATACCAGTAAAGACCTTAGTCCAAATTACCTGTATATAAAGACAGTAAATTGAATTCAGAATTCAGTCAAATCAGAATTGTGTTATTCAGCATCAAGCTATGTGACTGCAAAGGATTAAACGGAGCAGGGGCAGATGAGAGGTGTTGGTAATGGCACCAGCCAGCTTAATACAGAGAAACTGGTTTGCCTTCAGAGCCAGAAATTAAATCCATCATGTGACAAAGGAAACGTAATCTGATCTGTTAATTGATGTACACTTCAAAACTCTACCTGTCATGAAAAACTTTAATGTGTAGTATTCTTCCACTGCAGGGCATGTTAATTGCTAAAAGCCCTTTGGCACCGTGTGCTTGGAAGTGCCAGTGACATCTCCGATGTTTCCTTCCTAGCTGAGGCCGTCAGGCTGCAGGGCCATAACAACCCTGTATTTTTTGTTTCAGAGAAGAAAAGAAAAAAGAACATGTTTCCTGTTTTATTTGTAAACATTCTTCTACTCTAGGAGGACCGGTGCTTGAAATAATAGATTTCAGGACTCGGATGGTGCTATTCTTGCTGTTTGGTCTCTGCTTCCTCCACTTAGAGAATGAAGGGGAAGGAAAGAGAAATGCTGCCTATAGACATCTGTGTTAGTAGACTGGGCATTTCTTCATGCCACGTACATCACGGGTATGAAGCATGTGGCTTTTAGGAAGAGATGGAATTGGCTAACCACTCATACTGAAATTACGGATTCAAACAGACTGAGGAAAAAGCTTCCCTTTTTCTTTTTTTTTTTTCACTGCGTGGATTGAGAGGAGGGCATGAGACAGGAGCGTGGCAAAGATAAGGGGGGTCAGAATAAGAAACGCAAATAACTGCAAATACAAATGTAATGTTGCCATATGTCTTGGTTTGTTACTGCTCTTCTGAATTCTGAAAGGCCTAATTGCTTTCATTGAAAAGACTAATTGGTTTCATTGTCATTTTATTTATATATACATATATACACATTCATTTGGGGCTTAACTAGTAACCTGTAACTATGGGAATGGAGGCTGCCAACACACCTGTGATGACACAGATACTGGTCCTGTGTGTGGTTGTCATCAGAAGTATGCCCTACATTCAGATGGCCGAACCTGCATTGGTGAGTACTTCTCTGCAGCGCGTTTTGTTTCATATTCCTGCTAGAATGTCTCTGTGCACGTCTGTGTGTGTGTGTGTGTGTGTGTGTGTGTGTATCTCAGAGGTGATTAGCACGGCTGCCGGGAGAAGTCTGCGGCGGCAGTTCCTGGCCCAGGCAGCTGAGGTCACGCTACAGAGAGAGAAGCGTTGGTGTGTGTCTGTCAAAATGTTTGTTAATGAAGTATCCCTTTGTTACGCCTTTGCAACTGTTATTTCTTTTCATAGCTCTAATAATTTTTGAAGTAAAAAGGTGTAGAACGTTTGTAACTGTGAAAGAAAGTTCAGCTCTTTCATTCACTTTCATGAGCCAAGACTTCCTTGCGTAAGCAAGGTGAGGAAAATGATCCTCTTTTCTAAGCTGTTATCGGGGAAAATTAATCATCATGAGGTGCTTTCTTCCCTGTTGTATGTTTTATGATTCTAAAAATTACAGCACTTGCAGTGAATAAGCTTTCACTCAGATTATCAGTAGGAAAAAGCCATTCAAGAGATGGAGCATCTTGGGAGATGCTGTCCAAACAGTTATGATTATAAAATATATTGTTTACTTAACACCATTTCTTTCCACACTGCTTTTTTTTTCTAAATAAAAAAGGATATTTTTGCATACTGCAAGTTAAAATTTGGAAATTCTTACTCACAGATCAGAACCTAAAATGGTTTTCACTGGCACTGTTGACTTTTTTTGTCTGTTTAATTTCAAACTGTTACAAAGTCCTAGTAATCTCCTGCGGTTAAAGAAGCACGGACACACATTGATCATCTTTTCTCTCCTCTATCGACACTGCAAGGCCGAGCACTTGAAACCCACGGAGCTCTGCCAGTTCTCCGGAGCGATCCCTTGGGCAGATCCATGGCCCAGAGCTCCGGGGCTGCCCCGAGCCCCGCTCCCTCCCGTGGCTTGGGCTCCGCCAAGCGTGGGGCAGGCGAGGGCTGGGCTGGCTCCGGTGGAGCTCCGCGGGGCTGGGCACCGGCCTCTGCCGCACTGCACACACGGGCTGTGTCACACACGGGCTGTGTCACACACGGGCTGTGTCTCGGTCGTACTTTTGATGAACGCGGAGGGCTCCGTCGTACAGTCCCGCTCTTTACGTAACCCTCCCTGGAGCCTGTGGCTGGTCCAGATGCAGAGGATTTGCAAGAGCGAGGGCCTTGAGAGCAGGTTTTATTGAATGGAGAATTGCTCTTCTATTTATTAGTGTTCGCTAATATCCTTGGATTGATGTTTTATTTTGTCCAGCATGTAAAAATTATTTTAAAAGCTGTGTAGACTGCAACTGTTTTTTGCCTTTTTTTCCGTTTTTGTAATGTAATACATACAACTCCATGTTACATTCCTTGGTCTTGTGATGTAAGTCACATATTACTGCCTGTGCTGATTTTCTTCCCTCTAAGTAGTTCTTTCTCTTAGAATACTTTCACATTTTTTAATTTATTTTTTACATTTTTATTCCTGCTTTCTGGTGATGGTTCCTGATTGCCTGTCTTGTCTGATAACTGACGTTCATTAATTATTTACAGAGCAAAATAAAAAAAAAAAACTCAAACAAAAGCCTCTATTGCAGCCTGATCCCATCTAGAACTTGTTAAAAACAAAACAAAACAACTTCTTGTTACCACTCAACCATGTAGTGTTGCCACAAACAAAACCTGCCAGCCTCCTCCTCCTCCTCACTTCAGTGATTCCAGTGTTTGCTGTCTTCAGTGGTGTGTATATTCCAGGCATCACTGCAAGAATGCAAACTTCTGCAATGCCAGATAAATACTTGTTGACCCTTTGTCTAACATATTTTGTCTTCGTTTGCTTGACTTATCCTTTTATTTTTTTGTTTGCTGCATGTGAAAGTCCCCACTTGCATCTTGTTTTTTGTTTTCCTAATAAGCATTTCCCTCTCTGTATAAATCATTTTATTTACCCAGCTGCTGCTTCTCCATTGCTCTCCAGTATCAGAAACCTTTATTTTTATTTCACTTACTGATCATCTCTTCCCACACTTGTGACTGTTTCTGTGTATTTCTAATGAAGCATAACCAAACTAAAGTCCTCATTACGCTGTATGAAACTCTTACATGTAGGATATCAGACTACCTTGTGCAATGACCTCTGCTGACATCATCTTGCTTACTGCATGCTTATAAAATTACTAAACCCTGTTCTTGCAACATCTTTCCTAGCATTGAATGTTTAGCTAGTAGTGTTTCATAGACAAGCAGGCAACCAGCACTGCCCAAATTGATCTTTTTTTGTGTTTGTTTGGTTTGTTGTTTGTTTATTTTTGTTGTTGTTTTTGTTTAATTTGCATGCTGTTGTTTGGTTTCTCCTCACGATGTGTCAGTGTGTACGAGACTCTGGTGCGTCCGTGCCCATCCATCACCGGACTCTTCCAGCTCGCTCTGTCTGTCTCGGTCTTCTGCCTGCCACCTTCAGGTCCTGGTGCCCCATTAGCCTGAAGCACTTTACAGTTTGTCTTTGGTAGTTTGTTTAACTAGCATCCCTGAATTTTAATTTTCACCATTAACACCTCTCTGGGGCACTCCTGGTAGCTGTCTTGTTCTCCAGTAGGAATCCAGCTTCCCATATGTGGTTAATTACTTCATAGTTGACCATTCTTCCTTCTCCCCCTCTTTCTTCCTCCTTTCCCTAAACACCCGTTAATTTTGTCCTGGGGTCTCAAAGGGAATTAACTCTCTAACGGGGGTTTAGTGCTTTCATGCCTTGCTTCTTGGCTTTGGCTGTGCCATGCCAAGAAACTGTCTTAGGCAGCGGAAAATTGGGCTTGTGATTAACCAACTGCTCCATGTTTGTCCCTTACTTGTGTTTTAGAGAAGGATGAGGCTGCAATTGAGAGTTCTGAGTACAATGCCACGTCAGTAGCTGATGTGGACAAGCGGGTGAAACGGCGGCTACTTATGGGTAACACTTTTCTTCCACTTCCTTTGTTGTGCTCTCACTTTTGTCTGTATGTGTGTGGGGGGGAGGTTCTCTTTTGGTCTCATTTGGTCCCTTTGGTTTTGGTTTGGTTTGGTTTTTTTTAACCTGACTTCATCTGTGTGGAAAGGTCACCAATTTTGTTAAGTTCTCATCTGTTGTACAACTTCATTTCTTGTTTTTAAACTTTTTTTCCTAATGCTGCAGCTTTAATGTTCAATTTCTTCTGCATAGAAAGAAGCTTTTGCCATTAACCTTACTTACCTTATGCAAGCTACTTCTTACACGTGATTTGTGTGTGTTTGTGTGTATGTGTTGCTGTAGGATTCCTGAGAAGTCTCATGTTGCAGACCTGCTTATTGACTTGAAAGTGGATGATGATATGAAACAATGTTCTATTACATGTGTGGCGTTAAATGAGCAACTGCATTTGCATACTTAAAATTTGCAGTACTTTTGACTGAAATGTAAATATTATGACTGGAAATTCATTTATTTCCTTTGTGCAGCTAACCTTTTAGTAACCACTGAAAGATCTTTCCCTAGTGACTAGTGAGTTTCCGTATGTTCTTCTTTCAAGCCTGAAGCCTGGCTTGTTTCTCTGTGTTGTTGGAGCCTGAGCATGGAAGGGATGAGGAAATGCATTGAACAATGAAGATAATTCTTTAGCTTCTGCTCTCAGTTAACCCACCACGCACCCTTGTGCTTGTCTTCTTCATGTTACATTTATGGCCACTAGTGGGAATGACCTTTTGGAAATAGAAAGGGTAGAGTATCTGGACCTCTGCCAGACTCTTTTCATGTGACAAAGACACAGGGTAGCACAGGCTGCTGAGTAACGCCAGTGGGTTGGAGGTTTTCAGGTGGTTCATTACTCTGTGTTTTCCATTCTGGAGCCCTACTCACCACATACAATTGCTTCCACTAGGTTTTAAACATAGTGAGCATTGGTGAGATGTAGCCAGCAAACTGTCTACAAGACAGGGATTCTTCACCCACAGAAGCGATTCTGGCAAGACAAGGTTCTGCTCTTTTCCTTCCTGGTTGCTATTCCATTTCTTAAACCCCTGAGTCCATTGCAGACTCTGTCCTGCTGGCCCTCGGCAAGCTCAGCTCTGGCTGTCGGCATCCACGCCTACCTGGAAGGACCACCTCTAGGAGGTCGGAAGCCTTGCTTTGAATGTTTAGTTGATTGCTGGGCTAATAGTTGCAGCAGGTGACAACATTTACAAAGTTTCCATATCGCTTGTATCTCATCACCCATGACAAACCATCTGCTTAACCGTAGGCCAGCATGCAACCCCAGTGTAGGAAATGCTGTGGTGGTGTAGCTCTGAAATGGTATTAGGTGGTAATATTGAGGTTTCCCTCGTGTGAAAACCTGGGCATATGTTCCTTTATTTTTAGATTATCTATGATTGTTAATTTGCAATTAGTTTGCAGACCTAGCAAGTGACCCATATCAATTTATTGTTTAATGATGCACTGTTTAAATTAATTTATGCTAACAAAAGCTATGAGGCAGCTCACCTTGCTTTCTGAAGGTGCTATTAACACTTTTAGCTGTAATTTCAATAAGACCTATAGTCTCACAGGAAGTCAGAAAAAAAATGTGCAGAGGTCCTCTAGACCACTGGAGAATCCAGTCTTCCAGGTGAGGATGGTGAGTTTGCCCAGCCACTAACAGTCTGTGCAATATGGTTTAGAGGGACCGAGCAACATAGTGCACTGCCTCCCCCTCTGACAGCAGTAATTATCCAACCTGAAAATAAGCTCACACTGCTTACAGAAGTCCAGCAACAACGATTGGCAACAAGCTTCTTAGTTACACCAGGTCTGCAAGCTCCAAGCTGAACATAGACTCTAGAAATAGGTTTAGGGAGAGAGTTAAAAATCCAGTTTGCAAAAGACATTGTTTAACTCTTCAGTAGCTCCTGTCTTAGCAGGTATCAGACAAGAGCTGAGAGTTTATGGACATGCTGTGTTTGAATGACTGATTCCTTAGAAAAACATTAACTAGAACTGAAAAGAAATTTAATTAGTAAGTGAGATCTGAGTGTGGGTGGCTTATTACTTAGGGACTTTTCTACTTGTTTATTTCTACTGAATTCTGATGCTCAAAAAATCCATGATTTATTTTTTTAGTGGAGTCTTACTACATTTCAAAAGCATAGTGGCATTTCCATGAAATTCCATGTGTCTTCAGATGCTTTCTAAATAGCTGTTATAGAAAGTACTGGAAGGCTCCTCAGGAAACTTTGTTACCAGCTTTTGTAAATGGACTGTGATTTTTGACCCTCCTGCAGGCAGTCTTGGGAGAGTAGAGAAGTAGATGACTTTATGTAATTTTAGTAGTCTGATGAAAGATGCTTTCAGTTGCAAGCCCCGAGATGATAGTTTCTAGTCCCTTGTCATTTGCTGCATGTTACTAAAATGACTATGGTCTTTAGAACCCTTAGTATCAGCCAAGGCTAAGAATACGTTTGCATGAGATTCCTTCAGGAGAACGGGACTGCTGCCAGACATGGCTGCCTGTGCCACTCATTTTGCTACAGCAAGACTGGTCCCCTCTGTAGCTCTGACTGACTCTGACAGGGCCCATGTCCTGGTCACTGTGTCCTGTGACTTGTGGCTAAATCTTAAACAGAGAAAAGTAGATAAATACACCTCCTTCCTTCCTGTTAGATGCATTTTTATCTGGATCTTGTGAGGCAGACAAGAAACCGGTGTTTGATGATCTACAAGAAGCCTTCCTTTAGAGCCATCTGGTGATTTCTAGGAATTTTCATCCAACTCTTTTCATAATGTTTGGAAAGACCCTGGGGACTTCCAGTCATCCTTCATCTCCCCTGTTCAGAGAAATCACTCGGATTCAGAGTAAAGGCTGCTCTCATGAAAGAGGTGGCACTGAGTATCTTCTCCCTGCTCAGTGCATGTTGCACCATAGTGCTCTTCATACAGCTCATGTGCATTTTCTCCCCTCCCCCTGGGCCAGTGCTGCTGCAGATGGGCAGGAGTGCAGCCTTATTGTACCCCAGGTGGGCTTCTGGTGAGGCTTTGCCCTCTGCCAGAGTTCTGCGGTGCCTGCTGTGAGCTGGACGTTGAGCCACACACGTTCTGTAGATCAGGAAGGAGGGTGCACGTTCATCCTGCAGGAGTGCACACGTCCAGGCATTTCAAACCAGCGCCCTACCATTATCTGTTTACATCCACCTTGTTGCAGAACACCTCGCACTTACTACAAATCAGTAGGGCACAACCACTATCTTCAGGTCTTCTTTAACATCTGGTATAGTTTATCTTGCAGTTACTTGAGCACTGCCTTCAGCTCTTAAAATTATGTTCAAATCTCTGTTTTGTATGGTACAACACAATTTTGTCTGAAAATATTTTCAGTGTGTTTCTTAGGAGCAGTCACAGAAACCTCCCCATTTTCCTTTCCCTTCTTCTCCTCAAGAACTTATTTGCCAGGACTGTTTTTCCTGTCATAGCATCATAGCATGAGACTGCCCCGCCTCATTAGAGGAGTGTGCTAATGCATTTAATTATTACATATTGTTCAGTCTAAATCCAGCATCAGTTTGAAACACAGTATATCATGCCCTGCCTGCCTGGATGAAAGCCATTCTAGTGTGGGCACACAACTTCAGAAGTGCCAAATTTCCACTCAATCCTACTAATACACGTATCCTCAAAATACTTTGTCCAGTGTCACATCTTCAGCAGTGGAAGTTGCTTTTATTGATGTATCCAGTTCCCAAATCTCTTTTTGCTATTGCAGCCCTGGACAGAACTCCTAAGTCCCATAGCCCCAGAGTCTACAGCTGTAATGATGAGGCATCCACTAGTCTAGTGCTTTATCGTTCTATATATTGTAAATTATCAAGTCTCACTGACTTAGTAGTACTCTAGTCTTGGGTGCTGTCTTTTGCTTGAAAAGGCTACAGGGTGCTTATAGAGAATTGTCTGGTTTTTTACATAGAACTTGATCCTGTGGACACAAAAATGGATTGTACAGCATCAGTTATGCCATTGGGCTGCCTCATTACGAGTAAGTCAGCTGCTTACAAAGATGTGACAGGCAGCTGAAAACTACCTCTTTGAGGAAGCAGAACTGCAGAACTATCTGGTCTTAAGACTCATAAAGTCCTCATGTCCTAATCAAAGGTAATGCTTTGCTCTCTGGCTACTTTTTACATCAACTCTTAGAACCAAGAAATTTTTAGATTGTCTTTCAAAACGCAGTCACTTGCTACGTTGTCATCACAGGCCTTACTAGGCTGCATGAATCCTTAAGGTCTTTTAGCGACACAACCACGATGTTCTATCCAGGGCATTTCTTAGATCTTATTTTTGAAGAGGTGGACCTGACCCATTTCTCACCATGTTTCATGTCCCTCCCTGTACTCTTTAGTAGTCAAGTGGATCAGGTTCATATGGAGCCATATTTAGCTCCTTTGGAGCTCAGGACGGAGCTGTAGAACTGTAGAGCCTTACTGAAGCCATGCATTCTTTACCTAAAAAATCCTTTAATCTGATGAGAGTTTTCTGGCAAAAGCCTTTCTTTTTTCTTGAAAGAAAGTTTTGTGGTAAGACTCTGGTTTTCACAGTGCTTTTGCCTGGAAGGATCTTCAGAATAGGGAGACAGAACGTAGTCTGGTTAGAGCATTCATTTGAAATGTGAGGAGATTATACTGAAGACCCTTTCATGGGGATTTGCCACCCACGTTCAAGGGAAATGTTGGGCTGTAAAGTCAGACTAACTCATGAAGGCGCTCTACCCTCAGGGCCAGTATTGATAACCGATAGCCTGGTAGGGGCTTGGCATTCTTCAGTTTCAATAAACCTAAAGGACTAGAAAATGGGACCTGGGTTTCTAACATGGCATGTAATGCCTCAACTGCCAAGCAATTGGAATAAAGAGCGTTAGGACCTCTGGTTTTCCATTAGAAAATTTCCTAAAGTCTTAGGTTGTTTTATTCCAGTGTGAATTAAAAATGGATTCTGCAGACTTCATTTTTGGTTCTCTTTCAAAATAAAATGAGAGTTTCCAGGTGAACCTACTCCCAGTCTTCTGTCTCAAAGAGCAGGGAGATGGACAAGCTGGTGTTTGTTTTCAAGTGTTCTTCCAAAGCAATTAACTTCTATCATAGTTACAGCCTACCAAGGGTCACTTTAAGCCAAGAGCACCTTTTCAGTATGTACTTCAGTTCCTAGCTTTGTTGTACTAGCTTCTAGGACTCTTTCAGGTTACTTAAAATATGTCTTTATTTCTCTGAATGGCTTTTATCTGACTTAGAAATTCTCACTGCCAGAAAGCCAAGTGTGCTGCTCTGTATGCATCACAATCTTTGTGTGCTTTAATCAATAAAGTATTTAAAACATATTATTAACAGGCGTATTGCCAGGAGGATCTCTAACCCAGTTACTAGCTGTGAAACCAAGACCTCACTTTAACTCTTTCTGTCAGTTCTGCTTTGCTATATGAAATCATAGAAAACAGGGGGAAGGAATCCCTGAGGTCATTCATGCATTCTCTCTCTCTCTCGGGCAGATCCTTTCATCTCAAGTTATCGTCACTTTTATTCATTGAGTTTGTGAATGGTGTGCTATTTCCTGTAAAAATCCCTTTTCTTCATTTCTTTGCTGATGATACAGACTCTGACCTTATCCAGAATTCCTACCAGTACCTTCCATTGTTTTTCTTTTCCATTTAAAATGAAAGGATTTGTCCAAGGTCAGGAGATAATGCTCCTTCACAATGCTTAGGGTATTTCATTTTTTCTTAAATTCAGCTTCTCTGCTTAGAAAAAGCAACACAGTCACAACTAATAGTGCTGGTTTTTGGCGACCAGACTGGACTCATTCTGTGCTTCTAAAACACCTGATCCCATCTATCAAGTGCTGTTCCCCAAATATGCAGTGATCCCTGAAGAGGAATCCAACTTTTCTGAAAGGAGAGCTGTGGGATTCATGATTCGGTGCAAGATTCACCAGGTTGTTTCTTCACACATTCTGTATGTGGCCGTGCAGAATTCTCATCCTATTTTTATGCAAATAAAATTCTACCAATCATGAAATTGCACAGAAATGAGGAGACAAGCATAACGGAGTGAAGAATTCCACATCCTGCAAGTTCCCCTTTCTGTCTCACCTTTTTCATTCCCTGAACATGAAGCTCTTTCAGTTTCTCCTTCATCTGCTCACAGCTATTTGTTTCTTTCATTATACTCTTCTGAATGCTCTTTCTCTATCCTTTTAGCATCACAGAGCATAATTTGCATGAGAATAGCATAGATCTCACTTAACTGGAAATTCAAATATTTTAGTTGTGTGTTTAGTTTCTCCCTGGGCTTGTTGTCCTCTGGGTCCACCCCCTGTACCCTGATCTCATGCCATATACTACAGGTACTGCCGCTCGCAGGAAAATTGGTTTTAGGGATGGCAGCAGCAGTCTGATCATCTGTTCTCTGTCTCATTCCTTTCTTACACCGCAGATTCCCCCTTTCTTAAAGGCAAGCTCATCTGTACAATCAACAGGATATTACCAAAAAAAAAAAAAAAAAAAAGCGCCTTTCCTGACTTAAGTTTTAATCTCTTCCAAGTTTCAGGCTTTCAGAATTTGTGTATTTTTGGTCAGAATTTGAGTGGGATTTTGAGTGTTTTTTTACCCAATTAGATAGTCGTTATTAGTCACAGCCATGCAGTTCACCTGCATACAGCGGTGATGCCACTAGTGATTAATTATTCCTGTAAGATTCTGCTCTGTACACAGATGTTGAGAGGAGGGGTGTGCTGTGCCAGCCCCGGAGTAGTGGGAACTGAGAAGGGGCTGTGCCAGCCCCGGAGTAGCGGGAGCTGAGAAGGGGCTGTGCCAGCCCCGGAGTAGCGGGAGCTGAGAAGGGGCTGTGCCAGCCCCGGAGTAGCGGGAGCTGAGAAGGGGCTGTGCCAGCCCCGGAGTAGCGGGAGCTGAGAAGGGGCTGTGCCAGCCCCGGAGTAGCGGGAGCTGAGAAGGGGCTGTGCCAGCCCCGGAGTAGCGGGAGTTGAGAAGGGGCTGTGCCAGCCCCGGAGTAGCGGGAGTTGAGAAGGGGCTGTGCTCGGGAGTTGAGAAGGGGCTGTGCTCGGAGCAGCTGGGGCCATCGGAGCAGCGCGAGGGGAACCGCTGAGCCAGCCTGAGCAAAGAGCAGTCCTGCGGTGAGGGGAGGTGAGGTACAACTTGTGGCCTGATTTGATTCCAGATACTATTTGCACTGAACTGAATTAGTTCAACGTTTTTTAAGGTGAGGGAGCCAACACCACTCAGCTGAGCAGGATCGGGCCCTCCCATAGAACTGCTCTAATACCTTTGCATCGTCACCGTTTCCTAGCTGTAACTTAGTAGTAGCTGGCATAGTGGAGTCCTGGTGTTGGTTCTTACAAGGGCTCCAAAATGCTACAGTGATGCAAACAATCATTACAGATGATGGTAATTAATGGTTTAAGATTAGGCCTTCTCAAAATAAAAACAATCATGAGTATGTACTTTTTTCCCCTCTTAAAAGAATCACCCAAATCCTGGCAGTTTCTTTGAAATCTTACTTAAAAAAATAAATCCAGTTTAAATTTAAGATAGGATTCACCAATATCGTGTGTGCACTATCTAGGACTGGTTCTGCAGTTTCATTTCTGCTGACGTGTACTGTAAAATCTGTTGGGAATAGGGGCAGGACATAAAATAAGTGAGGAGAGAATGGCGGGATTCAAGGTGATGAACATTAACAGGGCATTTTTCAGCTTTTCAGTATTCATACTTACGGAGTGCCAGATATTTGGCTTGCTTTCACAGGTATCCTTAATCTTTCTTCACTTGTTCAAATATGTTTTCCTGTCTTGTACACATAGCTTGGAGAGTCAGGTTGTGTATTGCTGTGAATTAAACACAGACAAGTCAACCCATTTTTATGTGTTCAGGATAGGTAAACAGGTTATCTCTTGGTTCAGACACAGTAGCAGTTTACAACAGCTTTAGTTACAGCACAGCTTCTGAGGAGCAGAGATTGCTGGTGGTTTAACCCTTTTTGCCACTCCAGTTCCCAGGCGATATTACTTCCCAGGCACCTCATTAGGGAAGAGTGGTCTGAGGTAATCCAGGTATCTCACAGTGCCCTGGCTAAACCAGTGAGTGCTCTAAAGCCACTGTTCTGCTTGCAGCCTTCAGCTTTCCGTTACATCAGGATTAACTTGTTCCTGTGTCTGATCACCCTCCTTCTTGCAGAGGTACCCTTAGCCCTCCTGTCTCCTACCTTGCCCAGGGCACAGCAGCCCAGGTCAGCACGTCGCAGCACGCTGCCCTGCCGGGTACCCGGCGGCTGCACAGCCACGCAGTGCCTGTGAAGTGGCAGCTGTGCTTTGAGGCAGTACTTGTACAAGCCAAGTTAGAGTCAACGTCTTTTCCTGAGGGCTCTTCGTGGCTGCCACCTGGCTCAGCCTTCTCGTGTGGTGGGCAGGATTACACCCTTACAGTGCAAAGAGGGTGCTTGTCTCCTCCTGAAATGCATTTCTTGCCAACCACCCAAAGAAGCTGATTTCGGTTTAGGTCTTCGTAAGAAATGTGGTTGATCACTTTGTTACTTCTCCGTTTCATTCCTTAAACCATGTACAGCATCTTTAAGTTTTTAATCTTTTTAAGAGAATAATTTGAAAATTTACCTTAAGCCGATTTTATCCCACTGAACAGTATATCGAATGTTTTAGCAGACTGACTGAGACTGGCAAAGCAGAGCTCTGCATATAGGTGCAGGTATATGCACACATTCCAGAGCTGATGGGATTAGTTTTTTAAGTAGAGCATAATTAAAGCCAATCCAAAATGACTGACCTTGGTTAAAACAATACAGAGACACCAACCTGTCTGTCATAAAACACTTTTTCATATTAATTCTGTTGTGTACTATGCTAATCTAAAGGAATTTAAGAGTGGATAGAAAAGATTAAATTCTCTTGTCCCTGTAAAAAGTTACATTTACAGAGGAATAAATATTATCAGGGCAAAAAGTAAATTAAGAGTGGGGAGTGTCAAGTCTTGCTTTTAATTTCAGTACTACGGGTAGTAATTTCTGTACTATTGGTAGGAATAAAACCAATGCTATTTTACGTCTATAGAGCATGTGTGCTGATGAATTTCAGAAGGTCTTATGCATATAGGAAATACTGCGTCTGTTTTCAATGAGACCAGTATTTCTTATGAACTCCAGGGTGACACGGCAGCTTATGGGAAGCTGGGGAAGAAATTTAGGTCTCTACTTCCATGCTTCAGCTTTCCAAACATGAGCATTTCCTGTTGGAAATACCATAGAATCACAGAATATCTCAAGTTGGAAGGGCCCATAAGGATCATCAAGTCCCAGTCCCTGCTCCTCGCAGCACTACCTAACACTAATCCGTATGACTGAGAGCATCCTCCAGATGCTCCTTCAACTCTGACAGGCTTGGTGCTGTCACCACTTCCCTGGGGAGCCTCTTCAGTGACTGAGCACCCTCTCAGTGAAAAACCTTTTCCTAATGTCCAGTCTGAACTTCCCCTGACGCAGCCTCATTCCATTTCCTCATGTCCCATTGCTGGTCACCAGAGAGGAGATCAGCATCTCCCGCTCTGCTGCCCCAAGGAGGCAGTTGTAGACTGCAATGAGGTTGCCCCTCAGCCTTCTGTTCTCCAAGCTGAACAAGCCGAGTGACCTCAACCACTCCTCGTAAGTCTTGCCCTCAAGACCTTTCACCATCTTGGTCACTCTCCTCTGGACACACTGATAGCTTGATGCCCTTCTGACATTGAGGTGCCCAAAGCTCCGCACCGTGCTCGAGGTGGGGCCACGCCAGTGCCCTGTAGAGTGGGACAGTCACCTCCCTTGACTGACTTGCTATGCTGCCATGCTTCCTGCCCCTCAGGCCCTTCTGGCTGCCAGGGCACACTGTTGACTCCTGTTCAACTTGCCATCAGACCCAAACCCCCAGATCTCTTTCCATGGGGTTGCTTTCCATCCTCTTGTACCCCAGTTTGTACATATAAGCAGGATTACCCCATCCCAGGTGCACAATCTGGCATGTGCTTTTGTTAAATTTCATACAGCTGGTGATTGCCCAGCTCTCTGGTCTATCCAGATCTCCCTGTAAGGCCTTTCTACCCTTGAGGGAGTCCACAGCTCCTCCTCATAGAGTATCATTGGTGATACTAAATGTATCAGATACGTGTCAGCGATATGGATGTGTCAGATTCCAAAGAGACCTTGAGTAAGATACTGCGTAGATACGAACTGTGACCTTGAATTTGACATGCCGCTTCCTGTGTTCGTGGTGCTTCCCTTCTCCCTCTTCCCTTCCAGTATTCTTTGTCAGAAATAAAGTAAAAGTGAAACTCAGGTTCTTTAGCTTCTGTAAGATATGTGAATGTTTCATTGAATCATAGACTCATGTAAGTTGGAAGGCACCTCTGGAGGTCATTTATCCAACCTCCTGCTCAAAGAAAGGGCCACTCTACCAGACCGCTCAGGGCTGTGTCCAGTTGAGTTTTGAGCATCTCCAAGGATGTAGATTCCACAGCCTCCCTGGTAACCCGTTCCTGCGTTTGGCCACTGTCATGCTGAAAACTTTTTACGTTGTATCAAGCTGGAATTTCCCGTATTCTAACTTCTGTTTGTTGCCTCTTGTCTGTCCACTGTGCACCTCCAAGAAAAGTCTTGTTCCGCCTTCTTTATACTGTTCTATTAGTTAGCTGTAGACAGAAATAAGATCTCCTCTGAGCGTTCTCAGCTTCTCAGCCTCATCATGGGCTTCAGCCCCCTGAACATGATCTCAGTAGACCTCCGCTGAATTTGCTGTAGTATGTCCATGTGTTTCTTGCACTGGAGTGCCCAGAACTGGACACAGCACTCCAGATGTTGTTACTCCAAACACCAAATAGAGGGGTAGGGTCACTTCTCTTGATCTTCTGCTTGTACTCTTCCTAATACAAGCCAGGATGTTGGTGACCTTCTTTGCCTTAAGGAAACACTGCTGACTTCTGTTCAACTTCTCCACCAGGCACCCCAGGATTTTCTCCAGAACTGCTTTCTAGCCACTCAGTTCTAAGCCTGTTCTGTTGGATGGGGTTATTCCACCCCATACGCAGGACCTGGGTTTGCCTTCAGTGAAGCTCATAATGAAGCTCAGGCCGTTTTTTCCAACCTGTTAAGGCCCCTCTGAATAGCAGCCCAGCTCTCCAGTGCATTGACCACTCCCCCAATTTGGTATCATCCACAAGTTTGCAGAAAGTGCCATCCATCCCATAGTCCAGGTTGTTAGTGGAGACTTTAGGCAGTGTTGGCCCTACTATCACCATCTGAGGCTGAGGAGTAGCTCTAGCTGGACTTTGTGGCACTGACTCAACCCTTTGAGTCCAGCTGTCCAGCCAATTTTGCACTCTCTGTATTATCCACTTACCCAGTCTCTGTCTCACCGCTGTGCCCATAAGGATACTATGGAAGACCGTGTCAAAGCACGTGCTAAACTCAGGGTGAAGAACATCCACAGCTCTCCCCTATCCACAGTGTAAGTGATGTCACTGTAGAAGGCAGTTGGGTAAGGCACGATTTACCTCAGTAAGTTCACGCCAGCCATTCCCAATCATCTCATCTTTCATGTGCTTGCAAATGGCTTCCAGGACAATTTGCTCCATAAACTTACAGGGGTCTGATGCGGGGCCGGCTGGGGAGAGGTTCCTCAGATTCCCCTCCTGCCTTTCTTGATGTTTACCTTCTCCAGTCATCGGGAACCCAACCTTGTCCTCATGACGTATCCAAGATGAGAGAGTGGCCTCGCTCAGACATGTATTGCTGTGTGACCTGCAGATGTGTCCCTTCCAGTCCCATAGACCTGTGTAAGGCTGTTCCGCTTTGCACCATATCTCAGTTCCTAAAACATCGGTTTGGATCCTAGTTTAAATTGACCCAGGCTACCAAATGGAATAATAAAGATTTCAAGATTTGCCTGATTTTGAGTAATACCCTTAAAATTACATCAGGTTCTTTTGATCATTGAGGTAAAATGAAGTCACAAAAATTGGAGGCAAATTTTGGAGACCCTTGTCATCAAGGCAGTTTTTCAGTGGCTTTATGAAAAAATTGGCCACTTCAAAAAACAGATTTGAATAGAAGCTTACATTTTGAGTGGCTGTGTTTACCTGTTTCATAGAAGAAGCTGAAATTTAGGTTTTCAGAAATGTTCCAAATCCACGACACGTGTTCAGAGTTTCAGGCATTTAAAAGTATTCAAAGCCAAGTAAATCCTGTCTGATGTCAGTCTTCTGTGTAACAAAGTGACCAGGCTCTGCTGCCATCAGGGAGAGATTCTGCTTTAGTTCAAAAACTTCAGGACTAGAACCTGAAGAACTGATCTTTTACTGCTGAAGTGACATATTAAGGGACTGGAATCCCATGTAACTTCAGCTGGTAACTTAGCCAGTGTTCCTGATCCGGTGCTGAAGGACCGACAGCTCAGGCTTGTGCTTTCTAATAGGGTATTTTAATATCCAGCAGCAGTGCAGATCCCACAGTGCAGTGGGCTATTGTTAAAACATGTGATTACTCAATTACCAACTACATGTTGGTCATGATTCTGATTATTTCTTGTCTATAGAGCCAGGGAGCAGATACATGAGAGATTGTTCCAGAATTAGGAGTGCGAAAAACAGTGGAAAAACACAGTGTAAGCTGTCCCAGACTGCTCCATGTAAATAGATGTCCTTTTCTTTGGATCCCTGTTTCTGTCTGAGTTTCCTAGTGGAAGTTCAATAAGGATGTAAGTGGGGCTACAAACATCACTTTAAATTCACAGTAAAGTCTAGTTTCAAATGAGGAGCATTGTCATAACTCAGAGGGAATTTAAATGTCAGTTACATGACTTTATTTGTGTCTTCCAGTTCTTTTTCTGCTCCATCATCAGAACAAAAAACATCAGAAACATGCCAAACAGTCTGAAACAAAACAAAACAAAAAGGTGTAATAAATATGTTGAGGTTGCCTTTCCCAGAGAAAAAAACAGTGGAAAACGGTCTATCGGATCAACATCACCATGAAGGTCTGATCCAGATTTGGAATATCTGTTCTTTCCCTTCCATATAGGTATAGTTCCTCCAACATGATAGCTTGGAAATAAGTAATTGGCTTCTGCTCTTTATTTGAGACCTAAAACTTGTATTTGCATTTCAAATACATACTAAAATTTGATAGTGGTGGGGTGAAGAATGAGTTGAAGTAATTTCTAACAGAAACACAGGTGGTGACGCACGTCGGTTGATGGTGTCTATAGGCCGCAGCTATTCTATTTGATGTAGCTTGTAATCCCGCTTTCCCACGTTCTGCTAGTCACATTCGCTTTCCTTTACCAATGTTTTCTCATGACCTTGAGTTTAAGGAATTTCACCAATACATCTCTCCAATTAGCCAAAGTGTTGGAGGTACTGTCAGATGTCCGCTTGCTCGCTTGGATCTTCATTCTGTTAGAGGTCATCATGTATGAAAGTCAGAGTCACCAGGAAGGTTGAAGGGTATTTAGCCTTTTTGGTTTGTTTTACTAAATCTCTGTGAAAATAAGAAAAGCTGGCTTGATTCCCTCTATACATAGAAATAACTCTTGCTCACTGAATGACCCTTACCCTATAGATCCAGTCATCCATGCCATGGGAAAAAAAATTGTTGTGTCTATTCATTTTCACTGGATGTTATCCAGAAAGCAAAAATATTACTGCTTATGTTCATCTCGTGTTGATGAACTGCAATAAAGGACTCTTCATATGCCAGAGTTAATCTGCTAATGTAAGATTTAGTGCTCTTCCCAGTGCCATGCCAAATGTACATCTTCAGCACTTTTTCCTGGTTTTTAACCTTAACTCTTTACTCCTGGCAAATCATCCTACCATTAAACTGTACCCAAGTAAAAAGTTTTAAATGACCTGAAACATTTTCCCTTCTCTGAAACAAAATCACTTGATATGTTGGGCTGTGAGGACACACACCCACATTCACATACCGATGGAAATGCAGCACCGTCACTTACAGAAGAGTTCTTCAAGCAGCCGTGTCAGCCTCTGAGTCTATGAACAGCCCTTCCCAGGGGAGTAAATGAAAATCAGAACCGTATTACTTAAGCAGTTAACTTGTCCTACAGGTCATGCCTAAGATGAGCAAGGACTCCGTCTGAAAATAAGGAGTTGCAGACTCAGCTCCATTTTCAGAAAGCTGTTCCATCCATTTGTTAGCTGTGCTTGCTGGCAGTTCTGTGCAAATCCATTTGTATACTGATGGCTTTTTCTACATTATGTTGTTACATAGCACACATGGCATAAAAACCGTAAACCTATCTAGTAGAGCATGTGTGAATGGGGATGGACGGCGGAGTCCTGTCCCGTGCTGTGAATGCCCGTGTGCCCCAGCCCCTTGCTTTCAGTTTGTTCATAAGTGCCAGCAGCTTATTTTACAACTGATGTAGAGGTCTGTGCCCGTGCAAAAGGCAAAAAAAAACAACAAACAGTTACAGTTTTTTCTCTTATTTTGAAGCAGTGAAGTCCCTCCAAAGGGCCAGTCTAAGTTCACCTTGAGGGCATTAGCAGAGGCTACTTTAAAATAAAAATCTTTTAGTGCTAGTCAATTGAAAGATAAAGCCTTTTCTGTTCTGTGTAAATAATTTTTGATCAATGTACTGTTGTAAGGCAATTCCTGATTAGCATATCCTATAGCTTATTGTCAGACCCTGTCCACAGGGTACAATTGTGACACAGGCTGTGAATATTCAGCAATAGGAGTCTGTAAATCTGAGTAAGTAATGACAAAGCCTCTTCAGGGAAAGCCAGAATGAGGTGAGCTGAGTAGAATAATGGCAGTCTTGGGGGGCAGGGGGGTATTTTAATTTAATCAAAGCCAGAGCAACTGAAAAAGATACTATTAAAGGACTTGCTCTCTGAAGTAAACACTTTTCAGATAAATGCATAGTTCAAACTGACGTGCTAAATTGGCACCCTTACATCCACTCTACTCTCTGGATCAAAGCAAAGTTAATCATTTCTCTTGCCTTTTATCTGTTTTATGGATGTGTGTGGGTATGTGTGTGTGTGTACGGTGTGCGCATGTGCACACACGAGTAACAGAAAAGAATGGCAACGAGGGAGGGGTTTTTGCTTTTTCTGTAATGAAGTTGAAGATTTTTTCTTAATGTAGTGGTACCTCATAGTCATTGCCCACTGTTGGAAAAGCTCAGAAGTATTGCAGCTTTCTCTTGCCTGTGTTTGCCCAGCCACCCTTCGACATACTACAAGCACTGGGAAATTTCAATGACACAGCTTGGAATGGGTTCAGTGACCTCAATTATGCCCTCCCACCCACTCCAAACTCCTTTCAATTTGCAAAAAGCTTTAAGTGGACAAAACCCAGATGCCTTTTGCTTGTAGTTCAGTAAGAACAGATTGGGCATGTAGATTCTTGTCAAAGTGATATATGTAGTTCATTTTCTATTAACTCTTTCTTAACTAAGGATTTTAAATTCTCAGTTCCAAGTCTAGCACTCTGCTTTGCTTTCTACTGCTTTTTAAAGTTCATTATGCCTACAACATCATTTAAAAAAATGAACCTTAAAAAGCCTTGGCTGGACATTGACTGATACGAAACAGACTGAATGTTTGGTTCTGCTTTTAAAGGCAATCACTTTTTTTTCTTTTTAAACTTGTTTCATGTGTAATAACCCATCCTGTTGTCTAAGACAGTTCAAAAGCACTAACTAAATATAATAAATAAAAACACCAGTTTGGGGTGAGAAAGAAATCATGACTTGTGGAAATGATTTACCAGTCAAAACCAGTACGTGGGCCCTGACGACCCTGAAAGCTTGCTGCAGCGGGCTTGCTTAACTTAGATTGCTTTTGTAATGTTGTGCTATTGCCCGAAGAGTCGGTGCCTCTCCCCTCCCCCAGAACATTTCATTACACTCCCTTTCTCCCTCTCTCTCTCTCTCTTTCTCTCTCATCCTGCAGAAACATGTGCTGTCAATAACGGAGGCTGTGATCGGACTTGCAAGGACACCGCGACAGGGGTACGATGCAGTTGCCCAGTTGGATTTACCCTGCAGCCTGATGGGAAAACGTGCAAAGGTCAGCTTCTGTTTGCTTTGCCATGCATCATTTGCCTTCAGCAGTTCCACTACAAGATGTAAATATTCAGTTATTTAATCAATACTTTTAAGTTAAGGCAATACTGGCATAGTGATTGCAACTGAGTTCATTAGCTTTCTGCTGCCCTAATTTTTCCGTATTTACCTATTTCAAACATTTTTCTCTCTATTTATTAGAGGGTTTTATTACTGCAAAGCAATGAGATACAGAGGTCAAACTGTTCCAAACTGACTGGAGATTTAAGGAAAAGCTCTGGGCTGCAGAAAGCCTTCAGTTTCAAAGGACAGCCTGATACCCTTGTAAAACTTCAGCCATCCAGTGGTATCTGAATTTGTCCGTTCAAAAAGTGAGTTAAAATTCTCAAGCAGTACTTGGTTACCTGCAGATAGTCAACTGGTTATCACTAAGTGAAGCCAAGCAAAAGATGCAGAAGTATTGCTCAAAAAACCCCAGACAATTGTCCACTTCTGCCCCTTCAAAACGTAAGGAGCCAGGTACAAAGGAAAACCAAAACAACATTTACCAGTGCCCAGGTCTGAACCACACAGCTGATGCTCAGACCCCTGTTCCAAAGGCAGCACAAGAACTGTGGCATTTTGTCCTTCATTAGTGTGTTAAAACTGAGGTCGGGGAAGAGAGAAGAGAAAAGAGCATCTGATATCACTGTCAGCATCTGTTCTCAATTAAAGAGACAGGGGCAGTTCTCACATATCCCTGCAGAACCACACTTAACGGCACTGCGCAGGCGAGTAGGTGTGGGTACGTGTGAGCAGGACCCGGCCCTCCATCAGCCATTTTCCCATCTTCCCATGTATTTCTTTGGAGCTCTGTTGCAAGAGACTTGGTGATGCACAGCCAGGAGGACATTGCGTGTACTGTTGTCACAGGGAATGCTTTTTTATCACTCAGTGACTTAGCATGAGCTGACCTAACTTGCAAAGAAACTCTTGGGACTTTTTTCCTTCAAAGTCACCAGAAATGTCAGAATATCTTCAGTCCAGGGCTTGATGTTACTTAAAATAGTAAAACCCACAAAAATAAACAGAAAATGTGTGGTTTCCTCTTGCTTCAGGCTGAAAAATCCCAGTGCTTGGGCATGATCCTGTTAGTATTTATAGAAATAACAGTCCATTTGCCTGTTTATTTGAAAATAAAACATTTAAACTGCCATTGCACACAATGTTAATAGTTAAGGGTGAGCACACATCAAAAATCTGTCGTTTTAGTTCAAGCCACATAAAAATAAATCTTCATTTTTACAGGCAGACTAGCTAAGCCATAGCGGAGCAGTAACAGTGACTCCACCGAGTGCTTAAAAAGGAGGTATTTTAATACTGTAACATACACCTAGACTTGATCATAATGTTTATTATTGAAACTGCATCATGAAAAAAAAGATTAATTCTAAATTTAGAAGTTTGGCCGTAGAACTAATATGAAACAATATTTGTATAATAATCAAGTCTATTATTAGTGTTACAGACAAAATGAAATATTCAACTGATGCTCAAGCCAAATGCCCTAGCTCTTTTCCCCTTTTTTATGAGAAGAAAATATTAGAAACAGAATCTGTGTTTTTATGATGCTGCAGATTCTTTCTTACTTTCTTAAAATAAGCAGCAATTGGAAATTAACTCACATGGTTTAACAAACCAACCAGGCCATTTCTTTTTAACCTTTATTTACATTTTAGGAAACACTCTTCATCATAAAATGGTAAAATATATGTTTTGCATTTATCTGTAATTAATAATATTTATCTAATGTATTGCACTGTGAGATTTCTGGGCTAGATTCTGCTTCCCTGAAGCAAAAGTAACTTCCCGTTTAAACCTGTGCACAAAGGATCCTGCAGTTACACTGCCCGGTGAAGCTTCTGCCATAGCTTTGGCAGGCAGCCCTTGGTCGAGATGGCTCTGAGGTTCACATCTTCTGGGTGCAGAAGTGAGATTCTGGTGGGGCTCATCTTGCTTATAGGTAAAGCCTGGAAAAGGCTGAGGTGGGGGAATTCCGTGTGCGCATATTCCTTCCTGTGAGTTCTATAGGAAGTGAAAGAAAAGAGCGATCAGCTCAAGCTCTCTCCTTTGGTTTTGTCCTCGTTGCTCTCCCTGATTTGACTGGCCCACGATTTCTCGTACCCGCAGCTCGTTGTTCCCTCGAGCTGGAGCGTTACGTCTGTGCCGTAAGCGCGAAGGGTTATCTAGGGGGTGCCCGTTAAAGCATCCTCAGGGATCGTGCAGCCGTCACATCCTGGCTTCCCGGGGCAGAGGGTTCAAGGCCATCGAGTGTCACAGCATCTCCAAGGGAGGTTTTTCATAGAAGCATCATTTAGAGAGAGGCTCTATTTCTAAACATGGGAGAAAGATATGCCGTTAGCTATTAAAGGAAAGTAGCGAGAAAAATAAAATTAAGAAAAGCTGACAGAAATTGGAGGGATAATTTATTAACCAAAAAATGCAATTGTGGGTTGAGCAAAATGATTAATATGTTTAGGTTGAATTTAGCAAATAATGTTGACCAAAAATAATGTTTTTATTGGAAAGCGTACGGTTTTTCAGTCCATTTTGGCATCTTTCTCTCTAAGACATTTTACATAGTGCAGCTACTATTTGGAATTATGTAGTTGCTTAGAGTCAAGAGGCTTAAATAAGACTCAAAGAAACATCTGAACTTTTGAGTACTCCAAGGTGGACACTGTAATTTATTAATCTGTAATTCTAGCTCACTTGTAGGTGATTTCCTCAATAGTGTGCTTTTACCTTACTGGTATTTTACGGAAATCTATTGCCACTTTTCTCCCTTATTATTCACAAGGGAATTGGGTAAATTAAATAACATTTTTATTTTAAAATTAATGAAATAAATAAAAATGTTATTTTTCTAAATAACAAAAATTCCTAGACGGTTCTGTTCAAAAATCAGGACTAGTCTGTTTTAGGCATTGTATAGACATATAATAGGAAAAAGAGTTTACTGTCCAAAATGTTTGTAGGTTTTTGTTTAGTAGTTTGGAATTTCGTTAACTGTTTAGTACAGAAAAAAGCGCAAGTATACATACAAAAGGAAAGGCAATTTTTTAAGAAAGAGTATATGCAAACATGCTTTATTTGCCAAAAGATGGCAAATAAACCCTATCAAATATAACTAACTACACTTTGTGTGCAATATCATGTTTCGTATTCTGTAGTTCTGTCATAAAAGCTGGGATGGATTCGGATCACCGAGTACAGAACTGA
This sequence comes from Strix uralensis, assembly GCF_047716275.1. Classification (NCBI taxonomy): domain Eukaryota; kingdom Metazoa; phylum Chordata; class Aves; order Strigiformes; family Strigidae; genus Strix; species Strix uralensis. Next base: position 89,512,823 of record NC_133976.1, read on the forward strand.
GTCAGGACTGAAACTCTGGTATTTCTCCTGGCCCTTTCCCAACGTATCACAGGAAAGTGATTTCCAAGTAATACGAGGGACCTGCCTGCAGCAGTTTTGCCTGTCGGCCTCTTTCACAGGCTCCATGGGAAATGACAGTTCATTGTACCCCAAAGAATCAAGCTCCTCGTGTTAAGGCAGAGTGCAGTCTGGTTTATATCAAATGCTGACAAAATGGGAAACAAAAGTTGTTGTGGAGAAGGGTTTAATGTGGAATATGGCCAGGTAGCTGCATGGCCAGTAGGAAGGCTACTGTAGCAGAAGATTGTTTTGGTTTCTGAAAGCTGAAAAAATCTATTTTATCTCTGATTTTTTTCCCTTACATGTATTCCTTACCTGATCTCATAGCGAAATAAGAACAAAAGTGCTGTCTGTGGTCTAGTTAGAGGGACCTTCAGATGCATTAATGGTGGCTGGGATAAAACTTCATTAACCTTTTGCTGTTCTTTAAAAGTCAGTCTCAAACTCAAGTCTTCTCAGCTGGGTTGGCACACAAAGGAGAATGCTCCTTTTTCCCCTTCAGCTTTCCTACCAACTTGGCTCTTAATAAGCCAAACCACGGAGGCTTTTGTCAGCTAAGAGAAGAGACACATCCCAGGCAGAAAGAGTTCTATGTTCTCCCTCTAATTAATGCTATTTAATTTCTCCTGCCATTGTAACTGGGTGATCCCAGCTTGATGCTGAGATCATTTGATGCTGTCAATTATTGTGCTACACACGACAAACCAGTGTAGTTCCTTTCCCTAAATGCCTACCGAGTCATCCCACAGAAGTCAGCTGATGCAGACCGAGAGGGAGCCAGACGATTACAAGACATAGTGGCCCAGGATGCTTATTGTTCAGTGCCTCCTACCCGCTTTTTAATATCCCCTATATTGTGCTTATCAAGGGTTGTGTGGTCCCTGGCTCCCTTGCTGCTTGGTTTCTGTGCATCCTTCCTGCTGAGTGCCCTTTCCATGCAGCCAGCTGTAATCTGCCCTCAGTGAGAAGATTCATCAGTTGAGCGTTTTAGTTATATTAAATACAAATTATGTAGCTGATAAAGCAGGAGACTCATTTGCAAAAAAGCTTGTGGGATTCAAGAGGAGTGAAGTCAGACTAGATTAGACTTAGCAGAGATTTCTGAAGATTGTGTAAATCCAGCTGCCAAAGTGGATCAAACGCTAAAGGGCTGGTGTGCCCACGGCAGCTGCAGGCTGGGAGACGGGCTGGGCGAGGAGCCCCTGCCTCCAGCAACGGCTGCCAGAGGCACCTGAGGGGTGGGGGCTTCTGTGGGGTTCTCTAAGAAGTGAGTTAGAGCAGGGGGAAGTGCCACAGGCCTCTGGTATGGTGGAAAATGTAGGACTGTTGTGTCTGATGTGCTCCATCGCTGCCCCAGGGATTTTGGAGGGAAGCCGTGTCCCCAAGGCACTCTTGTGCCCCGCAATAATGCAGCTTCCCGGCGCTGTACATGGACATCAGCACAGGGTGCAGCACTTGCTGAATGCCCCGAGTCAAACGGCAGAGCAAATACAGTTTTTAAGCAGGAGAGAGAAGCGTAACGGGGTATCTAAGGGTTATGGAGCAGAAGCCACATCTCAAATACGCCTTTTCCATAAACACCTCTGAAGTGCCACCTAACTCTGCAGTGCCCCATAGGTGTTTTGTAATAGAAAGTGTATTATTCTGTTTAGCCAACTTTCTATTCTGCTTTCTGTGTGAGCTTGACAGTGGGATTTTGGGGAGGTGGACACCCAGCTGGGCTAGAATGCCAGTGCTTTCAGTAGCAATCTGATGTTACATTGGTAATCTGCCACCAGCTGGGGCTAAGTGCAGCAGTATTAATTCATGTGCGTGAGTAGATCTTTGCCAAGCTCAGGTGATCTCCTGGACGAGTATTTAGGAGACAGACAGGTCTCTGCACATCTCCACCCTGAGATGGGGCATTTTATTTACCATGCAACACTAAGTAAGCCCTACTCAGCCCTCTGGCATATTGTTTAACCGGAGCGGTGTTACGCTGGGGTTATGTGACTGGATGCTGTTTAGGCAAACATTTCTCCTTCCTGCTGTCTCATTGTCATGGTTACCCAGCAATGTGGTGTGCTCTTGAAACAGGCCCCCATCCTTTTGCATTCAGATGCAGCAAAGAAATGTGGCACTTACATGCTTAAATACTTGACTGTGCTGCAGTGGGAGCACCAGAAATGCCTTCGTGTTGAATGGTTCATCCAACAACTCAGCTTATCGTTAAACAATCTAGAAAAGAAGAGCAGGAGCACAGAGACTAGTGAACAATTTCAGTCAACAAACTGAATCAAAGTTTATTGACATAAAAGGGAATTTTTGCATTGGCTTTATTAGGTAATTTCTCTTTTTCATCTTTCTTAACTGCAGCCTATTACAGCAGGAAAATTCATTTAAAATTGGTTTTGGATACAGAAATTTAAACCCTGAAAGTGAATTAAATTTTGAAAATGGAATTGTTTCTGTGAGGAAGGAGTTAGTTACAGAATGAGTTTCAGCGAAGCGAAATGTCATGTTTTGTTAAATATGAACTGAAAGGTTTCATTAAATTAAATGTTTAGAATTAACACTTGACATCACTTTGGTACGAGAAAATGACTCAGATGTTGAAGGCTTTCCTCTCTTTTCATTCAGAACACACTAACACTAAGTGAAAAGCTCACAATGAACAGTTTAGCTGGCCAATTTGGCTTCATTTCCTGGCTACAGAATATCTGTGAACAGTTATGATTTCGTCCATCATTCCATTAGTCGAAATTACTTAAAATTTGTTTTAGGTTTTTTCTCTAAATTGGATTAAATTGACTAAAGCTTTTAGGTTGCATCTTGTCAGTCCCAATCAATTCATATAAAACTGAAAACGTTTCCTCTTTTTTTTAGAAAGGAACACCAGAAGGAGTTGCAGGTTATTTTTATTGCTTATTATTAGTAAGATGCAGTTGTTAATTTGGTCCATCACCTATCAGCTCGCTTGAGTTCTGACACTACCTTTGTTTGACTGTGATTGATTGGATCAGTCTGAGAGTGGTATCTTTTTTTCACCGATTGCCTTAAAAGGGGAAGTCTTTGCAGTAGGAGTAATTACTTGTGATGAATCCAGGTTTTCTTTGGTTAATATTCCTGATGAATTTGACATTTTTTTTACATGCCAGTAAAAGTTTGACAGTAAAATATATCCCTATGCAAGATAACCTCTGTAAAATATATGCATGAGTCCAGTTTACACCAAGGCAGATAGAACTTTAGTGGCACCTATGACCACATTTTTCACATCATGTAAGTGTCTCAGGGCCTTTAGAATCAGCTCTGTAGGTTTGGAGCAGATCTTCTCAACTAAGCTTTGTCTCACCTAAGAGGCAAATGCAGGACAGCACAAATGAATTTGTGTGAATGAACTTTTTTTTTTTCCTTTTTTTTTGGTTTGGGCACTGTTCTGGTTTTCTTCCTTCGCTATAAAGAGACCTCCTTGAAAGTAGCCACCCAAATACAAGGTTTTCTCAGTTAGATTGCCACAGAAAATTCTTAGGCTTCTGTTCAAGTGAGACCATCATTTTACCAGAGGTATACATGACTTTTCATAAACGCACAGGAAGCCTTAGGGAAGACATCACTAAAATAGCATGCTGAACTGTAACCTGAGTTCCCTGCTGAAGCATGTAACTTCCATTGGAAGGGGCACAGCCACAGAGTTTAGATATTTACCTTCTGCATAACTTCAAGGAGCACACTGCATTAGAATCGCTAAGATGCTGTGCTATAAAGCTGTAATTATGGTCCCTGTTGAATTCATTCACATACCCCACCTTTTTAAATTAAAAGGAATTTAAATGATCTCTTCAAGAGTTTAAACTTCTCGAGGTTGCTCACAGAGGCAAATCTGTTCATAGCTGCCTGACTGCTCCTTGAGATCTGCAGCCTTCTGTGCCTCTCCCATCAGCAGTCCCCTCTCGTGTGATACCTGTGATACTCCTCACAGTGAAGGAATATTGGGGCCTGGTGGTAGTGTCAGTAGGTGGTGGACTGGCACCCAGGGCACGTCCTGGGACATACAAAAAGAGCTTTTTCCAGCTCACCTTTCTCTAGCAACTTGAGGACTTTTTTAACACGTGTGAAGAGGTCAGTTTAGCTTCCTCCACATTAAACACATACTTTTTTTTGAGGAATGTATTCTGACCCGTTAGCCACAACAAGCCATTAGCATTTTCCAGTGCTCTCTCAAAAAAAAGGGTAAAAACAGACATGCAAACAGTGTGAAGGAATAAACTCAAACGAAGTCGGTTCCTAGCAGTCCTCACCTCCACTGCAGTCAGAGTGCTGTGGTACCAGCAAATGTCAGCGGAAATGGCAGTCACCAGCTTGCAAGCAGCAGTGGGCTTTTTGAAGAGCATGTCTGGCAAAGCCAGAAAGGGCAGACACCTGCATTATTCCCTTTTCTTCTGATTACATTTCCCTTGATAACTGCAGCACCTGAAATGGCCATTTACTTCCATGTCGTATCTTTAAGAGAATTTATGTAGTTAATAGAGCAGTTGTACTTTTAATACTGCTTCATACCATTGCTGCTTGATGCCAGAGTCATTTGGTGTAGAGCACATTAAAATTTGTGAACATTCTGCTGATACGGTGCCTCGTATTCATAGTTTGGCTTGGAAAGTAGCATATGGAAAATGGTCCCTTAGCCTTACTCTCAGCCAAGGGTCCGGGGATGATGAGGGAGAGCAGCTTTTCATTTAAGTAGGAAGTAGCTTCTCTTTGCTTGCTGCGCATACATAAAGTTATCTGGGTTGGATTGTTCTGGGATATGCCAGAGCACTAGTGTGCATGTTGCTTAGAGTCTGTCAAAAGTAGCTAAGGGAGAGACGATTACTCTCAGTAGGCTCTCACTTGCTATTTTGGTATCTCCACTGGAAAAAAATGCAAAACTTTGCAAATAGAAACAGGCTGCGGTACACTGAGTGCTTAGACCCTCGGGGAAGAAGCTGACCCAAGCAGATAGAACATTTTAACCCTGATTCCTGGGAGTGGTGAGTGATAGAGGGTTTTCGGGTGATTGGCCATATACACGTCAGGCTTTTTAGGGGAAGATTTCAGAAAATTGAATCCTTCTGGGGTTTCAAGTCAAGAACCTCAGAAAAAAAGGCATTGAAAATTACTATTTCATTTTGAAAATAGAGGTTGTTATCCTCAGGCCTCTGTATAGACTGCAGCCTCTGTGACTCTTCCTTTGCTCCCCAAGGCCCGTACTGCCCCTGCCGTGGACACCAATCCAGAATGTCTGTCCTCTCGTCTGGGCATCAGCTTTCGTCTGGGGCCTTGTGCCTTTTACTTCTCTCAGGAATCCCACTGTCCCATTTTTTAGAATATGATCAGAAGAAATAGGTGACCTCAGTAAAAAATAAGCACATTAGCCTTGGTAATTCCTGGTGGGAATTAGAGGCCTTACCTCGTATGGCTAAGCTACCTCCTGTTTGCACAAGCTCGAAGGTGTGTGCATTGGGAAATAAGATGGATCAGCTGGCACCCCTGAACTCATATCCTATCGCAATAACGTGCTCGGGAGCACACACACGTAGTCTGAGCCCAGCCTATAGGGTATCCACTTTACTGGCCCTGACAGTATCTCTAACTGGTTACCCATTCCACATCCCTTCAGAGTCTGACCAGTGAGGAATAAAGTGACTTTTTCTTGATCTCAACAATAGAAGTGAAATGTAAGAAAAAAGTAGAGGTTAATAGAGCAGTGCAGAGAGGCCTGTGTCCTCCACTCACATGTGAATGTCAATCCAGGACAAAATTCCAGTCTCTCTCTGGTTTCCTTCTACCTTCTGTGTCACTGTCTCAGAAAAACATCCTACTCCAGAGGAATCAGACTTCCTCATTTTTATCAACAGTGGGCCATAGCCTGTTTGTCAAAGCCAGCCCACAAGCTGTCTGGAGTCAGGGGACAGAAATTTAGAAGTTAGTTATTAAAGTATGTGTTGTCTTTTAACAACCCTTAAGTGTTTACTGAAGTGGTTTATTTTGAGCCATTCTTCCTCCCTGATGACTTTCTCCCTGCTTCTCATCAACTTAAACCAAGAGTAAACTTCCCAATAGTCAAATCAAGGTCTCGTTTTCATAATTCATTATACAGCAACTCTACTTCCATCAGACCCCTTACATGAGACTGCTTTCAAGCTACAACTTACCCTCCCAGTGTTTGTAACTGGAAATAAGTGCATGTTCAATATAAACACCATTTGAGTTTGCTTCTCTGTATGTGTAAGCAAAGAGCTATCAGAAAATAGATCAGATATAATCACAAGCCACCACAGCCATGAATCAAACCAAAAAATACCTTTCCCCTCTCCATGCTGAACACAAGGAAAGTACAAATCTTGTGGCTGAAGTCCATCTTTTATCCTAAAACCAAGAAAAAAACCCCAAACAACTTCTTTTATCTTTGCATGCATAAATTGTATGGCAAAGAATGGAGAATGGACAGAGGAATGTCTTTGTCTTGCATGAGAAGTCAGCACCTCATTAAATTCATGAACATAAGACTGATGTGAAGAATGATAGTAATGAAAATGTGGGTCCTCCAGTAACTAGACTAGTGCTTTTAGGAGGAACAAAAATAGCCATTTTCTATATATGTGTGATGCACAGATTAAATATGCAATTAAACGTTCAATTAAAATAGCTGAATTTTCTTTAAACTGCCTTCTGACAAACAAGTTCTGACCATTTCCAGTGCTTCGGCGTAGTTAAAGCACCATGAGATCAGATGCCATTTTCAGGAAACAATCAGCTGCTTGGTAGAGGCAGATCTCTGTGAATCTCAAAGTGCTCAATTGATTTATGGAACCCAACAGATTTTCTGGGTAAATGTTGCAGCAGCAGCCACAGCAAAGGATCTCCCTGTCTCTTCCCTTCCTAATACTCCTCTTCTTCTGACAAAACCCATATGATTAGGAAAATAGAGGCATTTGTGCCAAAGAAGCAACCAAAGGCAGCCAGTGGGTGATTTAGGACTATGAAACAATAGATGCAGCTGCCTAACCAAAGAAAAAACAACCTTAAATGGAAAGAAAATTAGGACTTTTGACATTAAAACAGTGGTCCTGTTCAGTGCTTGAGTCCTGGCAAGAGTTCTAAGAACACACACTTTGTAACCTTCTTGGGATGGCACCAAGAAGATTGTGTTCTATCCAACTCAGGAGACGCTTCTACAGGGAATTCTTCAGCATATGGATCAACCATAGGCATGGGCTGTGCTGCAGAGAGCAGGTAGACTTGTAGTTGGTGAGAGAAGATGCAAAGGAATTTTCTAAATTTGATAGGAGTGACAAATGGAAGACTAAAGCCAGAAGGGAATATTAAATAACAGAGGCAGTTTTGAGCTTATTTTTGTTCCAGTAGGACTTAAGCAAGATGCAAGACTATCTGTGTCCAAAAAAAGCCTCATAAAGATCAGGATTGAGAGAGGGAAAACTGAGTAACTGATGGAAGAGCAATGGTCAAGTTCAGTTTATCAGAAGAGCTGCTTGTTTTAGAGGAGATGGATAGGACTAGGAAATCAGAGCGGAACATGAGCTCCCAGGTAGCTACAAAAACATTTTCAAAATAGCTACCTAAATGTGGTTTAAAGAAGCAGACATTGAGGCCTGTCTGCAGTAGCCTTATTGCTGAGGGCACAGTCATGTTCTAGGACTGCCTCGATGCCATCCAGTCTCAAGACAAAGAACGAATAAGATCAGCCCAGGGTGAGGGAAGCGGTAAGAGCATCTGGCAGGCAGCTGCGGCGGCTCAGCAGAAAGCTCTGTCCTGTCCATACCCATCTGGCCCAGCACTGCTGCCCTGGAAGCAACTGTTTCAAGACTTGATAAGGCTGGGAGGTGACTCAGAATTAGGATTCTAAATTTTTTCCTCACTTTCTTAAAGAAAAGAGAGAGTTGACTGCTGTCAGTGCAGAGGCGAATCTGGCATGTGGTGACTGCGTCTGACTGAGGGGCAGAGGGAGGCACAGAGAGAGGAGAAGGGTCAGCAGAGTTGGCAGTAAAACGCCAGGTGGTGGAGGAGATGTTGAAGAGACAGAAAGGTGCTGGTCACCAGCAGAAAACGCATGGGATTTGGGGGAGGAAAAGAGAGAAAACTGTTGGTGGTAGGTGGCTGCAAGCAGTCAGAAGCCTGGTGAGGGAATCAGAAAAATGAGCAGTTGGGCACTGACTGGTGGGTCTGTATGTCAACTGGCCATCTCAAGAGCAAACTTCAGATATATAGACATCATTTGATCCAGACTTTCTAGGAGAATTGAAGTTCCAGGCAACGGTGAGAAAAACGAAATTATAAACCCATGGAATTTAAAAAAATGAGAGGAAATGCAGATTTTAAATACCAACACAGGTGAAATTTGTCAGAAAGAAGAGTATCGACTGGGAGACAAAAAAAAAAAAAAGGAAGACAGAGTGGAGAGCAGAATCCAAGAAACAAAACTGTGGATAACATCTGCCTTCTAACTGTTGCTGCAGATTTATCTAATCCAGAATGTGTGTAAAACTTTCACTGTCCCGTCCCTATTTTGGGGGGGATAGCCTTTTTATTTTTTTTTTTAGGTTAAAGACACAATTCATTTGTCTGCTGTAGACTTGTTCATGACAGACATATATAATATAACAGATTATCTTCCATTAAAAAATTGCAGACTTGGGTCAGCTGCCATGTAACTCATGCAGTTTCGTTCCCTCCCAAGGGTTCCATCTATCCCCACCAAATAAATTTATGTGTACTAAGTTCGGGGTTTTTCATGACTAGGCAATATCCCCGTTCCCTGGAAACTTGCAGTTGTTATTTGTCTTTGTGAACCTCCCCTTTGAAAATGCCAAATCCTTTAAATTAATGCTTGGGAGGGTCATATTTTGCATTTCAGTTGTTGAAAAGACCTTGCATTTATTCAACAATATAAAGCTCCCTGAGGATCAGCAACCACAGTTTATTATGTAAAAGTGAGCTGTGCTTTCTGTAATTTGGGAGTTGACTACTCACATAATCATAGCTACCAACATTCAAAACTTGCAGTATTTTTTTCATTCTTTTATTATTGCTTTTTTCATCATAAAATACAGATTGGTTTTTGTATGGCCAGATCCTGCTCTCAGTGAAGTATTCGTCTTCCCAGGTACAGAACAAGATCCCTGATTGACTGAAGTAATGTCTTCAGAAAGTTTGGGAGGCTTAATTTTTCTCAACAGCCAAATGTCTTGGATTCATTATCAGCTATGAGGCATTTGAATTACCATGGGCTAATTGTGTTCAGCTGTCCTCTTCAGTAGGAATAGCTTTATCATAGGGGAGCTAGCATAGTTTTAATGGGATTTTAGGGAGAGCATCAGTGTCTTCAACTGTCCTTAATACCAATTTTATTTTTAAATTTTATTTAATCAAACAAAATTTTTAGAACTGAGATTCTTGGAAATAAGCACACAGCTTTCCTGAGCAGATAATAATTCCAGGGGGAACTGAAAACAAGGAGGGAAATGAAAACAGCTATGAGTAAAGGTAAATAGAGTTAATGTGCTAAGTCTGGGGATTCTTGTGTCTTGGTTCAGGAGTGCACAGCTTGCTCTTCGTTGAGATCACACGGAAAAATTGAATAGTGTAAGGGCAAGGCCTTGTTTTTTAGTGAGACCTAGTACAGAGGAAATGCCCAGGGGTGTCAGCTCCCCAGCTTTGTCTGATTTATACCTGATGGAACACTGAATTAACTCCTTTACTGTTGCTATGGGGTGGGACCTTCAGCAACCCGTATAGTTCTTCTGTCTTGGCTCCTCCTGCATGAAATGCAGAAACATTAAACATAGAGCGATGATGGTCATAGTGGCTGTGTGAATAATTAGGGTAGCTAAGTAGTCAGCCCAGTGTACTTGCACCATTCCAACCACAGCCTCTCAGCTCTGCAGGTCCCTAGACAGTCGTGACCCTCTGCGTTTCCCAGAGTCTGAGGTTCTGTCCTTTCCACAGGCTTTGTGGAACAGAGACGTTACTTGTTGTCCCCAAGTGCAGATGGGAGTCTTAACTGCACACTTACTTCTCTCTCTCCAGTGCTTTATAAAAAGCATTTTGATTGATAAAATACTACAGTAGGAGGAAAACTGACTTTGTTTTCTGGGATTCCCATGGCTTTGGTGGGGGGTAGTTTTTGCATTTAGCTTAGCCCAGACAGTAAGACTGTCAGTCTCTTATGTCTCCAGTCCGCTTCACATTCTGGTGTCACAGCCTAAGACAGCTCACACTGCTCAGGTTCGTAGCGTTGCACTAACATGTTTTTAAGTCTAAAAAAGAATTCAGTGTTCAGCAAAAATTTTAAATGAAAATCCTTTCTTTTCACGTTAGATTTAGTAAATCCCTTTCCTTTCACAAATGAGAAATCAGGGCCTAAACTATTCTGACAGCATTTCTAAGTTTTGCACTTTCGAAGCTTTTTGTGTTTTATAAATCTAATTAACTGTAATAAGAAAATAATAGGACATAATGTTTGTTTTACAAGGTGATTGATCTCTTGGCAGCCTGGCAGACTCTTTTATTGATTGGTTGGTGGATAATGTCAGAGTGGATATGTCCTGGAGGAGAATAGCTGACACCTAAATCCATATGTGACAGATTACCATCTGTCTTGGAAGACAGGTTTCTTCGTAAAATTGCAAAGATAACAGGTGAAAATGGAGAAAGTGACATGAGGGAAATGTGTTGAAACCTGCCTCAACCTTTCCATGCTTTAAGAGCATTTACACAAAGCTCTCCATTTTGTGGGCAGCCTGTTTTCAGGATGAGGGAGATTAAATTTTAATTACACTCATTCCTGTCTGCCCAGTCAAGTTTTAATTCTGTTAATTAGGAAAATGCCTTGCCCCACAACCTAGCCATAAAGCTAATTAAACAGAGAACCTTCATTTGCTACTTAGTGGAACTTCAGTAATGATTATCATACATTACAGTTAATTAGCACTGTGGGAGGGAAAATGAGGATGTCGCTGAAGTGCGAAACTCCAATTAGAGGTGCTGTAATATATGCCTGATTTCATTCTGTGGCTATCTGATGCAGGGAAGTCACACACCACCCTACCTGCCTCGCTTTCACATCTGTTAAAGGAGAATTCATTAAACTTATCTCTCCTGCAGAAGTGTTATGTAGGTTTAATGTAATGAAGCTGATAAGATGCTGGCCTTTGAAATCCTCAAGTAGGAAACGCTGCATAAATAGGATTATTCCTCCCTGAAACATGCAAAACATGTTAGAGGCAACGAGCTGCACTGGGAGAGCACAGTCCCAGGTGGGGTGGTGGAACAGCACAAGTGCGCCCTGAAGTGAAGATGGCTGTACGGTTCTGCACATATTCATAAAATCTTCCAGGGAAAAACCTTACCAACGCGGAACAGGCTGTTGTATCAGATCATTCAGAAGCCCAGACCACAAATTAAAAATACCCATAATTTAAGTTTTGGCAGTAAATGACTGATTCAAAATGCTTTGTTCAGTTAGAATAATCCATTTTAAGGTGTTAGTCCTGGAAACATCAATTGATGATTGCCAATACCCCATTATACAGATGGAGTAAAGTAGACAGGTGTTACAACTTGCCCATAAACCCGTTGCAAAACTGGAACTAGGACTTTGAACTCCCCGTAAACTACCAGACAACAGCTGGCTTGATGTTTGCTGGAGGGAACAGCAGAACCTAAGTTCTACTTTGGTTTAGATTTTCTCACAGTGGCACTGAATCCAGTGAGTCTGAGGAGATGAAATTATCTTTATACCTTAATAAAATGTCCCTGGCATACATTATTTAAAACAGTATGGAAAATGTTATTTAGACCACTGCAAGTGTAGCCTGATAGGTTATGTTTATGTTGGTCCCAAGGTACTTATAGTTCAAGTTTTATTGCAGAGCAACAGGCAAATACTAATGTAATTGCAGTCTGAGCACTGGTGGCTTTGGTAATGTTTGTCGTGTAGAGCAACACGTGTTTTGTGCAAGCCTGTGCTGATTGACACGCTGTCTAAGCAAGGTAGCCTGTTGGGCTTGGATTCAAGTGTGGATGAGTGAGTGTGTTTTTCTGTGCCTCTATTTCCCCACCTCTGACACGGGGTTAAAAAGTTTTGTGGCTGCTTTATAAAGGACTTTGTGGTCTGTGTGCATCAGGGAACTGATACCTGTGTCAACAAGGCAACACTGGTTAGAAGGTTTAGGGGACAGTGGTGATTTGTAGAAGCATGAGAAAAGAGAAGGAAAGAAGAGCAAAGGAAAATTATGAAAGCAGGGAACAAGAAGAATAGCAGACTAGCCCACTTTGCAGAAAATATGTCTATACTGATGTCCACTCCGTGCTGGTAATGGCTTTATTGATCCTAAAATGCTGTCATTAATAAAAACAAGAAGAGTATGAAGTTTCTGTAATTATTTTAGGTTGATCTGGGAGTATATTATTTACCTGGCGCTAGGTAGCGTTTTACAACTGCAAAGGATTAGACAGACAGAATCAGTTCAAATATTTGTCCAGCCATTGGAAGGAGAAGCCTCACTTCCTTCCGCCTGTGCTGAGGCTTTGGGAATCTCCACAGCCATCGTTGTTCCGCAGCCAAGTGAAGACTGCACATTGATTACCCTTCCTGTTGCCTTTAAGCAGCTTATGTGAATGAAATGTTAAATTCTAAGTTGCCTAAAATCCCTACTTTTTATTTGGTTCTCTGACTTGCATGCAGCAAGGCAAATCTATGTGAGTTTATATGCACCTGCGTGTGCACGCACCCCCTGAGCAGAGCCAGGTCCTGCCACGTACAAATCTCACTGATCGGGTTGTAGGAGGGTGCGAGTGGAACAGGAGCACAAGGACGTGAAAAGAGAAATAACAGACCGCCTGTTCCATGTAGTCACATAGTGCAACTTACCACAAAGCGTCTGAGTTTGTTGCTTTATGTAAAGCTGATTCCACTGCCTCACTCATATTTTGAGATCCTCAGAAAACTTAGGGTAATCCCTTATTTCAGAAATATTTTATTTATTCCTCCTTCATTCTTCTGAAATCATTGCCCCTTTCATTCTGCTGAAATGAGTGTCCAAAAGAATATAGAGAGCTTTGCAAAATAACTACAACGAACGGGCATTTTAAGAGAGCTTGGATCTGGGTACCCAGCCTGTGACTGGCTCCCAAACGCCGGAGGGCTCCAGGGTCACGTAAGCGGAGCCAGATGGTGGTTGTGCTGGACCTCACCACAGGCTCTGGCTGGGTGCCAGGCTCTGGGCTGGGGTGTGCTGTGAGCCTGGGCTGAGATGGACCAGGGCACCAGGAGTGCCAGCGAGTCCCAGGGTGGGGTGGAGCTTCTGCCCGTCTGGGAACAGCAGCACAGCCCAGGGTTTGCTTCTGGGTTCGGACGGGCCCACAGCTTCTGCGAGGGTTTTGCTGAGTTCCATCTCCAGGCTAGTATTTATGATGGCTTTTTGTCCCCAAATACTAGAACTTTAAAGAAGGTTTTAGCTACCTTGTGCAAATCATGTTTGCTTTTGATTGCATGGGGCGAGGGGAAGGAACCATTTTCAGGGTTAATGAGAGGCTCGAGTGCTTGGTTGCCTGTTACGCTCTATCTTCACCTGACATTTTTGACTAGTAAATTTTAACGCTTCCGTGGTTTTTCACTGGCCTGTATTTTCCATTTCTGCACGTGTCCCATTTGTGCTGGGCACATCGGTGTTTGTAGCAGGTCAGCAGCTTGTATGAGCAAGGTATCATTTAACAGCGTTGACTCACAGCATTAAGAGAAATCCGTTGGGATTTGATTGCTAATGCACTGAAAGCCCATCAGACCTCCTAGTCTGAAAGGACCAGCACGCTGTCTGACCACTGAGCATCAGGGCGTTTTACATACAGCCCCCCCGTGGGGCAGTACAGTTCTTTATGTACTTTTGCATTCCTGGGGCTACAGGGGAGCAGAGCACTGGGGAAAGCTTGAGCCATTCTCCTGCAACCTGCGTCGCAGTTGAAAAAGAGCCACTTGAGAACTGTGTTTGAAGACACGAGGTTTATGACTCCTCTACAGACAGTCCCAATAATAGCATGGGGAGAGCTGACTAAATCATTTCAAACTGGTGGAGGCAGTGATGGGTTTCCACTGTGTTTTCTTTCCCTACGTGACGGGCAGATGTGCCTGGTCTCTGTGAAGTTCAAACAGGCACTTGACAAAGTTGGGTACCAGTCAGCTCAACAATAAATGGGGCCTCACCTTCTCACACAGTGGAATCATTTATTTTCACATGCCTCATAACACGAATTATTTATAGCTATGGAAAGAAAAATAGTGGAGATATAGACTTGGTTGCAATTTCTGTGAACCAGTTAGACGTGATACGGTTGGATACTGCTCTCTTCCAAGTGCAATGCAGCAATGCACTGCTCTCCATAGAGTGAAATAATTTTACATGCCTTGTCAGTCTCGCCATGGCCGTGGAAAGAAATACAGTGAAAGCAGAGACATTGGCCCTGTTTGTGTTATTTAGAATGTTTTTGCAGCTAACAGTTTTGACCTCTATTCTGTTTTGATGGTCCTGGTTTCAAAAGGCCACGTCATGTTTTCCAGCTAGAAGAAATTAATAAATACTTTCTTTTCCTGTGGACTCTCCCAGGTTTTACACAGATTCTGGTTCAGAATTATTCCAAAGAATTGTTGGTGTAAAACTGACGTGCTGCATTGTCAGTGGAATTACAGTGATTAACAGCTTCAAATCTACCCTCTGAGGCCAGGAGGGTTTCATTTTTGTCCCTTATGGTCTTCAGAGACCCTGAAAAGAAAGTTAGTGAGACTGGAATTTGGAATTTAACGTGTGAAGTCCAGGGGCCATCATTTAAAACATCAATCCTTACTTCAGAATGGTGTTTGACAGCCTGCAAGTAATTTCTGCTTCAAGCAGTCTCAGGCAGCAGAGTAACCCAAAGGTCATGTTGTTCTTATCACAGGTAAAAGATCTTCATGATAGATGACTACTCTGTGTTTATGATGCATAATATGTTAGTAATTTTAATTCACAATTCCATTTGTCCAACAGTTTTGTCAGGACAAGCTGAACTATAGTTAGGTACACCTGTGCTGTGCAGAAGGATGGGACTGTTGTGGTAATCCCTCACCAGACCTGCAGCACAGGCCCAGCTGCACGTACTCAAGCTGGGAAGAATCACTCTACAAATGGAAATGCCCGCCTGCAGGAACTGGGCCAAAAAGTCTTGTGTTTTCACCACTGATCTTGACCTGTGCTGGTGATCACAGCTGAAACCAAATGGGTTGCTGCTTCCAGTCCCATGGCATTACGCAGAGCAACCCTCAGTGTGTTCTTCACCAGGTTTATCGGGTTGGGAGCCTAAGGCTAGCTGTTCTAAGCTAGCCTAACCCCAAAACTAGAGGACCACAGGCAACAAACACGACTCCTGATTTCAGAGCACTTTGAGAGCTGTGTTACCTGAGACATAAAGATTTAGGCTGGCTTTGTGTGAAGCGCTCGGGGCGTGATACCACCACAGCTGCTGCCTACCCTCACACTTTCAGTAGCACTGAATGCAGAAGCCACTCCTCTGCAGAACAAGAGTAATAAGCAGCAGTATTAGGTCAGAGGGTCTCTGGGCAAATTCACTTTCTCTTTGCCACAAATGCAACTCATAAGCAATCCTTTATAACCATATACGTTGTTCTTGCTTATTTGAGTAGTTCCTTCTCCTGAGCATATTTCCGTCAATGTCAGTGCAGCAAAGCGCTTTTTAGAAAAGAGGGCTGAATTTGCCTCTCAGCTGTTAGAATTTCTAGACTGACCTCCTCACTCCTTGCTGCTCTTTATATTTTACAGGCAGAAACATGGTAAGAGCCGTACTACTCCTCCATGTCTGTAATGATATGTTTTCAAAAATGAATGAATGACATCCACTAAAACTCATCCTAAATTCAAATAATTTTTAAATGCACCGTTCATTCACCAGCATCGTGCTCTCTTTGATAAATTTCTGTCTCCACATATTAGCTCTTTTGGCACCTAGATTTGCATTTTGCAAGATCTGCTTTGCAAACGGCCAGCTGTTACCTCAGAGTTTCAAAGCTCTTACAGCAAGAGGCTTCTCAGTAGGAAACATCGCTCTCCACTTGCTTTTCTGAAAAATCTTGTTTTCACTTCCAGAAGTGGGCAGCTAAGGCTCTATGTCATATTACTTCTTCACTGTATGCATCCCTAAAAAGAGCTATTTTTTGGCACTCTTCTCCTGGGGGGAAAAAAAAATATATACTTTTTTCAAATAAACACGGCTCCATGGTTTGGAGGTGTGGGGGGGTGTGGAAATGGGAAGATGCCCTGTATTTCAAATTATGTTCTGTGACCTATTATATACTTATTGCACAAGACTTTATGGGTTGGAAAAGGGACTGGTCATTCCAGTTCTTCAATGCCTTTGGGAGAAGTTGTAAGGGGGAGGAAGTAGCATCACCAGTCTGAAATTCAGAACAGAGGTCTTATCAAGTTCATCAATGCACTTCATAATCATTATTTAAAGTAAATGCCATTGATGCCATCCTTCATACATATAGATGGCTTTCAAATAAAGGCAATAGGTTCTCTGCCTTCAGAACAGCTGAAGAAGCAACATTTCACCTGCACTTGCAGTTGCTCTTCTATGATACCAAATCAGAAAAGTCGGACAGGTGCAAATGGGTGTTCAGTGACAGTGTTCATAGTGGACAAACTTGCGTATAATCCTAATTCTGAACAAATGTACCCCTACATTTGTTTATGTAGGGATAATGGAATTATTTTTTCAGAATTCAAGTATGTTTTACTTCATGTTTGTTGTTATTTCAATTTTTCATGTGTTCTTGGGTTTTGATATTTCCTGTGTAAGGTGGGGGATTCATGTCTTACACAGGCTGAAGCCTTCTGTCAGGCTGAGCACTACATCTACAAAGAAACTTCCCTTCATGTTCTTTAACATCAGGGTGCCTCAGCCTGGGTCATCTGGTGGGTCCAGTTCTGAGAGAAGTACCTCTGTCTCCAGAACAACTCAGCCCATCACCCTTCTGTAAGCCTTGCGGGAAGGTTTGGGGAGGGATATCTGACCAACCTGATCCCTGACAGGGACAGCAGCCTCCTCGGGGATCTCAGTAAGCTCCTACACTCTTGCCCTGAACTACTGAATTGCTGTCATGAACTAAACTTTTGCCTGTTCATTCTTTGCAGACATTGATGAGTGCTTGGTAAACAACGGTGGCTGTGACCATTTCTGCCGAAACACAGTTGGCAGCTTTGAGTGCAGCTGCCAGAAGGGCTATAAGCTGCTCACAGACGAACGGACCTGCCAAGGTAATACCTTATTTCTTTTACTCTTTGTATAATGAGGATGTTGTTTTCAGCGGATTTTTTTTTTTTGGGGGGGGGGGGGGGCAGTAATCAAATCATTTGTACTACAGGTTTTAATTGTACTCTCATAGGAAGTAAAGTTGGAAAAGACCTACCAGACTGTCATTTTCTGAGGTGGGGTTAGAAGGTTTTTGGAAATGTATTGTTCCCGTGTTTTTAGTAGTAGGAATGCAAGCGTCCTGCTGAACCGCAAAAAGCCATGTGGTGTAGTGGAATAGGCTCAGGCAAAGAGCCTGGTGTTCAAATCCTCTAAATTGCTGTGATCTAATGGGACAGAGGCTTGTCGTATTTACACCAGAGTCATTTAGAGTAACGTACTGGAATTTGCAACATTTAAACTTTGAAAAAGAGTCTAATCTGTGAGCTCACCTCTCCTGACAGAAGCTATCTATGAAGGAATAATGGAGTTTTGTGAGAATTGAAGTGTGTTTTGTATCGTTTGCTGTCCACATCATGATTTGTTACCTATGTCATATGATGTTATATACTCTATGACTAATTAAGTGCGTAACCATTTCCAACTTAAGTACAAACCATGTACCTTTGGAGAAAGGACACTTAACACTTGAGCTCTGTGACTTTACTCTTTAAAAGCCTCCTAGAAAAGGCTCGAAATATGAGCATGCGTCAGTAGAGAGAGAAGGGGAAGGAGGATGGGAAGATGTACTCAATCAAAATTTTGTGCAGGAATTGCCTTTTTATTAATACATAATTCCTTGCATGGGTTTTGAACACGTAGAAGTTATAAATAAGTCAAAAACAGCGTTAGTATTTCAGAGCTTCTTTTTTCGTCAACAAAAGAGAAACCAAGGTCTGAAGATACATATGTCATTCAAAAAATTTTCTCATTGGTGCTTCCATCAACCGAGAAGCTTACTCCACCCTGACTGTGTGATTAGACACAGAAGTCGGTGCAAAGTTGGCTTCAAGCTGGGACAGGGTAGGAAGAGCTGAGAGTGGCACAGTTAGTGCCATGGGACTAGCAGAAATAACATTGTCGGATCATGTCAGACAAGGGTAGGTTGTCAGGTTTGATGTACCTGCTGAAAATAGGAACAAAATGTTTAAAAGAAACGTTCCCTTCATGCTGTATTTAGAGATAGTTAGGAGTACTTTCTGGGTCATGAGTTTCATGTGTCGTGACATGCTCTCACTGTGGTATCAGTCAGAAGTTTCACCACTGAAGTAACTGTAATTACACCAGTGAAAAACTCAAGAGAAAAGTCAAGCCCTGCATTCCTGGTAGGCGAGAGCTGGTGCAAAATTTATTTGTTCATTATGTTCTTAGTAACAGACTTTGAAAGCTACGTATAAATAATCTGATATCTGTCATGTTAATGGGAAACTAGAAGCAGCTTTGTAAATGTTGTTCAACTGAGTTTTGTTTCTCCGTGTGCCTGCCTGGGCTACTGAAGGAGTGAGTCACCGCTAATAGTAGGTACCGTGCAAGGAGTGACGCAGCAGCTGGTCTTCTCTCCCTCGTGAGAGTGGACATGGAAATACAAACGTGATCTGGCCATCCTGCTTTGGCCATGGTCAGTGAGCAAGGGCAGGCACGCTGTCTGCCTCTACGGGGTACTTTGACTCGCCAGCTGTAGCTTATCTGGTGCTGTAACAGATAGATTAGTGCAAGCCCAGAGAATTCTGGGGCTGGAGAAGTTCCTCCGGTCCCAGAAATGCTGGTTCTTCATGCAGTGACATGGGGAGGACAGAGTTATTTCTGAGGTATTTGGGCCCCAGAAGCTGATTCCAGCAAACGCGGCAGGACGCCTGCTTTGTGGAGGGAGCACTGGGGTAATTCCGTCCCTGTCTGGTGCTTAAGGTGATAATTGGTGACTCATGCAGTCAGTAGGCCTGCTAATAAAGAAGGAAAGTGAATATAGATCAAGAAATCACTGGGGTATGAATCACCTGTACTTTGCTGCTTCTGCTGCAAAAAGACTGTAGTTAGTGGAAGTGGTTATAGTTATTAATGTCAGGTCTGACAGAAAAATGTGGTTTGGGGTTAGTAACTCTGCTGGAATATAAATCATACATGGGTTTTTCTGGTAACAGCCAGTCAACACTGACCATAGAGCGTTACTGAGAGATTCAGGGAAATTTATTTTGGGCATATTAACCTTTCCAATGCATGAAATAGAAAAGTCTAAATCGTATTTATAAAAGATGCTGTTGTTCATGTTAGATCTGTTGTTTTGATTCATAATAGACTTTCAATGACTTACGATCTTGCTGTCAACATTGCCTTTCTCCTCTGGTTTTCATTTTTAAAATAAAGATTTCTTTCAGTTACGAATCAACATGTTTACCAAATACTCATTTAGGACCTTAGAAGTCTGCGCTGTGTGGGGCTGAGTCCTCCCTAGTTCAGGTGGCCTCCCTAGTGCATAGGGAGTTCATCTCTAACATCAAGGAACAGATTCTGCTAACCTTAGGCAAAATGCCCATGGGAACAGCTGGTAAGCCCACCCTTTTATGACCTGCAGAACCCTGAATAAGTCTGTGGCTGTGTCTGATTCACAGGAAATTATCAGTGAAGAAGAACAAAGCCACAGGTCCAGCTCATGTTAGCCGTATTTTTCAAACTGTTGAAAAATACGGGTAAGCTGTTGCTGCATAACTTTCTTCATATGATCATTAACTTCAGCACAAGGCAATTTTACCTGTTTCAATAAAAAGGTTTCTTCATATTCCCTGTGAAATTCTGAGGTTGTCCCACCTCACGTCATTTCCTTGATGCCTTTCATTGTAGACCTCAGAGCTGACTTTAAGATTGCAGGGAAATGTATCAAAGTCTCAGACTTTGTTCTGGTTGTTTGCAGAGCTCCCACCCCATCGTACCAAATGCCTTACACACATTCATCCTCTCTGTGAAGAGGAAAGTATTTCTCTCTCAGTTTTTCAGACAGGAAGGGTGAAGCCAAATATAGCAGCTTGCCTGAGATCACACATGTGAATGCTGGACCACCTTGGAGAATAAACCTCCAGGTTTTGTGAATCTGCCCATTACAAGAAATATTTTTTCTCATGTGTTTGTCCTCATACCCTGATAGGAAAATTCGTTGGTTTTCAGGAGCTCTGCAGCCTGCTGCTCTCTTGGTGCCACTAGCTGGCCACCCTGCATGTAGAGCGCTTGTGTAAGCAGCCCTTGCGTTTGTAAAGGGTATTAAAATGTTCTGCATTTGTCTGTTCACAGCTAAACCATTTTTAGCCCCGGCTGCAAAGAAAACCATTGTCAATCACAGATTACTTCTGCTAGGGAGTGGTTCTCATGCTGTGGCTCCTTGTTAGACAAGGAGAATGTGGGGGTTTCCCTTCCTTTCCCCTCCCCTGCATTCCAGCCATTTAAAAGGAAACTTATTTGTAACCCAGAAGGTGAAGAATCCACACTGCCCTGCCACTGATACTGTGGAGACTGATACTGCTTTCCCAGAGTCTTTCTTTTCACACAAACTTAAAAATAGATTTTTTTTTTCTCCTTTGACAGTGAAATCACTGTATGATAATACCAAACCCATCTATTGTGTATTATTTTAACAGATCCCTTAAGTCTAAGGTATTGTAAATTCTTCGATGCAGGAAGGAACGGTTGGATCTGTTTGTATAAACCCAGCAAAAGAGGCCTGCATCTCCTTTGGGTGTGTAATACAAATAACATAGCTATATTTATAGCAAGGAGAGCTTGTGCTTGTAACCTTTGTGGTAATTAACAGCAGGACAACAACTCAGATTGGTTTAGAACCACATCAGCAACAAAACAGCCACAAGACTGTTTAAAGCTGCAATGAATGTGTGTAAGCCAGACATAATTACCTTAATCCTCAGCCAATATGAGTTTTAAAGCCAGTTAACTTAATTGCTTATTCAGTTTCTGTTTGTTGTGCAGTGATCTCGAAAAAAATTCAACAATAAGCAGTCTCCCTGCTCCACTCAAGTTCAAGCTTCATTAAGTGCCCAGAAAAATGTGTGAATTTCTATCATAAATAATTTTCTCTTCCTGGTGTAGGAATTGCCTTTTGCAAAGCGAGACAAGGAGAGACAGCACACACATTTGTTGTAAGTCTCTCCAGGGAGTGGCAGAGTTGGGAAGATAAGTTGTGTTCAGGGAAAAAGCGCTTTTATTGGGAACATCCAGTGATGAACATGCAATACTTTGGCCTGCTAAATCTACACTCTCACCCACTGCCCCTTTCCACCTCTGACCAGATTAGAGCCAAATCCTCCTACGCTGAGGAATTTAAACTTTTGCAGGGGGCAGTTCGAGGCATTTGCATCATTCCAGTGCACTTAGATGCTCCAAAGCAGGCTCAGGTGGGGCTGGGGGGTTGCTAGATCTCACAACATGACGTGCAGCCGAGGCGAAGTCTGCCCAAGCAGCCTTTTCACCAACCATGGGAGCTGGTACAGCCGCTGGGAAAGGAGATGGTTGTCCACCGGGCAGAAGCCCCTCTGGGGCATGTGGAATACCTGCCTGGGCCGTCTGGCATTTTCGGGGCTTCTTTAAGGCTGCGTGTTCACACACAGTAGGTGATAGCATTTTTTATTTGCTTTGATGTATTGCCTGTTTGACTGTTGGTTTTTCTTTAATACATTCCTAGCAGATTTGAGATGAGTGCGACTGATTCTTTTGTAACTAGGCACTGGCACAGAGGGCCTCGTAGTCTGCTGTTGGTAGTGCTGGTGTCTGTGCAAAGGAGATTCAGTGCTGCAGGTTTATACAACAGGAAATCCCAAGCAGAGTTTTCCCCCTAGCTTCATCATATGTTGAATTTTCCCTGTAGTGATTTTCTGTGGACACATTTTGCTAGAGGTTTAGGGGTTTTTAATGATACAAAGCTATCCAATAGAAGCCCAAGTATAGCTGATTTGAGGTGAGTTTTTCCTCTCGTTACAAAAGACCTGAGCATATCCACTATCATATTTGTGTATCTGGACTTTTCTTTCTGTCTTTTAAAACAAATGTGTTTCTTATATGCCCTGCTGTATCCCCCCTTCCTCTCTCCTCAGCTTCACTTCCAGACAAGCGTTCCTCAAAAACTTGATGCTCATGGCGTGGAGCAACTGGAAGTAATGGCTAGAGCCAAGGATATGAGCAGATATTGAGGCAGTTTTCTTAGTAACTCTGCCAGCACATTGCAGTGCTGACCTGCAAAACACATCAAACCTTGTCCAGCTCTGGTTTTTTGTTTCTCGGGTTGTCCCTGAGCAAACTTGATGAGTGTAGCAAGTTTTGTGATAGCTTTCCGACGTGTTGCAGGGCACACCTCCCAACTCTTGCCGTCCACAACTGGTTTTTACTTATGATCTGAAATAAGATTTGAGCCCAGCCTCAGGCTTTCTGGGTTAACCCACTGCACCACAGAACTGGAATCCATGCAATCCTAAAGTAATACTGTCAAATGAGAGACTGACTTTTCTTTACTGCCAAATAGGTCTTCATTCCAGAGAATTTGATGTGATTAGACCTAGCTGACCCTGTGATTGATCTGTTGGTAGAGGGATGCTTTGCATAGGGCTCCCAATGTATAATTGTCAAGAGAAGCCTTCTTTCATTCCAGAATGAGAGAAAGAAGAGTAGCACCTTGAAAAATATAGTAACTGTCTATGATCCAAGGATCCTACAGGCCTGGTCTTGAAACATTGCCATATTAACTGGATATATAATCCCCTCTCATAACATCCACCTTTTCACTTATTTGTACAAAATATGCACTATTAGCCTTCCAAGGGCAAGATTTGAATCTCCCAGCATGGTATCTCCATTTTGAAAATGGGTATGAAATGAGGAATTAATCATACAGGGAAGGACAGATAGAAAGTGTTTGTGGGAATTATTTTTGGCCTAAAGAAGCCCACAAAGATTAGCTACAAAGATCTCACTATACTCTTCTGTATGGAACCATTGATGATAAATATGGCTGTACAGGACCAGTTTAATCCCAAATAAATCAGTACATCCACACCAGCAGCACTGAATCACCAGACATCTTTGACATAGAGTGACCAAATTAAAAAATAAAAAAGGGTCCAAAGAGATTTGCACCCTTGGGTTACGTGACAGCGACCTGCCACCCACATTTGACCCTGTAACCCAGTAAAGCAACTGGCCTTGCCCCAGTCACAGATCCTGGTGGAGGTCTCGGGACGAGGATACGCCCCTTGCGTTGATTTATACAGGACACAGTCACCCGTCTTAGATTGCTCAACCAGTGCATGGGTAGAGGCAGGGCTGGAGCAGCTCTCCCTCTCTCTCTTTGCATCGTGAAAACAGAACAGGGAGAATCCCACGTCCTGTGTCCCAGTTTTAAAATGCTGAAGAAATTCCTTGGAATAGCAGGCCAGGGGAGTGTTCTGCCACGATTCTCCCAGCCCAGCCAAGCTATCCTTTTACCTCGCTGCTGCTCCCCAGCTCTTCCTGCTCTGAGCTGTAGCTGAGTATACCCTCGTGCAGTCCTAGAGGCAGGGAGCTGTGAGAAATGTTAAATGGGTACAGCTGCACCATACAGCAGTGAAGAGACTGGCTAAACCCTTCAGCTAATCTGGATCAGTGCTAGAACTACTGTTTCATGTAAGTCAGCTTAAAAGGCAACGGGTGAGGCGCAGACCCCTCAGATTCAGTACATCAGTGTTACGGTTTGGCAAACTTTCTAGTGAAAAATGTTGGAAAGTTTTGTTGTTGGTCTACCCCCTCTCTTTCCTTTTCTCCCCCCATTAAATTCATAAAAGAAGCAAATGTTGAATAAAAGTATCATTATTTAGCCTTCCCCTTCTGTCTGGAGTGGCAATAGCATACAGCTTCACAGCCTGGTGGGACACTGTAAAGAGGACACCAGCAGAAATTTTACTGCTTGGTGAGGATTTTTCTTAATATTTAAAATACATTTTTACCTGACCCCCCCCCAAACCTCTCACTGAGGTTGTTACCCTCACAGCCAGGGTGAACTGTAGCGGGTGAAAGCGCTAGGGAGGTGTGGGGGTGCTGCTGCCCGTGTCCTTGCGAGGGGGGTGGCCGGGGGATCCCAGGGAGCGCGTTTGCCCTCCGGAGCGAGCAGCAAAGAGACTCACAAGTCACCCCACTGACTTTTGCCTGAGTTTTCACGTGCATTTGCTGTAAGTTTGAGGTCTTCAGCAGTCAGAGAAAATACCCAGGGCTTCCTGTCGCTCTCACTGCTATCGAGGGAAGACTGCTGTGCTCAGCAGAGTCACACTGAGGGAACCTGCTGGCCCTCATTATCTTACACCTCTTGAGCAGGGTGAGTCAGTGCCAGGGCAGGGGTGATGAATGAGGGAGAGAGGGGTGAAGGGACTCGAGCCATTCCCCTCTCAACACTCCTCTGAGTGATACACATGAAGGAGAGTGGGTTTGCCTTGACGTACTCATGCTTATCCATGTCAGACAGACGTGCTGTAAGATACAGAGTACATTGACTTGATACAGGCAGATTTTCAGCCAGTCCAGCTGACTGTGGCCCCGTATGTTTAATTGGGTGAACACTTGGTATATAAACAGCAATGCTGGCTCAGCTGCCAGCATAGCTCAGGGACCAGCGAGAATTGGTGGTGCACTGGAAGAGACACTGGGAGCTGCTTGCGGGGAGTCAGACTGGCTCACGGAAAGAAAACTCAGGATGATTTCCCTGTCACTGATGATGTTCATTCCCTATGCAGATTTTCTCTAAGGCATTCTGTGTCACTGAGCCTTACAAAAATATCTTGCTTATGACAAGCACCATATTGCTTCTAGCATCAGATTAAAAAAATACTCCGCTGGGAAGCAACATGTTACGCTGTCAATAAAGCGAGTACTCCTCAAAGCCTTTCTGTTACACATGGTGCTTACTCTGGTGTCACTGAGATTGTGAATAGTGGTACAGTCTGCCTCTGTGAGAAAAAAAGGGTTGCAAGATCATACCCAGAAACAATAAATGCCCCAGGCATGAAGTAGAAACAGCTCTAGCCAGTACCAGTTTGTTTGCCAAGTGATAGTATCTCCCGTGTTGGTTGCAGCAATTAAGTCTGCTGAAACATGAAAACAAATACGTCCCCCCCACCTCCAGTTCTCCTCTCTGCAGCGCAGTGTTATCATAAGTTAAAGGCGAATTTCCTTTGGTTGCTGCTCCTTGGAAGAAATATTAAACCTCACAATCTAGGCCTTAAATCACTTTCTAATGGGGTGAGACCCAATGTGGGGAGGGCAGATGGGACAGATTATTCCACCTCTATTTTCCCATGAAGCTTCTGATAGAAGCTACTGTTGGAAGTGAGATACTAGATTAGTTTGACCTCGGGTCTCATTCAGTATGGTAGCTCTTATATGCCTATGTTAAACTCTATAAAGTATACTGCTATCAGATTGCTTTTTACAGCTCGGTCTGGCCCCCTCCCCTTGATGATGTGTGTGGGAAGCCAAGCAAAATGTTCCATTAGTGTTTAGAAAGAGAATTTGAGATATATTTTTCAGTTGATGCTGTAGGATTTATGATGTGTATAGTGCAGAAATGATTTTACTGGACTGGAATCATGTTCTGTATTAATGAATTACCAGGATGTGAGTCAGCCTTGGAATAGTTTGAGCAGGAAGGTAGCATTCTTCCACAAACAATAATCTGTTGATAAATAGTGCTGAAAGCTGTAATTCAATAGGAGTTGTTTTTAAAGAGAACCAGGGAAAACCTGTATGTGTATATATATTCTCCACTGTGGCAGTGGTGCACGTTGAGATAATGCCATATCGCTGCGCTCAGTCACTTAATCCCATTGATTAAGGTCAGATATCCTTTACACTAAGTGCTGTACAGAATTGCAATAAAATGACAACCCTATCCCAAATGTTCAGAAGACTTTCCTTTTCCTGTGCTTGCATCTACCCTTCTGGGCCTTTTAAAAGTGCCCTGTTTTGTTTATTTTGTTCTGATGAGAATAAAACCCTAACCTGTTGAAGCAAAGGGGTGTGATTTTCTTCCAGTAGCCATGTTAAGAACTGCTGCTACTTGTTTTGATAACTTGGAGAGGAGGCCTTAGTTAGGACAGGTGGGATGAAACCAAAAATCTAAGCTCAAATATTAAGAGGCAGTGGACCAGAGGAGTGAGTATCTTCTGGGGTTTTGCTGGGTGGAGGTTTTTTGGTGCATATTTGCAAAACATTTCTGTTAGTGTTTTCGGAGGAATACCTTCCATTTCCCGACTCCACGGAGGCCAGCCTTTCTGAGCAGAGTTTTTAAGCAAGCCTTTGAAGCAGAGCCAGAGAACAGTATATTCAGTGGCCAACGACTTCAGCAAGAGCTTGAAGCAAGCTGGGAATGCCCAGTCAGGTCCATGGGAGGCGTCTGAGTTTTCAGTTGAAAACTGAAACCGTGTTGTTGTACTTGCTCTTTCAGCACCATCAAATAACACTAGGCACGTTTTCACCTGGACTAGTCTCTTGTTCCTTCAAGAAGTCTCATTAGCAGCTCCTACTAAAGGGTGATGGAGACAAACACCTTAGCAAAGAGAACAGTTTCCTCTTTTCAGAAATACGTCTAAAATTCAAATGTATTGCAGGATAGAGGGAATATTCCTTGCTTGATACAGAGAGGGTAAAGCCTTTTTCATGTTGTCTCATCAGGCTGTTAAGCTGCTTTTACAGAGTTGCTGGGTAAATAGTGGCTTGAGCAGAGTGCAGACTACTAAACATGTTTATGTTTGTAGGAGAACAAATAAACCTGCCTGATGTTTCTTTTAATGCACTTCTACTCTTGATATATGGCTTCTCCTACCCCCAGCACTTGAAGTAGTAGCATAGTTTATTGCCATAATAGCAGTGGGTAACTCTTGCCTTTGCCTTAGAAAATGATTGATTTTGGAAAAGGATACATGTTTGCTTACAAAATCTTGGCAATGTTTTGATGAAAGTACTTTGTTTTCTTAAAAAATGTTGGGAAGGTATTGACTGTAATTGCGATTTAGATTGTCCTAACATAACAATGGTAAGAGGATAAATGTGATAGGAGCCAAAGCCAATTGCCTCCTGCTGGGCTCCTCAGATTACTGGAGGAACCTGAGCACTACAAAGCCCTCATGTAATGGGGAGGGGTGGGAAAGATCTAGGACAGGTAAGCACAGACCGAAGAGCAAGGGTAGCGTCTGGGAAGTCTACAGACAGTCTAAGCATTGACACAACCTCAGTCTCCAACGTCAAGACCTTCATCACACAGAAACAGCCTTTTGTCTTTCTTGTCTCTCCATCTCGTTCACCTCGTATCACAGCAGATTCAGCCCTCAAAGCTTGGAGGCCCTTGTGTTGCTGCTAAGTGATTATGTCCAATTGTGACATGTAGAAGTACCCCTACAAGCAAGTTGGCTGAAGAGGATCTTTATTTTCATGCCATAAATAATTTTGTTTCAAAGTCTTGTGTCAAAGACAATCCGTACATAATGCAGGGAGGCTGTGAAGCAAATACAGTGAATGTCAAAGGTGTGGTGGGGTGGTGGTCCCCCACGCCTGCCAAGCAGGGCATTTGTTAGCGCGTGCACACACCTTTCACGTAACCACGCAGATGGGGTTGCACAGTCTGATCACCAGAGCACTTAGAGGGGGCACTGAGAGGAGCTCTCGTCCAGGAGCTACGTGTCCTGATGCCCACAGTGCTGCAGCGTGGTTGGTGCTAGCACACAGAACAGGTTTGACTTACCACAAATACCAGCGACTGAAGTTGCACTCTCATCTCCGGGCTAAGCCTTCGGAGGTACAGTCTTAAGTCAGGCTCATTTATCACAGTTATGTTGACCTTTCTCTGATTTGCCATCACTGAAAGGTTGCAAATGTACTTAGACTTTCTTTGGCACGTGGCCTTTCACCAGGCAGTTCCAGCCCTTCCTGATCCAATAGTGAGTAGATTTTGTAGCTCTTAGGAAAAACCTGTGATCTGACAAAGTGCTTAGCTCAACTCATTTTCTATTGATTTTAAAGGTAGTAGGTTCTAA
This sequence comes from Strix uralensis, assembly GCF_047716275.1. NCBI lineage: Eukaryota > Metazoa > Chordata > Aves > Strigiformes > Strigidae > Strix > Strix uralensis. Next base: position 89,541,247 of record NC_133976.1, read on the forward strand.
AGATGAACAACACTGTTAAATGTACTTAGGCATTTTTTATACTATTAGCTTTGGTTGCATTTAGAAGACAGTGGTGCTTTACTTGGGTTCAGATCCCTATGGTGCATTTTTAAATCTTTTAGAAGTCCTTTTAAAAATTGTTATTCACAAGGATGGATAACAATAAGGAGAAAAAGTAAGATGAGAGCAACTGCCATGATCTTATGGTGAGGCTAAGTGTGATGCGCTCGGTAGTGAAAACCGGTAAGGATTTGAAATCTTCCTTTCCAGATGCCCTTATAGATCACATCCCTCGGCTCCCTTTGTGTCTGTGACCTTGGGCAGACTTACTCATTTTATACCATAGTATCTAGTTATTAGTAGTTTTTTTCATGTTCCATAAGAGACCCAGCAAACTTTCTTACCTGCAAAAATAATTCCTCTCTTTGTTTAACTTCTCTGTGTGAAAGTATCTGCAGAGCTGTCTCTGGTGATCGGCGTGTCTCTCTGCAGACCTTCTGCTCAGGGTTCTTCTGCCCTCTCTGCCCCCTTTCCCTGTCTGAGAGCAGAAGGGGATTCCTAAAGTTTCTTCTCTTGGAGTACACGAGTACTCAATGTGAGGGTGTCCAGAGGGGTCTATACAGAGGGGGTGTTCAGGGGGTGCCTCGTGGCCAGGTGTGTGGGTGCCTCGGAGCGCGGGCTCGCGGGAGGCGATCCATCCTCAGCCACAGCACGGATCTGTGGCCTCTCCCCAGCTCCAGACGCTCACACATCTGGTGCTACTGGTCAGTAAACTGAACCCCAGATGACTGAGGTTATCACTGAAGTGGTTTCACAAACCGGGGCAGAAGCTGTGGCAGGGGTGGTTGAAACACGGTCAGAGGTGTCAGGGCGCGTTAGGCTAGGGGGGGTTTGGATGTGTTTCCTGATGTGAGGGACAAAGTGTCTTACCTCATTAGATACCAAATGTCCTACTGCAGCCACCCAGAAAGCCTCAGGACCCAGCACTGATTTTCTCATTCCTCTCTCTGCTAGGACAGCTGCCCAGATTCAGAACTGCTGAAGGAACGGAGGAAGAGGGAAGCTTGGCTTGGCCCTTCCGAGGCCGGGCACCTCTTCTTCCTCAGCAGTCCTGTGGGCAGAAGCTGCCACTGCTGCTCTCCAGCTCTCCTTGCAGTACTAGGATTGAGCAAGTGGTTTTGCACAACCATGTTTAAAATATTAAAAGAAATTGTTATCTGCCAGAAGGGAATTTATCAGGTAATCATCTACCTAGCATTATTCTGTTTTTTAGTTTGGTGCTGCTTACAGAAAAAAAAGGTGGTGGGGTCCTTCATAATGCTGCTGGGAAAAATGTTGGAAACCTTTTTCTTTGCCCAACAGCAGAGAAATAATAATAATGTAATAATAATGGTGGTGGTGATGATGATGATGATGTATTTCATTATAGAAATGCAAAAAACCTTGGTCCAAATCCCACCAACTATAGTCAAAGATACCCCCAAAGACCCCAGAGTTAGCTGCCAATTTTTGCCTGACTGAAATTGCCAAATTCTGCACTTTCCATCCAAACCCATAAATCTTCCCAGCCCCTCAGGCAAAGCTTTTGGTGATCCAACAGCAAGCAAATAGTTCCGTGGCTGATGCATGAGGCAGAACAAAACCGTACGCACTGACTGGGAGCAGAACTGGCTCCGCAGTGCTGACAGGAAGAGGAATGTATGGTGGTCAGTTGACTTGGCACATCTGGTAAGGGGAACACTTAGGGAATAGGTATTTACTGCATTAAGATGTCGTTCTGCAGCCCCATTTCTGCAGGCTCTGAGGAAGCCCTGAGGGAAGCTTGTGGAGGAGAATGAGCTTGCGGATTCTGTGTGGGAGAAAATTAAATTGGGAATTTTTGAAAGAAACTGGAAAGAGAAGGGGAAATTAATTTGTTGGTACATGAGATCACATAAAACTCCCTTGGAAGAGTTCCTAAAGAAAGGATTGTATTTACTCTGGAGAGGGAGCAAACAGTTTAGGCCTACAATTTTACTGCCAAGTCTTGTTTTTTAACCTGCTTTCCTTCTGTTTTCAAATCCCAGTGATAGCACAGTGGTTCCCAGAAAGTGCAACTGGTCTCTTTTGATGAGGTCTGATAGCAGAGATAAAGAAAATGAGCTGCCATTTGCCTGTAAAGACTCTCCCAAATGTACTGTCTTGTTCTTCCCAATGGCAGTTCCCTTTGCTGTAAGTTCTAGGTAAACAGTGGGAAACCAGGTGCTCTGATGTTAATGAGGGTGATGAGTTTACTGGGTTAAGAGTTGTCCCCTCGGTGGGGAGATCTGACTCCTGCAGTTCCTCTGAGCACTGAAGGGGCCAGTGAAGGGTGACCGTCTTCTGAGCTGAGCTGAGCTGCTCCGGTGGTGGGAATGAACAGAGGCAGGCAGCCTCCCAGGGAATACTGAGCTGGAATCCTGCCTTCTTGTGTGTAACCTCAGACCCAACAAAATAATCTGAGAAACAGATCAAGAGGTACCTGCTCATTGCTGGAAGGATCAGGTATGTGTTACACTCTTTTAAGAGAAATTACTCAGCCTTTGCCAAATTTAGCAGTTAAAAAGGATCACACCAGCTTGAACTCTAAAAATTAAACTGATGGAGAGAAAACTAAGAGGGAAACAGCTAGACAGTCCCTTCTGGAACAGAGATGCTTTTGGAGGTGACCAAGCAAAACACTAGAGGCTGCTTAAGAGCAGGAGGTCAGACTAAATGGGTACGGTCATCTTGCTGGCATTAAGTATAGTCATTCTATCAAAATAAACATCCAGGTTCTATCCACACTGCTAGGACTTGGAAGACATCATTCAACTTCAGACATGTAGCAGAAATGTGAGAACACACAGAGAAAGGAGGCATCAGTGATGCCCAGATAGTCCTTAGAGCAAAATAACAGCACAGCATGTAAAATAATCAGACCTTAATGATAAACAAGAGAGACAACTGTGGCTCCCTGAACTGCACTGGCACCAGGGCTGTGGAGTGTTCATACGGGGTTTAGCACTGCATGAGGGCAGAGGAAGACACGGCTTCTCTGAAGAGTGATCGGCTGTTTGACAGCCTCAAGAACAGAGATACCGGGTTATTGAACTTACTATGGATACGGGTAGGCTGGGAGGAAGTTGAAGACTGTTCCCAGGACCTCAACATGCTGAATAAAAACATCCAGACATAAAAGGATACTGAGGCCATGAGGCAGAACTAGGTGGATGGTAACACTAGTGGGCCTTAGCACAGCTATAGATTGAAGGGATAGAATTCCCATTGCAGGTGTTGCACACCATGCTGGATTAAACAAGGGGAAACTCTTGCCTAGTTGCATCTGCCAGAGGATTGACTGTTTGGCAGAGCACTGCTTGCTTAGCCAGCCTGGAAGAGCCGGCAGCCCAGGCTCGTGGAGGCCCTACTGCCCTGCGGAAGCTCCGGCTGCTCAGTAGCTTGCAAGAGAGCAGCCGCTTCAGTGTGTGGGACCCAGAAGAAGGAATGTGGCACAATTACAGAAGCCCGTGTTAAGCCAGTGCCACTGCAGGAAGCGTTGCCCTCTGGCAGCAGGTACCTTCTGTGGGTTGCAGAGCAGAAGCGAGATGGAGCCCGAATTCCTCCAGCGGGAGTCACTGCAGGTCCGCACTGATTTCCCTCCTTCCCGTGCAGACCGAGACCTGGCCATAGCATTACTGCCTAAATCTCTGAGATCAGAGACATACTGTTTGCTACGAGTGAATCAAATGCTTTGCCTGGTCTGGCAAAACTCGATTAGCTCGGATTTGCTACGAGAACATCCCTGTTCCTGAACCGAACTGTGGCAGCGTGTTTAACCAGCCCATGGACCAGTGGTCTGACTGCACAGGGGGGAGTCAGGACCAAGGATTTGGCAGAATTTGTCACTGGCTGCTGCTGTGTGGCGATCCCTGAAGCTGAGTAATAGTCATTTCATTTTGTACTGCCAAAGCCTTGAAATACCTCCTCTGTGGGATGCTTACATAATAAGTCACAGGTTTCTAATTATTTATTGCCTCTGTCTCAAGTATATTTTGCAGTTTCTTTTGCAGTTTATATACATTTATTTGTTTTACTACCACTTTTCATTCTAAGAACAAATCATTTCTAATAAAAAGCACATTTCCTTGCAAGCAGAATCAATTTCCTTCAGAAGTCTTTCATTCCCTTATTAGTGTGTTACATTTGGTCTTCACTAATCACATAGTTAACTGTGAGCAATAAAGTTTTTAAATAAATAAATGCTCTGGTCCAAGTCAACGTTAGCCATAATGGACAGTTTCCCACTTAAATTTCTGAAATACAAGATGTGACTGTGCTACTTAGGCACTTACATTCACATTAAAAGTATAGCAATTAATGCCAGATCTGTTTTTTCTGCAGGTCATTAGTATGTTATTAACAATTAAGTCTCAGCAACAAGTTGATTTGATTGCAAGTCAGTAATGCAGTGGGGAGCCTAAATGGGTGTGGTTTTTCAATTACTTTTAAAGGTTTGGGGTTAGGGCTTTTTTTTTTTTTCTTTGTGTTAGCTTGCCCCAGAAGCACTCAGTGGGAAGGTAATGAAGTAGAAGGTTTGTACATTACTACATCTTTCCGTGCTTCCTCTTCGTTTGTTTTATTATTGTAGACTTTGAAACATAAGGAGCAGTTAGCTGTAAGCCGTTCCTTCTGGTCGGTGTTGGATGTGTATTAGAGAGTTGCGTTCTCAGATGGAGGATGCGTTTTTACTAACTGTGAACAGGGGTAAGTCACTGTGGATCAGCAAACGTGACATGTGGTGGAAACCCCATCATATGGCTGCTGTAGCAAAGTAATACCTTTCCCAATACTGAGTTTAAACCAGCCTTTGTTGGAGAACGTAGCTTGAATCGTGACTCCCTATGGTCCAGCAACCACTCAGATTAAGATGTGTGGTTTCCCTAATGTCTGTCAAGTAGTGCTGCAGGGGGAACAACATTTACATGGGTGGTATCGGTTCCCTGCAGAATCAGAGGGGAGGGGGAGAAGACAGAGAATAACTTTCAGCCAAAATACATATAGCAAAGCATTAGCGTTTATTTTAAAAACATCATGTAACACTTCAGAGTTTCTATGTATGTGTGCTTAATGAATGAGAAAAAGGAAAGGCTCTGTTTCTCAGAGGAGCCGATGCCTTGGAAGCTGAGAAATGTGAACACAAGATGTTCTGACTAGCCTTGAGTTTGGCTTGTGTGCGTGGTTGGTGCAGTGGGGTACTCCACGCCGACTCCCCGTTTGGCTTGGGGGTTAAAAATCAACCAAGGGTGTGTGAGACGGACAAAACAAAACTGTGTATTGTGGACTTCTGCATTAGGAGCGGGTGGCCACGTTGGGAGATAACCCCGCTGTACCGAGCACTGGCTTTCCCGGGCGCAGGGCGGTGGGAGACCTGGGCCGTCGCTCCCAGCCGGGGTCAAACACTCCTAGTGCCTGAGTCTGCAAACCACGGATTCCTTGCTCTGTGTGTTCTTTACAGCATCCTGGGCAGCAGCTGAGACGGGTGCAGAACTTTGCTGCCATAACGAAGGAATACTTATGCTGGCTGGGCGGAGGGGGAGTGCATGGAGTCACATCTGTGAGAGCACCTCAAGTGACCATTTTTGACTGAAGTGATCTACCAGCATTCAGGCTGTCATGAATCACTTCTAGTGGTGAAGGAATTGGTAGCAGAGATAGATATTTCCTTTTCTTTTTATTTTACTTCCTATTTCTAAGCAAAAAATATTTATTTGCTATTTTATTTCTATTTGAAATAGTATGTTTACATTTAATGTATATATTTTGCATCTCTATGCCGTGATCTAGTGTATACTTCATGTCTTGCTTCACTGAGCACAGACAAATCAAATATAAGATGGGTTCTTTGCTTACAGCGTCCAGAATCATTACAGTCTGCGCTCTGTCCCAAATCCCTGTTATAGCTTTTATTGATTGTCTTTGAGCCTCTCCTCTCTTGTTCTCTGCAGCACAAATAGCACCATCAAATAACAGTGATCTCCCCTTGCCATGTTTATTTTCAGACCACATGAAAAATGCTCCAAGCAGCGAGACCAAACTCGTATTCAAATATCATATGTGGCCTGTGTTTTGGAAGGAGGCTCCCGGTTTCATAAATTAACCTAGTTGCTTAATGTATGTCTCACAGAAAAGCTGTCATGATGACCATTAGTTTTCTTGAACCAATTCCTTCACTTGTTATTAATACTGACAAACAAAAGGGTACTAAGGAAGAAAGGGGGGGGGGGAAATCCTTATTTTTGCACTAAATTTTTTATGCACGATTGGGCAAACTGGGCATTGAATTGTTCAGTTCTGTAACCACAGCCCCCAGATCACACGTGTTCCTCTCTGCAAGTGAACTTTGCATGTGTACATTCTGTCAGGGAGTCGGAGCAGTTTCTGCACCAGTTTGCAGTCGTCAGAACATCTCTAAATGCGGCTGTTTACCAGCCTCACCTGTCTATGTGTAGCGTTGAGCTGCTTGCTTGCAGTGCTGGTGCTTTTTGGAAATGTCTTGCATTACGCTTTGATTTCCCGATCATTGGTTTCTTTTAATTACTCTGGAATTTATTTTAGAGGAGAAAGCAATGACAATCAAGAATACAGGGGTTTGAGGACTGGAGACAGAGTACAGAAAGGAGCCTTTCACTTCAGAGCTGCTGGTAGGAATCCAGCCCAGTTTCAGACTTAGCAAAAATCATTACTGTGTGATGGCTTCTTGGTGCCTCGCACTCTACGTCCACAAATGAGTCAGTGTCCACATCACACAAACCACCAGAACAATTGGTGCTACTGTAATTGGGAGTCTACTGGCAGCATCGGTGGAAAGGGCAGGGACTTGAATGAGCATGGAAAATGAGCTGCTTTCTCCCTGCTCCCTCAGGACACCTTTGAGACACATCTGTGTGAGGAAACTCAGCAGAAAGTTGATCTGTGGTAGCTCCCTTCTGGAGATAGATGGAAGACTTTCCTTTCCAATCCTGACAATCTGACACCCACTAACAAACATTACATTCAAGAAAAATAACAATCATTATGGGATCATTTAATGTGTGAAAGCATGAACTAAAAAAAAACCCAACTGAGTATGATTGAAAAATCAGCAATAAAATCCAAATGCTGACTTGAAATACTAGGAACAGAGCCAGACAAATATTACCCAGCATGAGCACCACTGGCAACAATCGCTTCCCTCAAAGAGAGGGAAATCCTGCTCTTTCATTAAAGCACTGAACAATCTCTTTGAGTCAGATCCCTTCTAGGCAAAAATAAAGGAGCGCTTCCACTGTTCAGACATTCTCTTTGGAGATGAGAAGGTGGATCGATAGAAGAGACGTTGGACTTTATTCAGCCTGCGACGATGCCTTCATGTGATGGAAGCAGTGAGTGGAGGAGAGCTCTCGGCACGCAGGACCCCTCAGGAGTGCCAGCCACACGCCCTCGGGGCTGGGGGTGCCAGGGGCCTCGAGCTCATCTGCTCCAGCCCCTGGGCTTGGCCCTTCTGCTCAGTTGTCTGCTGTGGAGCAGGGAGCTCCTCATCCTAGACTTTATAGGCTACCATTAGTAAACCTGCAAAAAAACCGCCTCTGGCAGGAAACTGATTGTGTGCTATCGGAGATTAATTTAGCCCCTAGTTCCTGTGAGCCTCCAAGAGTGGAGCTGTGAAGACATCTCTTAATGTGCTGAAATGACACAATCGCATATGCTGATTATAGTGGGGAATGTGATACGAATTTTTGACTAAGCGAAAGTAAAAAGAATGTGTCTGATGTCAAATTAGTGCATTAGCAAATCTGAAATGTTCTGAGACAGCTTGGACTATTTGTGAATTCATGCCAAATTCAACTAAAAATAGAATAGAAACTTCAACCTCAAGTTGAAGTTTTCCACTGCAGTTCCTTGAAAACAAAACATTTTGACTTTTCATGTTAAAACAGTTCAAAAACATAATTTAAATAACTTTAAAACATTTCAAGAGCATCCCAGATGCGGTAAGTTAATTTCTTAGTATTTATTCTGGTGTGTGAGAGGCAGGAAAATTCAGAATGACCCAGTACAAAAATCTGTGTGTTTCTGAGTGTGTACATGTGGTTGGGAGCGGGGGGATTGACCACAAAACTGAAAGAGAAATTAATTGTTCTTAGTTCTTTAGCTGTAACCACATCTCTGCTTTTGTATTTTGGGGCTGCTCTTCAGTAGGTAATGCCACCAGATTGTGCAGTGTTGCTTGTACAAAGGAGACAAAGATTTTGATACCTACGTTCATTCCCAGCCGTGTGGTGATCGGGATTTGAAACCCAGGGCTGTGAAGGTGAAAACCAGGTGTAACTCCCCACTCCTTGGTCTCTTGTGAGATAGACCTGTATCATGAGAGCGGTGGGAAACAAGCACATCATTTCAGGGTAAATACGGAAAAGGATTGTGGAGCACCACAAAGGTGGGAGGGCCAACTTCAGAGTTTCTGGGAGCCAGGGGATAACAGTGCCCAGAACACGGATTTCAGAGTTTAAAAATAAAACAAAGCGCGAGAGGATTTCAGCATCCTGCATCACACCACCGGTTTCTTTCAGCAAAGAGCATGTGGTGCATATTTTTCCCTTTTCTATGACCAGTGCTGAATTCCTCAGGGGACTGGTGATTCTGGGGCTGGGGCGCTGCGGAAGGCTCGGTCCCTGGGGCAGTGCCCTGCGCTCCAGGGGCCAGGGGCTTGGTGCTGGGCACGGGAAAACCTGCGCGGAGGCTCCGCGTTTGGTCGGCCAAAGCAAGATGCGGAATTCCGCAGAGGTTGAATTTACAAGAACAGCAGCAGGAGGTGGGATGAGGAGTTTAAATGGCAAAAAAGCTTTTAATAGCAGTCTTTGTGTTATAATAAAAGTGTTTGTTTCAGCATCTCTGCCGGCCAGTGTAAGCAATATAAGTTTATGAGCAGCTGACATTTGGCGTAATAGAAATGCATTTGTCCATCCCAAGTGCCTAGTGCTTGGCCAGCAGATGAGTGGTCACGTTATCAGGCAGCCGGTCGTTTCCACAGGCAGAGAGGGATGTGCATCCTTCTTAATGCAAAGAAAAACCTGTAAAGGCCTAAGCCATAATAGGTAACAGCACAGAGCGGTGTGTGTGAAAGTGGTGCAGAAGCCCCATTGACTACAATAGTGCAGGATAGGATCACTAGTGAGAAATATGAAATTAGTTTTGAAAAAGAGCCTTCCAAGGTAAGTCAGAGGCCAGAGAATGAGCTGCTTTTGTAAATTCCCTGCAATACCATATAGCGAACAAGGTTACACATGAGTGAAACCATGATGTATGATTTGGCTTCTTAGGCATTCAAAATCCTTTAAAACTGTAACTGCAGTGTTCATTCCCAAATGATTTTACTTTATGTATTTATTTAGAGAAAACTGAAGCAGTTTGCCATTTATGTGTATTCAAAAGCCTTATATTTCCAAGACTATAAAGGAAACCTTAAAAAGAAATCACTTTCAGAACTCAAATAATGGTATTTTAAAATTCATAGGAAAATGCATTAAAATGAAATAGATGTAAAAAAGAGAAATCTCAGTTGTCCTTTTTTGCTACTTGATCATAACAAGTGATTGTGATGCACACATAAAATCAGGTAGCATGGATTTTTGCTCATCGTGTGTGTTTCATATTATGTTATGTGTTTGCTTTTCACACTGTGAATTCTCTTTTGTGTGAATGTTTTGAAACACTTAAAATTGGAGATCATATAAAATATAGCTGGTTACAACATTCTAAATTTGTGCATAAACTCTCACACAGATTTTGGCTTTGTGTACACATACGCAAAACCTTAATTTTATAGTTCCTGAAGTATTTGCATTTATAATAGCAGGATGAGACCTAGAATGGTTCATTAAACTTCAAAATTATACAAATAATACTTGAATATAAGAATTGGGTAGCACACCCTTAAGTGTTTGTGAATTTCCATGTTTTTTTCAAGCACCCACATCTTTCTAAGCATGTACAATATGAAAGTCCAAGTTATATATAGCAGTGGTGCTGCTCAGGTTATATTCTTAATAAGCAACTTTAGAAAGTGTGCAAGCTATTAAGGGAATACTATTCCATTCATTTATACCTCAGAAATATTAGAGGAATGCGATTTTTCTTGAAATTACTACTCTTAAATAACACCATTGTATTAATTTCTCTGACCTTTCAACAGAAAAAAATTAATCACTGAAGAGGATTCTAGGGAAACCAGTTGACTGAGGATAAAATTCACTTAAAAGTGCTATTATTTTGCACCCATTGCTATTTAAAGTACCTTTAATGTGACGGTTTTCAGCACTGATGGCTGCTGTCAAATAAACCTTTATGTCACCCTGCTCAGCAAACCCTTTGCACTGTCTTTGCAGCAATGTGCTGCTAATTGTTTTCTTCATAGGCTGCTGGATGGAAGAAACTATGTAAATAAGGGTCTCAGAGTAGAGATGCCTGACGGTTTTAAGGGGAAGAGGTCAAATTTTCTTGAATTAGGTAGAATGTGGACTTTGGACTAAGATTGCCCGCGTCTTCGGTGCAGCCCGTCCGTTCCGCTGGTGGTTTCTCCTCAGCATTAGTCCCCTGGTGCCCGCAGGGCTCTGGGCGGCCTGGGCAGCCCCGCGTGGGCAGAGCAGGGCTCTGGAGGTGACTCCCTGTCCTGGTGGGCAGGAGGTCGGAGGAGTGCTCACTGATAGAAGGAATGATGTGATTCAACCCAAAACTTCTGTTCTGAAACCCCCAAAACCTTAATAACCCCACAGCCCTGCTGGGAGAATACAACCAGAAGTTCAAGGTTGCCATCTAATGGCGAACATATATAATTCGGTCTTCATGTTTTTTCTTAAATTATCTTTTCTTACATTTCTCCATTTACCTGCAAGTCCTTTCTTTATAGAGGAATGAGACTGATGTTTTATTCAGATTTTACCTGGGGTGATATCTGCTGGTTTATCAGTAACAAGATACTGCAACTCGGTGTGAAATTGCAGCCATTCAGTTTAACTAAATTCTAATTTCTTAATGCTTTTTCTATGAATTCAGATATAGATGAGTGTTCCTTCGAGAGGACCTGTGATCACACCTGCATCAACTACCCCGGAAGCTTTGAATGCCTCTGCCACAAAGGCTACACGCTGTATGGACTGACACACTGTGGAGGTTTGGAAACTGAGTTTTGCTTACCTTGTTTGCTTTGTGACCTGTTTTCTGAGCCACGCTTTTATTTAGCTGAAGATTTTGGAACTGAAGAAGATAAACCAGTGAAGTTAAAATAAAGCTAAAATAGCATGAGCTGGGTATGACTAGAATTTCAGCACCTCAGATTTGTTGAAGCATTCCTGGGAGGAGAACATAAATAAAAACCACTAGCCAGGTGTTTGTGGTGGTGGAACACAGCAGGAGCCTGCAGCGGTGACGCTTGCAGCCGCTGCTGCCTGGGTGCAGCCGTTCTTCCACAGCCGTGGCAAAGCAGCCTCGTGGCTGGGGCTCATCGCGCCGTGCAGGGAAGGCTCCTTACACAGTGTACAAGCACAGAGTACCAGTTGGTGCTCCCTCGGGAGTGAGGTTAGTCACAGTTGTATTTACAGAAGGAAGGCTTCAAATTACAAACAAAAAGAATAAGAGAGGGATATCAGTTTTACAAAGTTTACGGATTTTGGTTCTGTTGGTATTTGTCCTTACCAGACTGTGGCATGAACTGCCCGTGGAACTCCTAACAGAAGGCTGTGGGGTGCCTTGTCCCCATCTTCCGTGGAGCTACTCCAGCTCTTCAGCCTTTTTGGCATGAATGGAAAGAATTGTGCTGTAACGTCTGGTTGTCCAGGGCAGGGATATTTTTTAAGTGCATCAAAGGGCAGTGTTACCACAACGACCAAATTAGAGGTTCAACTTCTTGACCAAGGCAGGAGAATTTCAGAGCACTCAAATTTATCTTCAGCCTCAGTTCAGCTTCAGTCTTCTAAATAATACTGAAATAGGACCAAAACCCTAACTGGAAATACTCAGCACTGAACTTCAGGCAAAAGCATAACCAGATCCAAACCTCCTGCCTTTTTCCACAATGGGTAGATCCAAAATCACAGCTCTGAATCCAGGCTTGTCTAGGCCGTGGGCTTTGCCACTCAGGCCTATCATTAGTTTTAGTCAGCCCCTGGAGAGTTGTGTTTACAGTGGAACAAATAACTTACCCTGGCTGCCATCCATATGGCACTGAGCAGAAGTCAAAACTAGGGAGAAATAGTGAGAACCTTCAAAAATATTTTGTGCCAGCTTGCCTCTTATTTCTCTCCATCTTGTTTCCCCTCTACTAGTAATTAATAAACAATGTGGCAGTGTCCTTGTCTGGGCCTTCCGTGCTGAGGGGGAACCCCTGTTTCTCTGGGATCGTTTTCATGGCATCTCTTGTAGCAAAAGTCATGTGTCAGAAGGGAATCTTTTAGAAGGCTGGTGCTAAGCGCTTACACCACCTGTTTATGTAGAGCCCTGCTTGCAGGATGTATTGACTCGTTAGTAGAATCTGCAGGACTGTTCAATGCCTTTGGGAATTTGGTGGCTTCTTCAGGAGCTTGGTTCTGGGCTGAGGTACCTGACAGCAAGAGCTCGGCTTTGAACAGTTCGGCCAGAGCTCAGTGGCAGCAGCACTGTGGACTACAAGGTGTGTTTCAGTGTATGGGTTCACAGATAGATCCCACTCAGCACAAGCCTGACCACTATGTACAACATTTTGCAGAAAATGTTTTTTCTGGGACTGTCTCCCTTGTCAGTTTTTGGAACTGCTGACCCAGGACCTCCAGAAGTCCTGACTCTGACCCAAAAATCATAACATAGTCTAGAAACATGCCTGTTGTATGAGGGTATCTCTCTCAGTTACTTTTATGCACGTACGCCATGGCTTTTAGATTTTTTGCTTAACCACACAGGCTAAAATCTTGCATCAGAAAAAGCTGATTCTGGATTCCAGCAGCTGCCCTAGGAAACACCCATCAAGTGCCGCAAGACGCGGAGGAAGTCTTGGCTAATATGGATGGACTTGTGTTTGTTAACCAGTGCAGGGCCTAAGCCTGCGCTTGAGCACAGTCCCTGCTCAGCACCACCTCCCACCCGTACCGTACCCTCCACTGGGCTCCAGGACTGGGGCCTGGGGAGAACTGCCTTGAACTCAGGCTGTGCCCCCAGCCCCTGTGGGTTCACCCGGAACCAGGCAGGTGGCAATAGGAGTTCAAGCCTGGGCTCCGGCGCGGTTTGGAAGGGTGGTTAGACACTCAGCCTGTGAGCATTTATGGCCAGATCTCCCTCAGAAACCATTAAGGGACAATTTTCCTCCTACAGATAGTTTTGAGGCCTGTCGTTAAGCCAGAATATTAGCAATTCAGTGCATCTCCCGTTGGTTTGGTGTCATTCTAGCTCGTCGGAGCTGATGTCAGGTGGCACAGCCGGTGTGCCCTGTACAGTCTGTCCCAGGAACGCCTCCCTCTGAGCGAGCGGAGGGCAGCTGCGCCCCAAGGGCACAAACCCGGGGGGCTGAAGTCCCTGCAGGGCCTAAAGCCACAGCACGGGGCCGCGGTTCAGAACAAGGGTTATGGCTACACTAGTGAATCCGAGTCAGGGGTCACTGGTGCCCTACGACAATTTTGGCCTGTCCCATGTGGTGCCCTGCGCGTGGTCCGGAGGTGAGTACGTGGCAGCACAGCTCCTGTGGAGCGTGGAGGATAAACGTCCCCCTGGGGTGGGGGAGAGGAGAGGGGAGATCGGCCCCGGCGGCACAGCTGTAGAGGTGCTGATTTCCTAGACTGGGAAGGATATACCTCATATTGACTAAATACTTTTCTAATGTATCAAAAGGTGAAAGATTTTATGTGGAATATCAGTGATAACGTATCTGGTAATTGCTTTGCATTCCTGCAAGCTTTTACCTTTCGTTTTTATTTGAGGAGTAGAAGAGCAAATAAACTACACTTCAGCTGCTAGGTTCCTATCAGATCTGTGTCCTCCTTCATCTGAATCATTTCTAAAAGCAAACTCTGTGAATCACTACGGAGAATTTATCTCCCTGTTATGCAAAAGTGATCTAATCTCACAGATGTTTATGCCTCTGACATTTTTCCACATCATGCAATATACATTATTGTCCAGATGCTGCAGAGACTTTTGAGCATGTTCTGTATCTTGCGAGTGCTTCCAAGAATTTCAGTGTAACTACTGCTGGCAAGTAAATGGCATCGTATGCATAAATCCTTGAAAGAGTAGGAGCTGTACGTGTGTCTAAGGGCAAATACGTGCAGTGTGCCCTCAAATTGTTTGGTGTGAATATTGCCTACATTTATACATGTCTATATAGTCTTAAATGTGGAAGATGTAGTAGGAACAGATATCCTATGCCTGTAATACCTTAATGCACAGTATACATGTGTACGTATGGTTAACACTCTTCTCAACTCTAATAATATTTTCAGATATTGATGAATGCAGCATCAGCAACGGCAGCTGTGACTATGGGTGTCTTAATACAATGGGGAGCTATGAGTGCGTCTGTCCACCTGGGAAGAAACTGCACTGGAACAAAAAGGACTGCGTTGGTAAGTGTGGGAGGCTGACTCGGGTGGCTCTGGTGACGCTGCCCTTCTCCAGGAGGGTGGAAGAGCCCGTGGTTTCCTCTGAGGGATGCTGCAGTTCCGCAATGTAGATCCCCAAATTCATTTTATAAACTTGGATAACACCTGATCCTATGAGGGTCTACAGGCCAGGGTACCACTCCAGGGGGATTAGAGAATGGCCAGTATGTTGGATTTTATTTGTGCTGATTTTTTTTTTAAATTTTACAAGTTCATTCACACAAATCTAAGTCATCATCTTACTATTTTATGTATTTTATACTTTTGTCCTTTGTCCATCTCTATGACCTCAGCTATAACTCTTATTTCCCTCTAAAACTAATTTAGAATATTCAAAATATTTAAGTGCTTACAAGTAGGAAATGGCATTCAGGTTCATATCTGCATTCACAGCACCATACTGCAGTTTTTCAAGTTACCTCCAAAAGTCTCCTGCTTAATATAAAGTACTGACAAAAGTATTAATTGCAACGAGTACAAATCCTGAGGCCACTGAAATTATGGCACTTGCAGCTAGTGCCACTTTGTGGCAGATCTGAATTTCTGTATCCTTTAAGTAGATGACTTTTTGGCCATGGCTACAGCCGTTCAAAGTATTTTCTGTGAGATTTTAGTTCCATTTTCATGTTTTTAATGGGAATGGCATACCTTAGGTCTTCTACAGTCAAATTTAGGTTGTGGTTTTTGGTTTGGGTTTTTTTTAACCATGAATAACTTCTCATAGATACATTTGGGTCTGATGCCTAATACCTAACTGGGAGCAAGGTAGAACAAGAAAGGGGGGGACCTTGCTTAATGGAATCTCTGCACATATTGAGGAAAGCACTATAGTCTGGAGTAGAAGGCACCTCCCTGGCCTCTTGCATCATCATGCAATTGTGGCATTTTTTCACTGATGTGGATACGTGAGCAGCATGGAAAGCACTTCATAACTGAGGTGGAGGGGGGGTCGGGTGAGTATCTCAACTGGGCTTCAGCCTTTGCCACTGACTTTCTTCCTAATCACAACTAAGTACTTCATTTTTCCTGCTTACCTTCACGTATATTACCTTCCCTGCCATATAGAGAACTAAGTACTGTATGAGTGAAATGGTTAACTCTAGGTCTCCCTTGCACTGTACCAGTTAGTCCTCTGGAAAGGAGTTTGTAAATCAACAGCAGGGACTAAAATCTTTTGAGGTCTGGTTTATAGTTAGACCACAGAAGTTTAGTGCTATATGCCCTCTCAACCTATTAAGAATGCTGTTCCTGTGACAAGAGGCTGTATTGAAAATATTTCCGTAGCTGTAAATTTCTCTTCATTATTTGTAATACTCAGTTGAAAGACAGAAAATAGAACACCCTTCTCTACTGATATACACTGGTTTATCTGATGAATTTAATGAGGCTTAAAATGAGTGTCATCTCCCTGCTGATCGCCTGCCTTTATTACCAACATTGTTTAGAGGAAACTACATTCTACATTGTTATAAAAGCACAATAGAAAGGAGGAGGATGCTATTTAGTGATCCTGAACGCCACATGATTTGGAGACATTTGCAGTAACAAAATCCTCTTTTGCTCAGCAATGACACTTTGTGCTTGCATTGTCTTCTCAGTCCAAAGAAATATTTTCTTTAAAAACATCATCAAAGCAACATAAAAGACCTTGGGAGGGAGGTAAGTGGAGGGTGATTATTCCCATACATGAGACGTGAACATCAGGCGTGTTTAAGGGACTGGTCTATATTCCTATTAACCAGCAGTGAGGCCAGGCGCACGCACCGGCGGGTGGCTGCTGGGACCCTTCCTCTGCACTCAAGCCAGGCCAGGCTCATTCCAGCTACCACATGTGACTTGCCCTGGTTCACCCCAGCTTTACTGGGAAAATCCCAAACCCTGTTGGACCCAGACAGGTCTGGCTGCTGCAGCTCTGATC
Source organism: Strix uralensis (assembly GCF_047716275.1). Classification (NCBI taxonomy): domain Eukaryota; kingdom Metazoa; phylum Chordata; class Aves; order Strigiformes; family Strigidae; genus Strix; species Strix uralensis. The sequence goes on from NC_133976.1 coordinate 89,557,825, forward strand.
TGCCCCCACCTCGGGGCGGTTCCGTGGTGAAGCAAGAGTCGGCGGGCAGCCAGGGCAGAGGTGAAACCTCCGGGGGCAGGGAGGGAAGCGGTGAGGCTGCCTCGGTGCAGGTAGTGACGGCACCTGCTGAGAATGAACCTCCTCATGTGTGTGGAGAAAGGTGTACTTAAGTAACGCTTCAGTCCCAAAAGGTGTCAAACTGAAATAAATGCCGGGTTATAATTGTCAGTGGCATACCATCATCTCGGGGTGAAGCACAGAGACTGGCCTGGCAGTTCATCACAGCTTCATGTAGTCTCAGCTAAAACCCAAACAGTGCCTTACCCCAGCAGAGGAGCAGCTTGTGAGACCTGCAGGACACTGTCCTCATCCTGCCGTGAAGCCGAGGGGAGAAGCTGCGTGTCCATCGCACGCGCTGCCTGGTCTCTTGTGCCGTGGGTGCTGACGAGACGAGACGTAGCTGGTGTCTTTGTGTGTCACAGTGTCCCTTCCAGCATTGCTTGGGGCATGTCAGCAGCATCCGTCTCCATCCCAGCATGTCCTGCCTCGCCTCCTCCTGGCCGGACAGTTTTCTACTTTCAGAAGCCAGACCATGGAGCTGAAACTAAAAAGTCTGTGAGAGTTAGAGTGAGAAGTGGAAAACACCATTTTAGCAGTCATCTAAATAAAGAGGTCTTTGTGCGGGTGACTGCTGTGCGTGGTGTGGTAGCTGGCCTGTCAAACCAGAGAGCTCTGCCAGAAGCAGGGAGAGGACATCTCAGGTCATCAGTGTTACCTCCTGCTTCCGAGGGCCAGGTGTGCACACAGAATTGTGCTCATCCCTGCGTTTCAGAGCGCAGCTCTGGACCTGAACAGTCCCAAAGTGGAGCACGGGAAGGAAAGACTGATCTACAGTTTAGGTCAAAAAATGTGAAGGAGTTTAATTTTCAATGAAATTTTCATTTTCAAGCTCAATATCCAGATACTCTCTCCCTAATAGGTGCTTATTTCAGAAATGCCTGGACCTGTGATTTCACGTTGTTGCCACTTCTACCTTTCCTCACCAAGTGGATGCACAAGGTTCTGGGTTGGGCAGTGTCTGATTTTTTTTTTTTTTTCATTTCTCTTTTTTTTTCTCCTCAGAGATGGTGAAATGTCTCCCGAATGCCAAACCAGCTCCCAAGGCCCAGCTAGTGTGTAGCAAGACAGGAGGCATAGAGAGCTGCTTCCTGTCATGCCCATCCAATACTCTTTTTGTTCCAGGTTTGTACAAAGTATTTGTCCTCCTAAGCCTAGAATGTGACTTAATGATTTTTCTCTGAATGTATTAATGATTCTTGCATTCAGGTTTTGTTAGGGACAACTGTAAATGAGCAAAAACATCATTATAAATTAAATTGGGCCAGACATGCACATCACTAATTACAAGACGAGCTGATTGTGGTTACATTAGAGGTTTGGCCCTTTGTTGTTTAATTTGAGGTGTGGTTTGCGGGAGTGGGGAAATTCTAACAAAAACCTGAGACACATCTACCTTAGCCAGGATGGTGCAAAAGAAAAATTTTAATATATCGAATTGCTATGTCAAAAGTGAGGGAAAAAATGAACAGTCGATTTCAGTGAATTCCTGCTCATTTTCAGTACCATGTTTTTAAACTTGAGTCGAGTCCCCTGTCCCTATTCAGGCATCTGCTTAAAACGCTGGACTCTGCATCGTGGCCTGAAATACCCTGTAACTGTGTGATGGAGCAGGAGCAGAAACAAATCCCAAGGCGGAGAGTTCCCCTGAGAGGGGCTGAGCTTGGCGAGCACAGGCTGAGACAGGGACGGAGGGGATGGGTGGGACATGCTGGGACATTTAATGCTGTGGCTGCCCCAGCACGTGAGCGAGCTCCCACACCAGCATCAAACTGCCCCTGTCTCAGCCAGGGGCACCGCGGAGCAAAGGGTGACCTACAGCTGCCTTAAACCTGACCTGCTGCCTCATACGAAAGGGCTGCAGCTGCATCTGCTTCAGGAGCTTCTGTGGAAAAAGGATCTCTCAGTGGTAGTTGCTGCAGTTTCCATAAATTTTGCTGGTAATAGTTCAGCTGAGCATTACTTATAGAAACTCAGGCATTTCATCTCCCCCTCCCCCTTTTTTTTTTAGTATCATTTGCTACATTTTCATGGAATTTTCATCTGCACAGTTTTGCGGGGCAGGTGGGACGGGGGATTGCTGTTGCTTTTTCATACAGGTTCTGGTTCTGACACAGGATTATTTTCCACAAGAGTGTCTCTACTTTTCATGTTAGTCCTGGCATTACATGTGGTAGAGCTGTTCACACTTTATTTTCAGTTTAGCAGAAATTACTGGAACCATGCATTTATCTAATTTGTATGCACCAATACACGGTTTTATCTGTGCAATGTGTAAACCCCGTTACAGTTTAAGTATGCTATTGTTTTGTTTCTGCCAATAGGTTCTGTCAGTCTGAAGCTAAAATTATTATGAAAGTACGTGGTTTATTTTTTAAATCAGAGATGATCAAAGCACAAGGACTCAGCCATGGACAAACACAAAATATTTTCTGCTTGGGCATCACGGAATCATTTACAGCTTACCTCATGCCAGATTGTTTATGCAGTGTAACATTTCTGTGCTGGGAGAAACAAAACTTATAGTCGACACTGTGAAGCAGTGGCCTTTGGCAAACGATTTCAGCTATGTAAAATCCAAGTTCAGCACTTAAAGTGCCTCCTTATTCAGCAGTCTGTCTGTTCAAGCAGCGAGCGTTGATGCTGGGGGTGAGAGGGGAGCAGGTGCTTCGTGGGGCGGTTGCCACAGGCGCTGATGCTGCGTTCTGCCCCGCAGACTCGGAGAGCAGCTACACGCTGAGCTGTGGTGTCCCCGTCCAGCAAGGCAAGGCCCCGCAGAAGCGCAACGCCACCCTGCCCAGCTGCGCAGGTAGGTGCTGGCTGCTCACCCGGCCTTGGCGTCTCGCCGGTGGGTGGTGGGTGGTGGAGGTCCCCAGAGCATGGGGCAGCTGCAGGACGTGCGGCTGGAATTGCGGCAGCCTGTGCCTCGTCGTGTGCAGCCCCTCCTTGAGGGCTGGAGTGTGCTTCGTTGCCCTCCAGCATGGCGCTGTGTTGGTAGGTTACTGCAGGAGTGCTGGAGGCTTGAGATATATTCAACAAGGACAAATATTTAGAATAATTGACTTCCCCTAGTCCAGCAAGGCAATAGCGAGCATATCAAAACAGTGTTTCTTCCCAGACTTGGAAGTGAGCCCGAGGGCCCATCAGTAGCACGTGAGCAGAAGGCTACGGTGGGTCCCAGCCCTCCCCAGCGAAGTCCTTCCTCAGGAGCACAGATCCTTCTGCTGGGGATTCCCAATAAAAAGGGTGTGAGACTTTTACGAGCACATACTGTGTTTCATTCATCTCGTTCTCAGAAGTGGCTGGATTATTTTTGCAGAGATGTTTCAAAATGTGACTTAAAGTTGATATTCAGATAAAAAATCAAAGTTCAGCTCAAAATGGTTGAAGTCTGGCAAAATTAGAAGCAGCTGAAACAGCATCCAGCAGTGGAAGTCTCAGCCCACTCTCCGTCTGATTACCTGCTGAACTTCTCTCCGACTTGCCAGCTCTCCAGCCACGTGTATCTCCTATACATGGATGCATTAGGAGGTACGATGCTGTGTGGTGAGGCGAGGGCAGCAGATGTGTTTGCCTGGGGCACAGGGACAGGCCACCTCTGTAGTCCTGGTTCAGCAAGGCCCTCCCAGGGACAGAGGGACCCACCTTGCAGCACTTAACTGCGACCACCCTCCACCTGCTCCACGGCCCACGGGCAGCCCGCGGCAGCTGGCGGGTGTCGGGCCAGGCCCAGCCTTTGCCACCATGGACTTTGTGAGGAAGCAGCCAGCAGCTACATTTCCTAAGCAGCCCGTGGCTGTGTAACAGCCTTTAAACTCACAAGACATAACTGGCTTGGATTTAAAGCCGAAGAATAAAGCTTGCGAGCCATAGACCGCAATCAAATAAAGACCTTTCCTTTGGATCATTTTCAATTGCCAGCAGTGTAGCTCCACTAAATTTATCTTATTCCTGGTTGGCATTAGCAAGAGCAGAGTTACAGCCAAGTAACGTGGGAAGTCACAGACAGAAAGTCAGAAACAAGAGGTAGGAATTAACCTTTTTCATAGTAGGAGACAAAGTCACCCAAATTCCACCAAGATGTGCAGGCCTGCTGGAGGGGAAGTGTATGTGCAGAGCATGTGTGGTACTAGCAAATTAATTAATCTTTATGGGCTCAAGAGTAAGTGCTTATGTGAAAAAATGAACTTATGGAAATGGATCCTCTTGTACAAGGTGTATAACTCTTGGGCTGTCTCTTTTTTATGTTGCAAAAAGACTTCTGAGTCTGTTTTTAAAAACAAAATTTCAGACTTCATTTCACCTGCATCCCAAATAATAGCTTTTTTTACCTTACATCAACAGATTCATTAACCCCTCCAATCAAGCAGAAAGCTCGTTTTAAAATTAAAGATGCAAAGTGCCATTTACGGCCTCGCAGCAAAGAAAAAACAAAAGATTCTGGGAAGCAAGCTGGTTTAGGTATGTGGATTCTTCTAACATGTAAACAGCATTCTGATTTTTTGTTTGCTTGCTTGCTTGTTTGCATATTTTGTTTTCACACTGCAGACAGAAAAGAAGTAATGGTTTTCATATTTGGATCTGAATTTAAGTTCAGGCCGAAGTTTACACTCTAGTTTAACAGTGCTTGGGGTTGGTTCTAAGAGAGTTGAAATCATAGAATCACAGGCTGGTTTGGGTTGGAAAAGACCTTAAAGCCCATCCAGTCCCACCCCCTGCCCCGGGCAGGGACACCTTCCACTAGCCCAGGTTGCCCAAAGCCCCGTCCAGCCTGGCCTTGAACCCTTCCAGGGAGGGGGCAGCCACAGCTTCTCTGGGCAACCTGTGCCAGGGCCTCACCACCCTCACAGGGAACAATTTCTGCCTTAGATCTCATCTAAATCTGCCCTCTGTCAGTTTAAAACCGTTACCCCTCACCCTATCCCTATCCCCTCCTCGCTCAGCCTGGATTTGTGCTGGGGATTGCCCCGACCCATGGGCAGGACCTTGCCCTTGGCCTTGTTGAACTCCATGAGGTTGGCCCATCCCCCCTCCCCAGCCTGCCCAGGTCCCTCCGGATGGATCCTTCCCTCAGCGTGTCCCCGCACCACAGCTCGGTGTCGGTGGGAACTTGCTGAGGGTGCCTCGATCCCGCTGTCCCTGACAAAGATGTTAAACTGGTCCTGACCCCTGAGGACGCCGCTCGTCACCGCTCTGCACTGGGACATGGAGCTGTTGACGGTGACTCTTTGAGTGTGACCATGCAGCCAATTCCTGATCCACCGAGTGCTCCGTCCGTCAGATCCACGACTCTGATTTAGAGACAAGGGTGTCATGTGGGACAGTGTCACATGCTTTGCACAAGTCCAGGTAGATGAGGTCAGTGGCTCTTCCCTTACCCACCAGCACTTATGTCACCAGTTGCTTTGAAAAATCTTTGTTCAGAGGTACGTGAGCTTGGAATTAGGCTTGTCCTTTTTCTGGCATTGGTAATGGCAGAAATATCCTGAGACAAAAATCTATGGGCAATACAAAGTTACACGAAACAATGTCAGTTTGGTTTGGTTTAGTTTTCCCAAATGAGGTTTATAAAAGAAAACAAAAGCTATTACTTATTTGCTTTATGCTGGATTAATATTCCATTGCAGCAGCAATGGCAACCCCTATGCAGGAAAGTTATAATCAAAATCTGATGTTACGAAGCCTTAGATTTGTTGTTATGTTGGAGTGAGTAGTTATGGTGTTAGAAAAAATATTTACAAGATTTGGACATACCTACCAAAAAACTGAAAGTAACAAAAAGCTTGTGTCAGGCTGAATCAAAGTAATCAAATGTTTTTAAAACTCGGTATGACTAGGTATGGGGTTTTATTTTTATTGGATTTGAACATCACTTTTAAAGTTGAACAAAAAGGAGATTTTAAAGGTCACATGTATTTAACAGATCTTCATGACATTTCTTGTCCTCCATCCCCTTGATATCACGACAGGGACAATTAAAGAGTGTTTGGGTGTTATTGCTGTGCATTTGCACAGCTTAAAATATTTGCAGTTCATTTAAATTTAATATTATCTTGAATTTTTCTGGATTTTAATACACAGTATTGGTGTAATTACAACAGCTCATATTGTTGCTCAAAGCAACTTAGCATCTTACAGCAAATGTCTGCTGGTGATGTTCTCTGTTGTGAATCTGTATTACCACCACCTTTGGTAGGGAGTGAGGAGTCATGTATGAGCCCTGAACAGAGGAGGCTAATAATACCTGTCCTAAAAAAATGCTAATGGTTTAAAGATATTATTTTTAAAATGTAGACTCATATTTTATCTTTACCTTTCAATCTAGAGATTTATCTCTCTAATTTTCCAAGTAGTGGCTTAAAACAAGACTCAGTTGTCAGGCAGCTTACCTTGTCCTTATGTATTATCTTCTTTTAATAAGATATGATTATCAGACTCATTTTTAAAGTCATAGAAGTTGGGCTTAGTCGATAGAGTCACCATGGGAATGTTTTTCTTGGATGCTTATCCTTGTCCTTTGCTTGCTTTGCTTTGTGTTTGTTATGTCATCTGAACTTCTGGGTCTAATAGTTATTATATAACAATATGGATTGTATCTTACAACCACACTCTTGGAATGAAATCCTTCTGGTGCCTTGAGCGCTAGAAATTTCTCTCTGACCGGAAGGTCAATCACTTATCACAAGAAGGATGTTTTTCACACAGATTTCTTTATATAGGGAGAGGATGTTTATGTCGTTGTGTCCCAACGTGTTGTGGCCCTTCCTCTCAGTGGTTACACATAATTGATGAGGGCATTCAGGTCCTCTGGCTTGTGATAGGGCAAGAGGAAACAGCCTCAAGTTGCACCAGGGGAGGTTTAGATTGGACATTAGGAGAATTTTCTTCACCAAAAGGGTTGTCAAGCCTTGGAACAGCTGCCCAGGGAAGTGATTGAGTCACCATCCCTGGAGGTATTTCAAGGACATGTAGATGTGGCTCTTAGGGACATGGTGTAGTGTGGACTTGGCAGTGTGAGGTTTGCAGTTGGACTTGATCATCTTAAAGGTGTTCCCAGCCTAAAGGATTCTATGATTTCCCCTCAGATAAAGCCTTCCAATACATTTTCATAACCTCCCAAAGACTTTTAAAACCTTTGATACCTGGTGATTGTCATTGCTGAAAGAGATGGAATACCAGCTGGTAGTTTCTAGAGGCCCAGGCCTACCACTCTCATGAATTTATGAAAATTGACTATCTTGCTTAGTTTAACCATCAAATGAGTGTATATAGTATTGCTGATCTTAACTAATTTCTGTAAAGAGCTTTCTAATTCTTATGCAGAAAAGAGACAGGCAATAGAGGTACCACTGTGCAGCTGAGCATCACCACACTATATTTTTGCCTCCTGCACTCGCTAGCAAAATGAGCAAACCCAAAACTGCTCAGAGAAGGAGGTGTCTAACAACACATGTGGAATGTTAGGAAGCCTGTCGCTGCATTCACGATAACCCAGCTGAGATACCGCTTATGTGCCTGTCACTTGCTACTTTGCTACTTGATTTCTTTTCTATGTTGCTTCTCTCACGCAAAGGAGGTCAATTCCCTTGTACAGACAACTGCCAGGTGACCTTTGTGAACCTCAAGTGCGATTCCTCCAAGAAGAAACGCCGAGGCCGCAAGTCACCGTCAAAAGAAGTATCCCATATCACCGCGGAGTTTGAAGTGGAGATGAAGTCAGAAGAAGTCTCAGGTTTGTGAAAGATCTGTCTGTGGAGAGAAACAACAATTCCATTCCTCTGTGTGTTGTTAGAATCTCTTTGATGCTATTTCATCAAGCTGCCATGCAAACCTTTTAGCACAAGCCTCGTTCAACAGCCTCTCCAAACTCAAAGTTTCAGAGATTTAATTGAAAGGAATCGGGTATGAAATTAAGCCAAAGGAACAAAGATTGAACCTGCAGCAAAATTCCTTCAAAGCCTCGAGTTAAGTCATGTACTTCAATTTAGTCTGATTTCTTTAAACAGCAGAAGTGCTAATTGATGCACAGAGAACGTAAGGATTAGGTAGAAGTTCTGCGGCAGCGACGATAAAAATATCCTCCAAAATGTGAGTTGCTGAAACTTCAGTCTGAAAATCAAACATTTTTATCACACTTTTGAAAAATTCATGTTTTCCTAACAAACTTCAGGAAGAAAAAGAATTGCTTCAAGTTATTCATGAGATGGAATATTATGCTATGAAATCCAGCCAAAGAAAACGTGGGCTGAATTCTATAAACACGTCAGTCCTCAAAGGCAGGTTTCCTAACCCTGAGGGTACCTCACTAGCCAAGGGGTTCAAACAGCAATGGTGCCAGAAGGCATCTTTCTCTGTGTCGCTCGGGTGTTTTGGTCAGGGAGTAATCCCTAATCAGCGAAGTAAAGCACGGGCAGGGAAAATTCAGAAGCGTTAGTGGTGGCAGACAGAGCACGTGTCTGGAAGTACCACGCGGTGGTGGTGATGCTTGCTGCAGCCCTCTCCCTGTGCCCTCAGTGTAACCAGATCTCCTAACGCTGGAGGTATCAGCACTGGGTGTGCACTGACAGGCCGTGACACTTGCTTTGGTGGACCTCAGTGTACTGCCTTGTCCTTTTGAAAGGTCTGATTTTGAATACAGTGAGCTGCTTCCACAATTTATATGGAGCAGACCGTGAAGCAAACGGGTGTCACAGTGCGAGGCAGGTAAGTTGTTTGTTAAGCACCTCTTTTTAAACATGAATCTCAATTGCTTCTAGTTTTGTTATCATTTCCCATCTAGACACCTGTAACATTGACTGTGTTCGGAAAAGGATGGAGCAGAAGCTGCAAACTGCAATCAAAACATTGAGGAAATCTATTAATAAACAGCAATTTTACATTCAGTTTTCTGGGACAGAATATGAAGTGGCTCAGAAGCCAGCTAAAGCTACTGAAGGGCACGAAGCTTGCAGTACAGGGCAAGTGCTGCAGGATGGAAAATGCGGTAAGTCCCAGCTCTGCTCAGCCATATTCCCCAGAACAAGCAACCCAAAACTAACCTGTCCCTAGCGAGCCAGGCAGGAAATCTGTGAGATAAGAGACGGTTTAGATCGCTGTTACTCGGTATATGTGCATGGACCACTGACAGGTCGTAAGACTTTGGAGGGAGTTGGTTAAATGATGGCAGGAGAACAAAAGCAGCACATATATGCACACATTCCCATGCTGTCAGCTGGGATGTATCAAGGCCTGCCCCGAGGCAATGCTGGCAGTTAGTTCCCAGTCGCTCCCAGCATCTTTTGAAAACTTAATTACAGTTCTGTAAAACAATAATATGGTGTTTGCCTAGATGCTGTGGTTTTAGTTTTATATCACCTCTCTCACTCTCCTCACCGCCAAGTCATCCAGACCCATGGATGTGTTTATACTTACTGCTCAAGAGGCCCAGGAGGAAAGAGATTCTATAGAAATCTATTTTAATTTTATGTAAAATACCTAATCTCTTTAAGCCTTTTCCCAGTCTATCAGGCTCTAGGGCTTTACTGGGGCACAAACCTATTAATGGCAGTTCTCAGCACTGCAAGCTTTCTGATCACTTAGAGTCATCTTCTCAAAATCAGCGTATCTATTTTTCCAGCTTCTTTTAGACACCAGGTGATTTACAAGCAAAAAGAAGTAGTTACACGCAGCTCTGATAGGTGCCTCTAATGACTTGGTTCAGAGGCTGTTTTCATTGTAGAGGCACAGTGATTTAGAGACTGTATTGGAAGGCTGTTGCTCCCGGTGTCTAGAAGCCCGTACATCTTAACTACCTGTATCCAGCCGAGAAGAACGTTGAGTGCGGTTACGTGCCCCGTTGCAGCAAGAAAAGCATTTGTATTCGTGTCTGTATTTAAAACACTTTCCAGTCAGGGGGGTGTTTGAGTGTCGAGACATAAAATATTACATGGGATACGTTGCCCTCCGAGAAATCTCTACAGCTGGTCTCAGGAGACAGACGTTTTGTAGTTGTCTGCCATAAAACCAACATGTAAATGCACCGAGTGTAAACTAAAAACTCACATCACTTCCCATACGTTACGCACCACTGTTTTCATTAAATTGCAATATACTGTTTTAGGACTGCATCAGCTTTATTAACACCGTGTGTCTGATAAGCACTGCAGTGCAGTACGATGCCATTTAATAGCTTAAACAGTAGAAGGACCTTGCCCTGGTGTAAACTGGCCACCACAGAGATGGGCCTGTTTACATGAGGTGAGGATCCTGGACTAACATATGCCACTATAATACTGGGGCCAAAGAGATCCATCTTCTCTAAATGTTTGATATAAAGGCAAATAATGTGATCAAAATGAAAGTCCTTATGTAGATTCCCCTTTTCTTTTCTCAGTTACCTGCAGCACGGGCACCTTTTATAGCGGAGAACATAATCAGTGCGTTCCTTGCTCACCAGGAACATACCAAGACACAGAAGGTCAACTTACCTGTGAGCCTTGCCCAAGTAACGATGGACAGGGAGTAGCAGGCGCCCGGAATGTGTCAGAATGTGGAGGCAAGTTTAATTTGATTATAAAAGGATTAGGTGTTGCCACACAGCCTGTGAGGCACGGAGGCTAAAAGAGGGGAGAGCCTTCCACACTTCTGTCTTGTAAAGGTAACAGAAGAAATCTCTGTGCACTTACAAGCGATAGAGAAAAAGGTTTTGGCTTGTTCCATTTCCTGACATTGCCGACGAGAAGATGGGACCTGCTGCAGCAATGTGAGTTATGGTATGGAAACGAGTAAGCCAGGCGAAGCACTCTGCTTCAAGTCAGGGGTGGAATCTGGACATACCTCGACTTGCAGGGACTCGTCAGGTGTATTGGGAGCCAAAGGGATGGATTACTTTGGACTGGTATTGGTGAGTCTAATGAACCTGCTGAGCTAATGTTTTGCATGAGATGCAGTTCACCTGGTCTAACCAGCAGCAGTCATAACTCTGAGGTCGTTACGCTGTGGGGATCTGGAACCTGCACTCAGAGCTAACGACTGCAAGTCCCAGTGCTGCCTGAATTCACAGGAGCTTTTGACAAGGGATGTTGCACCGCTGACTCAACTTCGTGATACATAAATTAGATAATAATAGTTATAAAACCTGGTTTCAGAAGAGAGCTGTGCTTCTACTGTGACTTGATCAAGATAAGGTTTTAAGACACAACTGTTAATTACTTTATTTACCTTATTTCATTGCAGTTGAGCAAAATCTAGTTTACAGCAGATACATTATTTGACTTTGAAAGAAATCTGTCCTATGTTCTAACTTTAACACTCATCCGTGGAATTCACATTAGTGCTTTCTTCAAGGGTATCTAGAGTGAACACACAACGAATGTCACTTGAGAAACTGCCACTTTTTCCCCATCCACTGAATAAAAAATAACTCTGGTGTATCCAGTCCAAACATATGGTAGATTTTGCTGATTTACTGTATGAAGGAACTATCACAGGAAAATTCTCAAAATGCCTGTACATCTTTGTTATGTTCATTTGTATTTATCCAAAATCCAACAAGAGTAGATAATCAAAATGTAATCTGAGTTTATGAAGGTTGACTATAGTATACTGACCAAAGCAGCACGACAACTAGAGGAAAAAGCCTGTTTTGTTTCAGGGCTTGCATTTAAATTATTATTCTGCACAACAACAAAAAAAAAAAAACCCTTCTGATTATTTCTGCAGAGTGGATCTGTCTCAAAATGCTTGTTGTCAGACCACAGCAGTCAGGTTTTCTGCTCAACTCTCCCCTTTTCTCTTTCTCTCAAAGTGGTGAGACAGAATATGCTTTGGACTTCATAAACCTCCCTGTCAAAGATTTTATCAAAATCAGTCTGCCTCCATAAAATGTGTCAGCATATGTGATGAAACAGTGTATTTTGATGAACACTGATTTTGTTAGAAATGTACTCACCACCTGTAATCAACTGTATTTTTGCATCACATCTTCTGGAGCAGTAACACGTGTGTAGTAATGAATAAGCTGTGTCTGAAAACCTTCCCCCTACAGCTGAGGCACCTACACGTGTGTAAGAGACTTTAAGCACCTGCTGCATAGAACTCTGATGCAGCTGCAAGTGAATAACGTGCTGTGATACTTAATTTATGTGTGATCCCTGTAGGTATGAGGCCAAAACACCATTGGAAAAGCTAGTCATTCGGGGCATTTCTCAGGGAAATCACCTCAGATCTATTCTGTGGGCAATTTCAGTACAGAAGGCAAGAAGGGAGCAAGTTAGCTCTGTCTGATAGGTAGGGACTGAGACGTTGTAGTGCTGAGAGCATCACGTATTAGCAGTGTAAAACCCAACCGTACCGCTGCTTTAGAAGGATGTCAGTGGGCCATGCTTCACAGGTACTTAATGTTCACACTAAAATCCAGACCCAAATCTTCATTAACCACCTTCCTGTTAAAGTCCAGTGCCGGTTGGACTAGACCAGATGGATCAGTTCTGCTACAAAAACAATAGCAGAATTGTCTTCAAATTAGTAATATCACTTCCAAATTCACATTCGTAGTATCAGTATTTCTCAGAGGCCTGTGTCCCAGCAGCCAGCTTGTGCAGTCGTATAGCAGTGGCTGGGATGGAAGTGCACCTAAACCCCCGAGGTCCTGGTCCCACGGGTGTCCCTGGGAGTTTGACTCTCAAGGGGACAGAACTTGAACTCTGCTTTCGCTCAGAAGCTCTAGTTCTTCCTAAGGGCCAAGTGCCCAAGATGCCCCCAACATTTCCCAGCAAGTATCATGGTTCTTAAGAGACCCCAACCCCACCTAGAGGTCTCAGAACTTTCAGGTTTTCAAGCTAGTTGTTTCTGCCTGCTGCTCAGTTCTCAGGGAAGCTAAATTACAAATATTGGGATTAGGCAACCCCAGGGAACACCTACCACGTCAGAGTGCTGGTCTCCCAGGCTGGGCTGGTGTGAAGATATCCATTAATGCCATAATCTTGAAAAACCTGACATCCTGATTCCCAGGTAGGCTGTCAAGGAGTAAAGTACTCAAGCTAGCAAGAATCAAGCCAGACAAACACCTGTCAGAAACTGCTTGGAGAGCGGGTTTGGAAACTACCTTGTACCTGTCGCTGGACTCATTCACAAAGTGCTTTGCTTTACACAAGTCACTGTTTTCTGGGGGAAGAGTTTCTGACAAGCTCTAGTTTTCACAGCTGTGTGGAAGGCTGCTGGTGTCAGCTGTTCTCACAGACAGGGTGCTGGACTGGTCCCATCCCGTCTGGTAAATCCCATGATCTGCTGTTTCCATATCTGTAAAATGGAGATATAAAAAACCAATTACTTGCTTCACAGATATGGTGCAACATTTCATTTGTTCCTGCAGAGTGCTTTGAAATTCTCAGATGAAAGGCTTGGTGAAAGTACAAAGTATTGTAACAACATCTTAATAGAGCCCTTGCTAAAAAAAAAAACAAAACACAGAAACATGGGTAGCAAAGAGCTTATTAAGAAACTAGTTGTATTTACTGGTGGTGTTTTTAGGAAGCAGTTACAGGAACAACACAAAATCAGCAGGTAAGATTAGAATTGGATCTGCAGCTGTCGTGATGTCACGTGTTTAAGTTAACTACTGTTGGGTTTTATGGTTTGTCCAGAAAGGTTGGCTCACTAATGTAGGTGATGATTTTCCATTTCTAGGGCAGTGTTCTCCTGGGCACTATTCTTTGGATGGTTTTAAACCTTGCCGAGTCTGTCCTCTCGGTACGTACCAGCCTGAACCAGGAAGGACCCTCTGCTTTCCGTGTGGCGGTGGGCTCGTGACCAAGTATGAAGGTGCTGTTTCCTTTCAGGACTGCGAAACCAAAGGTGAGTTTTAAATCTTTCCACAATTCATATTCCTGCTGCTTGCCCTTTTGTTTTAAGCTTCAATGCCAAGGAGCTTTGAAAGGCTCCAAAACTAATGTAGTCACTGCATATAGAAACACGGGGTGTGATTCCATGACACGGTCAGGAGTCTGTAAACTAGGAACGATCTCCCAAGGTTGCGGGGACTGAACAGGCTTTATGGTTTCCTTTGGAATTTACCACAGGCAGGTGCAGCTGCAGCTGGTAAGTGAATCAGCCCCACTGCATGGCAAGAAATAAGACAAACTGGCATTAGACAATGCTTTAGTCCTCACATCCTGTATATTTTTATTTACCAAATTAGAAAAACTAGCCACGACATTATACGACGTTAAGGACTGATTATTAATGAGCTAGGCAGAAACTGTAAGCATGCAACACGTTGTGTCTTCCATAACGTCAACTTCCAGTGCAAACACTGAGGGAGGAACCTGCCCAAATGCACTTTGGTTTCGTGACTGGAAGGATGTGCTGGGCCTGGCAAACAGACACTCTCCTGCCGTTGGGAAAGGCGTTTTTAGTGTCGAGGCAGATACGCATCAGCTTCCATTTATTACAGACTCACTGGAAACCACTGGATGAAATACAGTGAGAGACATACGTAGCACGTGTTACTGGTTTGTAAGGGTTTAACTCTAGTCTTTGGAACATAATTCTAGTTAGAAGGGCCTTTGTAACGGGAAATACAGGGAGCTGGTGTCTTTTATTCCTTCTACGGCCCTATAAGTACGCTGTGGAAGGGAGATCAAGGGGTATGTCCAGGGTAGAGGAAAGTTCTCTCTGCACTGAAGATTGCTGCTTTCTGAAAATAATACACCTCGTACCTTGCAGTTCATTGTTCTCCTGGACACTACTACAACTCCACAACACACAGATGTATCCGATGCCCTGTGGGAACATACCAGCCTGAGTTTGGTCAAAACTACTGCATCACCTGCCCTGGGAACACAAGTACAGATTTCGATGGCTCCACTAATGTTACGCACTGCAAAAGTAAGTTGCATTTATATTAGTTGTGAGATGAAGCATATCTTCAGATTTGAACTGCAACTGCAATCTGGCAGGCTGGACTTCAATTCTGTATTTCCTAGTTAGCACCTACCTACTGCCAGAGGGAATAGTAAAAATTGGGAAAACAATGAGAAAAAAACCTGGAAAAGTACCACTCGATGCATATGATTGTTTTGTCTTTAATGTAATTTGGCAGAGTGCCAGGTACAAGTTAAAACTACAAAGTGTTTGGTTTCCCAGATCCCGTAAGTTGTCTCGCAGTGGTGTGTATCCCTCCGTGGCTCTGTAGAGCACAGTATCTTCTATCAGAGCAGCTGCCATTTTATAATAATTCTGAAATAGGAGGAGAGATGGTCACGCATACTGCAGTTGCCAGGTAATCGCTCGTGACAGTGAAACCTTCTCATAGGCTTTTTTGCAGTACTCAGCCTCCTGTCTTGAGTTACCATTTTAAATATCCCTAAGGATTCCAGTGCAATTTTATTTGATCTTTTGTGAACAACCAATTCTTGTAGGCAAGCAATTTTTTTCATCTGTACCATGCTAGTTTAAGAGAACGTCTCTATAATAATCTATAATCAGTTGGCGCAGGCCTGCAGATCAAGTACTCCTGTAAAGGCTTTCCATGCTAAACAAAGAGGCAGCTGGAGAATGTATGTGTTTCTAAAGCCACAAGGAGTTTGGACTTGCTCTTGACAAGATCTAGAAAAGCACCTCAAATTAGCTGATCAACTAACACAAATGCTAAATTATGTTTCTCCACAGACCAGCACTGTGGAGGGGAACTCGGGGATTATACTGGCTACATTGAATCGCCCAACTATCCTGGAGACTACCCAGCTAATGTGGAATGCATTTGGAATATAAATCCACCCCCAAAGAGGAGAATACTCATCGTCGTACCTGAGATATTTCTCCCAATTGAAGATGAATGCGGTGATGTTTTAGTAATGAGAAAAAGTGGTAAGTTGCCAGACATGGGCTATATAAATATTTGTTGCAAACTGACTGAGTGGAAAGTTCGTATTGAAGGGACGACTGTCTTCATCTGTCCAGGGTTTCTAAAAGGACCGTTGAATGAACTGGCACAGCAAGTTAAAACAGAACACTGTACCAGTAACAATTAACAGAGTGATATTAATTATTCACGTGTCTTGGCTGAATCACAAAGCAGTTAATGGGCTTCTGTCTGGCCCAGTTACCAGATGGGATAAATCACTGCCAGTCTAGAAGTCAACCAAGCTATGCTACGTTATACTGGGAGAGCCATCTCCTGTCATCTGTGCAGACTGTGCTCTCAAGGGGTACACAGGCTGCAGCTCTGGCTAAATCTGGGCAGTGACACAGGTTGGTACACCTGGCTCCTTCAAGAAATCCAACGTTTTCCCAGTTTTGTGTGGTTGTGTCTTTGATTGTGAAGTTAATTCAACAACTTCTGAAGTGAAGACACCAATGAGATGCACTCCTCCTTCAGCCCTCCGTAGGCATCCAGCTTCTGCTGGTCTGTTGCTAAATCTCCAGGCACCAAACCTGAAAGGCAAATGTTTAGGTAGAACTTTGTTTAAAACAGCATATTTATATTTTACTTGCTAAAACGGTGTATTTTTACTTGCTAAAACAGCATATTTTTATTTGCTAAAACAATTTTCACAACTCTTTATCCTTGAGGGCTTGTGTTGACATCTCTATGTATCAGAAGAATAAACCTGCTCACTGTAGGTGGAAGGAAATTACATCTGTCCAGAACAGTTTTTTAAAAGCAGAACACTTACTGTAGCAGAACAAATCAGTCATCCTTCTAATCCCAAACTGTGGTTCCAACAGTGAGTAAAGCCAGGCACACCAGGGAGAAGTTTGACTTCCACCTCAGAACCAGTAACAGTACCGAGACACCACCCCCGCTGGGAAGGGAGGGACGTTTTTCTGTGCTGTGATTTGTGAGCACTCTGCGTTTGGCATCGTAAGAGTAGATCTTCATTCTTCATCTGCTAATGTTACTGTGGAAGAATTGATACCAGTTACAGCTAAATCCACTTTTTTGCACTTCAAGAATCCAAATCCCGTTCGGTTCAAAAGGTCTCTTTTGGCTAACACTGGTGAAAGCCGAATCAGCCCGAGCAAGTTCAGATTTTAGGTCACACTTGCTATTTTCCCTAATTATCCTGTGGCTATGGAGTGGGTTTTTTGGACTGGGTAAACAGCTAGTTTTTCCTTTTGTTTGAAATTCATTTCAACTTAGAGGAGCCTCATGACACTTTCATAGATTTGAAGACATCCTGCACCTCCATCTGTTACTTATGTTAGAGGCAGATGGGGGGTTTCCCAGCTATGAGCACACTTTCAGTGTAGATAAATGACATTTTCTTTTCAAACCTACAACCAGGTGTTTTGCACTGGGAGGTGCTGGTCCATTATGATCCCAGTAAGAAAGGCACTGAGACTCTGTAGGGTATCATTTCACATGCTGTTTATTAGAGCTGTCGTTATAAGGAGAGAAAAGTGTCAATAATCTGACATCCCTTTAGATGGGGGGACCACAGGTATTGCGTGGCCTCTGATCCACACGCTGAGCACACCCTGGCCAGAGGAGGGATATTGCCCTTTCAGTCATTCGAGCTACTGTAGGATTTTCTTACACGGAAACAACTCTACAACCCCGCTGTCTACTTAAGCTTCTTGCTGTGGGACAGAGGGATTCCCACTGCCTTTGTGGAAAAACCTGCTGCTTCTTACAGACAGATAAAGACTGTGTCCCTTCTTTCACAAAAAACTTCTCAGGAATATGTCAGCTGAGACATCTCTTGACATTTCTGACCTCTAGACCAGGAAGGGTGCAGAAATTTATTTTTTAAAGAACATTTCTTTATTTAACCTTCTTTCTAGCTTCTCCTACTTCAATTACTACATATGAAACATGTCAGACTTACGAGAGACCTATTGCATTTACCTCAAGATCGAGGAAGCTCTGGATTCAGTTCAAGTCAAATGAAGGAAACAGTGGCAAAGGATTTCAGGTCCCCTATGTGACTTACGATGGTGAGAATGGGATTGTTTTCTATTTTTGTGTTACATCTGAATTACAGAAAATTGTTCTTCAGAATCTCTCTTACACTGATTACAGGGAGAGAAGAATGAGGAAGAACTTGATATAACTCATTTTAGTCCATGAATTACTTTAAAACCAGTTGCAAAGACTTTGAAATAATGACTACTTTTATTTTGACTCTTCTTCTAATACTTTAAGGATGGACAGCAAGTTACACAGAATTCTTTAAACTTAATCCTTATCCCACTGAATTCAGCCAGACTCCTTTTAATTGGCATTTATCGTATGCATAATGAGAATACCATTAATTGCTGTGCATTTTAGGAAGCCCCTTCATCAAGTCCTACTGGTAACCCACACATTTTGAAAATTATACATTAATAAAACCACAGGTCCAAGAGAGAAAAACAGTGATGCAGAAAGAAATATCCTTTCAGTAATCACTTTCTTAAATCTACATTTTAAAACAGTCTGTCTTGTCATACAAATGATGCATTAAACTGTATGTTTTGGACTTTGGGATGATTTCTGTTTTAACGAAACAAAGACTTTCCTGTGATACCTTTGGCAGCTGTTAGTCCATCTCTTTTCTGAACACCAGTGCAGTTTTGTGAATGATGAGAAAATCTGTATTCAGCTGGTCATTCAGGACTCAAAATGAAGCTGTTCTTAGCGTGGAAAACGAGGATCTGTTCCTGACTGTGCTGCTGACCTCACGTATAACCTCTGACACTGATTTCATACCCCTGGCCCTGTTTCTTCATCTCGAGAATGCAGATAATAAAGCATTATCATCTGGAGGGAGTAGTTGTCTGGGGCTAAGTTAGTATTTATATGGATAATTCAAAATTACTGTTCTAAAACAGTACAGAATTTTCATGTGATTATATTGGACTACAGCAGCTTGAGAGATGCTGAATAATTACCTGGATACTAAATTTCTCAGCTCTGTCTTGAAGAGGAGGTCTGGCTGATGTCTTGGCTATTGTCCTCCCAAAGGATGTCACACACTCACTCAACTGATCTTTATTTTTCAGAGGATTACCAACAACTAATAGAAGACATTGTTCGAGATGGACGATTATACGCATCAGAAAACCATCAAGAAATTCTAAAGGTAAGGAAATTCTGCTTTATCTGAGGCTACCTAAGAATTCCTTTTCCTAAATGTTTTCCCAAGACAGTTCTCATTACCCTGATAGGGTCATAATATTTAAACCTCAAGTGTGACCCCAAATTAACTTCTCTCTCTTCTGAGGTTTATGCTGGTATTTGGAGCAGCACAAACTCAGTAGCTCACTGAGCTGAGCATGTGCGTACACCCTTTGCAGAATCAGGAACTAAACGAAATGTATGCTAACATAGGTTAGAAAAACGAGTCAACCAAGAATGAAGAACCCATTGTTTGAAGAGCCTTCTCCAGCCTCAGTCTGGCATGTGTTTAAATGAGTCATTAAATTAGAATTTCCTGTGCATTAAAAAATGTGTTTACCTAAATCACTGCCCTGCCTCAACAAGACCTAACCGTAAGGTAGCTCTGTAAGCTGTCCCTGAGATGGTTTTCCAAAGGCACAAGCAACACAGAATTGTGGAGGAAGGCTGCTGGGCTGCCACCTATAGCAACTTACCAGTTAAAACTGAGAAAAGGCTGTTCAGATGGCAAAATTCAGCCATGTAAATGTACGGCCTGGAAGGACAGAACTGCTTACCAGCCAGGTCCCCCGGCCAGCCCTGCCCAGCTTCCAGGCTGTGCAGGTCCCAGCTGCAGCGCGGGCAGGCGGGCGCGGGCCCCGTGAGACTGGGAATGGAGCCCTCAGTGAGGTACAGAAGGTCCTTACAGAGCTTGGCCTCACCGAGGAGCAGCCCTCTCTCCTGTTCGTGGAGGGAGGGCCCTGGACAGCAGCTGAAACAGACTGGAGGGGCGCTCAGGGGCAGCTGGCAGTTCTCATGCCTGACTTCTGCAGCTGGTTTGGGTTAACCCAGCTGCTGCCCGCTCGGTTCAGGACCTCCCGAGAACGCTAATTGCAAAAAAACGTCCAGCACAGGAGAAAGATTCATCAGTATAGAACTCCACAGCAACGTGGAGTAGCTTCCTTACACTGCTTTACCCAGAATCGGGCTTTGCAAAAAAACCCCTGATGTTGTTCATTAATTTTGAAAGCTGTGCAGACACTGAATACAAGCCCTATTTTTATCTAATATATACGTTGTCTCCCATAGGACAAGAAACTGATTAAAGCTCTCTTTGACGTACTGGCACACCCACAAAACTATTTCAAGTACACGGCACAAGAGTCAAAAGAGATGTTTCCAAGATCATTTATAAAGCTACTGCGATCAAAAGTTTCCAGATTTCTACGACCATACAAGTAGTCTAGTGGTATTCTGGTTTTGGTTACTTTGCATCCCTGTCAAGTATTGTCTTTCCTCCATAGTAGAAACATTTGCTAATTTGAAGGCTCTTTTTTGCAGTCTTTGTTTTCAATTGTATATTGAAGAATACCTATAATGTTTTATAATCGTTAAAAGCCAATGTTCTGAATGGGATTTTTACTACAAAAGAAATTGTGCGTCCCTGACAGTTCATCTAGCTGAAGATCCAAATTTGTGTCTGCACTAGTGTATCTTCACTTTCCATTTGAAATTACATTATGTAGAAAATATTCTTTCTAGCTTTTTATTTTTCATCAACAATAACTTTCATCAAAGCAAAGAAGGAAACTATTCAAATCCGATTAAACTACCTGCAGATGATAAGTTCTGTTGTAGAAAGAAGTATGTAGTAGAAATAATACTTGGATTTTGAATTGCACTTGAAGTTTATATTGAATCTTTAGAAGAAGACAAAACAATCTAAATTTTATTTCTCATTTGTGGCTTAGTGGAACCTCTCTCCAAGTAGAAATCAAAAGGGAAAAAAAAGAAGAAAGAAAAAAAAAAGAAACAGATGTATAATTTTGTTTTATGAATTACATGAGATTGAGTCCCGTGCCCTAATGTGCTTATGTTTTTGTCTGTCCTCTTCTAAACTTCTTCAGAGGCTTGCCACTGTCAGTTACTTCAGTGAAACAGGTTTAGCTCTGGATTTCCATACACCAGTTGGTCCCTTTGAAGGCATTTACAATAGGATAGGTGAGAAATGAGCAACAACAACAGTAGTAGCCTTGTTTTTCTTTCCGTTAATAGAGCATCTAATTAAGTACAATATATAAATATATAAATATATACTTCTATTTGTGGGTACATTAGTAATGTTATCTTTAGTTACTGTAAATATTATTCGTGCTTAAATCTTTACTCCCACACGCCCTATTTACTCATATCTATTTGTAACTTTGCTTAGATGATTAAATGACTTCTCCAAGTGCTTGTCACTTCCATTAACACCAAACTGAAGCCTTTTGGAGTTTTATAATACTGGATAATGGCTTACGCTGGGACAGTCGTTCTCAACACACCTTATTTCAGGAAAAATAACATCAGTTAAGATGCAGCTGCTGTCCAGTAAAGGGTCAGCTATTGCCTGTTCCGTGGGCACCGCTGAAATGCAGACCAGCCGCTACCCGTGAGGACACCGCACGTGAGAGGAGCTCCCCAAGGAGCATCTCTGTTGGACCTGCTGTCCCCAGAGTGCCGGGAAGGGCCGTGGCCAGGCGCAGGCTCTGCAGGGCCAGGGGTGAGCGGTTGGGATGAGGTGGAGGCAGCCCCTGCCGCCCGCAGAGACCTGGCGCTCCCGGGTCAGCAGCTGCAGGCGCAGGGCCGTCACCCGCGGGGCTGTCTGTGCTGCGGGGACATCGGCCTCGTGCCCAGGCCCCCTCTCAGAGTGACAGGTACTGCTGCAACAAGGTGATGCTCAAGCCTGTGTTTCCTCCTGTTTCCTGGCACGGGAGCTAATTTCACTGAGAAACTAGCTTTTTTGTCAGTATTTCAGCCTCTTTACTTCCAAGTCCCTTCCTCTTATATATCATTTTCCCTTTTGATCCTACAAGTTTATTACATGGAGAAATTAACTTTCACATCAGCAGCCTCTCAGAAAAAGGCTAACATACAGGTTTGCTTCCCTGTATTTTTTTTGCATATCTACCCTGTAGTTTGACATCCCCTGGGATGCTCTCCAAGACGTGCATTAGGGGCGGTCACAGTTAACTTCTTACACTTTTGTTTGTCTTTGAGCAAGTACTGTTTAAATTTACAAATTTGGTTTCTGTTGGCTACAAGTGGTTGAATGTTCCATTTCTAAGAGATACCTTAAGCATTCTGCTGAGTTTATCTACTTAGCCATCTTGTCATTTTGCTTGCCTTCTTTCCTTTTCTGTTGAAAAGTATAATTGTTTTCCTTTCTATGCCTGAACAGTTTCAACTTAGGGTCAAATAACTCATTTTTTTCACTCATGGATCTTAGATCTTTGATGAGCTTTCTCTTTAATATATATATATTTATATATTAACCCTCAGTTCAAAATGTAATATCTCCATAAAAGTCCTTTTTTAAAGGTTGTTAAACCTAACTTTTTGTGAGGACTTTTCTTAAATATTCATCATGGGTTACTAAAGGTGGACATTCAAAGGAGAACATCTCATCAATCCCAGATTCAGTGCATGCCTGGAACTAAAAAAAGAGTTACATGTATTTTTTACCTTAACAGGAGTTATTTGTAGAAAAAAATTAAATCTTAAAAAAGCAAAAATCTTTTTAGGTATTCAGTTAGTGTATAGCTAAAAAACTACTTCAGCCAAACAGTGTGTCAAAGTCTGGTAGGTTATTCAGAGTGATTAGAATGGGTCAGGATTGCAGCTGGTCTTCTGAAAGATAGGAAGGAAAAGATATGAAAGATACAGAGAAAAATAACTTCTTCATTTGCTGAACCATCTACAGTGATCTTTAGTATTTCAGACTTAAGTAAATGAAATTTGGAAGCTGATGCTGTGCAGTGAGTTTAGTAAAATCCTTGCCAAAATTTCTGCTTAACAACCCACGCGTTTGAACGTAATACCACTGTACGACACTGGTGCCAAGCAGGACAAACTCCTCTCTGGAACAGGGCTGAAAGTAATTGTCCTGTGAGTCCAGAAACCGCTGGCAGCTCCATAACGTTTTCCAGGTTCTCAGCTACACGGGGAATCCAGTGCCAGGCAGGGACTACGAGAGGGACGTGTCCCGGTTGAGGCCGCTGTTGGTAGAGCTGAGGGAGGTGAATGCCGGGGGGACTGGCTGCGCTCAGCTCTGGTACCACTCGCCCTGACTTACAACCACACGTCAGACAAACCAGGGTTGTGTTTAGTTCATCCTGACAGACAACCTGAGAGCGTGTGTCGGCTTGTGTTCCCCGGAGCCATGTCAGGGCACGGACTCCACGGTCAGGACAGGGCGCTCGGGGACTTCTGTAGCAAACACAGACTTTGTGGGGCTGAAAGCAGTGGAAGAGAATAATTTGGCCTTCAAAAGTGTACAGTGAAATGCTTCTGGATATGTAGGGGTTTCATACATGATATGTTTAGAAAAGGAGTCAGGTTTGAGTGTTTGCAGCTCTGCGTAGAAATGCCCTTGGATATGCAGATTTCTAATGAAACAAGTAATGAGAAGTGGTCTCTAGGATGGTCTGAGCCGATTTCAGCTGGTTTGTACAGCAGCACAGAATTTTTATATCAGCTCTAAAAGTTAAAAATGCTTTGACTTTCTTACTAAATTTATAGTTACAGAAACCAGCAGTCACCAAATAGAAGGTGAGCTCTGCTCTTCATTTGTTAATGTAGGTGTAGGAGATCTTCATTGTCAGAAAACACATCGCTACTGTACCCTGACAGTACAGCAACAAGGAATGTCTTCTGGGGAGAAGACCTAGACACGTTTGGGAATCAAAAGCCATGCAAGGAGAAGGATGGTTGCCTTTAAGAAAACCGGCTTTGTGAAATGAATCAATACATTGCAGAATATAAAATTTTGGCTTTTACCCTAAATGTGAAATATTGCATTTAAACATATTCAATAAATACAGCCCTGTATCTGTTCTTAGAGAATTGCGCCTTGTACGCAGGATAGGTGTTACCACAGGAAGGCTGGAGAAGTGTCCATTTGTGGTTGCCCAGTTCCACGTCACAGACGGAGCTTTTGATTTTCAATTTGCAAATGCCCGTCTGCTTAAAAGCTGCACCTGTAGCACTTACCATTTTTTAAGCCTGTCCTCCCGCTCTAAAGACTGCACTTACTGTTGGTGAGGTGGTGAATCATCCCTAATCCCTCTCACGTGCCCCCGGATCAGCGCGCAGGGGCCGCAGCAGTGACCAGCGGCTCCTCAAGGCCCGGGCGCTGCGGTGAGCGCTGGCTCGGGGGGGCTGTGGGCCGGTGCCTCCGCGTGTCGTTGCCGCACGGGAAGCCCCCGGGTTCGGTGTGCAATAACAGACCGCCACCTGCACCCCGCCTGCACAGCAACGTTTACTCTGCCTGAAGATTTAGCTCACCAAAACTGGATTTAAAGCCGCTGAAGTCTTCTTTCAGCCCATTTTTTTTGACCTGCCTTCCTTCCTCCAGCATACGTTAGATTTTTACCTAAAGACCAACTTTTCAAAAGAAATTGATTTCCTCATTGTGCCTCCCCCATAGAATAAAGTTAAATCATAGTGTGGTATAACTACTAAAGATTTAGACTGACCTTTCCTACGCATCAGCTTCATACTAGGGTAAGCTTACTTAAAAGTGAGTAAGCTTACTTAAAACAAGCTTACCTAGTAAGCTAGGTTTAGTTTAGTTTTAGTTTAGTTTTAGACTAGCTTAAAAAAGTACCGACTGGGTGGCAGAGTTTTTGGAGAGTCTGCATTGTGAGCGCTCAGCTGGTTTTGGAAGAGCACAGCTGCTCGCCCGTAGCGCTGCCTGCGAGCAGGGCGCAGGGGTGACGCCCCGAGAAACGTGTGTGCATGAGTTAAACGTTCAAACCCGCCCCATGCCCCTCTGTAAGCTGCCCAGCAGAGTCGAGTTCCTCAGGTCAGTCTTATCTGTGAACAACCCAGTTTTAATCTTACAGATAACGGGTTACGAACCTGAGGAGCAAAAGTAGTGCTGTGATTGTCACACAGGGGCTCTGCCAGCAAAACCTAACTGCTCCTGACAGCGCCCGTGTCTGGACTCTAAATACCTTTGAGTGCTCTTAGAAAAGCAGCTGGAGTGAAATCTGCAACAACTGCATCCAGGGGCAGATTTCTCAGCCACCTCAGGGGTCTGGATTTTCCCTTTTCTAACAATGGGAACGAGCAACACATGAGTTACTTGTACCTGCGTCATGAGTTCAAGTAGTTGCATTTTTTCCATAGTTTAAAACCACTGATTGACAGGAGTGGCGGTAACTGGAGAAGTCGTACAGACCCTCAGTACTTTGAGACTTTATGAAATAGTTTTCTAGGATGAGAGACTGTTGTAAGCACTTGGGGAGGGGAGAAAAAAAAAAGACTTTTGTCTCCCATAAGAATTTATGGAAGAAGGGAAATTTCTATAAGGTAATGTGAACTTACTCCTCAGAGTGAGACTTGGATTCAGAGAGAAGTCTCATGTTTTATCATAACATTTTTCACCTGAATGGAAACAGACTGGGAAATAAACAATGTCAAAAAACCTGTTACCTAAGTATCTGAATATATACAATTCCAGTTTGTTATTTCATTTATTTATTCTGTTTCATCACTAAGCTTTTAATCTATAAAATTAAATGTAATATACAAGAATAAAATGTACAGAAGTACCTTTAGATGTAATAATTTAAACCATCTGTATTCAGAAAGCGGAGATAACAATTTTAAGATATACAATTGCAATTCAATTTTAGCTGAATTTCTCAATATCTAGAAAAAGAAGTGGCTTTGCTTAATTAAGCTTTATTTTAATGATTGTGAAAATACCTTTTTTAGAGTTTCATTTTGTTACTTTTTTAATTAAAATTATTTTGTAAATATTGTTTTCTATGTTTTATACCTTAGAAAGGCCGTTGATTGCATGACAGCAGCAGACACTCAACATGGTGATTAAAAAGGTACTTTAGGAGACTGGGGTGGATGTGGTCAGTATTTGTCCTTCTAGATTACTGCTCCTGTTATTTGTGCAGTCTCACTGGCATCTTAGGAAGAGTTTTCTGGGGCAATTTAACCTGCTAATTTTCATAGAATTGTCTATCAAGTGTCATTCTGAAGTGCTCACCGTTTTCATAACATATGAAGAATATATATTCTAAAGTTAGTGCTAGTTCTTTTCTGTGGTTAGGGTAAGAAACAACACAAAACTCAGAAATAAAAGGGAATTCAAAAGATTACACCCAAATATAGTACAAAGACAAGGAAAGGTGTGGTATCTCTGTGCTCCTAGGTGGCAGTGGAAGTGATAAAACCTCATACTGGATCGGATCATAGAGCCTTTTTTAGGCAAAACTGCCACTGAGGTCAGTGGTAGCTTCACCTACGTAGAGTTCACTATGATCACATCCATCGTCTGTTGAGCAGGAATTTCTGGTAGACTAGATTTTGGGGGAAAATACCTGGAGTGTAGTACTGGTTTCTGTACCAGTCTGCTCTGTGTAAATCACTGGGCAAGAGTGACATTTTGAACTAAACCCTGCTAGATGCTGCTGGGACTTCTAAGCTTTATTACCGATGTAAATTATGTACAAACAGCTATTTCCATATGAAATGTACCATGATAGTTTAGAGCAAAGATAGTGAATAACTGTACAAAATTTGATACTTGGAAAATAAAATACAGTGGTCTAAGCTTTACCAATATTTTAACAATACTGTCAGATTTGTAGTAGAAAATGTTGTTGTAAATGTACCTTATAAGAAAATGCATTTCCTTTTGCCTCTGTATATTAATAGCTTTGATTTCTATGTCAAAGCTCAAAATGAAGCATGTAATAAAACTTTTGTTAAAATCACTTTCATAATAAACGTAAAATGGAATGGATACCCCTGTCTGCTCTTTGTGTCCATGGAAAAGGCTCCATGCACCAGTGTGATGTAGACAGGAATCAGAAGAGAACTTCTCATTTTTTGATAGCACTTACATATTTTGGTCTAAGTTTCATCTTCAGGCAACAGAGAGCTTTTTCTTTCTCATCGAACAACTGGAATTTGTGAGTGCTGGGACACCGAGTTCAATTCCTTCCAAAGAGACTTCAAGGGGAGTTTTTCAGAGCAAGAAGAAATCCTGGCTGGAGCAAAGCAGCACATCACCAACGTCCCTGCAGGGCCTTGAGCCCTTTCTCCCAATAACTCTGAGGTTACTGTGCCTAGCCCATGCCCCCTCCCACAGCCCCTCGTGAGAAGCAGTGGCAGGGAAGGAGGAAGGAAGAGGAGGGACGCTCTCCTCTCCCGCTGGCAGCCAGACGGGCCGTTCCCACCACAAGCTGCCGTGAAGACCAGCAGCATCCAGACTCACCTCTGCTCGTCCCACCAAGGATGAGACCAGCAGCGGTGTGGCCGGCCCCCAGACCTGCAGAGGCACCCAGACAGCCTGGAACCGCAGACAGCTGGCCAGCTGCCACAACTGCTGCCCCGAGCCAGGCGGCAGCGCGATGTAGCAGAGAGAAAGCACCCGAGGAGTGTGGAAATCTCGTGTGGCAGCAGGATCACGCTCCCCTTGCCTCTGGACAGGGCACGATCACTGTGGCTCTACCGAACAAAGAAGTGGAAATACATCCCACTCTTCTTACTTGGTTTGTCTACAGAAAAAAGATTGACCTTTTATTTTCCAGGTAATTGAAAAGTTTTACTTAACTGTAAAGTATTTATTATATATCTTCTGGGAACTTCCTCAGTTTTATAAAGTCATCTGGCAAAAAAGAAGTAAACAAACAACCCGTTCAAATAAGCAGTAGTAAACACTCCCAGCTGGAGACAACGTTTTGTGTAGTGAACAAAACATGTACAGAAAAACAAGTCGTGTAACGTGTAGAACCGTATCACGTTGTAGCATGTGTAAGACGCCATCATGTGTCGAGTCTGTGGCGAAGGCAGAAACGAGGGACAGGTGGCATGGGGACCCTTTCCACAAGCAAGGTCCCCATGAGGACGGGGAATGCCCGAATCTCCACACTTCGTAATACTAGTGCGAGATCACCACGACAGCCATCCTCTTTTTCCAAACCACAATATTAGCAAAAACACCTCAAACTGAGAGTAGTGGTGGGAACCCAGTCAAGGAACAGTGGAAATACAACTGGTTTTTGATCTTCTGCTGTTTAATCAGGCAGCTCTCCTTAGCGGCATCCTGGCAGAGCCTTTCTGCTGGGGGACTGTGGGAACGCAGTGCGTGGCGAGGCAGACACGCTCTCAGGCAAAGAGGAGGATTTGCTGCGTTGGCTGTGCAGATACCCGACGGCAGGCTGGGGCTAGATCCTCACTGCAGAGCGGTGGTGAACAGTTACAGCACGTCGGCATCGTTTTTAATCTCTTCCTACTCCCTTGTGCCTGGCCAAGCCATTGCAGCTCTCTAACGCGCAGCCCCTCCCGATAGCTGCGGTGACGTGCAGAGAGGGACCGCTGGGCACCTACAGAGGACACCAGCCCAGCAACACAAGGCAGGGCAGTGAGCAAACGGGTATTTCTTCAACAGGGCATTCATGTACGTTCTTCACCCACTGCACTCCATGAATTTGAGGCTTTCTTGACCAGCTACTCACCCTGAATTTCTAGAACCTCGACATAACCGTCTAGAACCTAGACCCTTCCAGGGCTGAAGGAACCCCTCCCAGCACGCTGCCATGCTACCAGGAGCAGCGCTGAAGTCAGATCCGGGCTCAGAGGACAGGCTGGCAGGAAAAGCAGCTTCCACAGCAGACAACCTGCAGCGGGAGCGAGGAGAATCCCGCCGCAGCAGGAGCCCTCGGCCAGCTACGACAGCCGGCACAGCAGAGCCCTGGCCTCACACCCAGCAGCCACCAGCGCCAGACGTCTCGCTTCGCTCTTGCAGCGTTAGAACTGCACCCGAGTTGAGACCGAAGCTGCCAGTAATGTTTAGGGAGCCTCAGGTTAAACTGGTTTAGGCTATTCCCCACAAAAATCTGGGAAGAAATGGATTTTCTTAGAAATGTCTTCTAAGCAACACTCCTACAGGCACGTACAAAGAACACACCTCCCTCTTACACCAACAGGTACCGAAGAGAGGCCTAGTGTTAAAATTCACTTGTCACAGTTTAAAAAAAAATTATTTCACTGTACATGGTGCCAGTTTTTCCCCTGCACACACCACCCAGAGCTATTCCCGCGGCGGTGCAGCAGGTCGCCCCTCATGCCTCACACCCGCTTCGGAGGCTCTGGCTGGGAGTCACAAAGCACTGGGAGACTCAAAACCCCCGCGGCCAGCCGCAGGCCCCGAGCGCTCTGGTGTTATTAAAGCCTAAAGGCAGAACAAAGCACAAGCAGGGCTCCCACCTACACCCCACTCCATTTTCCTCAGGGGTGATTTGAAACCGGCCGCGCCCGCCCTGAGGGGAGGCCCCGCCCCGCCCTGCGCGCGCAGCTCCCGCCCGCCAGGCGCGTTCCGGAGGAGGAGGAAGAGGAGGGTGTTGGCGGGGGCGCTCGGCCATGTCGGGGGGCGCTGAGGAGGATCTGCCGGCCTTCGTGGCCCTGCACGGGGCCGCGCTCCGCGCCTCGAGGGTCCCGGCGCGCTACTGGGAGAGCCTGTGCCGCAAGCTGCGGGGCGAGGTGGGCGGCCGCGGGCGGGGGCGCGGGCAGCGGCGCTGAGGGGAGCCCCGCCGGCGGGAAGCGGGGCGGGACGGGGGCTCCCGCCCAAGGGGCTGCCCTCAGTGCAGAGCCAGTGGCGGGGTCCCCTCTCGTTCCCTCCCCAGCTGGGCGTGAGGGGGGCGTGGGGGACAGGCTGTCCGGAGGGCAGCGGGTCCCCCTTTCCCGGGGGGTTTCACCCAGGGGGTTGCTCGGCAGGGGAGGGCGGGAAAAGCTTCGTGCGGGTTGTGTGGCTGAGGGGCAGCTTGGGACTGTGACAGAGATCAGGTGCGTGGTGCAAATCTTGCTGACCTCGGTGTAAAGCTCGAAAGCGTTTGGGGATCCTGGTAACTGGAGATCCGGTATTGGAGACAGGCGGAAAATATATCCTGTAGCCTCCAGCCCTTTTTGCCTAAAAGAAATTCAGAAAAGCAACAGCGATAGTATTAAAGTCAGGACTTTGTCATACGTTAACGCGTTATGGTTTGGGTTGGCTTTAACCTGATCTTTTGGTTTTTCTTTTTCCCAGTTCAGTTCCCCACTGGGCTGCCCCGTTCTCGGTCGTTTATAACTGTGCAGAGCTCGCACGGGCAGCTTGTCTTGCGTACGCGTGAGTTACCGGTCTGGGGCTGTTCTCTGGGAGTGTTGTCGGCCGGTTGGTTTGTTCATTTTTTCCTGATCTGAGTAAAAGCTCTTGCAGCTCTTTCAGAGAACAGGGATGGTGGTAGACGGATGTTCTGGGAATGATTAAAACAATGACGACGCAAGGACCGCTTTGTAGAGCATGTCAGAGCGCTGGTGCTGGGCAACTTTTTATCAGGCCAGATTTTGGGCAAGGTGTAAGCCTTTGTAAAATCGCCACTCGCAGGGGCAGTGACATAAGTTTGGGGATGTTGCCTTTCGTGAGCCCCCACTGCAGCCCTGCCCAGGCAGCACACAGACCATCCCTTCGCAGGGGCTAGCTGTCTGCCTTTCAGCTGAAGCTGACACCAGGAGTCTCTGGACCTGGCCCTGAACTAAAGGGAGTGTAGGGGCACAGGCACACCCCAGGATGGAGAATCCCTTTTCACCTGTGTTTTTAGCAACCATCCGCTTGCTCCCTGGAGCTTTGTGATGAGAAAGGGAAGAGAAACAAAGTCAAGAAGAGTCATTTTGGACAAAGAGCTTGTGAAAACACAAGTTGAATTTGGAATTTTTTTTGTTTTGCACATACACAGCCAGCCTCGTTGGTGAGGGAAGCTGGTTTGGATTTGTTGGAGTAAAGGAACAAGGAACTGAGGCAGGAAAGAGACATGACCCAAAACTAATTGTCTGGAGACTTGAGAGTGCTCCAGGGAGTCTGGAGGAGTCTACCTGGAGAAGGAAATAAGAATGAGGTGAAATTTCAGTCCTGGGGAGGGAAAGAGATCAGATGGGAACCCCAGGGTACAGGGAGAGAAGGGGGCACGTGGTGGGGTGCTAGAGAGCATGATGAGCAGCAGAGAAACACAAGATGGGATGAGACGTTTAACCAGGAGGTGTAGGACAGTGGGGAAGGAGAGGGGATGTAGTTTAACACCTGTGTCCAAGTCAGCTGATTTCTATTTACTTGATTGCTTCTTTTCCCAATCTCAACTTTAAAGTTGGGGTGGGAGGGAGGCATAGCAAGTCATGATATAATCTGAGTGTTTATAGCACATACAGTCAGGAAGGGTCTGAATATGTTCCTGCTGCTTTCTAACTGTTGTGTGTCTGGTACTGCTAATAACAGCAATACGTGTGTGTTACAGAGAAAATAAATCTACATTAACTCAAGCATATGCCCAGTCACAAACAAGATGCTTGTTATGCCCCTCTCAGCCAACGTGTACAGGTGGCTCGGATCAGGGAATATCTACTGCTCTGCTTAAATAGGAAGGCATGAGAAGGGATGTAGAGGAACTGGGTGAACTAGAAGGCAGTACAAAGCTGGTAAGGAAACTTGAAGTTGCAGGGTGTTGCGTTGCCATATGCTGGTATGAGAAAGCTGGAGGCAGCCAGAAATCTGTGGAACTGTCCTGTGACATAGTGCAAGCTTAAGGTTTGTGTCCTGTGGCTGAAATCTGTGCACATTACCCACTTCATCGGAAATTCGGAAGGTGAGACAGCAGAGTGAGAGGGGCCCCGTGGTCCTGATGTTTTTAGGGAGGCTGAGGTGGGGAAAGGCGGCTGAAGGAAGCGCCTGCCCTGAGGCATCAGGCTGCTCCTTCTGTGCCCGTCTGCTTGCAGTGGTGGCCGAGCCTGCTCTTCGTACTAAGTGTTCCAGTGCGTGTGGGGAGAGAGATTTAATGGTTCCACTGTGCTTAGGAAGATAAATTAGGCTGCTGATGGTGCTTGTCTCTGCTGTTGCAGCTTCTGGGCTTTATCCAGAAGAAGGGCAGGGGGATATGGAGAAGACTGGGAGAATTACAGTGGGGAGTGCGACCGACTGGGATGAGCTCGTGGGGAGGCAGAGACAGAGCTGCAGGACCTTACTTAGAACGGGGTCGTGGGGAGCAGCTGGAGGAGCAGCAGTGAGGAAAGCAGAGGAGGGGAAGGGGAAGGATGAAAATGTTTTGGGAGTCTAGGTCATAAAGAATAACTAGGGGGAATCAGTGCAACATGGGGCTTAGGATGAGTTTCCTTGTTTCATGTGTGGGAAGAATTTTTCCTTTGTCCTAACCTGTTGCAAAGATTAAAACTTTCTAGCACAGAACTTGGAAAATTTGCATCCATAATACAGATAAAAATCTCTCTTACATCAGTACCTCTAGAACCCATCCCAGGCAGCTGTTTTCCAACACACACACACGCTTCAACAGCGCGAGTGAGTGCACCCTCCCTCCTGTGTGTACGTTACGGCCTGTGAGGGAAGTGGAGGGGGATTTTTTATTTATCTTGAGATCTGCTGGAGCAGGTTTCCTTCTGAGAGCATTATGTAACTGTGAATTAAATTGGATTGCTCGTTCAAAACATGGTATATCTGCTAGATCAAAACCTGCTTTTACTGATTTATTTTGTGTTTAGCATTCAGTGTCCATTGGGAGGCAAACTTTTCTGTGTTTCTAGCAGAAACTTGAAAAACAAAACATACATATGTGTAATAATTTACTATAAACCCTAAAGTTCTGTTTCCAGTAGAGTGGCTGTTTCTTATGTTCCTGGAGGAATCACATATAGCCTGGTTATAAGCCTGGGAAATACAGTGCCTGCCTCCAATTTTATTCATTATCTTTTTTTTCCTCTTCCAGCCACATGCTAAGTTATGTGTCAGGCTTCTGTGTATTGAGGCAAGATTTTTGTGGCCCTAAGATGTCGCTGGCAAAGAACTGCTTAGTGTTTCATCCCAGTTAGAAATGGAGGCTTTTAATTACTAGAAGGAATGCAGCATGATCAATACTACTAGACTTTATTTTCCAGAGCAGGGGAGGGCAGGCTGTTGCTCAGAGGCTACCTGTGGTCTCCAAAGCAGTTTGTAACGTGCCTGAAAGGAATTGGCTGAACATGTGGGTGGGTGGTAACTGTCATGACATGTGCCTGTGTTGTTATCCCATCCTCTACTTCCTTAGGTTTGTTAGCTGGGAACTGCACCTGAACATGGAGAGGGAGTGATTTTGCCCAAGCATGTTTTCTTGCGAATAGTTGTGCCATCGAAATGTGTTGCCTGCCCCTTTGCTGCCTTCCAGAGGTTGTTACTCTGGCGGAGCGCGTCATGCGAGCTCTCCGTTCCGCTCCAAGCCAGACTGTGCTTTTCAAACTGGCCGTGCCATCTTTTCCAGCTGGTATTTGCCTTACGCGGTTGAAGATTCCTCTCCTGGCGCCGCTCCGTTGCCAGGTTCGGGGAGTGACAGCCTGTCTCAGCGGGCGGGAGGAAGGGAGGAGGACAGGAGTGTTGTCCCCCCACGCAAAGGGCTGTGCATCTACACCGCCGGCCAGGCGCTTCAACCGTTTGTGTTGTCGATTAGTAATTTTAAAAAACAACAAAAACCTCACAAAAAGCCACCGATTACGATGGTCCTGAGCTGCTGCTCCAAGAAGGGTGAATTGCTTCAGATGAGGAGGAATACACCTCATTCACTTTTTCAAGGTTATGAATTCTCAAGGAGGATTTCTTTTTAGCTTAATTCTGCTGAAAAGGTGTTAAAAGGGGGAAGTTTTTGCAAACTGCAGTTGCTACAATCTGATGCTCTGTGGGAGGGCAAGATCGACACTTTGGCCTAGAGGATTTGGAGTCCCTTCATTTTTAGGTCTTGAGTTGATACTTAATAAAATAACAAAGCCCTCAGCTCCCCTTAGTTGTGGCAGGACTTGCTATTACCATTCATCGTGGGTGTTTGGTAAAGGGGTGGAGCTGGTGGTGGGAAGGCTGAGCTCGAGCCAGCAGCCTGCTCCCCTCTTACAGACTCCGTCCGAAGCGTACGTAGTGCAGCGCTGGAGCAGATGTCAGCTGGACTCTGGTGAACCACACCTGCAGTCTTAATTTTGTGATGACTGCCAGTCACTTAGCTGGCTGATGAGCTTGATGAGGACAGTTCTTGATGGGGCAACGAAGTGTCACTTCAGGGAGGAATGGAACGTGTGTGTGCCCTGGTGTGCTTTTTTTGCTGCGTGCTGGGGAGCCCGGGGAGCTGATCTGGCTGGGAGGTGGCCCTACAAGAATGAACTGTGACAGCCACACGAGGAAGGACTCTTCCTTTTGCTGGACCTGCCTGTAGTTACGTGAATGACTCTGAATTTTACAGGCAACCGAGCAGAGACTGGAAGAAATGTTGGTGGCTACTGTCATAGCAGCAAGAGGTGGTGATACTGCTTACTATTGAGTAGTGTTATTCTCTTCTAGCAAAACGGGAAAACAAAATAAATTAGAGCTGCTAGCTGGCTTGATGCCTGCTGAAGTGGAAGATACTAAGGCGGTTCCTGATTTTTTTCAAAAATAGGTGTGTTTTTAATCTCCAGTGAGGTTGTTTGCAATATAATTTTCCTTGCCCGAAGAAAAACGTGTACGTGGAGTTAGCCAACATACTGTTGGCATCCTCTGTTTCCACCCCCCAGCCCAAAGGAAGATACCGTCCCCTGATCCTCAGAAGGGACTTTCAGGCACTTCTCCACTTGGGTCGGCTCTGTGGTACCACGCTGCGGCTTAGGACCTGAAGCAGGTGTTGTTTCCCCACTGCCTTCCTCCCTTGCTAGCCATCTTTGGGCAGCTCTCTGCTCTGTCTAGGTGGCCTTGCTTTACAAATGTGGAGCTGATCTCCACACCCTCCTGTTGGGGCTTAGCAGAAATAGTTATCCTGAAGGAACACTCACTTGAACAAATAAAAGCTTGTTGCTGCCACTGGGATTTTACAGCTAAGAAGTTGTCTCTGTCTAGAAGTAATGACTTGTAATAACAGGGTGTCAGAGACTGGGTGTACTTGGGCTTGACATGTTAAACCAGTAACTCTAGACACTTGTCCTCCCTCCCTGTTACTTTCTAGTGAGATTAGTTGAGGCAAATGATTGGTCAGCCCCTGCCTGGTTCGTTACGTAGTGTGTGAGTGACGTAGCAAAATAACTCCTTACAGAAAGATTTGAAGAGACTTCTGAGACTTTACGCGTTCTTTTTTCTTCTGAAAAGCACATGTTTACTTTGAAATCACAGAAATTGTTAGTAGCATCTTGTTTCTGCAGAAAGATACGTGAGCCTGCCATTTGACAAGATTTTGGCAGAAGGGAAACTTGTGTAGTGACCTACTTAATTTATGTAGGTTCTAGATCAAGATGTTATGTCCGCAGTAGGGAAGAATGCAAACAAAGCCCTTTCAGCACACTGGTAGAGGTAAGTGCACAGACCTTAACTTGCAGCAGTATAAGGGATCTCCCAGCTGGTACGGAGGTGACTGAGCACAGACAGTTCCCTGTGTAGGGAAAGAAGAGATGGGGAAACATGCTGAGATTTCTTAACTGGTTCAGAACATGAGTGGTGAAAGCTCTTTTTCTTCAGAGGCCTTCATGTACTTTAGTATGGTTGTGGAGCCTGGGTAATAACCTGGTTTTGCAGATCTTCAGCTGTTGATTTTGACAAAGTTGAGCAAAGATACTCTGTTTTCAGCCTCTAGAATTCTTTGAGAAGTTAAAATAATAGATGATCATCAGTAGACCTGTTGGTACCAAAGAAACCAACAAAGCTTCCTGCCAATATTAACTAAAGAAATTTCTCAGACGACTCTATTAAAATGTAGAAGAATAAATACTGTTGTTCATTTATCTCTTCAGTTAAAAATGCCAGTTTTATTGGATTGCAGGCCAAAATTGTCTACAAGTGCCTTTCAGTGTTGCATGACTTGTGCATATCAGGGTAGCGCCTCAACCAACTGCTTGATATTTTGTGCACTTTTAATCTCAGGTATTTGATGCTGGTGACTACTTTGGTATAATGCAAGTAGAAGAGGTGGATGAGGAGGAAGAAGGTGATGAAGAAATAGAAGAAGAATTTAAAAAGAGACCAAATCCTGGAAATGAACCGTGTTTCAAAGTTATCGTAACAAATGAGAATGGGCTTCAAGCCTCCAATCCCGATAGGTGAGTAGTGATTTCAGAACAGAGTTCAGTCTCTGAGTAGTCTTAAACTCTAAGATGATATGGACAGTTTGCTTTAAAACATGTTTGATCCTATTCAGAAATCCTCTTTTCTTACTATAAGACATAGCTGCTTGTTTGAGGAAAGTTCATGCCATGAGGCACATCTTGCAAAGGGTACCAGGAGTGCAAGTATCTTATCAGGTTTTTTTAAATCATACAGCAAGACGCTTAGAAATCGGTTTTAGTAAACTGGGGGAGAAAATAGTGAAAAGGCAACCTTGAAATGAATTGTGCAGAAAGAAAACTGTGTGCCCTTGGAGGGAAAATAAACCTGAAGAAATAATTGTGACCTTCACAAATCTCAGGTTAAGGAGGTACTAAGCAGCTTCAAAGTAATCATCCGTGGGCTATTAGATTTCCTCCAATTGGCTAAAATATAATTCAAGAGTGTGATTGTGTGATTGCATGGATGTACGTGCATATGTCATTGAATACATCAAGTTACTGTTGGCTTTCTTCAGGATCAGCTTATCTGTCATGAACATGAGACTAGCATGCAGCTATAAAACTAGAAGAAAGATGCATAAGAAACCACTTTATGTTAGAACACAGCCTTTTGTGTTCCTGATTTCAAACACAGAACAAGCTATTTGTCATATACTAATAAATGGCAGTGAGTTGAAGTCAGATCTGCTGGGTATCTACGCAGAGTTCTGCTCAGTTCTATAAAACTTCTTTTGCCAGAATTTTCATACTTATTAGGTCTTACGTAAACATATAAAGTTTAAAAATCTAAATTTAGACTTGAGTAAAACCGACATAGAGCATAGGTATCTGCCTTTACGTGCCTGCTTTAACCAAAGTCATTGCCTTTCTGAGTCTGAGAACAGACTTAAATGATCAAGTTCAAAGCAGCTTTTGTGATAATCTCGGGCAGCTTTGCAGCATTCACATGTGTGGGGATGTAGGAGCAGAACACCAGCACACCTGTTTGCTAACAGATTTCCAAAGAGCTTGACCGTAGCATTCATGGAGTCTTTAATTTTCAGTGAGGTTTCTTCCATATGTGGAATCTGAGATACGATAATTGTTCAGGGATACTGGGTGGACGTGACAGCTAACGGGTTTTTAACTTTCTGAAATACAGGTGGTGGGGTGCTCTTGTTGGGGCGGGGGGGTGGCGTGGGTTGTTTGGTTTTGTTGGGTGTGTTTCAGCAAGTAGAATTCAGATTCTTCTCTGATTTGATTCAGTGAGAGGATATAACCAAAATATGGAGAACCCTTCTGTTTGAATAACTGTATGTTTTCTGTAAAAATCATGCAGCCTAGACAAGGGTTAAACTTGTCAAGGGAAATCATATATGATTTTGTTTTGGGTTAGATTGGTAATTTTTTTAAAACAATGCATTTTTTCTAAAAAGACCTGATGGAGTGGTGGGGGAGGGAAACACCTCAAAAAAACCCCAAGGAGAAACAAGCAAAAAAACTTAATCCTTTTTTTTTAGTAGCAAATGATACAGGCTTTTGATGATCAGATCTCTCCACCCAGTTTTACAATGATGGTAGATGTCACAGAGCTGATGGCTAATAAGGTCCTTGAATACTTTTGCAAAATAATGTATTGTTTTCCTTCTTTAGGCAAGAGTATCAGGTTGTTGCAGTGGAGGTAATAATGATCAAAAGGGAAGAACCTCTTGTGTTCTCAGCCTTTAAAGGGAATCAGGCTTACAAACGGAGTGCCCTGTTCTGTGTTTGCTCCTCATTTTCCTGGAAATACTAATGCTCAATAAGCTTTCTGGAACAAAAACAGAGTGTAAGTTACTGCTGGGAAGTTGTTCCTAACCTGTAAGGTCACAGTGTGTACTTCGGGAGTAAGAGAAGAGTTAGTTATCAAACCATCTACGAGGAAATGTAGCTCTTATTCACAGGCCGTTTGGCTATATACGTGTACAAATGCACCGTTGTAATGTTACCAAAATTCCCTTTAAGCATTTTCCTCATCGACCACGCCTGGACATACCGTGTGGAAGGTGCCCGCCAGCAGCTGCTGCAGGTCCCCGGCTTGCTGCACAGGATGGCCAACCTCATGGGGATCGACTTCCACGGAGAGGTCCCCGATGAGGGCAGCATTGAGCAAGTGCTACAGGAAATGTGGAAATACAATCAGACCTACCAGCTTTCTCAAGGGGTAAGGCTCTGTAAAGCCTCATTAGGATGCAAAAAAGTTCTTGGCCATCCTAAGTGAGGACATTCCAGTATGTGGCTGTTAACAAAAATCCATTTTCAATTAAAAAAATGGTCCTTAACAGGCATTTCAGAATAAACTACTTGGAAGGAGAGCAAATGCCATGTAGGGCTACAGTGCCCGGTGGCTTGCTGCCAGCTTTCTGAGGAGAACTTTCAGGGGCTTTTCATAGAGAGGGGAAGAGTGCTGCAAAAGAAGGGAGCTAGAAGAGGGAGATCTGCTTGTCTGTTATCTGGATTTTTTTCCTACTCAGAGTTTCTCGTGGTGAAGGAGGGAACCTCTCATGGATCAACTCTCACATAATGTCTCAGCTATGCTCACAGCTTTCCTCACCTGAGCAGAGCGCTTCACAGGCCAGGGATGTGTCTACACCGTCAGATAACTGCCTGGGTTGTGTTTGGCAGCTGCTTGTCCCTACTGTGTAAATGTTAGTTCACTCTCAGGTGGGAACCCACTAGCTTGGAGGTGGAGCCTAAGTGTTCCTAGGCATAGCTTAGTCCAAGGGCTCCTACTTCTAGGTCGTGTAGATAAACCACACCAGGTTCGGTGTCTCTGCCCCGTGTGGTCCTTCAGCGCTGTACCAGCATGTCAGGAGCTTTCAGACACCTTCAGGTGCATACATGCCATTTCTGAGGGAGTACAGCCCTCGGGGTTCAGTTAAAAACCCCTGTGTAGGGTCTGCAGTGTAGCTCCTAGGCTATTGTGAGTCTTCTGGGTTAAAGAGGAGGAAAGTGAATCCTTTGGGCCGAGCGCTGTGCAGAACGGGCAGGGTTAACCCTGAGCAGTGTGGGCACGGCCAGCCTGCGCCTGTTAGCTCAGGGCCTTGAGGTGGTTCTCTGGAGTAGCCATCTTGATCAACTCACAGTAGTATCAACCCTGAAAAATCCCTGAGAAAGGGATTTGTTACAACTGCTTTCTCTTTTTTTTTCTTTAAATAAAAGGGAGATCTGAGGAGTACCTCTCAACCTTTCTACCCTATGTCTTTGTTGTCTTTGTTTCCCATCTTGTTGTCATGAATGGCTTGAGTCAGGTGGAATTATCTGTGTTACCACTTGAAAAATGATTTCATGGAAGACAGTTAATTCAATCTGTAGTTGAACTTATCTTCTCTTCCCCTTTCTGGCACTGGGCTGCTTGAATATCTTAAAGTCTAATCTATGCTCCATTTCTGCCTGTGTAAAAAGGCAACAGTAGTGCTACCAAGCAATTTAGAGGTTATTCATTGAGGATTTTATGACAAGTGTTGCAGGAGGGGGCTCAGTACTCTCACAACCAGCTGTTCTTGCAGGAGGCAGTTCTGCTGTCCGCTACTCTTAAGCTGTAAGCTTCAAACTCCTTTTAGCAAACAGATTCTGATAGAAACTGAAGGAAAACTAACCCTACCAAACAGCCTTCTGCTGGTTTAGCTCCCTGAACTGGCTCATTGGGTGCAGGGGAAGGGGTCTGGCAGGCAAGAGCAGTAGTGTAAGAAAGGGTGGGACTGTGCAGGTGTGATGGGAAGCAGCTGTTCCCAGCAGTGGCTGGTGGCGGGGTGGGCTCAGCCTCAGGGGTCAGAGTGTTTCTCTGACCCCAGCACCTGCTCAACACCTTGGCTAGAGCAGGGAATGGGTGCTGCCAGCGCCTTCCGTCTCGCCGGGCTTTTCTAGCAACTGGTACGTGCAGGGTGTCTCGCTCTCTTTAATCACACAGACTGCAGAGGAGAAGGTTCCTGTCTGGTACATTATGGATGAATTTGGATCACGCATTCAGCATTCAGACCAGCCTAGTTTTGCAACAGCACCACTGTTCTATATGCCTCAACAAATTGCCTACACTGTTCTCTGGCCTCTGAGAGACCTTGAAACTGGTGGTGAGTGTGTGTCTGATTACTTTTTTTTTTATGTTCACAATAGAAAACAGGCCTTATTCTTACAAATTGTTGAGCACTTCACAGTGGAACAAATATTTCAAGACCAGAATGATGGCAAATTTATAATGCTATCGAATTGAAAAGTTCTCTGCCTGGTATTTCCACAGAGTATGTCAGATAGAGGCCTTTATCAGTCCAAAAATGTGGCTGATGTTTTATTGCAGAGACCTTAAATCTTGCATCACTGTCTTAGTGAAACTACTGATTCACATCTGAGAGTTTTAAAAAATTTCCTTAAAAAAAATCTGTGTTTGTAGCTTTGAGTCAGAAAGTCAACTACTGGGAGTTGGGAAATGCCTGGCCAATGACTTACTCCTGTAACCTTGGTTGGGGGCCACATCATGTGGTGGAGAAAAGTGTCCATCTGTCTGACTAAACTCACACAAGTCAGACGGTTTCAAACTAACTTTTGCATCTTAATAACCTTTTAAATGTAGTTCTTTATCTCTACAGTTAAATAACAAAAGTTTTGGTATTATTAACTGTTTGATTGTCATTTGTGTGACACGCCATGAGGAAGATTTTCAGTGGAGGCTGAAAGGCAGTTCCTAAAGGTTCTCCTTGTTTGGCCACAGATGAAGTGACTCGTGATTATGCTTATGGGGAAACGGATCGCTTGATCAGGAAGTGTGTTTTGTTACCGTGGGTGCCTACTGAAGTGTTGGATGTCAACTGTTTTACACCAGAGCCATCGGATGAGCATTACCAGGTATAATTTTAACAAGTTCATCTCGTATTTTATCTCTGTTAAGAAGAGGCAGTGTTTAAAAAGACATTGCAAGAGTTCCGGTTTTGCTTCTTTTAGGCTTAAAGATTGATTCAGAGTATAGCTGTTAAATAAAAAAAAAAATTTCAAAGAAAGCATGGTGAGACAAGAAATGTCTTACGTAT
The DNA here is from genome assembly GCF_047716275.1 of Strix uralensis. NCBI lineage: Eukaryota > Metazoa > Chordata > Aves > Strigiformes > Strigidae > Strix > Strix uralensis. The sequence continues at coordinate 89,599,171 of NC_133976.1, forward strand.
AATATTTGTGTGTTTAAAAACTGAAGCAACACAAGTGAGTTCTAATATGTTACCACGATATTGTGTAACTTTTTTATAAGCACGGTACAAGGTACTTCATATGAGGTACCCCTCTTCCAGCTGGATATTTGATACGTTGTCCAATAGGCTTAACGACTGGATTTATTATTGTAGCACTTCTGGTCAGTCTTAAATTACAGAAAGATTTGTTTCAGTGTTTTAGGAGTGGTTATATTTTTCAGCCTGGCTACTCGTTTAATGTCGTGGTTTAGAACCGTTGGATGTTGGAGCAGAGACTTCTCTAATTTGGTGGCGCTGTTATAAAGTACTCGTTTTGTTTTGAGCTCTCCTTTCTACTAAAGGTTGGTGATATTCTAAGGACATGAAATTAATGTTGTTTGGAATCCCCTTTTCGTGAACCAAGTCTGCATGAGATTAATTTTTAAGAAAAATCAAGAAACCTGGTGGCAATGAGGATGCTGTACTGGCCACTAACAGCATTCAAAGAGCAGCTTCTAAAAAGAGGAATCTATACCCCAACTGTTTCTTATGATAGAGGATAGGCAGAAAATGCTGGATGCAGCTTGTTATTAACAGTATCTAGTCAGAAAAGACGTTAACCTGCTCTGTGAAATAAAGGTGTACACTCAAAATAGCTAGGCTGTCTTGTAACCTAAGTCAAGTTGGTTGGTTGGGATTTTGCATTTTCAGAAGAGGGAGAGATGTACTTTGCACTTACAGGTGAGGAACAACAGTGCACCCGTAGTTCATGTCTTATAGGTGTTCTCTTGGCAAAGGTGCCAGGATCTTTGGTGAGGCAATTTTTTGCACATGTTTTAATTCTGGTTTGGGACAATCAGGTCAAGTTAAAAGAACTGTGTGTGGCAAATGGACGAACAGAATCCTCCTTTACCACCTTAAAAACATCTTCTCAAAGTATCCCTTTTTGCCTTTACTGGGTCTCTGCCACTCAGCTCTTGAGAAGAGGTGACAGAAAAATACTGATGCTAGAACCAACCGACAGAACTTTCTTTTACTCTAGAATGCTTAGATGTAGATTAAAGTCTTAACTGGTGACAGACCAGTGGAGAATAGCTTAGGGTGTAGCACATCCTTAAGCACCAGAAGTGAGATGGCTGGAAGGAGACACCGTGTTGCTGATGCTTCTAATTTCCCTGTTTTCAGGTAAGCAGGGCTGCATGTGCTAAAAAGTACAGACCAGTCATACCATTTCAAAACTGTACAGTGACAGCAGCAAACAATTTCTAGAACTGCTTTACTACTATGTGCAAATAGTCATTTGTTGTTACATGGGCTGTGTTGTTGGCTTTTACTATAGGTAAGGATGCTATATTTCGTATTCTAATTTTTCTTTAAATAAACCTGAAGGCTTCAGTGTTCTATTTAAAAGAATCACAGAGTTGTTACAGCAACATTGGCTTAACTTTTACCTGCTTTTTGTGCTGTTACCTAATCCTGGTCTCCAGCACAGACCACAAAGGCTGTAACTCCAGTGGTGCTATGGGTGATGATTGGGCAATGACTGCAGAAACCGGTGTCAGGGGAGGCGGCTTCTCATGAAGTGTCTGGGATGGAAGAAATATCTCTTGGGGGCACTAGAGTAGTTGCTGTTCTGCAACAGTTCCCTGCCTTGGAGTTGCAGAAAAGACAGTAATGAATCCTCTGGGACTGCTCTGAGAATTGTACTCTTCTCTTAAAAGTACAGGCTCCCTTCCCATTCGTGGGTGACAGCAGGAATTATTTTGTATTTGTACCATCCAATGTTATTTAGCAGGTGATGTCTAAGATCTCTGATCATGATTGTGATTTTGTTTATGCTTTCCAATTTTGTGTGATTGTAGTCCCTACAACAACCCTAAAGGTGAAGAGGGATGTCTGTGGCTGGACAGACATTTCACCACTGCAGCTTATGAGGACAGCCTGCAGCAGCTGGGACTCGGGGAGCTGTTGCAGAACAGCAGCTACTTTGGTTTCTCAGGATACGCTTCTGCCATCCCAGAGTTTCTGTGAGCTCTTCCTTAGGCAGGGTATCAGCAACGATCCAAATGTGTATTTCTTTTTGTCAGAGGTGTTGTAAAAGATGGAGTGAGATTTTTCAAGCGTGTTTACTGCTGAAGGCTGCAAAAGCCTTCTGCTCATTTTTCCAGGAGCAGAATTACGTTCCAGCCTCCTACAATTTCTTTTAGTTATCTGTAATAAAACATCATGCTGAATGGTCAGCCTTGCATTTTGTTGGAAGTACAGTAACTTTGTCTTTTACTGCATGTGATCATCTGTGATTTGCTCTTTTGTTTAATGCTTAGGAGAAACGGGAATTTCTCAGGATGCTTCGACAGTGTTTCTAAGCCCTGGTGTTGAAGCCATATTTCTTGTTCCTTCTTTGCTAATGGTCTCTTGCCTCTGATTCCCTTCTGCCTCTGCTCTTGTACTGATTTTTATTTTCTGAGCAGTGTATTACACACCACAGTATATTTCTCAAAATGCAGCTTTAGTGGAATTCACTTGCACGGAAGACAATGGACCAATGAGACTCGCAGATGGACCATCATTTTTACTGTGACTACAAATGTACCTGTATAGATGTATTAAGATCCTTCTCTGGAGATAAGGAGTTGCAGAAAATTATCTGTAAAGGTTTACAATTTGAAAAAATTTCAGCAGGCTATTGATAATAAAACACTTGGATGAATATTGAGGCATACAGAATATTTTACCTGTAGCTTCTCCTTAAAGATTGGTGGTTTTCAATCACTTCTTTTATAAACCTGATTATGCACACCTTAAAATTCATTTTGGTCTAAACTGCTGTACATATCTGCTGAATATTGTGGAGTTTGATCTAAGCCTGCTCATTTATTCTGCCTAGTATTAACTTTTTGTGGTGTTTTTTTGTTTGTTTTTTTAGGCTATTTTATCAGAAAACAAGGAGAAACTGCCTATAGCAATAAACCAACCAGTTTATGACAAAGACAAAGTTTTCAAGTACGTATCTGCAAACAAAATGCTTTCTTACCAAGATTTGCTATAATAATTGCAGTGTGCTGAGGCTGAAGGGCCTTTTCCAGCACTGAACAGAGGCAAGTTGCAGGTGTGTTTACATGTAGTCACTTGCTTAAGATCCTAAGCAAATTGTTCTTGTTGGATTCTTCAGAGTGAATGGATTGTCACTTACAGAATTTCTAAAAATAAATGTCGATATATTTTTTTAAATAAGTGCCACCTTCTGGGTGAAAGAAAAGTTGCATAATGTTGTAACACTTTTCACTAGGAGGTATAACTGAAGTATGTAAGAAAGACTAAAGACTTCTCTTCTGCGTTATAGCATGTACGTCCATAGAGGTGCGTGTGCTTCACTGTGCTGTGTAAACGTAACGGAATTCCCCTTCCTCAGATGAGCTTGCCAAACAGGAATCTTGTCAAAACTTGGGATGTTTTAAGTTGGATATGTGCCTTACTACAAATATGGAGCGTATGGTGTGAAACTACTTCAGAAGATATCTGGAAGAACGTTGCAAAGATGAGGGATTTTTGTGAGCAAAAGCAGTGGCACTGCGTGGCTAGGCTGCCGTATCACTAGTTTTATTCCAGAAACACGTACTGTTAGGGGGCACGTGCAGTGAGTTGCACTCCAGGGTGTTTGGAGTCTGACACTGGGACCCAAGTTCTTGCTTGCAACATGTTGCGTAAGGGGTGAGGTTAGGCTGAAGTGTATTTGGTAGGTACATTCACACCCCAGCTTCTTGTGTTGAGGGGATTTGTTATTCACTGCACAACTTCAGAAGAACCGCTGAAATCAAAGTCACTTTGAGTTGAGAGGCGTTTGTTAACTCGCTCAGTGATAGTCTAGATTTCATTGTGCAGTTGAAATCTCTGGTTACAAGACTGTGAGGATAAGCAAAACCTATTTTTTCATCCAGTATACTTGCATCTATTTCAGGTAAGGGAGTCAAAGGTAGATGCATTCTAATAGAGATGAAAAGAAGCAGGGAGGATATTGGGAAATGTCGACTTTTCACTGCTACCTCTTTATTTTGCATCTCGTATTTCAGGTGAATGGCATTCAAATCAGGGAGGGAAGGAGGTGGGGAAACTCATGCCAAATCCTTCCTGCTCTGCTTCTAAAGAACATCATCAACACCCTGTCCATGTACTCCTCAGGGATTCCCTCTCCTTTATCCTGTTCCTGTCTGGAGAGGAGAAAGGAGAGCAGCTTGGCTTCCACGGGAGGCCAGACAGTCCTTCTGGTGTTCTGAATCTCATCTATTAATGTTCCTCCAGGAGAGGGGTGGCATCTCAGAGTCCACATGACCTAGTAGGAGCTGCAGTCGTGCTCTTGGCCTCTTTGAAAGCCTGAAAGGTTTTAAGGCTGCCGCTGTGGACAAGCAGATGGGAGTGTGTGTAGCCTGTTAACATACATGCTCTGCCTTGTGTATTGCTGCTGGTTTCGGTGATTTGGAAGAAATTAAATGCATGAGGTTATAAAGTTGAGAACCTGGGACAAATTCTTAGTCATCTTGTTTCCAAGTAGAGCTACAACAGAAAATGGGAAGATGAAATAAATGTTTAACCTGAATCCTGAAAAGCAGGGGAGCAAGTACGTGTCGTTTGATACAGCAGAATTACAGGTTCGGGGAGGTCTTGTAGCTTTAATAGTAACTGTGCCCTAGGGCAATTGTTCTGTCCAGCTGTGCTGATTGCTGGCTTGAAAAAAAGGTAGATAAAAGAACTAAATGTTTCAAAGACAAAATTCGTATGGAAAGTCCTTCCAGTTTGTGTTGGTCTTGATCATCTCTTTTTCCCCTTGATCTTCTCTTTCGTGTTTCTTTTCAGCTGCATCAGTCATTTTTTTAAAGATGCCTAAAGAGCTGTCACGAGAGACAGCAGCTCTCTGTTTTGGTCGGTCTTGTCAGCTCTGTGCTTTGGGAGTTGACTCTCATAACTGCTTCTTAGCTTTAAATGCTTTGAGTAAATTAACATCTAACGTGTTTTGTCTTATTCGCACAATTCCACTGAACAATGCCTTCTTTAATCCCAGACTTTATAGCATCCCTGCTAGGTCTTCTGTGTGACAAGGGCAAGAAAAAAATCATTCAGGAAGCATGGTTAGCTGGCTTCATTAGTTCAGTGGTCACTGATAGTGGAGTGCAAGGTCCAAAATAGGTTGGCTAGTACCAGGGTATTGCAGTGTAGGGGCTGTCATCTGTCAAACCTGGAATGGGACTGGGTGCATTTTTTTTTCTGTCTGTATTTTTATGCATATGTGTGGGTGTGGATTATCAGCGGAGACATTGGAATGTTACTGAAGTACCTAAGGGAACCAGACCACTAAACTCAGTGTAGGTGTTGGCAGTGAAATACATTAATCTTATATGAAGTGTTTCTATGGAATTAAATCATCTGCCTTCCAGAGCCTTTGATTGTCCCAAGACTTTTATGGTAAGAGGATTGCATATAGAATGGGTGGAGTAACTTAAAAACTTGGAACAAGTGGAATGTCCTTATTTTCCTGCTAATCTTAACCTCCATCCACTTATTTCAGTGGCCTTCCTGCAATTAGCAAAGATAGATTGAGTTCCCCTGTTCTTGTGCGGCATTTTTGTGTGCTATAAGCAAGTCTTAAGATTCATAATCCAGAGTGCTCTGGCACGTGAACTTCTTAAGACTTCAAGATTAAGAAAACAGGCTTTTTGTTGTTAATGTGAGTAGCACCTCTGTGAAATCTTGTGTGTAGCTGTAAGCTACTGGGCGGGGGGGAAAGTTGTCTAACAGTCTTTGATAACTATATATTGTACCACTATCTTCTATAAAGGCAGGTCAGTGTTGTAGTGGGAGATTTTTAAGAGAGAAGTATTAGGGTTTTTTAGGGAGGGGGTTCTTTGTTTTACATACTTAACTGAGGGGAAAAAGAGTACCAGAATCTATCTTTAAGCCTGCTGTTCGGAGTGATGGAATGCAGGTTGCTACTTGTATTTGTGTGGTGTAGAGCTTATGCAGAGCATCTAAGTGAATTAACTCTGGGGGGAAATGGCTTTTTGGATGTGTGAGAGGAGGTGACCCCCCTCTCAGCTGAATCTGCAGTCTGTGTAAGGAACACCCTGCTCTTCAGCTGAGCCAGCAGTGGGAGTTTGTTACTCAGTGATGTATTTGGAAGCATGGAAGGGGGTAGGGGGTGAACCTCTGACTGATTAAACGGTGGCTAGAGAATGATGTGGAATCAGGTTTATTGGAGTTATGGGATGCTGCCAGGCTCCTTTCATGCTGTGTAAGGCCAAATGCCTTGGCCTCAGGCCTTTGTTACAGCAGCATTTTTCATACTATTGCCTCTTTCTGACTGGAGTAAGGGAGTTTGCCACAGGGCTTACATTTTTTTCTTTGGCCTTAAGCACTGATTAATCCATTTTAACACCTTATGTTATAGTTCAGCTTAGAATTGGTGTGAGAATCATCAGCTGATGAACCAGAGGTTTCAAAGGTATTTGCTCTAGCTGCAGCTGGAGGGGAAGGAAGCCTTTCTCTTGACTCCCAAAGATCCCTTACTTGAATTACTTCCACTGATTTCAGTAAAAACCTGGTTTTGAACTTTACCTGTAAGTGCATTCAGGGTCTGTGGTAGCTCACATGCAAAGGAGCCCTGTCTGTGCCTCTTCAGAGCTTCAGTGTAACGCTAATTCTGAAGTGAGGTTTCACTTCTGTCCTGGAGAAAGCAACTGTCACTGGACTGTTTTTGCAGATAACTTAATCAAATGATTGTATAGCCTTAGCCCAACTCTCGCCGTGACTGTATTCCAGATACATAACATTATACAAGTTTTATCCAACCACATTGCTTTTCAGAATGAGAGTATCAAACTCTGCACTTGGCTGTGTTACTTTTACCCTTTTTTCTGAGCTGGAAACCTGATATGGCTCACATAGCCTGGGGCGGAAGCCAGGAATCCTGAAGGCCAGCGTTCCAGCACTCTGCCACAAAAAAACATGCAATATATTGGCAAAATATTTCCATACCATGCTAAAGGGCTTAATCACAAGAAGGGGAAAAAAACCCCCATCCACAAAACTATTGCTGCTCCCATTTGTTGAGTGGATTTAACAAGCAGAATAGGTCCATTGTGTAGATCTGATGATCCTCTTGCTACCAAGACCTACTTGCTAGGTTTGGATCCAGCTACACAGGACTAGCGTCTGTGGGATGATAACTTGTAGGGTGTGTTGGTAAGGGACTGATCTGGGACTCTGTGAGCAACCTAAATCCTAGTATTTCTTGTGTTGACTGTGTTCTCACGTGTGTATTTGGGGATGTTGGATGCTTCGGGACTTTGCTACAGCATTATAAGGCCTTTTATCTTCAGGTCACTACTTTGATTCCATTTTGCTTCAGCAAGGACTAAAGATTGCTCCAAATCAATGGATATTTGGATAACTTGTATATGAAATGGGTTTGGTGGAACTTGTACTGATCCAGTACATCCCATCTGGGATTGTACTTTCCCCAAGCGTGCAGATGTACAAGGAGAAGGCGAGAAGTCACGTATTGCAGAAGGAAATGCTGGTGGGGCTGTATGAAGATACTGACTCTGCTCTGTTGAAACCGTGGGGAAAGACTGGTGACTTCTTTCAACAGGGATCCCAGGCTGACTCTCTTTACCTACAGTGAAGTCATGTCTCTTAGTCTTAGGCTCCAGCATAACTAGTACAACGATTGTAGTGTGCCGCACATGGAGCTATGCAAAGCATCTTACATCCTTCTCTCTTTAGAGAGTATATTTCCCACTGTGACTGGGCTAGTTTTACAGCTCATCGTTTCAAAGCAGTCTCTTGCAGGGGAGTATATCTTGCAACTGGTTAGAAGCGGAGGAGGAGAGGGAAGTTACACAACTGATAAGAATAGGGCTGGAAAGGGTGAAGAATATAGTGGTTTCTCACGGAAAAAAATTAGCCAGTGCTCAGTCTGTTTAAATGTCCCCTCACCATGAGAACTGTTTTCTGTGTTAATCTTGCTTTTTGAGTCGTGCTGAATTCTGAATTAAGTGACCTCACTTTAAGCTGTAAATCATCAAAATAACCTATATTGCTATCTGCTTATTTTAGCATGTCAGATAGCTCTTCCACCAAAGGAGTTTACGAGGTCTCTCTCAGGGACTTTTTCTGTAGAATACTGAATTCATATTAGCACTTCTCTGTCAGGGACTTAGTCATTGTCCTCTGAATTGCTATTCTTGTGAAGTTGTAGGAGCTAAACTATCTTTGAGATTTCTGTCTCAAAATACAATTTTTTTAATCTGTTCCATTTCAATTTAAAATGCTTCTCTGGATTAAGAAGAGATTGTCTCAGATAGTATGTACTGGTAAAGCATAATTCTTGTAGAAAACCAAGCTTAAAACTTTTTTCTGTTCAAGCATGAGTTGATTAGTTCCAGAAACTAAACTGATGTTTTCCCTCATACGCCTTTTTCTTCTTCTAGGGTTTTCACAGACATTCAGCAAGTCCTCAACAACCTGACACATCCCCGTTTTGTATTCACAGACAACGAGGGAGACGCAGACATCCTCTACAACTTCTCACACTTCAAAGATTATAGGTTGCAATTGTTCCCCTGATAATACAAATTTTTTTGCTATAAAAACTGTGTTCCCACAGGCCTCTCCAACCCTCCTCCTTCAGCCAACAACTTCTCTGTTTTCTAGGAAGCTGAGTGAGGAAAGGCCTGAGGTAATGCTGAATCAGTTCCCCTGCGAGAACCTCCTGACTGTCAAAGACTGCCTGGCATCCATTTCTAGACGAGCTGGAGGATCAGATGGGCCAAGCTGGTTGCCTCGTACTTTTAACCTCCAAACAGAATTGCCTCAGTTCATCAGCTACTTTCAGCAACGCGACAGAAGGTGGGTCGTGTTTCCGCTTCCTTACATTTTGTGCGTTCTTGATCCCACTTTTCTCAAAGACCAGTAGCCTGCCTTTTCAGCTTGGCAGCTGTTACACCACCATGAGTTTGCTCTTGCTGCATTTATGTTCAAGTGAATTTTGCCTGGAAAGTGTGAGCTTTTTAGGTACCTTCTTTAAGAGTAGTTAAGCAATGCATTTTGAAACACAGAAACTTCGCCATGATTTGAATACAGATTCAAAGGCTGTTGCTTTTTCTCTAGTCAGGATCTTACCTCTTGTGTTTAATAGGTATACGAAGCATCAAAATGTGTTTGCAATGAATGTTAGGTGGTTGGTTTTTTTTTCCAGGGGACCAGTAGCAGTTGTTCTTGCACTTAGGCCAGAGTGGAAAATGTTTAAAGTACTTGCGTTGTGTAAAGTTGTGAAAGTAAAACTGAGTTTGTGTTAGCCTAAAGCAGTTGTGGAGCTTTAGGGTTTTAAATCCACACTCTTGCTGCTGCTGCTGCCTTGGAGTGGATGGAAACTAAGATTTTATTTTGGTGAGAAAGAAAGAGAGCATTAGTTGCTGCTAGTGGAAAAACCTGTTACGCCTAGCACGGAGTATTCTGGTGAAAGGCTGCTGCTTTGCTGCTGCTTGCTTACGGTGCCGCCCGCCCGGCGCTTCATTTGGCCGTTCTTTGCTCTACGTTCTGTGACCGACTGGCATGACCAGGAGAGCGCGCTCCTTCCCTCTGTCCCTGGGTGGGTGTGGCAGTGAGTGCAGGTCTGTGCAGGGAATGGGAAGGAGGGGATGGGAACTTTCAAATAAACAAACCAGACACTCTGAACACTGCTAACTTTGGCTCAGTGTCTGCTGTTTATCATGAAGCTCTAGAAGTTTTTCAGGGTGCTTTAACAGATTGAGGAAAGGAGACATCAGGTGCTACCCTGCCGTTACTCAGAAAGATACATTGAACCACCAGCGTGTTGCCTGTTTTCCTGAGGGATGTTTTGAAGAATTTTGCCCCTTGAGGTGCCTAGGTACTGGAAAGCAAGAAGATGGTGGTGCACTTTCATTTTCTTGCAATACAAACTGTTGAGATATTGCCCATGTTCTTCCCAAAGAGATGAGTTAGTGTCATTTAACGTGAATGGTTTGGAGCTGTTATTAGGGAATCAACTTGGAAAATTGCACGATACCCTGCCAGAATGTTCTCAGACTCCTGGCAGATGATTTCCACACTGTGAGCTGTGTGTATTCACGATGGAGCTGTCCTATCAATGGGTTGTTTTCCCCTTCTGAAGGAGTCAGATGCAGAAGAAGGTAATAAACAGTGAGAGCACACTAGGCCCTAACAGAAAGAACAGCGAAAGCTAGCACTGCCTTTGTCAGTTTCATCAAGTATCTATCGAGGGGAGTACGTAGATCAGCTCAAGTGGACATTCAGACAGGTGGATGAGGTGGGTACTTACGAGTGTCGGCTTCTTTCTCTCTCTCTCTCTCTCTCACAGAGGAGAAGACAATCACTGGATATGCAAACCGTGGAACTTGGCCAGAAGCCTGGATACCCACATCACCAACAGCCTTAACAACATCATCAGGCATAGGGAAAGCAGCCCTAAGGTTAGAGAGCATGGCTTTGGATGTGATTGAAAGGGCAGAGCTGAAAAAACTGCTTCATGGGAGGAGGTCTAAAAATACAAAGAAGGAATTTTTATTTTCTTCAAAATTTATATGCTGGCCATAAGCACGCAGTTTCAATCAATTCAGAATTGATTCAGACACAAATTTGTCAGCTCCACTTGCTGCAGTGATGAATTCAGAGCCTGGTGTTTTCTTACTTAGAAAATAAAACTTCCCCTGACAGTAATGAATATGCCAGTGTGGTGCTGCTTTAACGCTAATCCTCAGACTAGCAGATGAACACACATTAGCTATGGTTAGCATTGGTCATAAATATTGGCACATAGTTGCTTCTGTCACCTGGCTGATCGTTATTGCTGATCCACAGCTCTGCTCAGTGTCACAAAGTACCATCTTTGCCAACAATAGATGAATTGTGGAGCTCTTTGTAGGGCTGCAATATGTGGTTGTACCTCAGAGTGTCACTTCAGCTTTATTTCTGTTGTTGTGTGGACTGCATGTATTTTCTGGAATGCAGAAATGCACAAAGAATTGATTCACTGAAACTATAAATAAAATTAATTTTGTGACTTTTAAAAATTACTACGTTCTGGTCTCCCACTTTTCCTACCCTGATGTCAGAGAGTTTGATAAAAGGTACCTGTTTGCACAACATCATTGTGTATTCGTGCACATTTCTAAAGAAAAACTGAAATGCATACAAGGATACCTTGAATCATCGAGATCCACTGACACTTTGTTTTCATTTCAGTTGGATTCTATTTACCATGAGTGTTTCTGCTTGGTTGTAGGTAGTGTGCAAATACATTGAGAATCCAGTCTTGTTTCACCGAGAAGACGTGGGCATGGTTAAATTCGACATCCGTTACGTTGTGCTGCTGCGGTCCATAAAGCCACTCAAGCTGTATGTCTATGATGTGTTCTGGCTGCGCTTTTCAAATCGGTAATTATGTTCTCCTCATTAGTGTGGAGGGGCTTAGAATTAAATCTCATACCTTGGAAACTAAGGAACTGGTTTATTCCTTAGAGCATTTTCACTTGATGACTTGGATGACTACGAGAAGCATTTCACAGTCATGAATTATGCTCCTGGTGTAACATTAAAACAGGTAAGCAAACAGTCCAAAACACTCCCTCACCTTTCTGTTGTTAGGAAATCTGCCAGTGCCTCCTTTGTGACTGTTGCCAAATAACCTATTTCACATTCACCTAAACAAGCAGTCAGGATGTTGAAGGTACCCCAAGTCCTAAGCAAATATTTCTTTAGAATCTTCCCCCCTAATCATCTGTGATTATATAAGGTAATACCAAACCTACATCCTGAATATAACCCACAGTGGTAGAGATCAGTAAAAGAATTATTAAAATGGCAGCTAATCATTGTCAAAGATGGTTTAGTGTGATCTTTTATAACAAGAAATACTGTGACAAGGAGGGTATCGGGATCTATATAATTCTCTAGTTTTCTACCTGCGTTTGTATGAATGGCAAAAAATATTTGATGTTCCATTCTCTTCTCATCCAATTGCTCAGTCATTCCCAACCAAAACAGTCTTTGATGTTGCCAAACTGTTTTAGGTACACTGTGAAGAATTTATTCCTCTGTTTGAAAAACAATATCCAGAATATCCTTGGACAATGGTACAAGTAAGTCAGCAATTCATCTTTCTCATGTAAATGTTCATGGATCTTTTTTTCACTTGGTAAACTAGTTTTTCCAGAAGTGTTGGGTGAGTTTTGTTTTCTCGTAAGATATACTTCATGCCTATCAGTTCCACAAGCACATCGACTATTAACCTTTACTTTAGAAGCATTGCTTAACTTAGCGTAATTCTCCCTCAAACATTTTGTTGTTAGCATTTGAGAATTTTATTTCATGATTACACTGAGAATTCCTTGTATTGGTCTTAGTAATAAAGCCAGTCCCGACTACCCTCAGGATCCTGGGACCAGGATCTTTTTCCTTGCAAGTTCCATCTTTTTTGCAGAAGGTTGCTGACAATCTAAGCCCACGGTTGTGAAGATTTATTATTTCATGCAGAATATAAAGTGTGCTCATCACTACAGATGCTGCTCACATGATTGTGGAAGAGTAGTGAAGGCTTTGAAAACAACTTTTCAGCAGAATACTAATTCTGAAAAGCTGAACCACTGAGGTGTTCAGGCTCTTGCTTCCTTTGTCCCAAATGGCTTCACAAGATAAGGAGGTGTCGGAACAAGAAGGAAACTAAAGTAAATAAGAAATCACGCTGTGTAGTAATCTCAGTGGCATGGCATCACAGGTCTTGACGTGTGTATTTTAAGCACAGCTGTGGGTCTGTAGGTCTGGGTGTAGGTCTCAGGTGAGCTCGCTGGCAGCAGAGGCTGTGCCCAGCTGTGCCCCGGGGCTGACAGCAGTGACTGCCCTGCTCCCGCTGCGCTCTGCTCGCAGGGTCACTGCACAGCGGCTGCTGCAGAGCCTGCAGTGGAATGCCGTGGCATATTGAAGGAAAACCAGTTAGGCTGCTCTTCTTTCTTAAACATCCCTCCTCCACCAGCATAATGTCTCTGAGCTAGTAAGTTAGAACCCCTCTCTGTTAAATTAAACCTTGCCCTTGAGACTGCAATGCAGGCTTTCCAGCTGCTGACCCAGCTTCTCTGTGTTAGCAAGCTGGCCAGAGCCCTGGCCCTCCTCTTGCATTAGTGACTTTTCACAAGAAACCAGATGGTTCCCTAACACTAGGGCTTCTTTTTTCTGCAAAGAGGAAGCTCCAAATACTCTAGTTCCATGAAACACGCAGGAAGGTGGATGAGGGCCTTCTCATGGATTTTGGCTTGTAAGTCATGCTTGAAAGAAAAAGCTGAATGTGAAGAGATGGTTCAGAAACATGCACAAAACTGAATTGTGGCATTCTTCCATATTTATCGGGAGCTAGATAATGCAGAATGAACAGTAGCTGAGCATTTATATGTGTGTATGCTTTCAAAAGTGAATAAATTACCCAACTGCAGGTTGATTTCCATAAATGAATTTACAGCTGTTTTAACTAGAACCTCATATCCAGTCAATGATACTTAGAGCATGACGGGTTTTGCAGCATTAGGCTTAAAATAGGCTGGAAGAGACTACAAGGGGTGAAGAGAGAGACATCAAAATACATGCTCTAGGTTACCCAAAGCACTACTGTGTGCAGAATAGGAAGTGTTACACCATCTTTTCATTTGCAGAAGGAATGGTTCACTACAGTATAAACTGTGCTAAAATTCACACCTGTATGTTCTCTTTTATTTCACTTTCACATTGGATATCTGACTGTTTCTCAAAATAGCATTCTCTCAAAATCTTTGTGTTCCCACCAACCTTTTTAGAAGGGTCTGAGTGGGCAGAAGATTTTCCATTGCAGAACAAAACAAAACAAAGCTAGAATACAGCTTGATAGGCAGGAAAAAGTCAGAACTTCGCAGCTGTACTGCTGGTGTTCACAGAACTCTGCTGGGTTTTCTTTTTCTCCTCCTCTACACGTAAGTCCAATACTGTACATAATGTCTGAGAAGGGGGTTAATACTTATATTAAGTGCCCTATTTTCAGAATTTCCATTGTACTGATTTGCTCCCAAGAAAAGTCCATGGATATTGCCAGTGCTTGGCACTTTCCCTGTGGTGCCTTTAGGTCCAAATGCACATTTTGAAGCTAATACTGTGCAGATTTTCATCTCTTGGCTAGCGTAATTTATACAAACTCTAAAAAGCTGTATGAATGAAGTGACTAAAAACATGTTTATTAATTTGATGGAACCTCATTTCTTTTTCTGTTATTAGGCAAATATTTTTAAGGCATTTGCTGAATTGTTCCAAGTTGCTTCAGCTAAACCTGCGCCTCTTGGCATCTGCAATTATCCATCATCAAGAGCAATATATGCCATTGACTTGATGCTTAAGTGGGACACCAGCAGAGATGGTGAGAAGCTCCTTTCTTTGAACGCTGAATTCTCTATATTTGTGGACCTTTCCAGAAATGCATTTCTTCTGTCTGAACTCTTCCCGTTTTTCAAGCGGGGAGAGCTGTGTGCTCTGTGGCTCCCACTGACATCAGAGTGTCGGGTGTTGCAGGCTTGTGGGTCAGCAGCTGCCGTGCTGGTTAATGGCAGTGATGGGGGAGCTGTTAACTGTGTCTGGCTGAGCCTTGCTTCCCTTGTGCCCCTGCTACTGCCGTTCTCTGTTTTAAAAAGGAAGAAAACCAAACCACCAAACACGCACAAAACTGTACAGCAATCTAGTCACTCCAACAGCAGCGAGTGTTCTGTCCCGTTCATGGTGAGAGAATGTCTAAAATACCTGTCCCTTCATGAAAACCTTAGAGACATCTTACTCTCTGTGGCTTCCAGGCTTGGGCCAGTGTCTCCACTGCACAGTTCCTTATTAAAGCAGGGAAAGGCCCACGTTCACCCTTCTGCTGCTCTTGGTGTCCTCAGGACTGTCACTCGGCTGTTGCCAAGTCTCTGCAAGAACACGCAGGTGAAGCTGCTTCATGGTAGTGCCACAGCACGGCCAACTACCCAGAGCCTTTCCTCCCGCCAGTTGTGGAGGACTAGTAGGAGAATTTGCCAGACGGTGAATCCTTTATTGTCTCCCCAGGAGGCTCAGAACTGTTCTGTAAGTGTGCCCAGCCCGGGCACTTTTCTCTCATAGGTAGAAAAGCAGCAGAGGCACCAACACAAAAAGGGCTGCTGGGGGAGAATTAAACAGAACGGAGTGTGCTCGTTCTTGTGACATTGTGGTCCCCGGGATACAGGAGAAATCAACTACTTGTGCCCAGGTTTGCCAGAGGAGTGATTAGGTGTTGTGTGTTGTGGGTGCCCCTAGCCCACCGCTGCAGTGGCTGATTCTGTAAATATTGAATCACTTTCACGGAGGGAAATGAGTGAGAATCAGGAGGTGTAGAATTGAGCCTTTGCTGGTCATATCAGGCGGACCAAATGTTTGGGTCTGCTACATCCACGCTGAAGGCTCTTTCACCTGCCCCAGAGTTGTCTTGAATGGGAGAGGCAAAGCAACTCACTAATATTACTAGCTTGAGGAAAGCTATTGTAGGAGAAGGACCAGCCTCACATTACAGCCCTGGCTGGACACAAGCTGCGCAGGGCCCAAGCCTGCTGAAGACGGGGATGGGGGTGTGGGTGTGAAAGTCAGGGCTGTGATGCTGTAGCCAGCCTGGGGACAAACAGGTTGGTTGCTTCTGTGCAGAGCAGAGTGTGGTTTACCCACACCTCAGAAGCTTGTACCCTCATGGTCTCGATCCAGGCATGAGATGAAAGAAATCCTTTTTCTCTTTGCACAGAATGCATGTGATTCTGAATGCTGAACTGTTTTAAGAGAAAATTAAACTTCCTGACTTCCTTCTAGGCGTGAGATGAAGTGGCAGGTGTGGGAGTGGCTGGAGCATAAAGGAACAGGAGTGCTAGAACTAGAAAGGTAGATACCCGAGAGCTTTAAGAAAGGAAGGTTTGTACTGAAACATGAAAAGAGAAGCAGAGTTTTCTGGAAGATGTTTCAGACTGTCAAGCAAGGCAGTTGTATCAGAGAGATCCTATTAAATTGCTGCAAATTCTCATTTTAAATGAGGCTTTGGATTAGCACAGCAGTTGGATAATTGTCCTCTGAATAATGATGGTAGAACAGAGTTCTGTCG
Source organism: Strix uralensis (assembly GCF_047716275.1). NCBI lineage: Eukaryota > Metazoa > Chordata > Aves > Strigiformes > Strigidae > Strix > Strix uralensis. Next base: position 89,615,366 of record NC_133976.1, read on the forward strand.
CTCCAAAAAAACCCAAACCCACTGACATAAAAACACCCTACTGGCTTGCCAGCTTGGGTCATAAAAGATGGCTTTTTTCCCATTACTTTCTATAATCTCTGGCTTAAAGACAGGTGGTGATTCAGGATCTCTGTAGAGCTTGTATTGAGGCAATGTTTGTGTTCTTTCCAGGGAAGAGAATTATGGAACCTCAGATCCTGGAGGTGAACTTTAATCCTGACTGTGACAGAGCCTGCAAATACCACCCTACGTTTTTTAATGATGTCTTCAGCACCCTATTTCTGGATGAAACAGACAGCTGCCATGTGACGTGCATTGTCTAGCCACAGGAGGCTTGACTTTATTAATTTCCTTCCCAGATATGCTTAACAGCAAGATTTATATTTCAGTTCTATGAGCTGCTGATGCAACTATTTTCCTATACTGGTAATCCAGGAAAAAAAAACTCATATCAGGAGAATATGCATATACCATATACTGTATTGATAATAATTTTGTCTGCATTATCCTTGTCTTGCTTAGTTCTATAAGTCATCAGTTTGTGTTGACTCAATGTCTTGTTTATTGAATATGGGAGACCTCAAAATGGGACAGTAACTGGAGCAATTGACTTGTTCTTCAAGTAGCCTGACTGCTTGCTTGCTGGGAAACATTGCACAAGTTCCCTATGTCAGCATTAAAACTATAATTTACTGTATCGTGTTGGGAGTTCGTATATCTCTTACCTATCCAAAGATCTAAAAGGTCTGCTATTCAAAGATCTGAAATGTTCTGATGGGAAAATAATAATGGTGTTTCAGTATGATGAACTTACTAGAGTAATGAGATTAAAGATTTGATGGTTCTTCCCATTTTTCTTATTTAAAAAAAGGCAAACAAAACCCACAACACTTAGGAACCATGTACTGCTGGCTGTCATCCTTAGCCTGCCCCTTAAAGAAAGTAAATTTTTTTTTTTTGAGAAGAGGTCTGGGAGGAAGGGAGAAGGATGCAATGTCTAGAGCAGCACAGGAAAGCAGAAGTCTGAAGGAGTGAAAGGGATCTGGGAAACTGCTAGAAGCCCGAGCGGTCTTTGGACTTCAAAGATAGAGGTATTTGAGAGTGGGGTGTCAGTTTGAAATTAATAATTTCTAATCTCTCCTCCCTCCTCCACCTCAGGGTAAGTAACTGAAATTTAGCAGTTTTAGGCTGTATTTATGTTGCTTTGTATGTTTGTATGAGTTGCAAAAATTTTGCTGTCCGTTACAAAGTACGTATTATGTGGGTAGTTGGGGGTTTTTTTAGCTAGCTGCAGGAATCAGGATCTACTCGAGAGCAGAGTACAGTTATAAAATCTTATAAATGTTCTAAACCTTGCTTCAAGCTTTGCAAATATGCACCATGTTATCCCTCATGATCAGGAAGGGAGAAGGATATTAGGCTGTTTCAGGCTGGTCTGAAGAAACCTACTTCTTTCCACTGACTGGAACATGGGCTGGAGAAATAAACCATCTGTGTCTTACGAAAATTCAGTCCCTGCACAGGTGGGGCAGAAGGGAGAGCTGATCGCCCAGCCAGAAGCGGTGCTGACAGCTGTATCCCTTTCCTGCTTGTGAGTCAGAACTTTTTTGGACTCCTTACTTAAATGTGATTAAAGAAACGTGGTGAAGTGCTTAACGTAGATGGTGTGACTACTTCTCATGCAGGGAAGAAGTTTGTCTGTGATATAGACTGTAGTAGCAGGTGCTTGAGACTGGAGGTCAGGGGACACACAGTGCTGCTCAGTGGATGTATTTGCCACTTGGAGGGGAGCAGAAGGCACGTGCTGCCTTCAAGGGACCTGAAAACTCGTAACAAAGTGCCTGTGGATCTACAGTAAAGGGGAGGGTTTCCCTCATCTCAAAGGGAAAACCGATGTCATGCCTGGCAAACCAGAAGGCTGACTTTAAAAAAGGAGTAAGATTTGTGCAATGGGATAACAGGCTGTGGGCAAAAATAGTCTGTTGTTGTGCGAGAGGTGTTTTCATCTCGTAGGAACTAAGCATCCCAGCTCTGTGTCAGCTGCTGTAACCCCGAGGAGGAGAGACCCTCGTTCCTGTTTCACAGCCGCTGAAGCGAGGCGGTGTGGCAGCAGACCCTGGTAGCTACAGCATGCGTACTGCCCTGCTGGGGGCCTGGCTGCCCATATTTTTCTGCCCAAAACCATTTAAAAAATAATAAAAACAGAGCAACAAGGTTAGTAAGTTTACATGTAGTTTAATGCACTTAACTGACACCAGATTGTACAACACTTCAAAGCAGGAAGGCACAAATTGTGGAAAAGATCTCATCTTAAACGTTTCCAGAGTGCAGTGGCCAGAAGATAAACCTCTGGCCGCTGTAGTGGGACACATCACAGCACTAATGCACTGTGTCTAGTGGTAAACGTGGAAGACTCAGGACACGTCAGGGGCAGCTTTCTGGAAGCTGTGTTAATATGTGGCTGGATTTCTTCCTCTGAACATAATGAAGTTGGAGCTCACGCTTATTTCTGGTAATAGTTAAAATGCTGTTGTCATATAAAACATAATGCTGTAATAAAGAAAATTAGTACTTTTCAATCAGCACTGTCTTTTAGTTTGCTATAAAAGCCAGTCAGGCATACACCCCTTTGACTTGTTTAGTAAAGGCATATTTGTTTTAAACAAGTCAACTTGTAATTAGCAGACTAATGGTATAAGTACTTCAGCCAAAAATAAAATAAGGCTATAACTTTATATAGAAAGTGCTTGTGGAAAAAAAAAGTATCTCTTTGGCTGAAAACTGTTTATTCAGATTGTTTCTCGTTGCGATTGTCCTTCCAGATACGGTAATTGAGTGCAGAAGCCATGGTTAGCCAGGCTAAATAAGGAACCATCAAATAAGCTGCTGTTCTGCTGATGTTGTACCAGGAAGCAGTTGTAGCTGTTGCCGTACCAGTCGTGAGCAGGAGAGTTACCAACCCCTGAAACACAGGAAGGGGGTTAGTGTTGGTTTTACTTGTTGCATTTTCTTGACTAGATAGTCTTTGTGTGGCTCCTTCTACTTAGCTCTGGCACTTGTTAGATCCCTGTTGTGAGTTAATTCCTTCTCAGAAAACCAGCCAGCAAAAAAAATACAGATTTCTGGTGAGTTATGAGTCAGTTTGACTCATAAAACAATACAACAGTCATAAGAAAGGACACTGCAGCTGGGAGCAGGAGAGGGAGAATAAAATCCATCTCACCCGTACCCTCTTTCTTTGGCAGCAGGAAGTGTTCCACTGATTACAAACCCCGTGTGACTCTGAGCAGGTCACTTAGAACTAGTAAACTCCAGTCTCTTTGTGTCACAGATGCTGCCTGAAGAGATGTGGTGTGAATGAATCTGTGATGGACTGCAAAGCCTTCCACTGTTACAGCACTGCATATAGATTTGGAGAACCAGGCAAATACTTTTATTACTGATTTTTATTTTTGAGGCAAGTTGTTTCTCTTCAGACTGCAGAAAATTCGTCTTGTCTAAAATGGGTGCTGGTTACCAGAGTAATGTTATGATAAACTTCTTATCACTCCTGTTTGCCAGAGATACCTAGGCATAAATGTTGATGTTTTCTAGTCACACAAAGCTCTTATCAAAGGGTGGCAGAAAGAGCTTCTTGAAATCTAAACGTTTAAGGATGTTGTAGATACGTAAATTCTCTCAGGTGACTGCTGGCATGCATTAACGAGAACTTTAGAAAACTTCTGCAAACCATATTCTGTACTGAGGCTTGTTTTCAGGGAGAAAAGATTGTGACACAAAACTTTCATCTTAGCACTTTGCAAATGACAGCAGAAGCCTGCGAGAAAGCAGCTTGCTTTTCCACTTACCCATCCCATTTTGTGAGCTCCAAAAAATATTGGAGTCCATGCCCAGTTCAATGCCAGCTGCCCTGCATACAGCCCCAGAGGAACCACCGCCTTTTCGTTGAAGCCCCCCAGTTCCTTCCACACCAGGTAGGAGCCATACCTGGAGAAAGCAAAGGGAAGGAAGGTGTAACTCAGAACTCTGGCTAGAAAGCAACCACGTGTTCTTGATCAAATGAAATGAGTAACTTCAGTGCTAGGGTCTAGGTTCATTTGGAAAAGCAGCTATCCAGGCACTGCTTGGCAAGTGACTGACAGCACAGGGCTGGTCACCTGCTGTGGACAGAGAAATAGAGAAAAATTCCCTGTCCTGTCACGGTTCTCACCTCTAGGTGCAGAGGAGCAGATGACCTACTGCATTTCAGTCTTAAAAGAGAATGCCATTTTGAAATGGAACCAAGTCTAAGATACAAGGGTAAAAGGTAAGTCTCTAAATAGCAGAGAAACTTAATTTTGGTACTAGGACATGGTGCTTTAAAAGAAATTTAAAAAATAAAACCTTTTAAAATGGACGAAGTACAGAAGTAGGAATTGAGGTGGGAAGGGACAAAAGGAATGGCATCCCAAGGCACAGGTGAGTGTGGGTATGGGTGGTGTTAGAGCAGGAGCAACCCTGTAGTCACATTTCAGAAGGGAGGAGTGGATGGGACAAAGATGGGGAGAACAAAGATTTTGGGGGCTTCTATGGGAAGAATTAATCACAGGGAGGATCCAGCACCCTTCCTGTCCCTGGGATCCTGGCTACTGAAAGATCCTCCTAATGCCACAGAAGACCATTTCATTGGCAGGATCCCGGAATGTAAGCTGCTAAAGACAGGAATTCTCAGGGTTTGGGAGATTTACTAATGGAAGGTTTATTTTTGCACTGAAGGAGCCTGATTAGAAAAGGGAGCACTCATCAGCTAAGGCTATTTCTTTTGTTCTTGTTTGACTGACTTTCCCTTTAGGCATCAGCTAGATCTCAGTCCAGGTGACTGCGCAGCCATTCCAGGTGCCTACAGTAGAATCCCCTGGATAAGATGTCAACACCTGGAATTATACCCTTGTTTCAGAACTGGGAGCTGAATACCTGTTCCATCCTGGCAGGAATGTCAGCTGGACTCCGCGCAATGCGCGACAGCGGGTGGCTCATACGTGTTTCTGCTGGCAGTGGAGCAGAGATGGAGAGCAACTTGTAAGTGTTTGTTTTTAGGAGCAGGCAAACATCCACAGGAGTAATTGCAAGGAGTCTGTCTTCCGTTGTAGATCATATGAGAAGGATTTTTTTTTCCCCCTGTTTAACCCAGTTAGTGATCCAAGCTTGCTTTGTGGCCATTACTTTCGTAAGGCCTGAACAATGCAGCTTTGATATCTTGGCAGTTTGATTGCAGAGTATTAAAAAAAGGGGGGGAGGGGGTAGCATAAGCGTTAGAAACTTAACAGTTTATTTTTGTAAAAGTCATCAGGACCCAACTCTGTTCCTAAGTGACTTACAGAGCCACAGTGTGGCCTTACAGTTGTTCATACATCTGACTTGGACTTCAGACCAAATCTGCTAGAAAGTTAAATGTCAAGACAGACATGTAAGCTTATGAAATCTTGCTTTTAGTTATTTCTTGCTTTTAATATATTCAAGAGATTCTAAAGGAATGAGATGCCTTGATCATTCAAGGAATGCATGCACATGATGGATTACAGGAGAAAAGGGCTGCTAATAAATATGATCTTTTCATTGAGCTATAGATGTACGTAACTGAGACCATCCACCTCAGAACATACCGATTCTGGTATTATCAAAGTAAGTGATAAGCTGTTGCAATTTGGATTTTTAAAATATTTAACTTATATCCAGGTTTATGATGAGGAATCCAGAATGGTTACAAATTGTGCAGTCCACTTGAAGCAAACCCTTCATGGGAAAACTGCTCTGCTCTGCTCTTGTCTCCTTGTTAAAAGGCATTTTTTTTATTCACAAGACAGCAGTGATCTGATTCAAATGCTGACTCCTGGAATATACAAGAGTAGAGAGCAATTTTTTTAAAGTACGCTCCCTAAGAGGTGAAAGAAAAGAGAATACTGATGGGAAGGGAGAGACAGTACATCAGGCTATAAAAATTACAGAGCTTTCAGGAAAGAAAATGAACCCAAAATGAGAGAATGTGTGAGCGAATTTAGCATTCAGATATTGCATCATTGCTGTAATTTGCAACAGGTGGTGTGGTATTTAAGACAACCTGCAGGGTGACCATGTAATGTGAACTTGGAAAAGATCTGGTCTCTTTGAAACTTTATATAGTTAAGCCAGTGCTATACACAAACTATAAATCACTTAAAATGTACTGTCATGATGGAAGGAATCGGAGGGCTAAGCCATAAAAGGCATATTGCAGCCTGAAAACTATTACTACTGCATTAACCACAATGTGTATTTGATGGCTGGGAAAAAACACGCTGAATCTTGGTAGGTAGCTGGATCCTAGTGACCAAGTGCCGAAGAGGCATCAGAGCATCCCGCCGTGCCTGGGGCTGTGCTGCTGCCCGCTGCTGAGCGCTGCCTCGCCGTGGGGGCACAGCTCACTGCACTGAGAGCAGTCTGTGAGGATATCCAAACTGCCCAAACAACCTCCTGGGACAACCCACCTCTGTAAGTGTTTTTGCTGCATCTTACTAAAAGTAACAGCTGCCAAAATACAGTGTTGTTAAACTTTTAAGGTTCCTGTGGGAATGGCATTTGGCCTTGTGACTCCTTGTTCATTTGACAGTCACTGCTGTGCTGTCAGGTGTTTTAAACTAGCTCAATGAAGAGGCAGTAGGTGGCTTCAAACATTTATAGTTAACAGCCTGGCAGTTTTATTTGAAAGGACATGTATGTTTTGATTTTGGTTTCTTTTAATTGAACTCTTAGTTCTATCCCAATCATTCCCCCCCTTTTTTATTTTCCTAAAGCTAGTGAAGGACACACACAGAAGTCCCAGTGCTGCCTTGCTTGGCAGCTCCTCCCCTCAGGGAGTGAGGAAAGCACATCAGCGGCAGCTTTTCAAACCCCCGCTTTTCATGTGGATACCTGTGCATACAAAATGTCCTATCAACCCCCCCACAACTCCCAAAACATGTTTTTACCTGTTAAACAGGCAGCTTGACGCAGTTTCTTACAAACACACAGCCAGGAATACAACAGTAGTTCTCTGGTTGAGTATTATACCGTAAGCACTTCGAGATCAGGTAAGTGCCTTGATACCATGTGGAAAACATACCCCATAGATGTGTAGAGAGTTCCCCAGACGGGAGCAAACGCCCAGTTCGGCGGGCGCCAGGATGGCTTCTGTAGAGACTCGTACCACACCGGCACCTCCCTCCTGGTTATCCTGCTTCCCAAAAACCCTCCTGCATGGGGCAGGAGCGTGAAACCCACTGCTGAGGCCCAGCCTGGTACCGCTTCCATTGAGACAGTGAATCTGAAACAAACCCAGACGTGGTCATGAGCAGAGTCATTTTTACATGAAACTACACAAATATATTCCATTTTTAGCTTATTTTAGAAATATACCAGTGTGTAGGAGCTGATCCACGCTCTAGTCCTGTCTCTGGGACAGGCTGCAGCTGAAGTGAACAGATCTTGTACCAGGTTCACAGGACAGTGCTCATCCCCAGAAAGGAACCTGTCACATTTGGTGGGGCTGGGGGCCGAGGCCTTTACTGCCCTCTGCTTTGTGCTGTGGGGTTAATGAATTTTACCTACATAAATAATATTCTCCCCATAAGTATGCCAGAGGAATAAAGCAGTTTGATATCATATGAACTCCACCTGGGGAGGGCAGGGGAAGCACTAAGTGGGTATTTCTGTATTCACCAAAAGGTCCATTCACTCAGTGGAATGGTGTAGTCGAGAGTAAGAAAAGTGTGTGCTTTCCTGTGCTCAAGCAAAATAATTTTATAGTTGTGTTGCATTTTTAGCCTCAGAAGGGTGCAAAGGATGCTCAGTGGCTAGTAAGAGCAATGTGGATTAGTAGCAGACACTTGAGAAGCTGCCTGGAAAAATAACCACCAGGGAGGACAATGAGGAGATAAGTACTTAAATGATGTTTTGTGAAACAAGGAAGGAGATCTTGGTGGATAAAGGGAGAGTACACCTGTGGCTTCTTCCTGAAGCATTCAGTCAGTTGCAGCAATCTTTGATGCCAAGCCCATGAAGTGTACTGGATTAAATTTGCCTACAGGAGTAGGACTAAGTAATGCCTTGCTCTGGTTGGCTGTGCAAGAGCAAGACTGCATTAAAGTACAGGCAGCAGTAAAAAAGAATAAGCAAGTAAGCAGGAAAAAGCTTCACTGCAGATTTTCTGGTCAAAAGCCAAATGCTACAGAAGAGCTGTGTTTAGCTTGCTAAAATGTAAACAGATTAGAGGTACGATAAAAAAGGGCAGAACTGAAACGTGCTATTTTTTCAAGTATGCAGTAGGGAAGTACACCCAATTCCTGTTCATCTGTAACGCAGGAGGGGGAGGCAGCAGGAAGGAATCATAAGAGATTGCAGCAGTGGGGAAAGAGCAGCTCTGGAAGCCCCAGAAGAGAAAAATAGTTTTAGAGCAAAGTTTCAGAGGTTTGTCAAAGAACAGTGCCCTGATGACTTGACTGTTGTCTTGGCCGATGTTTAAAAGTTTTTAGTGCTATAGTCGTGACTCTGGGATGAGGAGGCAGGGAGTGGGGAAGAAGAAACCCCACTTGTAACAGACGTGCTTAAACTGATAGGAAATGGCACACAGATGACGTTGCGTAGTCACAGTTTTGCTGGTGCAGTGGATTTCTGCTTGGAGAACAGCCAGGGAGCTCTCCTGCATTATGGTTTTTGTCCCTGTACTTTGGTCTGCCCATGCAGTTACACAGATTTAAAGATATTTCAGTGGCTGGGACCACAAGCCAGAGTGCATGGGATCAAGAAAAATCATGGTGATAGAAGCAGAGCAGAATTCTGAAGGCAAAACAGTGAGCGTGGAGGGACTGGTACAGCCTGAGGGATGAGAAGGTCTGTAAGGAGTAAACAAGAAAGGGCAGGTCGCTGCTGAGCTGTGGGTATGCCCGGGAGAGTCGTGGGAGGGCAGTGAATAGGAGTGCATGCAAAAAAGGCAGCAGACAAAGTCCAGCAACAGTCAAAGTCAAAAACAGAACAAAAGAATGAACGAGTGGAAGAAAAACTAAGCAGGGAGGAATTCAGAACTAAGGTTGGGGAGGAGGAGAAGTGGGAGAACGATGTGCTAGTCTGCTGGAATAGTATCAGCTGGGTCTTGGGCAGAGGATGGACAACAAGGAAGGGAGGAAAAAGTCTGCATAGCTCGTTGCTGTAGTCATGGCTGCCATACTTCCTGCCTAATGGCTTCTACTCGCTATTTACCAGGGAGTGTCTGAACTGGAGCAGGGGAGTAGCCGTGTTCTCCTACGCAGAGATCCATATCGTTACTGTCCACAGGGAGCAGCTGCCAGCTGCAGGACGCGCTACCTTCAGCAGCAGCACGAAGGCTCTGCCTTGGCTGGGACGTGGAGGAACTGCTGTGTGCAGGAGCAACCAGGGGTAATGGGAACAAGAGCTCCGAGCACAAGGGTCCTCTTTGGTTGCCTTCAGATAAGTAATTCCCAAAGGTTAAGTCAGAAATTTAAAGCTACTGAGACCTCACTAATTCTTAACCTTGTTGCTCTTTGCCTGCAGAGAGAACACCAGGCGTCGTTCTCTACCCGTGCTGTAACATGCTGGTCATCTGTGCAGCTCCAGTGTGGCTGTCAAATGCTGGGTTTTTTTAAAGTGATAAGCAGGGACCCAAAGGGGTTTATCCTTTATTTGGATGTAACCATATCAGGGTGGTTTCCTGCTGGTATTAAGCAACTGGACTTTGTCAGGAGTTCTGTCAGCTTCCCCCCAGGGAAGAAAGTCTGAAAGTGTTCTGCAAGCTGAAAGTGCTAAATGCCATTGAATTGGAGAAGTACTGCTCTGCTGCAGTAATTAGCGATTAAACGATGTCGCCAGGCGTCTGTCCCTCTGTGTGTTGGAGGAAGAATGCTGAAATAATTCTTCAGTGACAAGAGAAAGTAAATCAGGTGGGCAGACAGAAATGGGGAAGGTACAAAGCAAAGAAATGGGGACTGTGGAGCTGTGCATGAACAGGAAAGGGGAAGAAATAGAAGTGAGGAATTGAACATACTGGCTTGAATTGAATATTGGTGTCCCAGTCTTTTGACTACTCTTCCTACTAATTATATCCTATGTTTTCCAATAGTATTTCTCAGGACTTCCCAAGCATGGCAAAACACTCTCTCTTGAATAGTACCAAGGAGAAGGAGGAACGAACCCGTGCAGCAAGATCAGCAGGTGCTGGTAGGCTCAGCCTAGTCGACTCCCATCAGCACTGGGAGTCCCTGTATTTTATTTCCTCAGAAATTAAATAGTAGCATCGATTTCCCGTGAAAAGCAGTGGCTGATTGTGGCAGCAGCACTAGCTGAGTTTGGAAGAAGCCACGTCCACCCTCGCCGGTTACCTGGTGCAGGTCTCTAGCGAGGGTGGCCGGGAGGGTCGGGGCAGCGCTGCAGTGTTTGGTTACTGCGCAGCACGAGACCTGGGCGGCGTTTATAGAACGCCCAGAGCATTTTTTGAAAGTGATGTAATCACAGAGTATGTAAAGGATTATCAGCCCTGACTTCCTTGTAGTGCATAGCTGATAATCCTGCAATTACTTGGGGATAACTTAAATGGCACAGGTTTGCTGGCACAGGTTTGCTAACACAGCCCCTCTGGCTGCATCTGTATTACGCAACCTAGAAATAATTACTGCTTTCCCGGTCGTATCCCAGCTCCACTTCAGGCTGAGATCTGGTTGCACAATATTCTTGCACCCTGATTTTCATACCAAAGAAACCTGGGTGTCTGTGGATGACATCTGCAGTGTGCCCAGCAGGTATCTGCCTCCTAAGAACCGCCACAGTTGGAAATCTCCTCTTTCCACACACACTTAACTTGTTTATTTCTGTTTCCACTTCTTTTTTCTGCCCTGCAACATTTTCTTCATCATCCTGCCCATTTTCTGTTTATCCCCAGTCTGACTCCAGGCAGTTCCAGCACCGCAGCGAGGGCTGCAGCAGGCTAATTGGTTTCACAAACATGTTAAAGTAACTTTTCTAGGTGTTCAAAATGCCCAACTTGCCCAGAGCTGGTTCCAGCTACATAAAGTAACAGGAAAACTAAAGAGTGGGGGGGAAACAACCCAATCCTGCAACTGGCTGCCTAATGGGCTTCTGGTTTTTTGCAGGCTGTTTCTCTGTGGTGGTGTAACGTGCAGAGAAACAGAAGCCTGCTGTGTCCTCCTCTTTCTGGAAAAAACACTGCACCCCAAAAAAGGGATGGGGTGCGCTATGGGTGGGACTAGATGTATCAGGACAGGAGCTGGTTTGCTTCAGCCTGATGAAAAATGAAGTAAAACACTTCTCTGCTTTGAGCAAGTCTCTGAAAGGCAGGTGGGTCCCTTCCCCTTCTCCGGGCACTCCAGGGAGAGCTCACTCAGGGGGAAGAAGGACGGAAAGGACAGCGACTCCCATTGCTTTTTCTTCTATCCCTGTGCTGATAAACCTCCAGCTAATCCCTTGTGCCACTTAGTTCTGGCTACTCAATCACAGGGGGTTTAAATTACAGCTAGTGCCTTAAAAACAGGGAGGAAAACCTCTCGGTGGGGTGAAATCACCCCTGCGGTGCCGGGGATATCGTGCCCCTGTTCCCAGGCAGACTGACAACGCTGTCAACAAGCTGTCAAAGGGGGTCGGTCCCAGGACACACACGCTCCCTCTCATCCTCCACAGTTTTTCTATGGCAGGTAAGGTTCTGCCCAGGTCTGAGAGGCAGTGTGCAAATTTTCCCTGGGGAAAAGGCCTCTTCCTGGGAGCGCTGTCTGAAGAATTGAGGGGTACATACTTAATTTATATCGATAAACTATTTATGTCTGTTGTGGCTTTAATTCCTGGGAAACCACAATGCTAGAAACAAAGTTATGTCACAGTCTGTGACACAGAACAGGGCTACCAAAAAAAGCAGCCTTGTCTTTGTTCTCTAATCTCAATAGAGAAACTTAGTATCTATTCCATAAATACAATATAAATATCTAATGAGTAAGTGTAGAGTATATGCTTATAATATGTATTTATAACTAAACCTTTAAATGATGGTATTTATTTAAGGATGTAACGCGAGGCGTACTCATCAGATCTAGAGACAACAAATGTCACTGCCCAGGTTACACTTCTTTTAAAATGGCAGAGCACAAGTTGTGCAAATAAATCTATGGTTTGTGGAAGATTCACACACTGGGAACGGGATCGTACACTAGAATAAAATCTTCCCAGGTGGTAATTTTGCTCTTCTAACTTCCCCCAGGTATGTTTGTGTAAACTCCTCTGCACGCAGTGTACCTTACAGACCAAACATCCCTTTGACTACCCTCCTTCCACAGCTGCCCGACCTCTTCTTCTTTGTCCACCTGCTTGGAAAGTGCCATCCATGTCTGTTCTTCAAAACCGGGTGTTTCTCGGGGTATTTCTCGTTCCCAGGCCTGGCTCCCCTCGGCTGGCCGCCTGCTCTTCCACCAGTGAAGCGTCAAGGGCCGCGCTGGCAACGTCACGGCGGGTGAGTCTCGAGCGCCTTACGGGGTCTGCGCCCTTTACAGCCAACCACGGACAGAAGGGTCGTGCTGAGGGGCCTCCAACATCCCCCAGGCGGCTCCAGGACCCTTTGTGGGGCCTGAGAGCTGCCAGAGGGTCACCCGGGCGTGGGGGCTCGTGGGGCAGCCGGGGCGCCCGCCCGGAGGGTGACGAGGGCAGAGCTGGCCCCGCGTTACGGCCGTTCCCGTGTGCCAGAGCCGGACTCGCTGCTTGATGCTGTTTCATAACCACGAGTGATGCAGAGACGTTGCACAACTGCACCTCTGGTATGGAAAGTTTCATTTTCTTTTTTTCCCTTTTTTTTTTTTTTCTTAAAATGATCCTGCCCCGGAATGATCAAATGTGCAAAGTGCGTTTTGTGCTGGTTCATCGGCGTTACTTGGGGATTCGGAAGGGAAGAAACACGAAGGCCAGGCCCAGCCCCGTCCCTCGCCCTCGCAGAAACCCCCCGCGGGACAGAGCGGGCACAAAGGGAAGGTGCCTCAGAGCTGGTGTCTGCTCCACCTGCATCGCTTTGGCTGTTCTAGGGGTATGGCTGAGATATTGCGAAGGCCAATAACGATCTTTTCGGTAATTTCTTTTTTTGGATCTAAAACTTCCAGAGAAACGCAGACTATATTTGCTATTACTGATAGAATAAGTAGTGCCCGCCACCCTTCCCCTTAAAAAAACTTTAGCCCAGGACCACGTTAGGGAGCAGAGCCCACGAACAGCAGTTTCTGTGGTCGATCTCCCCTCCCATCCCGCCCCGTCCCGGTGGCAGCGGGCGCAGGGCAGCCCCGCCGTTACCTCCGCTCCGCGCCGCCGCCGCCCGCCGCGACTCCTCTGCCGTGAAGCGGCGGCACCGCCCCGGGGAGGAGCCTCGGCCGGCGGGCGGGGACAGCGCCGGGCCGGGCCCAGGCCGACTCCTTCCTTCCGTCCGTCCGTCCGTCCTTCCGTCCGTCCTCCCCTCCCTCCCTCCCTCCGGCCGGGCGGTCCCGGGTCCCGGCCATGGGCCCCTGGCCCGCGGCGCCATGGCGGCTTGGTGGCTGCAGCGGGCGCGGCGGCCTCCGCGGCGCAGCGCGGCGGTGGGGCAGCAGCTCCCGGCCCGGCGCTGGGGACCGAGCGGCGACGCTGAGCGACCTCCTGCAGAGCTCGGTGGGGGACGCGGAGCCGGGCGCGGCGGCGGCGACGCGGGAGCGGCGGCGCCCCCGGGAGGGCTCGGTGCTGCTGTTCCCGGGGCAGGGCAGCCAGGCGCCGGGCATGGCCCGCGGGCTGCTGCCGTACCCGCGCGTGCGGGACATGTTCCGCCTGGCCGAGCGGGTGCTGGGCTACGACCTGCTCTCCCTCTGCCTGCGGGGGCCGCGGGCAGAGCTGGCCCGCACCCGGCACTGCCAGCCCGCCGTGTTCGTCGCCTCCCTGGCCGCCGTGGAGAAGCTCAACCACCAGCGGCCTGAAGTGAGCGGCGGGGGGGCGGGACGGGGTGCCCGCGGGGCCCAGCGCGGCCGGGGTCACCCCCCCCTCCCCAGCTGCCCGCCGCGGCCGGGCTCCCCCGGGGCCGATCGCGGCCGGGGTCCCCCCCCGGAGCCGGCTGACGCGTCCCGGGCCTGTCTTGTCGCGCAGGTGGTGGAGAGCTGCGTGGCGGCGGCGGGGTACAGCGTGGGGGAGTTCGCGGCGCTGGTCTTCGCTGGAGCCCTGGGCTTCGCTGAAGGTGCCCGAGAAACGCGTTGAACCCCTCGTAGATCTCGCACCCCATCCCCGCATTGGGCCAAAGCATCGCCTGTGCCCGACGTTTCCCTCCCGCTCTTTTTTTTTTTTTTTAACGAAGATAAATTTTACTTCCTGCCCCCCCCCCCGTGCCCTCAGTACGGCACCACAGGCTGACGTTTGCCTGGAGCGAAGCGCTGCCCCCCCTCGGTGCGGGGCTTGCCCGGGGGGGTGTGCACTCACCGCCTGTCTCGTCTCTCCCGCAGCGCTGTACGCAGTGAAGGTGCGCGCCGAGGCCATGCAGGAGGCGTCGGAGGCCGTCCCCAGCGGGATGCTCTCGGTCATCGGCCGGCCAGAGACAAATTACAGATTTGCCTGCTTGGAGGCCCGTAACCACTGTGAATCGCTGGGTATAGAAAACCCTGTGTGTGAAGTCTCAAACTACTTGTTTCCAGACAGCAGAGTTATTGCAGGACACTTACAGGTATTGCTTCGGAGTAACTATCCCTTTAGTGGAATTTATCATTTGGTTTTGAAAAACTTTCCCTTTGTGCTTCTGTGTGGAAGTTACTACAGCCTTAGTTTGTCCAACAACAAGTATTTGGTCTGTGGGGTTTCTTCCCAGCATGCGCTCAGGTGGTTCTCGTGGGGTGACTGAGTAAACCTGTGTCGTGCAAGGCTCTCACGTCTCTCTCTCTTTTATAGGCTTTGGAGTTTCTGCAGGAGAATGCTCGAAAATATTCTTTCACACGTACAAAACTGCTCCCAGTCAGCGGAGCGTTTCATACCAGACTGATGGAACCAGCCGTAGAGCCGTTGGCTGAAGTCCTAAAATCGATCGAGATTCAGAAACCGCTGGTGTGTGTCTATTCCAACGTCAATGGCAAAAAGTACATGCACCCGGAGCACGTCCGGAAGCTGCTGGCGAAGCAGGTGGTGTCACCCGTGATGTGGGAGCAGACCATGCACTCCGTGTACCAAAGGAAGCAAGGAACAGAATTTCCTTACACGTACGAAGTGGGGCCTGGGAACCACCTGGGAGTCATTCTCAAAAAATGTAATTTAAAGGCCTGGAAGCAGTATAACCACGTAGATGCTCTGGAAGATGAGGAAGCAGCAGAGGCCTAAGTAGCCTTTTGAGAAAAATCCACGTAACTTGTTTTTTCTGCCCAATTTAAAAGTCTTCACGGCTTCTCGTGATGAAAAGAGCCCCGTGCGCGTCATCGCCACGAACGTTTTCCCTCCCCGCGTGCCTCGCTCGGGGGAGAGCAAAGCCTGGCTCTTCTGCCTGCGTCGGGACTGCGCGCTGCCACTGAACACGCTGCTGAATGGGCCTCAACCCTGCGAGCAACTTCCCCTCTCTTTTATTTTTTCCTTTTTTTAACTCTGGGGGGTGGGGGGCGTGGATTCGGGTTGAAGTCGGCAGGTTTGGCTGCCCGGCGCGGGGCTCCTCTGCGCAGCGCAGGTGGACCCGCGGTGGCTGGTGGCTGCAGGCCGTGGCGGGCGCGGCGCTGGGCTCCAGGGTGCGTTCGGAGGAGCCCTCGGGGCGGTGGTGGATGCTGGCGGACCACGGACTTGCGGGACGTTTGTCTCTGTAAAATTGCTTTGTGTCCGTGTTGCCAGGTAGCAGCCGGCTAAGGCAGAAGATGTTGCTAGGAACGTGATTTTCTTAAGGCTAAACTATAAATAAACTATAAAGCTTTCCTTGGTATTGTTAATGCTGTGGGGTGCATCGTTACCGGCCTGTAGCCCACACGTGAACGGAAATAACTTTCCCTGCGGTTGCCCAGGGCCGCCGTGGCTGCGGTAAGGGACACAGGAACGTTTCGCTGAAGGACAGAGCTCCCCAGAACGCGCCCCCTCCCCAGCGGTGCCTCTGAGGCTGCGCAGGCTGAACGGGCCCTCGGGGGGACTTTTCTTCACCAAGCAGAAAACAGCAGCTTTAGGAACTGGGAGAACGGTGTTTGCCAGGGGATGGTGTACGGGCCAGCAGGGAAGGGTTTCGTGGGGCACGCTATGGCGTGACCAGAAGCTTCAGCTGAACTCAAGCTTTTTTTTTTTTCTTTTTTTCTTTTTTCGGTATTTTAGTGGTATATTTAACAGATATATAGGAAAAACTTAGGATATATTACTTAAATGACCGTGCACATCCTCAGTAATTCCTTGTGAAATGCAGAATAAATCCCAATTACAGTATTAATCATGTCACAGTTTCACGTTTCTGAAAGGGAAAGCGAATTTAAAAATACTGCTTCAGTTATGCTGGATTAGTGGAGTGTGTTATTAAGTGGCTCTTCCGTGAACTGAGATTGGCCGCTGAGCCTGCCTTTACAGTACAAATGCTGCTCTTGCCATGTGTAAACATTAACTATTGGTAAAATACAGAGGAATTTGTCAGCTGCTGGACTATTAAAGGCTGCCAGTTAAGGGTTGGGATTACTGTAAAGAAAGTTCCTTCGGCGAAGGCTCCGGTGCTCCAGGTAAGGTGCTAATTATTCAATAAAGCATACCCAAGTCGTCACTAGGTGTTAGAATAGCTCAGCCAAATCCCATCTGTGTTATTAAACCCTGAGTTACGTGCTGTCTTAGAAGTTTCTGACCACATCTTCTACGACCAAATGTGATGTTCGTGACTTTGAAACCAGCTTTTATGATCACTGGAACTGAGCGTGGCGTGTTGGTGGCACTAATTCTGGTTTTCATATAGTGCTTTGTAGTTTCTGGACTTTTTTTTTTTTTAAATTATTTAACTTTTGCGGAAATTTTGGAGATCTGTTTTCTGTTTGTACTGCTCTTGCCGTAAGTATATATTATTTTTTTTTCCTAATTCCACTCTGTTGCACGCTTTGCCTGGAAGAAAAGCTCTTTGGGAGAAACATGCTAAAAATCTTGTTTGCAAACGAGAGCATCAGATGACCTTTGCACCTTCATCAGATGCAGGGCGCTGAAGGGACGTTGTATCTGAAGAGCATCCCGCCCTTGTGGGCCGTGTTTAATTAGTGGGAAGAGGGACCTGTGGCCCCTGCGCAGGGGTTTGCTGTCCCGTGCAGCCTTCGAGCAGATCCTGAGGTGACGAGCCGTGCGTTGCCTGTTGTGTCCCTACTCGTCTACCCCTCCTGCTGCTGGAAACGCAGCGTGCAGGATGTGTCAGGGCGGAGCGGTTCCTTCACCTGAGAACAAGCAGCAACAGGTTGTGGAAAAAAACCCAAGTGCTGTAAATTCTGTCACAAAGAAGTGTGCTTAAAAGAAAAAAAGAATTGGGGTGTGCTGAGCCACAGTGCGGAGCCTGAACGCGGAGGCTCTTGGCAGGGCTCCGCAGGTGGGGGGGAGCCCGGTCGTTGCCGCTCGCTGCGGTGTGCCTGTTTGTGCCAGGTATTGTTGCAGATGCTGTTGGCTTTGCGTTTCGCTCCCTGCATCGGTGCGACTGCATTTTATATTCCCTGAGACTGTTCTGCTCCGTACGTGCCGGATGCCAAACTCCCTCTCTCTTGTGATTCCAAATGTTACGGTGTTAATTGCAGGAGTGTGAGAAAGCGGAGCCATCCCACGCAGCTCTCGGATGAAAAGGGCACTGTGGTGGTCTCCCATTTATCATCGCTCCCCCGTGCATAAAGGTGGTTTATCTGGAAATAACAGAAATTATTTTGTAGTGCCAAAGTGATTCAGCCAGGAAGAATCAATATTTGGCAGCCGGTACTCGCTAATTGTCTATTAGATCCTCTTGATGGGAATTTTTACCCTTCACTAAACAATAACGTATTTTCTATGACGCTGCTGTTACGGAGTTAACGGAGCAGTCAGTTCCCTGCTGACACTGTGCTGGTTTTGGTTAGCTGGGCAGTTCCACGGCTGTGTTAGGTAGGGCGCCGCAGGGGCCTTCTGGAAAAAGGTGACACTGGAGCACGTGCTGCTGCTGCTGCCTGAACTCCCGGGCTGTGCCGGAGCCATCGCCCTCTGTGCACCTTCTCTGTGGACTTTCTTTTTTGCTCTGCATTTCAGGTCCATCAAAGATAGTTCAAAGTCCTTTAACGTGAAGTGGTTGAATGAAATACTCTAGTTGAGCCTTTTTCTTCTTTTTTCTTTTTTTTTTCCCAGAAGAATTTTTTGAGACAGGCAGTTAGGAGCGTAATGGGATTTGGGCACCACTCGTGAAAGAGAGGCAACGTATTCCTCAACCCGCTTCAGCTGGGCTGGGTTCGGCATTCGCCTCCACGGAAGGAAAGAGTCGTTCAACTTCCTTGTCTGATTTGAAGAGAGGCTCGAACTTGACACTCCCGCCCTCTCAGCGAGCGCCCATTAAACATGTATTACTGCATTTTCCTGTCTCAAACAGCCGCGGCAGCCGCATGACTGGGCAGGAAGCAGGCATCCCCTCTGCCGAGGGGAATACCCAAACCACCGCCACGCACTTTCGTTTTCTCTCGCTGAGAGTCTCTAACTGTGCACGGCGAGGAACGGCTTCGACAGCAAAGGGCAGGGAAGATGCAGCCGGATCTAGAGGAGTGTGTTGTCGCGAGAGGAGGAGCCCAGCGGTGCCCTGATGGCTGCCTGTGGAGTGGGGGAGGGTGGTGCCCACTCGTCCCCTGGAAGCTGTGCTCGAGTTTCCCTCGGTCATCTATTCCCCCTAAGCACATGCCTTCCAAAAAGACACACGTCATCAAAAAAAATCTCAAATTCTTGGTTTTTTTCTGGGCAACTCAAAGTTTCACTTCGGAAAGAGGCAGAAGAATATAGTCTATTAGTAGGTTTCTAAAAAATTCTGGAAAAGTAATTGCTTGGCTTGAGCAGCCCTCAGGTACCAATGCAGCCCTCTTGCTTGTGAGCTCCTCCTGACCACTCTTCGTCCAATGAACTATCATTTCATGTGCAAATTTGACTACGTAAGAATCAAGTAAAGCCTGTCCTGTCATCTTAGCAAAATGTACAAGACAAGATACTGCACAGTCTCGGAAAAAAAGTAGTAACACTGTGAAACATTTGAAGCAACAATTTAATTTTAAAAAAGTATCACGGTTTTTAATCTTTACTGTTGCTTTTACAGTGTGAAAATTTTAAAGGATGTCCAGCATGCCTTCAGTCTTCCCCACATCCAGAATCTCTTTAAGAAACTCGTTTATATGAAATAGACACTTTATACTGCATTAAAACAATCACAAACAGACTTTCTAATCGCCTGGAGTCACATTTCAAAACTAGCAAGTCAGGCAGTTATCCAGCAACAACCTCCTTATTTTAAATGTTTTTCTTTTTTAAAAAAAGGTATGAAACAGCAGTGACCCAGCACCAGCCTAGGTTTTAAATATAAAAGAGATTTTTATCAGTGTAAATTTGAAAAACAAACCAACTGCCACCACCTGGGTGTTAATGATATTGGTCAGAGTCCAGCAGTGACCTCCTCTTGCCATCCTCTGCGTTAATTCCGCAGTCCGTAATTCACGGCCCACCAAAAGGCAACGAGAAGCAAGGCTGCGGGCAGCAGCTTCTGGCAGAGGCACCTGCAGGGAAGCCTGCAGACCTGCAGGAGGAGAGGGAAGGTGGTCAGAACCAGCACGCAGCGCGGAGGCGGCGCAGGAACGCGAACACAACCCCTGCGCGGCAGCGCAGCGGGGAGCACAGGCCCGGTCTCCCGCGGAAACGCGCCTCGGGCTCTCGTTTTGCTGAGGTCGCTGCGCCCGCCGCCGCCGCAGGGTCGGACCCGGCCCCTGAAGAACCCCCCTCTCCTGCGGGGTGAACCCGGTAAGTCCCCGCCGGCAGCAGAGCCACCCTCCCTGTCGCCCCCGGACTAGACCCTCGCAGCTTCTGGCGGTGGGAGGTGCCTCCCCTCGGCTCGGAGCCCCCAGCAGCTGTGTGGGACTCGGGCAGCTGTTGGCAGCCGTTTGCCATATGCTATAAATGAGAAATTTCGGCCTAAAAAGAAAAAACGGGGCAATGGGGGCGCACCAACAAACTAAGGAATAAGCCCAAAGTGGGAGCTGCATGGTAGGCTTTATTCACTGGCACAGGTGGGAGTTGGGTGTTGCCATTACCCACTTGTCAACAGAAAGGTGGGGGGAAAGGGAGAGAGCGTACCCAGCTTCCATAACCAATGAGCCTTTTCGTCCAGTTATTGTTCCAAATATTTCCAAAGCTTCTTAGAACACTTTTAATAATGTTCCATGTCTGGAAAACACTGATAGCAACCCTGATGATTTAAAGAAACAAACAAACAAAAGGCATGAGGATAGAAAATTCATTCTAAAAATTAGCCAATAAAATACCAAGGTTTAGAGAACTACAAAAAGAAACCCAGAACTCCACTGTGTTCCTTCCTGAAAATCTGTGTGTACGTACGTATCTAAATATTTGGGAAGAAGATCTGGCAGCTTAGTAGGGCTTTTAAAGCTAGAGGTAATTTGGTTTCCGAATTAACAGGTGCCTAACGTCACCCAAGGAACCACGCGCAGAGCTCCTGAGCGGCAGCCCCACGCCTTTGCTCTTGTTTCAGGCTCAGACCAGCGCGACCCGACGAGGCTGGAGGTCGGTGACGCCTCGGCGCTGGGGCAGCGCGGCGAGACCAAGCCCACGGGGTCTCTGCAGCGTCGCTCCGGCTTCGCTGGGGCCGAGGCTACACGACTCCGTGCTGCGTCCGGGAGCGCAGGCGGGAGGGAACTGCCCTCTCTGTAAGCCTGCAGCGACCCTCCTCTCCCGGGAGCAAGCAGAGGGGAGGCAGGACCGCGCGAGTCCCTGGGGTGCAGACGCAGAGGACGTATCTCGGGTGAGTTATCCCCAGTTAACAGCTCTCCGTCACAACCCTGCCAGCTCTCAGAGAGAAAAGGAGACTCAAACTAGTCCGGCCACGGCTGCGTGTACGTGCACGGGTGGGTTATCCATGTGCAGTAACTCGTTAATCCCTGACGCGTCCCACTCACTAGGCCACAGAGCTCTCGTCGCTCAGTTGTGCTTAAAGGCACTGCCTAGCCTAGAAAAACACTGTGCTACTGTGAAATCTTAAATACCAAGAAACTGAGTCTTTTGCCTGTAAATGGCCGTAGTCTGTGGAAACAGTTTACGCCATAAAGCTCTTCTGTGTAAAACAAAGCTGCAGTATCTGGTTTGGGGTTTTTAGCTTCTGTATGAAGCAGCAGTAGTAACAATAAAATTTTTTACTTTGTGCACAGAGACATTATTGTTTCTCTCATAAAACATTACCGTTTCTCTCTCTAACATGGTTTTTAGAAGGATCTGAAGACAGAGGGCCAGTGGGGTGCCTTACCCGCGTGCCAGGTGAAGCAGCGTATCCTCAATCTTCCTGTGGTACATCCTCTCGAAGTCGTCCCCGATCAGGGCCAGTTGGTGGCCAACCTGGGTGGCGGAGCTGCGAGGCGTTGGGGAGGGGCACGTTAGAGGCAAATCCCCCAACAGCACTGCTCTAGAAACCACCGGCAATGTGAGGCACAGTTACCCCCAACAGCTGGACTAAACTGGGCATGCACAAAGCAGAACGGTGAGGTGGGTTTTTTTCCTCATGGTTTTATTGATTAGGCACCTTACGCCTGTATTTATATGCATACAGAAGTGTTTTGATGTTTTCATAAAAAGCTGCATATCTGGCACTTTAGAAAAAACATGGGGTTTTAGGTGTCTTATTTCTTTATTCAAGGCAATAGAATTCTGGTTTGGGGTTCCCCCCCCCCGCCCCAGTCAAAATATTGAAGCAGCCTTCCCCTTGGACCTTTCAGAGTATTTCATCTCACGTCTCTGCTGCCTTTGTCACCCGACAGCTTTACTCCAGGGGTTTGCACAGAGCAGTGGGGTCTCCAGCTAACAGGTGGTGCCAGGCTGTGAGCTGACCAAAACCTCAAGGCTCTTAGGGAGGTCCTGGGGCATGCAGAGTCTTGAACTGCAATGCCTGGGGCACATGTTCATGCCAAAAACTGGTTACACTTTCCTGATGAAAATTTCCAATTAGATTTAGCTTCTCTTAGACACTCAGCCTTTTTTTTTTTTTTGGTGGAAAAATAATATGACTAAACATTTTTATTTTAACTTGTATTTCTGCTGAGATCTGTTTATGAGATCATCTGAATAGTAAGTAGGCTTAAGAGCTTAATTCTAGAGATCTGCTTAAAAAAACTTCGGCTTGGTTTGGTCAGTCCAACAACAAAAAAATCCACAGAAAGGAATTTTTGCAGACGGGGGGAAAGGCAGCCCCTGACTCTTGAACTGGAAAAAATGTACATATGGGATTAAGAAAAACCCAAAGCAGCACTATCAGTTTGTTGTGAGAGGCGCCTAGAGAATTATGTAAAAATGGTTTCCTCAGCTGCTTGCTCTGACAGGTGGGTTTCTAATGAAGAGCCACATCTGTGTCCCTGGGCAGGATAAAAACTTACAGCCATTTAATGCAGCATAATCTTGCGTGGTCAGTGCTAAGCACTGCAGGTTATCTGCACTTGCATCTATTCCATTGCCAATAGTATCCACTATGATTATTTGGCTTAGCAAAGTCTTCTGGAAAGTCTGGGGGGTTGTATTTGGCGGGGAGGAGAGGGAGGACAGAAGGAGCATTAATGCAGCATGATACCTGATATTAAACTCCATTTGCTCTGTGGTGTCTGGAATTGTTTGGAGGTTCCTGTAGGTTTCCTCTTCTGGTGCTCCATTGGGGTAGCTGGAGACAACAAAGTGCCCGGGGATTCTCCTCGTTTGGGACATCTTACTCTGCAAGGAGTCATGAAAGACAACCCTGTGGCTTCTTGTAACACAAGGTCTTTTCAGTTTAGATGGAAATTGTTTGAAGTGCTCTTAAAGTTACCCTTTTTACTTCTGCAATCAGAACGCGAGCGTTGCTAAGATACCTATTTTGAGAGTAGTCAAAGGAAAGTTTCAGTGACCCAACAGATGTACAGCAGTTCAGATACACAGCATTTAGATGGCTGCTGCTTCCTATTGGCTCAGAACAGCCTAGAAATTGGAAAATTTAGATAAATATAGCTAATGTAGATAAGTATAGTTTCTCAGTAGTTTCACTGAGTACAAGATGCTCTCCTGTGCTGTCTGCAGTGACCTGCCTGGCATTAAATCACTCCAGCTGATGGAGATCCCCAGGCACCAAAGTACCTAAACCAGACAACTTGAACAGGTTTTCCTAAGTCTTTAATTTAGGTCCAAGTTTACGCATCTTCTTCAGTCAGAGGCCGCCGCCGTGGAAGTTACGAGCAGCTCACCATAGGAATAGGATATAACAAAGATGTAAACAGATGAATAACTGTAGAAATGGAAGAGTGGACAGGAAGAACCACCAAAATCAGTGGAGGTGCCTGCTCATACCGTGGGAAAGTCACTCATGACCAGTAGCCAGCACCTCACAGGAGGTGGTCGTCTTCTCAGCGAAATAAATGGCAAGACCTAACAGGTTCCAGCACAAGCAGCGCGTCTCTAATATTGCCGGTATTTGGATAACACTTCCCTGAAAGCACTAAAGAGGTTCAGTTCACCAGCAGCAGAGCTTGGAGCGGAGCTGATGTTTTTGTAGCCGTTACGATTGTTTTGTTTGGCTTATCAAGAGAAGTGACATCAGAGCTGTGGACGGGGATTATTCCAAACTCCACGCACGCCCTTGGGCAGGTAACGCTCCTCCTGCCCCTTGGACGTTTCCTGTGGTGGAAGGCTCTGCCCATTGTCTTGAGAGTGCCTGATGATTAACTTCATGACAGCCTTCTGGAGATGCTCTGGTTTTATCTGGCATGTTTTAGGCCAGCTCTTTTGTCATCTCTTTGTTTCCCAGCTCCACCATTACAGAACTGAGCCCCTTTGTCGGTGGAATGATCTCGGACAGCAGGGAAGGGGATTTCCCCCAGCTGGATTCCTTTCTCCTTTCAAGCACACTCTCTGTGGGTCAAATGAATAAAACTCATGTGAAATATTCCCAGAGATGGAGCTAAACCAAGCAGAAGGTATCTGTCATAATGCTGCTTGGCAGGGATTTGGTTTGCCACGTTTCTGCAGTCCTGTAAACTCTTTTTCTTTAAGTTTTACACTGGGGATAAGGTCAGGGCCTTTGTGCCCCAAGGGAGCCTTGATCTTCTCTCAATATTAAGGTGAAATTTACATTTTCCACAAAGCAAAGTTATTAATAATTAATGTGTATACATTATTGCATAAGCAAGCATGCAGAAACGTGATACATTTCTGATAAATAAATGTGATAAATAAATGAAAATATACTCGATCTGCAGAAGTGGAGGCTCCTCTTGCCAGTGTTTAATGTGGCTGGGGAAAAGCATGCTATGGACTGGTTTCTGCTGGGTAGGTATTACCATGTGTCATACAGTTTGTAGCTTAATATTCTGGTTTTTTCCTTCTATCGTTGCGTTTCTGCTTTACTCGTATAGATGTTTATAATCTAGGATTTTAAATATATCCCCATTTCTGAAGAGCGGTGTAGTTTAGCAGTGACAAAGAGGAGGTGGGGTCAGGCCTTCGGACTCCTGTTGTGACCGCTGTGAGGGAGTCGCCGGAGCCAACCTGCTCCTGAGGGGAGGTGCCACAGTCCTTTCTTCCAAGGGGCTGCCTATGGATTTGTATATAAGAGCAGCAGAATCCAAACACGCTTTACAGGTGAGTTAAAAGGCTTAATTAAATAAGATCGTCTTTTTAAAAAGAGAGAGAAGTTTCAGGTGCTGTATTTGCTTCAAGAGATTCCCGGTCCTGTTTTAAACACTTCCTTTATGCGTTGCTGTGTGTCTCCCCAGTCCAAACAAAAATAATGAAAAAAAGGATAATGTCCATAGAGGGACTTTGGGCATTCCAGCATCATACCTGATATCCAGACACCCAGGCACCACAAGGACTTTGTAGCTCTGAGTCAGCTGGCAAGGCTCCATACATACCCCACAGTGAAGTTACCAGTGGGTTACTGGGTGCAGTGGTGGCCAACGGTTGATCACATTCGCACAAGCACACCCCTGTCTGGTTTTGGCCCAGCCCCAATGTGAGACATTTGCTGTTACAGTACGGACTGGACGACCCAGGGCAGCTCCTGGTTTGAGAACTCCACCAGAGCTCAGGCAGGAGCTCCAAGGGGTCCTGAAGGTCCATGAATGAGAAACTGGGAACGGCTGAGCAAGGTTTGGAGGATCCCAGGGACACTTGGACATCCAACATGACAGTCCTCTGGAGGCAGTTAGTCTCCGTGGATGGCGCAGAGAAGCTGTCAAAGCGCACAGCATTGGCCTTTGGAGGTTAAACACCCCAACTGTATGTGCGCAGGTCCAAAGTAAACACCTAGGTATGCAGGGATGTACCCCTGTAGCCTGTGGGCACCACAGGGAGAGTCAAACAATTGGAAATGTGTTAATCATGTTTCCTCACAGCTTATAGAGTTGTTAAAGGTTCCTAGTGAAACAAGAACTACAGTGGATAAAATGTATTAAAACCCAGCATAAAAAGTCAGCTGTCTATTGCACATGCACACTAACTATTCTTAGCCTTTACAACCAAGCGTTGTGAAAAAAAAACCTAAAAAAAGCTATTTTCTTTTTCTGTTTTGTTTTTTTTTTTTTTCATTTCTAGACTAGATGCTAGTTTCACATTCACGGGGCCACACAATGGGAATGTCTATATCTGTGAGAGCTGAAAACTGCGTTCTGAAAAAGGCCTATAATAAGTCAATGCACTACAGAACGCAGACATGTAAACAAACCATACAATACCAGGACAAAAGCCCAAAGCGCAACATATGCCACCTCACACCTGTTCTGATAATACCTTCCTCCCACGGGCTAAAAAAGAAACTGTCATAGCTGCTGGGTCATGCTCTCCCCTGCAGCCTCAGCTGCAGCCTGGTATGCTGCCTTTGCCCACCAAGTGGTCTCCGTGTACGGGCGATCCAACAAAGAGGGGATTTATCATGTGTGTCACGGGACGGACGCTGCTGGGGCGAAGGCAGTCTGGTAGGGCCACTCTCTTGACGATGTACAAATGTACAAGACGGGTCTAATTTAGTTTCAGAGTAAAGCTTAGCAATTGCCACCTTGGCAAAGAAGGAACAAATTGAGACTACTTACTGATTTCTGTCATCTTTTTTAAAATCTAGGCGTACAGGTATATACAGAAATGCACGAGAAAGCTGCGTTAATGTGGGCCTGTTCTGTCCCGCAGGTTTGGATCTGTGCAGCGCTGGGCCAGAGGAGCACGTATCCCGCTCCACAGGCCCTGCTGGTTCTTCAAAGCAGGGTGTGTTAATCTTCTACCACCCATCTCCTGCTTTCTCTCATTTATACAAAAAGAAAAGGCAAAGTGATTTTGGTTTACAGAAACCAAGAGGCCGTATGTGTGCACAAGCAATGGTCATTTAGCGAGCGAGTGGCCACAGCCGAGCCCTCAGGAGCCCTGGCGGGAGGCGGCAGCAGGACCCCACGCCAGGGACAGATCCTTTCCAAACTACCGACCGGATCAAATTGCTCGTGCTGCTCTCCAAGGCTTTGACCAAGCAAGCTAAAAGCTTAGCTTCAATGGTGAAATGCCTTCAGCAGAATAAATAATGTATTTCAAGTTAAATACATACTTCATGTTTTGCTGAACAGAGGCCTAGGTCCAAATTTTAAAAAGCAGCCCTCTAAATGCCTAATTATATGATGGAAACTACGGCTTTTTATGAACACAATTACAAATGAATAATGAAGCATCCTCGGTAGAAGGAGTATGTTGACGCTGTCTTTGCTTCACATAGTCAGTTTTTTCTATTTGTGTCTTTTTTTACCTAACAAAAGAGAACAGAAAGTCTTCTTGAAAAAGGAACGTGTTGCTAAACCAAGTATGCCGGCAGGTGAGTTGGGGAAGACGAAAGGTCCTGAAATTTACTTGTAGCCAGTTCAGTTAGATTTGCTGTGGTAATATTTTTTAAGAACACAGGCACGATGATACTTCTGCATAATGCACTGAATGCATTAATGATAGTTTATGTATCATCTTTATATATTGTATGACTTATCTGTAGTATAATTTATGTGCACTTTGTCTTACACACACAGTCTTATGTATTTTATGCAGACATGACATGGTAAAGCTATTAATAATTACAATAGGTGATTTAGTATGTTTTAAAGCTGGTTATGAAAGTAGAAAACTACTACCGATAATCTAATTCCAATGTTCAGGCTCAAAATTCCCAGCCCCTACCTACATAAATACGGATTGCCAGATAGGACCCTCGTCCTTTACCCCCAAGGTATCAAGGCACATCTCAAACTGTTTCAGATTCTACCAGCTGCCCATGCAAACTAAATTTAAATGAAAAACAAATAGAGGCTTGGTTGTTTGCATATATACCTCCAGTCCATAGCCAACTCTTTCAAAACATGACATCATCCTCACTGTTGCAAATACAAATCTCTATGCCATTTTACAAGGACAAATCTTTGATAAAACAACCGAAGATTAAGAGCTACTTAAGGTTTCAGAGAAACAGGAATATTGGGCACCCAGGGTGCTGTAGCAAGGAAGAACACACTCTTTAAAATCCCAGGTGGTTTTTTGTTTGTTCAGGGCTCTCCTATGAGCCCTGTCAGATTAGCAGCGGTTGCCCTCGGCTGTTGACCCTCCTCTCCTGCAGGTCAGGAGCTGTAAGCCATGGGCAGCACCTAAGCCGCAGGCAGTGGGAGCCGCAGCCGTGGCTACAGGGTATCTCTGCCCCTCCCCAGGTCCGCAGCTCCTGGCAGAGCATCGCAAGGTGCCATCAGCAACCCCAGCTTCTCCTGGAGGATGAGGGGTGAAGTCACCATCACTCATTGAATTGAATAGTGCGGGTTAGTTAATCCAGGTTGCTGGATTAACTCTTAAACCAGTATCAGGTCAAGGAGCAAAGATAAATTAATTCTTTGTCTCATACTGTGTTCCCAGTCAGCTTAACATCAATGACCTTGGAGACTGTTTACACATAAACACTCCTTAATATTGCCTCAAACAGCTATTAAAGGCACACTTCTGTAAATCTAAAAAATACTCGCTCTACTTCTTACATTTTATTTCATTTACATTTTTATGCTCAACGAGTCAGAGAACTTGCCTTCACTGGGAATTTAAAACAGGCTCTCTTACCTCAAAACAGGCTAGGAATGAAGCATTTGATTATCTTTAAAAATAAAGAATGTACTCCCTAAGCAAGTCCTATGACCTCAGTAGTGAAAGAAATGTGTACAGCAGACTTTAAATGGAGGAAACCTTTTGAAGTAAAGAGCTCAAACAGGTATTTTCTATTTCAGTCTCTGCTGAAGATGTTTAAGGGGCCCTGAGTCAAGACTTCAAGAATTTCTCAAGATTTTTATGCATCATCAGGATTTGCATGTTGTCTGTTAGAGAACTCGGAGAGCACCGGTCCTTACTGTGACATTTAACATATGACTAGAGAACAACAAGAGGTTTCCACCTTAAAGGGTAGATAGTACAGTTATGTCCGCATGAAAAAGCCATGATTTGGTAAGCCTACAAAGTAGCATTTTCTCTGAAGAGTCTACTGATTCTTCAGTGCTCTCAAGCCTATTTCAATGGCTTCTAAATACTCAAAGAAGCGGGGGGGTGGGGGCTAGGGGGTGTCTGCTTTTGTTAAAAGGAAAACATTAAATTCCCAAGAAGTTTTACGGGAAGAACTAAGAATATTGAAGAGAAAAATATATTGATACCAAACTGAAACTAACCATTTCTATTTAAAAGAAAACTAACATTTTTTTCTGCCAATCTCAGATTTGTGTTTTGTGACACCCCTGTGTATCTCGGGGATGTTGCCTTTGTTCTACTTGTTCATGAAGAGTTATGGTTTAGCTTAAGTCAGAAAGCTTCTGCTCTAACATTTACATGTCCTCTTCAAAACATCTTCTGCCCTTTGCACTTCTCAGTCTCACCAAAAGGTGAAGATTCTTTTATAACAAATAAGAATTTGTTTTAAATTGTTACTTGAATTGCATGGCCAAGTTGTAGGAGGTAAGTATGACAATGTATGTAGTTTAATAATCCATGAATCAACCATAAAGCTATGGAGAATGTTTCTTTGTTCACATGTATTCTAAAATTTTGTATCTTAGATTTTTTATTTTTGAAAGCTCCTAAAATAAGTGATGCGGGTAGAAAAGTTATTGGTAGTCAGAAAAGTTCATGCAATGCTCATAATTATTAATATATAATAAAATTGGAATACTTCAATGTGACATTAGCATCCGTTCAATCAAATTGAAAAAAAAAAAAAAAATCTGATGTACGTAAGGGACCTTGTTCTACCATCCCATCCACCCGAAGGGGGAAGTACCTGCAACGAGCCTGCTGGCATCTCAGCAAGCAGCTCACAGAACTCGTGCCTTGGTATTAAATTCAGGATTGGAGGATACTGATCACCAAAATCACAGTCTATTAAAATACCGAGGCAGATGCTTTGCTTTATCGGACCAAATAACACTGTTAATTTAAGCACGATCTTAAAGAGCTGGCACATTTGGGGTAGCTGTGGGCTGCCGTCTTCCCTCACCTGGTCACCCTGCACTGCGCAGCACGGCACACGCGCTGTCACCTCCTGCCACCTCGCACCTGCGTCCTGTCCCGTTTAGCAGGGACACTTCACTGGACTTGTGGTCAGAAAACTCAGCATCTTCCAAGACCTTTGGTGGTCTCCTGCAGGTGCCTCTGAGATCCCCCCTACTGCTGCCAGCTTGGGAAGGTGAGAGAAACTGTTGATTTGCAGGTACAGTGTAACTGTAAGTCTAAGAACTCAAATTTAACTCACTGTTTATGCTGTCTTTCTTGTTCTGCGTGCCAGTATAAAGAATTAAAATGCCACGCTGTTCTCTGTTTTACTTAGGCTTCCCATACTGGTAAAATGCTGATAGTAACAGTGTTACAAACACTGCAATAAAATGACTACGACTTAAAGTCTAGTTCAACTACCAAGATTTTAGTGGTGTTTTTACATAATAGAATTACCACGTTATCATTGGTGAGGTATAGTCCACAATCTTGCAGACAGTGTAACCAACAATAAAAATAGGGTGTCTTAGCAAACAGATCAAATGTATGAAACCGACTGTGAAGCACAAACGAAGAAGGTTTTATGCACAGGAGTTATCTTGCCCCGCTACAGCACTGTATTTCCTCAAACACAATGTGTTCGTCACTCATTTTCTTGTTGTAGATTTGTAGCCCTTACTCATATAAATTCTGATTTCAGTATTTGGCTTCCTAGTTTCAGTTCAGATCCGTACTGCTTTAGGAGGGGTTTTACTAGTCCCTTGGGTAACCACGGGATCAAGCTCACAGGTCGTACCCTGCTCCCACCAGCTCTTGCTCTGGCTAGCAGGCTGTTACCCTGCAGAACCTGAGTGCATTCACTTTTTCTTAGTCCTCTCTAAATCCCCTTACGGTCAATGGCCCATTGATACAAAAATCCTTAAAAAGAGCTACCACAGACAGGTACTGACCAGGTGAAGCAGGCAATTTTCTTAAATTTCTCCTTTTAGAGAGACAGGGTCTCTACAGTGGTAACATTTTGACATCAGAAAAGATCAAATACCCTGAAGAAACATTGATTTTATTCTTCGTTATACTCAGTCCTAACTCCCATTCAACTGACATGCATTAAATGGAAAAAAAAAAAAAAAAAAAAAAAAGAAAAATATCACAAACCCACAATACATTAACTCAAAATAACTTTGTCCATGTACCTGTGAAAGAAAATTCTAACGGAGACCATTCTGCCTTCTTGTTATACATATGTCAGCCTAGAGAAGCAGGCTCAGGCTAATACACACTTTGCAATTTAAACACCTAGAAATCTGCTTAATCACAGAACTCGCCACGCTCCCATAATCGTTCCTCGTGAAACGACTTAAACGCTGCTGAGCATTCCCTGCCGTACGGATTTCTTTACCCACCTCTGCTGTCACACATCATCCCTGTTATCAGTACCGTCGTGGTAAGGGTATGCAGACAGAGAAAACGCGTTCTTCTGGAGCATTTAGAAATGTCTATGGGCGGCACGCTTTGCTGTACACCCCAGACTGACTTTGAGGGCTTATTTCCTGCTTTGCTAAGAGTGAAAGTACACGTACCCGGCTCCTCATTTGCTTGGAAGGCAGCAGATGAGCACAGAGCGCACAGGTCCCGCGGCAGCGCTGAGCAGACGGCGCTGAGCGGCCGGACGGCTCCGCTCCTCGCTCCTCCCGGCGCTGCGGAGAACCGGCCGCTCGCTGCGCTCCCGGTGTTCACCCCCACCCCTCCCTCCCCGCCCGGCGCGTTTTTTAAACGACATCGATCCCCCTCCCGAGGCCGAAGATGCTGCGGAGATGCTTGGGGGCGGCCGCCCGGCTGAGGCGGGGGGATGGATACTCGGGACGCCCCCCCTCCCGGCGCCGGGATACCGCCGAGGTGAGGCGGCGGGTCCCGGGACAGCCGGCCACCCTCAGCCCCCCCGCACCGCCCCGGGAGTCTGCCCGGGAGAGCCCGGCCGGTTTCCCCCCGCTCCTCCCCTCAAGGGAAGGCGCCGCCGGGACCCCGCCGCTCACCTCGGCTCGGCTCGGCTCGGCTCGGCTCGGCTCGGCACCCACCGCCGCCCTGCGGGCACAGAGACAGGCGTCAGGAGAGGGGGGACCCCGCGCCCCCCGCCCGGCCCGCCCCTCAACCGCGGCGTCACTCGCAGACCGCCCCGCTGCCCGCCCCCGGCCCCGCCCCGCCGGGACACCCGCTGCGACGGGCCCGGTGCCCCGGGGCGGGGAACGGCCTCGGGAAGGGGGGGTGGTGGAAGGCGGGTTTGGGGGCCCCGTGGTGGGATGGCGAGGGGAGATGAGGGGGCTCTGGCCGCCACAGGCGAGCTTGGGGCACGCAGCGGCGGAGAGGCCGAGTGGCAGGGCCAGGCCCTGCGGCCCCTTTCGCCAAAGCTCCCCTTCCCCGAACGGCTCCGCTCCTCTCCAAGCGGGCCCGCTCGGTTTTTTCGGCACCCCGAGCGCGCTGGCTGCGGGCTTCGGCGTGGTCTGGGGTTTGGTGCTGCTCAGGAATCGCTTCGGGCTTCACTGCGTATTTCGTAATTAAAGATAGTCTTTAAAATGTTGGGAATGCTGTGGTGTTGCTCGCTGCTGGACAGGGAGGAGCAGGTTTTCCGCTTAGCGGAAGCGACTGAGCTAGGCATGTGCCCCAGCCGTGCGAGGGCACCTGGGGAAGAAGGCGCGGGGCAGGAAGCGGGAGAAGCGCTGGGGGCACCCAGGGCAGAGTGACCGAGGGGTTAACGCGTGCAAGAGCCACGGAAACCGCCGACCTCGTGCACCTTCAGTGAGGTCACGGGGCTTCCAGGGTTTTTCTTTTGCGCTGTCGATAACAGCGTGGCGACTGATTGGGTCCGTGTGGCCCATCGCCGGGGAGCGCAGCCTGCTGCAGCAGAGAACCAAAACCTCCTGTTGCTCCACGCTCTATTGTCATGTCAAACAAGGGACTTTATCAGGTAATGCCTGAGAGTGGACTTCGCCCTCTGTTTATAGTATGATTTCATCTCTGTGTGAGTGAAGGTAAACACCAGGAGAAGCAGAAGGGCAGCACAGATACAGCACTCCACCCGAAGCCGGGATGTCCGCAGACTTTGGTGGCTCAGTTTTCAGAAGTAGAAAAGTGCTCGTGTGTGTATGTGTGTGTGTCTGTGTCTGTGTCTGTGTACACTTACGCAAACCACTTCTTTCTGCGCCATGTGAATAATCCTCCTTGTAACATGGATGTTTTTCTCTCATCTTCTGAGCTGCATACATGAGGTTTACTCATCTGTAAAATGGACATGACAATGCTTATCTTCCAACTCATGCCAAGCACTGTGTTGTGAGGATGGTGTTTACATTTACATGTGCAATAGGCCAGATGAAAATTGCCTCGAAAGTACAATATAAGAGAAAGGAAATTAACCTCAGTAATATCACTTCTCGACAAGACTTTGTCCTGTTTACCAGTTCTGATATTTCAATTTTCGTATTTACTTTGCTTCAAATCAATAATGGTTCCCCTCCTGAAACCAGGCTTAATCTTGCACATACAGGTAATCTTGCTTAATTCAGTCAGTTGACTCAAGCTTAAAATAAAATACGTAAATGTCATCATTGGGGTGATTTCTGTCACAAAGATAGCATGCTGATGCTGCTACAGAATTTTCTGATACAGTAATAGTAAGTGTTATTGAGCTGCTGTCAAATTCTCCCCAACTTCCCTTGTTGGAACAATTATGATACAAAGTGGAGATGCATTAATATTAAAAAATACAGCATCTATTATTAGCTGTGATGTAATACTGTCGATGTAATTTTCAGAGAGACGGTGAAACAGGAGCTTTTTTATATTATGGAACTATAGCTTCAATTAAGGACTGCTGAATTAAGCTAAAAGATTCTTACATTAAAAAGCCCAAACAACTGTTTCTGTCCTTAATGAATTATTAAATACATATAAAAAGTGGCACTTTTTCAGCTTTCCCCTGAGGTATGCTGGATGCAGGGGGAAAAAAAGGATTGGTAGCAAGAAGAAGATTCAGGTTCACTTTTCTTGCTGCCAGCTGTCAGAGCAGACGTACCCTCTTGGGTGACAGAAGGCTGTGAAGGTTGCTCCACGCTCTCGTCTGCTGCCGGAGGGACTGTGGTGCCAGGAAATTTCCACTGCACGTGACCGAAGGAAGATACACTGCATTTTGCGGCTGCTTTCATAGTTAAACTAGGGAATATTTAATAGCTCCAGTTACATTAATTATTAACATATGATATTATTAATTATATGAACATGATATACTTATATAAGGATATATTAAATTATAATTGTACACATAATATTGAATATTATTAAATGCAACTGTTTATTTGTAGGTACATCCTTGAAACGGAGCCTATTACCATAGAATGATCTGGTAAATCATAAAGCATATTTATTATATTCATATTATTTGTGGAATTAAAGCTCTTAGGGAATAGAATTTGTATCAGAGTTATTTGGTGTACATCAACACACTGCAAACTACTTATTTTGGCTTGATGGATCCATTTTTTTGTAAGTAACGTGTCTTACAGAATGAATAAATTATTTCACCTTTATTTTTTCCTCAGAGACTCTTAAAATCTCTGGAGTTCATTATGTAATATCTTATTGTTTTGTATTGAGCCTATCACAAAATGTCAGTAACCTTAACATATGTCAGGTGTCTTAACATAATCTCTCATTTTGGAAGGAATTTTGTATGGTAAGTCAGGCTTCTCTACACAGGCACCAATGCCATAACTTCTTGGGTACTATTTCTCTCACCCAGTTTTTGCGGCGAATTATAGTTGTTGGTCATTTTGGGGAAAATTTGCACACTTCCTCCGAACAGCATCAATACAAAGAAAGCTATTCCTACAGCCATACGGTGATGCGCATACGGTGATATGTACCTGATGCGCTCGAACAGGGACTTGAGCTTTGGCACCTGAGTGACCTGGGTTTTTTTAGGTATTCTGGGAACATCTCAGTCTATTTTGACAAAACCTTCCACAAACTTCTGTTTACTCACAACAGATCTCTGTCAGGGACTTTTTTTCTGACAACGGGCCAGGCCCAGGCCACAGGGGCTGAAGATCACAGGCCCAGTGGCTGATGGCGGGAGGGCCGGTCCGGTCTCAGGGCCCTCCTGTCAGGTTCGCAGCACGCTGAGGGCGATGGAAAAGGGCGGGCAAGGCCGCGGCCCTGTACAGGCCCCAGGGGGAACACGTCCCTTCCCTTCGGGGCGTGCGCCGGGGCCCGACCCCGCCCAGCACTCTCGCCACCTCTCCTCCCTCGCGGCGCTGCTACCGAGAGTCTGGGCTGACGCGGACCGCCGGTCCCGAGCAGCGGCGCCGCAGGGTTCCCCACTGCGGGAACAAGATGGCCGCCGTGACCTGCGCAGCCCTCTCTTGGCAACCGAGTTCCCGCCGCCGCTCCGGAAGTCCCGCCCCCGACGCGACGCCGTTGCTAGGGAGCGGCGCCGGAAGGGGCGGGGCGAGGGTTTGGCGGCGGCGCGGCCGGCGGGGACGGCTGGGCCTGAGGGGGAGCGGCAGCGGCGGCGGCGACCGGCCCTCCCTCCCTCCCTCCCTCCCGCCAGCAGGTGAGCGTGGGGGCGCCGGTTGTGTCGTGACACGCGCACACAGCCCCCACCTGCAACCGCCCGCCGCCGGGGGAGGTGCTCGGCCTCCCTCCCCCCGCGGCTGTCGCGACAGCTGGCGATGCCTGTGGGATCGCGACCCTTCTGGGAGGCGGAGGGGGGAGGCGATCGTCTCGCCCAGGTTCCGCTTGCGGGGCCGCTCTCGGAGGGTGCCCGGGAGGGCCGGGGACAAAGC
Organism: Strix uralensis; assembly: GCF_047716275.1. NCBI lineage: Eukaryota > Metazoa > Chordata > Aves > Strigiformes > Strigidae > Strix > Strix uralensis. The sequence continues at coordinate 89,650,933 of NC_133976.1, forward strand.
CAGCCGGGGTCAGCCTCTTCGTGTCGCGACATGGCGCGGGCTGAGGCGTTGGTGGAGGCCGGAGCCGGCCGCTTCTGCGGCGTTTGGGGATTTGCTGCTCCCCGGGCAGCTCTTCCGGGCTTCGTCTCCTTTTTCTCCCGAGCATTTTGGGGTTTGCTGTGACCGGCCCTCCCCGTCTCCTCTGATGGCACAACCGCATCAGCCAAACTGGATTTTCCAGTAATAAACCTAATAATGAACCATAACTACATCTTCAACTGTTAGCAGCAAATAGAGCGTGCTAGGTCAGGTGCCGCAGACACCAGCACCACTTGGGTGTATTTTGCAGTGTGAAGAGATGGCCTGCGGTCAGCGTGAGTAGCTTCCGTCCTGGCGGTAACGACAACCGGGATGCTTTGGGATCTCACCATCGCCTCGTGAGTTTGTGCCAGCACAAGAGGCTCTCGCCTTGGATTAGGCTGCTGCCGGGCTCCCTCACGTTTATGTGTAGCCCCTGGGACCAGTCTGGGCAGTAAAGACGGTGTTTTGGGGAAGTGTCAGGCCTGCTGTGCCTATAGTATGTAATTCTTGTCTCCTGAGTCTGGTGCTCTGAGAAGGATTTGATTTACTGTGCCATTACCCTGCTATACGCAGGCTAGGGCTGCATTCTACGGCTCTTTGATGTTTACTGAAGTGAAGGATCCCAGCTGACCAGAAGTTTGAATGCGTGGTTATCTCATGCAATCTGATCAGGTTATCTACAATACCTAATTGCAGATTAGAGAATTCCTGTAGAAAAGTATATTCTATTAAAATTGTATTATTGAAAATAAGAAACATTTTGGTACAACTTAACATAAATTATTATTTATGACTCCTTGTTTGTGGGTTTTGGTAATCTAATTACCCCAAATCAGAAGATGTTATTTGCAGGCCAGTTAAGCATCGTCTGAGATGATCAAACTGGATAAACCAAGCACTAATTTTCAGTCTGCTGTTGCATTGCTGTCCTTTCAATCCTCGTGTAACAGGATGGATCTATAAGGCATAAAGTTCCCAAAACAGGAAAAGAATGACACTTGTAATTTGTCTTTTTATTTGTGGTAGAAGTTATCTTCAATTTTTAGCTTTGGCTTAGTTTTAGCTCATTCCTGTGGGTGAGTCTTCTGCTGAGTTGTCTCTGGCTCCTGCAGCCGAACAGCGCGGTCTCTGGGAATAAGGCAGCACGAGTCACGGAGCAGTCCCACTCGCCACCACAAAATCCACTTGCTGAATCAGTACATGCAATCCTTCGGGGTTCCTTGCCATAGGATGTGTAGCATGTGTCAAAATCTCTTCATAAAGAATCTTGTAGAAAGGATGCTGTGGCAGCTGTTGCATCCCAGGGTAGAAATGAGGTTGCAGCATTGGAAGTGTTGGCAAAGCAGCCCTGCTTCTGGTCTCTTAATCTTTGCCGGGCACCAGCTACGTGCTTCTATAAGGACGGGGTGCAGGCAGCTACATTTGTCTGATGCAGCAGCGTTTCTGGAGGAAGAAGCCCTGAGGGGGGTTGCAGTTTATGTATGAGGGGTGCTGGAGTGGGACACACTTGGGAAGTAGGAAGGCAGACCGAGGAGTCAGCTAACAGAGCAACGGGTGTAGCCTTGGGTTTGGGTGTTGGTAGACCTCATGGGGTAGCTTGGAGATGTGGAGGACATGTTTTAATGCCTTTTGAAAATTTTATGTTGTGTTTGGTGAGAGTTGTTGTAGCATTTAACGCATTTCCTTTTGAGGGGACGATTCGGTTCCAAGTTGACTAATCCCTGAACTTTTAAAACCACAACAAGATGGTGTGTCGTACTAGTGAGTCACTGATTGTGAATCATACGTACTTCAGTACAAATAAATGAATCCCTTTGTTTCGTTTATTTTTGGTTTGGTAGTGTCTATAAGGCCCAGAGAAAGATCATGACCTTGTAGAACTAGGTGTGGTATAAGCACACGCTAAAAGACAGACCCTGAGCCTTCATATACTCTTTTCTATTTGTCTAGCTAAGCTTGATTTCAACTTGTTTTACCAACGTGAATATAAATGTGTCTAACTCTTTAAAATCAAAGTCTAATAGTAAACATTTCTGCCTTGTGGAATTTGGCAGTGTAAATAGTCTAGGAAGGAAGAGGTGGGGGCACTAGGTGATGGGCTGTGCCTCCCAGAAAGAGAGAAACTGTAGGGGTGTTGGCTTGCTGGCAGATGTACATCTCCGTGTCTAGTCCTGGAAATTGAAGGCCCCTTGAATTCCAGTCCAATATCTTAGTTGCAGAAATTGTATTAACTGCATTCATTATGTACTTGCATTGATTACAGTACTGCATTAGTAAAGGTGAAGTTTTAATTGACTTTTCAATGGAAAACTGCACGTAGAGGGAGCAGTAGATGGTGTTACGTGTGTGTGTAACTCTGCTCTCTCCCACTCCCTTGCATGGTGGTTTTTGTTCCTGGGGGAGGCGTGTGCCAAAGAATCCGCTTTTGGCTCAAAGAGATTTTCTTCTGAATTAGCACTTCTCTGCAGTTGATTTCTGTGAAACCTGACTATGAAGAACTGATTTGTGGATTGAATAGCAGAAAGACTAAACAGCAACATTGGAACTGCTTATGAGAGCTGTCTACCCTTGACTTTATCCATTATTATTTGCTCATGAATATATGTTAGCTTGCTTAATAGTTGTATATTGATCAGGCCTAGATCCTGGGAGGCTGAGCTTCATCATATGTTGTTAGTTGTATGTAGTGTAGCGTTCTGTCTGCACCGAGTTGTAGGCTTTTGGCTCTAGACTACGTATGCACAAAGGCCAGTGTGCTCCAATTCACGTCCCTTTGCCCCCACCTTCATTGGTGTGACATGAACGCGGGATACGAGCCGCCGTGTGAAGGGGATGTCTCCAAACAGCCCTTGTAACGGGGCGTGCCCGCGGGTGAGAGGGCCTGCTGCCCCCAGAGAGCCTCAGCCTGTGCTTCGGAGAGGGGCAATGGTAGGCGCTGGCTTATCCTCCCTCGGTGCCTTTGTTGTGCATTCCCACCTTGCTAGACTTGGCTGTCTTTCTCAAACAAAACGGGTAAGGATGTAACGCAGCGTGTCAGAGGATTGACCAAAGCAACTTGAGCCCCCCAGAACAAGACAGACATCAGTAAAGTGGAGGGAGTTACCGGGAGTTACCAGGATGGTCAGGGGGCTGGTGAGAAGCTGGGACGACTGCGTTTCAGAAGAGGTGGCTCTGGGGTCACCTAGTAGCAGCCTGCCTGTACCTACGAGGAGGTTATCAAAAAGACAGACCCAGGCTCTTTAGCATGGTGAGGGAAGATAAGAGACAACAGGCATAGGCTGAAAGAAGAGAGGTTCAGAATATATGGAAAAATATACGGGAAAAAAATCTTTTCCCCATGAGGGCAGTCAAGCAGTGAGACAGGGTGTGCAGAGAGCTGTGTGTCTCCGTCTTTGGAGGTTTTCAGAAGGTGGTCGGATAAAGCTCTGCACAGCCTGCTCTGGCCTCACAGCTGACCCTGCACGGAGCTGAGTGCTGGGCAGCCTCCCGAGGCCCCTTCCAGCCGCAGTGGTGGCCTGATCTGACAGAAAGGGCTCATCTGGACCAGTGAGATCTAATGCAGAAGGTGACCCCTAGGTGTCATGAACTGCAGTGCAGCTTATCAGCGCTGTTCTAAGAGCCTGAGCTTTGGGGAAGGCCTGCTGTCAAGGGTTTAATGGAAGCACCTTGTCCATATCCCCCCGAGCTAGAGCAGAAGGCAAAGTCGTGGCTGCGTGAAATACAGAGAGGACAACTCAAAGCTGGTAACGTCACGTTGGTTCCCTTCCTTGGGGTACTGCAAATCGTGATTCTTGACAGAGCACGTAAGGGATTTCTCTCGGAATCGTTCCCTTCAGCAGTCACTAAGTGATCCATAGGAACCCTCCTACTTCAAAACAAAGCACAAAAGTGTGTGCATGTAAGTCTTGGTTAGAGATAATGAGGCATCTGTGCTCTACGCTTGGTTGTGTAAACGTTCCCCGGTACGTGTGCGATGGTGATTTCTGTCACTGGTGTGTTTAGGGGGAGATATGAGTTGTGTGCCCGTTCATAAAGGGGGGTTGGCTGGGGGGTGTGAAAGGCCCTTGTCACTGGTGTCCTTGTTTGCAGTTCTCCAGGTGACAAACGCAGGGTTTCAGTCTGAACCTAAGGTGTTATTTTCCTTGATTTTTAAAATTAATTTACTTCTTCTATCTTACTTATGTTAAAGTGCTTTCTAGACGCCGCCTTTCTTCCACTTTGACTTTCCTGGTTTGTATTCTCTTCTTTTTTCAACTTCACATCTTTACTAACAGGTTGATTCTGCTTTAGGATAATGGCAGGAAAAGTAAAGTGGGTAACTGACATAGAAAAATCTGTTCTAATAAACAACTTTGAAAAAAGAGGCTGGATTCAGGTGGCAGAAAATGAAGACTGGAATTTTTATTGGTAAGTACGTTAAAAATACCATTTTCTGAATTTGTGATGCATTTTAATATGTTAAAACCATTAATAATTCAACAGATTGCATATTGAAAAATGAAAGATGCAGAAATTATAATTAATTTACTGCGATGCTCCTATAATAATATAACAAAATGCATATTGAAAAATTAAAGATGCCGACATTGTAATTGATTTACTACAGTGCTCCTCCAGTGTTTCGTTGCTTCTGTAATTTCTTAGGCTACTGCTGGTCTCCTGTTCAGATTTGCACTGGTAGGTTCCCGTGTCTGTGCAGGCCTGCCAAAGTCCTCAGGGTTCCTCAGGGTGCAAGGTCCCACCTGCCTGCATCCCTTCCCCTGCTGCCGATCTCACGTGTCGTTGCAGTTTGCCAGAGGTTTTGTCAGGGAGTGGAAAGTCAGTGACCTAGCAAGTTATCGATCACTTCTGGGAAGAGCAATTGTCAAAAGCCCGGGGAAAGGCTGTGCTCAGTGGGTTTTGTTTTGAAATGTGATACCTGATTTTATTTGATTTTTTTGTATACAGTAAGCAGAGTTTTTCCTTTACTGTTGGAGGGGATCTGTGGCCTGAGGGGAATCTTTGAGTGTATCTTCTCCCAAAATTTTCTAACACAATGCAAGCAAAATAATCCAAGAGTACACAGTTCCAGTATATGATAAAATATTACTTTTTCAGTGTAAGGGAGGCTTGCCCTGTTACCAGAGCCCAGGCTCCTGTAATAAAGACCTTGAGAACTGCACTTCCCATCTCCTTCATGATAATGATTTATATGCAGACTAATTATTCAACATTCCAATACTGAGAGTGAATGTGAAATTGAATCAAGATAATGGTGAAAGGAGGAGAGTAAATAACCTGGCTTCTCATTTGGCATTTGTCTAATGTAAGACTGTGAAATGCTGTCCTAGAATGCAGCCCTCTATTAATTGGCAGAAACAATACTCTTTAAGTAAACCAAACAATTTATATTGTCCATTTCAAATAGGACAGAATGGCAGTTTGTGCTGCCAAATGTACCACTTTGTGAACCACTTACTGAAATGGGTAGGAATCCAGTAATCTGCTCATGCTTTTGGAATGCGGTTGGGGGGAGTGGGGGAACAGGGCACTCGGGGAACCTGTTGTGTGACTGGTTGTTTTGTTTTGGATTGGGGTTTTTTTTCTTCCTGAAACGATAACGTAGCAGATTGATGGCATTCAGGGAGTATTCTTAAATTTCCAATGTGAGACATCTAATACAGAAAATTCTTCGTATCTATGGCCCTGCTCTTCTGTGAAGGATGAAGTAGATAACTGATTTGATGACTTTGTTACTGCAGCCCTCTGATTCGGCGTTTACGGGTGTTTTTAGCAAGATCTCTGAATCACTGTTTCCAATTCATGTGCTTGAAGTCCTTTACAATCTGAATAGCAAGGTAGTCAGTAGGAGGTCGGTTTTGTGGCTTTTTTTAAGAGGAAAGCTGAGTTTCCTCAGAGGGTGAAGGAACAGATTTAGAAAGATGCTTCTGTAGCATTTGGGTGCGCATCAGTCATTTTTAGGCCCCGCTGGGGGTTGACCTGACAGTCAACAAGCCAGAGTCCAGTAGGGCCAAGTTGTCATCTTCCTCTCTTCACTTTCTGCTCCAGTTTTGGTAGTAGTAGAGGGAACGGTTAAACCTCTGGCAGCATTTAATGGGTTTTGCTAATAGAAGTTCAGGATATGTTGAATTGTCACTACAGCAAAATATTATACTATAAAGAGAAATGAGAAAGAGAAAAGATGAAGTGAATGGAGAAAAAAAAATTTCGACTTTGTCCTCCTGAATTGTGTTTCTTGGGAGAAATCATTTGGTATCTGTCTTTGCTTTCAGGATGAGTGTACAAACAATCAGAAACGTTTTCAGTGTGGAAACTGGTTACCGCCTCTCAGATGACCAAATTGTCAATCATTTCCCAAACCACTATGAACTGACCAGAAAAGATTTGATGGTAAAGAATATCAAGCGATATAGGAAAGAACTTGAGAAAGAAGGAAGTCCTCTTGCAGAAAAGGATGAAAATGGGAAGTACATTTATTTGGGTATGTGGTTCTCATTATCAGCGTTAATCTGTTTTCCTGTGTAGTCCATAACCTGGCACGGAGCTAGCTTTTCTGTGCCTAAAGCACTGAACCTCTAAGTGTTAGAACATCAAAGTGACTGTCCCCATCAAAGTGCTCTGTCCTCATCAATTAAAGAAAGTGCACTTTATCCTAAAATTGTTTGCTGCATTCTGCAAACCTACCAGCTTTCTCTCTCTGTCTTCTCCTTTTCCCTCTTCTCAAATGTGCCATTAGAGCACAAGGAAACATAAGAATAGGGAAAGTGATAAAAACAGTCGCAGTGAATATTTCATATGCAGTACTATATTTTCAAAGCTTTTCACAAATCTTGCTTTGAAGGATAATGTCTAATATTTACAAATGGAGAGGAATAGAGGGCATGCCACTCGTTCAGGATCTTTGTTAAAATTGGAGACAAAGCGGGAATAAAAGACTCAACATTTCTGTTTCCCTGTCGTATTACCACAGACTAAGGCCCGAATCCTCCACGTGTACTTGCTAGTATTCAGCAGTATTCAAGGAGGAGAACAAATCCAGTTTGTGTGTACAGGAGTTGTATTTAGACTTATTTTGTAAGTAGAAGGGTCCTTAAAGAAGACTGAATTTAACAGTGCAGCATTTGCTGGAGCAACACTGGATGAAGTGATAATGCAATTATAATTTTTAAATGTAAGGGTGCAGAAATAGATTTGTAACCAGGCTTTTTGTGGTTGGGGGGGAGTCCGGGGAAGGGGTGGGTTGGTTGGGTTTTTTTTGGTTTTGTTTTGTTTCATTTTGTTTTGTTTTGGTTTGGGTTTTTTTAAATTATTTTGAAGAGGGAAAACTGTGGGATTAAGGTGCTTTGCAATAAGATTAGTGGTGGAACCAAAGGGCTCTGGAACTTCATAAGAGACAGGGTTGGAGTTTCTTTAATTCAAAATGAAAAGCATTATCTGAACATCTTATACTGGAGCAAAAACTAAAATCAGCTTTTGCAGAAATGCTCTGGGCAGAACTGAATGAACAAACTCTTCAGAGGAGAAATTTGGGGGAAGTTGGAGAACAAGTAAAAACTGCTAGAAAATAAAACTAAAAAAACCCAAAGCCAAAACCAACCAAACAAATAAAACCCAAAAAACCAAAACCAAACCAGCGATAGATCAGGAATGAGGAGAGTAAAGTTGTTTTGGAGGTCAGAAAGCATTGGAGTGAAACAGAGATGGGGATGTCTTGAGCTGGTGTACACCTTGGGAAAGTGAATTGAAAGCACTGTTCATCCCTGTGAGAAGGGAGCAGTTCTGTGTGGAGGGAAGTGAAGATAATCTGATAGCAAAAAGTCAGAAATGCTTTTCTTCAGGTTTATGTAGGCATGCTAATACTGATTGTGGGAGCAAGTAAGAATGGCTCATGGGGGTTATGTGGAAATAAAAATTATCACATCCAAAGAGGAAGCAACAGCAAGATTGACATGTTTGCATGCACAGAGGATAAGGTGGTTAGCGGAATGGTAAGAGCTGACATAGGAAGTTGAGAACGTTTGATTAAGTTGGGATGGTATAGAAAACTCTAATTTCACAGCATATAAACAGAAGAAGAAAATTGATTCGTGTGAATTAAAATCTATTAATCTGAAGTTAGCAGCATGCAATATTTTGCAATTGTTTCTTTAAGTAAAAAGTAAAAACTAGAATTTAAATGAGATAAAAACCCACGCAAGTCTTAATGAAGGTGGGTCATGCCAGGCTGGAAAACTGAAAAGACTGAATTTTTTTTTAGTCTTTATGTGTCAATAGCCTTATCAGATATAGTGTCCTTAATTGTGCACTTTTTTTTCCCCTTAACTCAGATTTTGTTCCTGTTACTTTTATGCTTCCTGCCGATTATAATCTCTTTGTTGAAGAATTCAGAAAAAATCCCTCTAGCACTTGGATTATGAAACCTTGTGGCAAGGCTCAAGGAAAAGGAATATTTCTAATCAATAAACTCTCCCAAATTAAAAAATGGTCTCGAGATAGCAAAACATCTTCGTAAGTCCTTAAAACCCAAACCCTTTATTGTACTTTCTGTAATGAGGTGAACCACATCAATGTGCTAATTGTCTGATGCATGGGAAAAGTATTCCATTATTATTGCTTTGTCATTATATAGTTAGTTTTGCATTTAATCTCAGCTGTTATCTGACTTCCTCCTTCAAGCTGGTTTGAATACGATTTGGTTTGGTATGAGGAGGTACAAAGAACTGTTCAATTAACTATTCTTTATAAGAATGCTTTTGGTGTTGCTGGGGAAAAAATGCTCAAAAATAAATTGTTCTGCTTCATAGTATTAACAGGAAGCAATTTCAATAATTATTTAATATATATTAAATCACTTTTTAAATTAGTACAAAGGAATAATTTATTGAAATAAATACATTATCTTTTTGGAGCACAAAATAATACACCTCATGTTGGTGATCAGCTTCCCGATGGATGAAACAGGTTAGCTGTCTAGGTTTTTCTCTGACTAGTAAAAGTTTTGATCACACAACTAATGTTAATTTTTCCCTGTTATAAACTGACTGGCTGGACTGGCTGAATATCACTTGAGTCTTTTTTTTTTTTTTTTTTCCCTGTTTGACTTGGAATCTGAAGAATGTCTCGGTCTGAAAGTTAGCTTTTCACAGTGGTTTGCAGTTGCACACCGAGCATAAATACCAAGATTCTAGAGTGTAAGACCTTGACTAACGAAGGTAATGCACACATACTCTTGGCTTGTCTAACCCGTGCGAGCTCTTGGTGCTCTCAAGGAAAGGCCGGGCTCTAGAGCTGTGTTCGGGATGGCTCGCTCAGCTACCCTGTTAGCTTCAAAGCTGAGCTGCAGTGCTTAATTGGTCTTGATCATCTGTTTAGTATTTTTCCCTTTTTTTTGGTATATAATGCCTGATGCCAAGTGTGTGTTATTAACCACTACAACTTTATACATTGTCTTGGCAAAAGACGCAAGATTTCAGTCAATCCAAAATTTACAGACTGCTTCTAAAGAAGAAAAAGGCTTATCAGATTACATTGTTGCAGTTGTCACACTCTGAAACATGATTTGTGTTTTTCAGGTTTATAGCTCAGTCTTCCAAAGAAGCCTATGTGATTTCTCTCTATATCAACAATCCATTACTTATTGGTGGAAAGAAATTTGATCTTCGTCTGTACGTTTTAGTATCTACGTATCGCCCACTGAGATGTTACATGTAAGATCGCCTGTCTTTGTATTTTGTTTTGAGAGAATGTTTAATGTAGTCAAAATAATCTTGCGCTTGTTGCACAAAGAAGTTTAACGTGTAGATGGTATCCTAGGATGCTCTTTTCCTTATTTCTTACTGGGGTTTAACACATTTTAATGACTTTTTGCATTTAAGGTATAAACTTGGATTTTGCCGGTTTTGCACAGTAAAATACACACCAAGTACCAGTGAACTGGATAACATGTTTGTACATCTTACAAATGTTGCCATTCAGAAACATGGGGTAAGTGTACTGACTTCTTAGGTGCTCTTTTGCTTTTTTTAAGAAAAGACTGATTTTCTTAAATTTTCCCAAAAACTTGGAATAAAGAAAGGTTTTATTTGTCCTATCCTTCATCATCTTGCAGTTAAAATACTTCAACTTGAATGTACAAGTAAATAAATTTTAGGAGACTGCAGATCAAAAGTATGCAGGGTAGTGAGTTGCAGCTCTGTCACAGACTGTGGTATCTTCAGCAGTAGGTGAAAGCTGGGGGTTTCCTCGAGCCTCCTGTCATCTGAATGCTGATCTGCTCACTTAGCGATTGATCCTGTGAGCAGTAGGGCTGATGAAGCCTGCTTCCTGGGGATTTGTATGTTGTAACGGCACTGCAATATCGCCTTCCTGGTCTCCCCTCGCTCTCTCCCATTCAGCTTTCCTATACCCAGCAGTTACTCAGCACAGTATTTTCCAGCTTCTTCCTATGTTCCCCCCTCCTGCCCCCCCCTTCCTTCTCTGGGTAGGGAAGGGAACGTGCGGTTGCGAGCTTGGAGATAAATGTCTGCTGTCTGACCAGCTGCTGGCTTCCTCTTGGATGGACAAAGACGGAGTTCTGCCCACAGAGCAGTTCTGTCCTGTCATCTGCCACTGAATTCATAAACCATGTGGAAACCTGATGGCTTTGACAGCGCTTCCCTGTGTCAAAACAGGCTGAAATTCCGCGGTGGGAGGGAAGGGCAGTGGGTCAGGGGTGCCATGGACAGATGGGCTTATGCTGTCACTGCCCCAGCCTCGTTTCTTCGGGAAATCCACTTGATGATGATGACTGTCCCTTCTGCGTTTTTAGCGGATGTCTGTGATTTATAAACCCTGCCTCTGGTACAGTAATTAAAACTCTATTGTCCCACTTCCTCATTTCATAGGTTTTATTTTAAGACTATGGAAAATAAATTTATGTAGATACACACATGCATACGCTCATGCATGTGTATTCGTGTATACGTGTACACTCACAGAATCATCTCGTTTGGAAAAGACCTTGAAGATCATCCAGTCCAACCACTCACACACAAGATTCCTCTAATGTATCTTAAACTGCGACCTTGCTAAACGCACCTTGTCTCTTACTGTTCTGTAAGATGTGCAGCACAGCAGAACTGGTTTTATCTGGGTGTTGCTGTAACAACAATGTGAATTATAAATGCCACTTACAGTGGTAGTTATAAACCAGGGTAAGGGTCAAAATGTGGCATTTTTCAGTACTACAAGCGTTTTCTTGCTCAGGTGCTGATTTGTGAAGTGCTCCAAACACAGTAGAGTTTCACAGGCCGCACTGAGAATCAGTTGTGGTGGAAGGTGGCCCCATACAACTCGGAGCATAGATCACAGTGCTGTCGCCAGTAGCAGTTGGGGGTGAGGCACGTGACGTGGTGCCTCTCCTGTTACTGCCCGTCCTTTCATCCTCTCTACCAGCTAAGGAACGGCCTTCAAGATTTCTCCCAAGTAAGAGTAGAAGTGAAAGTAGTGGTGAGGTCATACTGGGAGAAGAAAGGGCACCAGAAGTGGATATAGAAGTAGCAGCTTACAAACATGGAGTCATTACTAGAGTATTTGAAAAGCTTTTTATAAATTCTGAGCGATTAATATCTGTTGAGTTTTGCAGAAAAGTGAAAGAAGTTTAATGCAATGCTGCTCTATCCATCCGATCTGTCCCGTTTTAAACGTGTCTGTAACTTCGGAGGCACTTAGGCTGTACAGTTTTAGAAGAACCTAATTTGAACTGTCAAGTAATTTATCAAAAACATGATTAGGTCTGGAAAAACTCTTTAAGTTCTAGCTGTTAATCTCTACTCTAAGCCCTGCGTGAACTGTAGAGTTCCCGTGTGTTTGTACCCTACAAGCTCATGGGAGAACCTCCCTCACTGGAAACATGTACGAGTCAACATCGGGGAGAGAGGAAGGGTGAAATGAAGGGAGGAGGGTGAGTCAGGACACCCAACATCATGTTTGTGCTGGAAAGTACAGTGCTAACTCATCGCTCCCTGCATGTGCAATACGAATGAAACAACAGTAATTCTTGTACTTCGTTTTCAGTTAGTGATCCTCTATGTAGCCTGCAATATTCTACTTTGTTGTAATATTTTTAATTAAACAGCTGCGATTGCGTAAAGCTCTACCCAGTTGCAATCTATTTTGATTTGAGTACTTGTTCTGAAATGCAAAGAGGGTTGAAACTTTGATCTCTGTTCCCTTGCTGGAATCTGGTCTCAAGACATTTTTTTTTCCATGCAGCCAGTCCTGAGAACCATGTTCCAGATCTTTATTTGTCCAGTTTTCAAAATCTACTAAGAGGGGAGCTGGAGAAAAAGCCTAAAAATAGATGGAGGCTCCTCTGACCTTGTTTTAGAGGATGACAGATTTCATTCCTCTGAGAACTTTTTTCTGCTCTGTGCATTCTGTGTTTTATAACTTAGCAGCCATACAATCAGTAATTCTTAGAAATGCTCTGAGGAGAACCTTTATAAAGGGACAAAGCATTTGTCCGGAGAGTTATTTGAGGGCTGAATGTGTGTCTGTCCAGCAGTGAGAACACCCTCAGTTTGTTCTTGTCTTTCCCTTTAAAGATAACATAGACCAGAGCCTTGATAGCCTCTGAAGAGACCAATAGAAGGTAACCCCCTTTCTTGCCCTGCTCTGTTTCAGTAGCATTCAGTGTTTTTTCTATATTGAAATACTGGATTACTTTAAAAATAATCCGGGTGTCATTTCGCTGTCTTCTCGAATGTGACTGTTGCCAGTAACACCATTAAGAAGCGGCTGTGTTTGCCTTTTGGGAAACAGACAAGCCGCGTTTTAAATGAAAAAACACAGACAAGCACTTTCAAGTGCTGCATTTTAAAACAGCTAACTTCAGTGAAATTTAGCTATTGCTCACTTAATTATTTCTCCCTTATTCCCAGAGGAGGAAAGAGTTAAATTCTTTCCTTTCACATTTTGAAACTTATATTTCAAATCATAAATAATGTTTTACTACAAAACTGTCAAACTACCAGTTGTTTTTTTCTTCCAAGAAAGATTTATTACTTGATTTGCAATGTCTGATATAAACATACACAGCTATAATAAAAACAGTTGTTTATCTAGAGGGCAGTTCAAAGTAAAGCTGAAGTGTTCATAAAACTGTAGAATAGAGTAAAAACAATTTGCTGAGTTTGTTTTTAGAGCAATACTTGTATAAGGGGGCTTTTTGTGTGATTGAATCGAAACTGCTGAACGCCTTCAAAATCTTGGGCTGAGTGAACTCCTTAACTCTTCAGGACGATTACAATCACATCCATGGAGGCAAGTGGACAGTGAGTAACTTACGCCTGTATCTGGAGAGCACCCGTGGAAAGGAAGTCACGAGCAAATTATTTGATGAGATTCACTGGATAATCGTGCAGTCCCTGAAGGCTGTGGCGGTGAGTACTGCTCCTGGCATGCTGCCAGCGACAGCATTACGGCTGCAGGCTCCTCAAAACCAGGAAAGTGAGTTTGCCATCAAAACCCCTAAAATCTATTTCGTGCTATTTGAGGGATGATGTTGATGCTGATTTCTCCAGTTCTGCTATCTCGTGATTTCTCAGTCTTGGGTGGGTGGGTGGGTGAGCTATGGGTGCATGGTGGAGAAGTGAATGAATCTCTTGCCTCGAGGGCTCTGTCAAGCATTTAATAAGACTCGATGCTGCCCTTGTGAATAGTGCTAAGCTCTGCCAAGGTGTGTGATGTCATTGCAGCAATAACAAATGTGTCAAAGGAAAAATAGCTCTGGAGGACGATTTATCAAAGAAAACGTAAGGCTGTTAGTTCAGCAGAGTTACATAACTTACTTTCACCTCTTTTAGACACAAGTCACATAGTTATCATGAGCTCTTATTTAAAAAAAAAAAGGTAGCAACCAGTCCTCTGCTTGAGTGAGTGACTGGTGTTTGTGTCACAGCCCGGTGCCACTCTGTGGCTCAGCCAGGGTATCAGAAGGGCTTCCTGGTGCTACGGGCCACCCCGTCCCCATTCCCAGGTGCAGGGTCCTGTCACCTCGTGGGCTGGTCCTGGCACCACCGTGAGCTGACTCGCTCCCTTGCCCAGCTGAGGATGACCGTTCCTCCTTCCCCTTTCACTCTCCAAAGAACTGAAAAGCTTCATTATTAGTCGAGGGGAGGACATCCCACTAACCTTACAAAGGTTTCTGTAAAAGATCTGATGAGATCTGCACAGAAGAAAAGTCTTTCCATGCATACTGCAGACGTCGAGCAGATGCTGGAAAGCTACTGATCCTCTAGAGGATGCGCCTCTAAGCACAGCGTGGTCCTTGGTCTCTCTTGGCTTTTGGGACCATAGCTGACTTGAGCCAATTATCATTTAAAACTGTATCTGGTAATTGTTCGACCTCAAATTTCTGCATAGTTACAGCAGCATAATAAAAGAAATGTCTTCGAATAAGTCTCCTTCTTCAGAAGTTTAAAGGATTCACGATTATCTGAAGCTGTGTTATGCAAATTTTAAAACTTCCTGGTTTCTCCTGACGCACGCAGGCTTTAAATATTGTTATTACTTTTGCAAAATATGAAAACGCTTTTATTTTCATGCTGGAAACATAATGAAAAATTAACGTAACTTAGTACTTGGCATTGAGCAATCATTAATATTGAAATATTACAGCTTGGAAAAAAAGAGGCAATCCTGAAATTAACTAGTTAGCAAACTTGTATTGGAGTTACGACACTGAAAACTGTTGTAGAAGATGCACATGATTTCTAGCAAACAAAGTGTGTAATCAGGTTACTTACTGAATTGTTGATTTTAATACTTTTTTTTTTTTTTTTTAGCCTGTAATGAATAATGATAAACACTGCTTTGAGTGTTATGGATATGACATTATCATTGATGACAAGCTTAAACCGTGGCTAATTGAGGTAAAGTTACATAAAATACAGGAAAAAAACTTCCTTCTCATTTCACAGAATAAAACTAAGTAGATTTCAATGTAGTCTTTCCTCCTTTGAAACAATATCTTTTGTTCCTCAGGTAAGTGGATTAAGGAAAATGTTGGAGAGTAAAATAGGCCATGTGGCGACCAAGCTACCACGTGCTTTTGTTTCCTATTTGTTTGGTGTTTCTATTTGTTTGTGGCTTTCTGTTCTGTCTTTTAAATCCAGTGCGTCCACACAGTTGGGCTTCAGAGCCAGCCTGAGCATTAGCAGCCCTGTTGGACACTGTGTCAGTAGCTGGAAAACTGGCATTGGCTCCATGGAGCGTAACATCAGATTTAAGTTTTAAATGCTGCCACGGCCTTAATGTTGCAGGTCGAGAGGAAAGAAAAGGGGCACACAAAGGATAATTGGGGTATTTGGAAGGTGCTTTTTTTTTCCCAAAATTTTCTCTTTAGTGTATTAATTGTATGTTCAACATACATTTTATCCAGCCCTCTTCTTTCTCAATTTAATTGAAAGTGAGAGATCAAAGGTAAATGGACTTTATTAAAAAAAAAAAAGTCTGTTTATTGTTCTGATACCACCTCTCCATAATAAATGTGGAACACAAGAGATGTGTTAAATGAACCCCAGTTTTAATTAAAATTAGATGCAGTGTAGTGCTTTGAATAGAGATCACATATGTGTTTCTCCAGCTCACAGTTTAACAGGGGAGAACTCAGATTAAGAACATAAATAAAAAACTGTTTACCTAGAAGAAACCCACAGATTCCTGCATATAACAGAACCAGGCACATTGTAAGCACTGAAATTTATGGGGTTTGTATCTGTGTAAGCTTAGAAAATTAAACAAAAATCTGTGTCTTGTCTGCTTCACCCTGGTGGATCTAGTCTCAACAAAAATCTTCAGGCTGACGCTGCAGACACTTAGTGGTGTGGTGCTTTTTTTTTATTTAAAGTAAAAAGAAAAATGCCCAGTGGGGGTTTCCTTCCAGTGTCTGAGGAACTGAAAGATGCACTTTGAGACGCTGAGTCTTAATTTCCCAAACAGTACCTATAGTCATCACACGTGCTGTTTGGAGAACTGTATACTGCTCAAAAAATTGATGCTGACTTTTCTTTTCTTTTGTAGGTTAATGCTTCCCCTTCTCTCACCTCCAGTACTGCTAATGATCGCATCTTGAAGTACAATCTTATTAATGACACACTTAACATTGCTGTGCCTAATGGGGAAATCCCAGACTGTAAATGGAATAAATCTCCACCAAAAGAGGTTCTTGGCAATTATGAAGTCTTGTAAGTTTTATCAGTGTTCTATCTAAATGCAAATGTTTGTCAGCCACCTCACTTTTCTGATGTGTAATGTAGACCGCAGAGATAAGGCGAACTTCGTTCTGCTGTGAAAAGTGGGCACAAAGAACCGCTTCACCTTTTTGGAGCCGCAATAGCAACGTTGGAGGTGGGAGGGCTTCAAGCAGAGTCGCTTCGACTCGTCTCCAAAGGGTCCATTACCTGTCAGACGAGCCCTTGCCTGCACCTCCTGAGCTTCCAGCAGCTTGCTTTGAGGGACAGAGGCAAAGACTGTGTGTCTTCACACCTGTAGAACTTTAATTGTATTGAGTGTGATATATAGATGGTAGTTAAAGGGATATAATAGCTAATGGATACAAATTTTCTCTCAATTTATGGAAATGATTCCTCTTGACTCCTGTAATTCATGGATGTCATAATAATGAGTTGTCAAGTATTTTTTAAATTCCCCCATTGGCATGACAAAGAGAGAGATGAAGGAGATCTAAAGAGATCTTTATACTGGAGTATCTGAAGGATGTATCCAGGACCGATTGGTCTAACGCAGAGGAACACTGATTTAAATACCATCCTGACGGTACAGCTTCTGGCATTTTTGAGCTGTTCAGACGGGTTCTGGAGCAGCAGTGGTGCAGCTGTTCAGTGCGTCAGGAATGCGGTGATGTACAGAGCTGATCCACCACCTCACACTGACCTTAAACACTCCTTTTATAGAGTGGTAGAGACACTTAAATGTCAGTGTTGGCTGAATTATGATTTAAGTTTTAATGAATGATATATACTTGGTAGCTGTGAATACCTATACAATAGTGTTCTACAAAATATTGTAGTATTATCTTTTGATAATTATAATTATGCATCTATAGCTAATTTCTGCTTGGAATTTGCATAGCAGCCGAGCGGTGAGTATATACTGAGGTTATCTGAGGCCACAATGGGCTTAGATATTTAAAGAACTGCTTGTCACTGTGGTTAAGTGTTACAAAATACATGTCATCAAATGCATTTAATTTAAGCAGACTGTTGTTTGTTCACCTTGTTCTTTCCCTGCTGGCTCGCTGATGCAACAGTGGGGTTTTTACACTGCAGCTAACCATCCCCTGTTTGAAGCAACAGCTGAAGACTTTATTAAACTGCCAGCAGCCTGATGTTCCTGTTAACCACAGGCCTGCGTAGTGCGGAGAAATACAGAAGTACACGGCAAATTTCACAAGCCTAAACTTTCACAAACTGAGGAGTTTAACAAAAGCTGCCAGATGATTTGTTTCTTTCAAAAAGCAGCTGAAGGTATTTCAGTAGATCTGTAACATCACGTGGTAGTATATTTCCTTGAGTAAAGCTGCATATCAAACTATGCGTGTGTAAACCTGTCTGCAAAACAGCTTGTGTGAAATTTCAGTGCCAAATGTCAAGCAAAATAGAACACAGAGGACCCACTCTTGTTTGTGTAGTGAGTAGCAGGACAAGGCATCGAAGGGGTTGTCTTATTTTCAGGTATGATGAAGAGATGGCACAGAGTGACGGGCCTGATCGTGACTTGCGAAGTCGTCCCGGGCAATCCACGGGAGTAAAAGGAAATCGTGCAAGAGATTCAGGAAAGCCTGTGCTAACCACCTGGAAGTGACAGCAGAAAAACCAGCTGCACTCCTGGTAGGAAGACATCATGGACAAACATGCAGGTTTTGAACAGATTCCTCTATTTTGCTACACTGCATGTAGGAAATATTAAAAGAGGACAATGCAGCCTTTGAAAAGAAGTGAAACAAACACTCTAAAACCAGGAGCTGTACTAGACATACACTGAATTGATGATTATTACAATAAAATATATATATAGTATGTATGTATATATAATTTTTATATATATATATATACTTTGTATAAACCAATATTCTCCCAGTAACGGTTAAGAACTTTCTTTCTAAAGATGACAACTCAAATTATGCATTCTGAAAGAAACCCCTTGCTGTTCTGGATATAATTTATTTCCTGCAGCAGCCTATCCCTAGCTCCCTGTAAGAAGTGAGCTGTGGATCCTATAAAGGGCTGGTCCTGGTGAGTGTTAGTATCGTCACAATGATGGTTCAGATTCTTGCTCATAAAAGAAGAGCAACTAGAAAAAATAGCAATACATGGACTTGAGGCTATTGTCAGTTAATACAGTTCATGATTTATAACCAGTATTAAGAAATTAAAAAGCAACTCTTTATATGCTGAGGTTACTGGGGTTTTTTATTTCCTTTCAGTGTTTTGAGCTGCTCGCACTTTAAAGGTAGAAGGTTTCACGGACTGAGAGAGAGTTTCAAATGGTATCTCGATGCATTATTTCACTAGCCATTAATTTTTATTTCAAGATAATGCATGTCTGTAGAAAACCAGGCAGAACAACTACGTACTGTAATAAATCTCATTGCTTGAAGCCAATGATAAATCCTTATTTGCACCAGAATCTCTTCATGGATTTATGCACATATAGAAGAAGTACAGTATCTGTATATTTTTGTATGTTTTGTGTGGACTATAACAAAAATATTATCGCACGTGGTAAGCTATTTCTGGTGGCTTTGATAACAAAGGTTGTGATGATTAGCTACCGAAACATATAGAGCAAAAGTTAAAAAATTTCAGTCCTCTAACAGCAGAGCATATAAACAAACTAGTTGGGTCTGTGATTGGCTGTTGCTTCCACCTGCATTTCCACCAGTTCTCGGGCAGTTATTTATCAATGCCAATGTGCAGTTCTGGTTGTCTTTATTCTCCTTCCCCCTCCTCCCTTTCTTAATTTTTTTTGGATGGTGGAGTATTGTGGAGAGAAAGACAGAGGAGGCTGAGAGTTGCAGATGCGCAGGTAACCCCACTACCCCCTAGCCTGGATCCTCGCTCTGCCCGCAACAGGCTGCCTGCTCGCCCTCCTATGTGGCCGGCCACCAAAGTGCGTGCGGAGTGAACCTGACCTCTCCCAAAAGTGCCAAGTTTCCTGAACATGTAGAACAGACCATCTGCACCACAGGAAACGTCAGTCCTCTTCCTGCTTTTGAAGGTCCTTCTAGAAGAGGGCAGCTGCTCGCAGGCCGTGGGGCAGCTGGCGCCGATGACTTTCAGCCGGAACACAGAGCAGCTTGGGCTGCGGGGGCAGACGCGGGCCAGGCTGACCAATATCCTTACACAGGACCTGGGACTCATCCTTGCAACATGGAATGAAATACGTAGACTGAACGAGTCACTCCACGTGTAATCCTCATCTTGATCAATCTTGTATATTCCATTAAAATAAAGACCAAAATCCAACAGATTCTGTGGTCATCAGATTTGAATCTTCCCAGCGGCCTCTATAAAAGCACATTCAAGCTGGCTCTTGAAATAAGGCTAAGAAATACGGTTACTGCAGGGTGGTAAAGCTCATCTGAATTCCAGGTCTCCTAGTTTTTGGGGCTGGGGTTTTGTGTTTGGTTTGGGTTGGGTTTTTTAGTTCCTCAGTGTGAAAGTTTCCTTTTGTTTTTTAGTTCCTAAGTGTGAATCTTGCTTGTATCTTTGTGCCTTGACAGGTAAGCTACTCTGAAGTAGATGTGTGGTTAGATATTAAGTGTTGTTTTAATGATGTGATATTTAGTGGGCAGATGTTTCCGGCCTTACCCTCAACTGCCTGTTGGGGGTAAAGTAGGAAGTAGTGACAGCCCCAAGACTGTAGTAAATAGTATTTTGTAGTACGGTTATGCTTCTTACAGGCGGGCAACACAACAAGGGTACTCCAATGGAAAGAAAATGAAGCTTTCTCCCACTTTCATTTCAACTGCTTGTAATTAATTTCTTTAGTAGCTTGGACAAAGGATGTTGTCGTAGTCTTGTTCTGTCATAACTAGCACTTGCAAGGATGGCTGCAATAGAATGATTACTCCTTCCTTTCATCTGCTTTCCTGTCTGTGCAGCCTACACTGGTGGGACTGAATAGGGAAGAGGTATTACTGAGAAATGCAGATTCTGGTGAAAAAGTCATCTTCACACTGTTTTACATTTTGAGTATGTAGAAGTCATAAGACACTAACTGAGCCGCAGTGACTGTCAGTCTGCCTTTTGGGAAGGCTTAACGTGAAAGCAAAACCAGGTCTGGGTTATTAGGAGTTATGGCTGTGGGTGGCTTTGGAGACTTAGTCCAGGGGACACTTCTTAGCTGTAAGTTCACAATGAACAAACCTGATGGGAGCATGTGAATACACTTGTTCTTCCAACCTCGTTTGTAGGTGACACTCTGTGTGGGTGATGGTGTCTTTACAGTGAGTTGGACCGGGGCCTCCAGAACAGGCAGCAACAAGACAGAATAGCAATGGCACTACCTGTGATATTACTAATACTGAATATCCTGATTTAATTGTTGAGGGGTTTTCTAGTGGCTTGGAACTTTGAGCTTGTACTCTTATTGCTCAGTATAATAATGCCTCTCTTCCAGTCCTGACTTCCGAAACATCGTCATCGTGTTAAATCAGTGGAAGTCTTACTATTGCTTTCAAAGAATAAGGATATCAGTCCCAGCGTGTAGCAGAGCTGTCAATTTGGAACAAGCAAATCCTTCTCTCTGGCCACTGTAGTATTGGGAAAGCATACTTCAAACACTTGAGGATGAAGTATCTCTGTGAAATATCTAGTAAATTATCACTACTACCTCAAAATCAAAACATTACAGTATTACTAATTTGGGGGGGGGGGGAAAGAAAGCTCCGATAGGAATCTTTGACTATATAGTACTTCATTTCAGAAGTAGAATTCAATTTCAGATGCTGGTGTCACATTTTACACAGTTGCATCTCCAACCACTGTACTGCTTGTCAGCTGTCCTGCTGACCTGGCCCTGAATTCAGGGATGCAGTGTGCTGCTTTAAAGAGCAAGTCAAAGAGACTGCAGGTACAGCAACCCTCTTCCTGCGTTCGTTCCACTTTCTTTTTTAAAACCAATAACTAGTGATGAGATACATCAGACTGCTTTCCCCTCATTTCCTTTTCCAACAGGCTTTTTGCAAAGGTTGAAGTTTGAAGGCATAACTATATTTTCACTTCTAATACATGAAAAACCTACATAGCTAAAGGGAGTTTTAGGGAACAAAACTGAAATAACATGAAATTCTAGATGACTAAGATGGGCTTTCTGATTATCAGTAACAAACAAACCCAAAAAAACCTGTAAGCAAGCAAGAATTTTTCCTTTCCTATGAAGAATTTGAGGCCTCATGTACATAAGTGAAATGTTCTTGAGAAACTCAAAATTAGGAACCTCCACTGCTACGTAATATCTTTTTTTTTTCCGCATAAGATCTGTTGAAAAATACAATGGTTCTCTGCAGGAATTTGAACAAGGAAAGGGTCATGTTCTGTGTTAGCTGGAATGACAGTGTGCTCTGTGCATGAAGCAGCTTGTCTGCAGGCTCAGAAACAGGAGGATGACAAGGAAACAAAAGCAGTTGTAGCTGATAGTTCTGGGGGAGGAGGAGGAGGGTAGTGTGTGGGTATCGCCCTGCGAGGTGCTTGTTTGTGCACAGCCTGGAAAGGTAAAGGTGAGAATCTGGGAAGGAGGAAGAGAAATTGGAAAAGAAAACTTTAATAGCCTACTCAGGGGGTAAAATCTTAAACTTTTCACTCCTGTGTCCTGAACTAAATCCATTGCTGCGGGAGGACAGGAGTACTGGTGCAAGGTGGTGTAGGCACGAGTAGCAGCCTGGGGCATGCTCTGCTACCAGCTGGAACTGGGGACTGGGGGGGGCAGCCACCCAGGGCTGCCTCAGCTGTGGGTGTTCGGGGACTGGCCAAAGGTGGGATGCTAACACCTACGGCAGAAGATGTTCAACCTCTGGGGATGCTCTCCTTCAAAGGTAAGGTAGATCTTTTTGCCAGAACCTCATTCTCCAGAAAATTAAAGACTGTTTTACCTCTGACTGAAAGGGATTAAGTGGGCTTAAATCTGAGTGACTGCAAGCAGGCAAGCTGTTAGTTCTGAGTGACTAACCACGGCCCGAGGCCAGTGGTTCCTCCAAGTGTATCTAACTGTAGGATGAAGAAACTGTTCTGGCTTCCAGTGGAGAAAAATAAATCAGAAATAACAGTTCTCAAAAGTTCTGACTTTGGCTAGTGCAGTAACTTGCCAGACAGAGCTAAAATGAATGTGGGTCTCAGTCCGAAATACTGTTCTTCCTATGCTCAAGTGATCACTGGCATAACGACAGTATTGTATGAAGAATTAAATAGATGAGCTCTGCACAGCTACGGGAATTGTTATAATGACATCAGTGTAGAAGGAGCTTATTGCTAGAGTTGAATAGTGGGGCTTGCTTCCTGGGCACTAACCTTTCTCCCTATTAATTCTTTGACAGGGAAGGAATTAATAAGATTCCCACAGAATAGCTTCTTTATATGGCTTTAGGAACTTAATTAGAATAAAAGAAACAGTATTATCCCTAAAGCTACTTTGTTGCTGTTGGCTTCACAATAGAACTTCTGCCTAAAATGTCCCCGTCTCCTGATTCACTTCCTGCTATAAACGTGGCAAAACAATAGACATTTCACAGAGGACACACAGTCCTGCGCTTCAGCAGCAGAACATGTCAGGCAGAGCTCATTTATCTGTAGCGAAGGAAGGGCTTTGCTCTGTCCTTATAAACTAGTGCTGTTTCAGAACCAGGTACTGTTCGGTTTACTTTGGTGGAAAAAATGGCAGAGAACTTACATTTAGTGCCTGCTCGATGAAAATAGCTCGCTCGAACCCTCAGGTCAGGGGGAAGGACTCCGGTGCGTAGGTATCAAAATACAACACTGCTGTCCAGAGCTCGTTGTGCTAACCTGGAGGGTCCTGTAACCAAAAAAACCCCAAAAACTT
This sequence comes from Strix uralensis, assembly GCF_047716275.1. Classification (NCBI taxonomy): domain Eukaryota; kingdom Metazoa; phylum Chordata; class Aves; order Strigiformes; family Strigidae; genus Strix; species Strix uralensis. The sequence goes on from NC_133976.1 coordinate 89,674,093, forward strand.
TATTCCTGTGTTCTCTGCAGAAAATAAATGTGTATAGCTGGGAAAAGCTGACTTCAGACATAATTTTGTTAAAAATTCGATTATTAAGAGGAAATAGGAACATAAATGAGTATCTTGGAAAAACTGATTGTTTTTACTGAATAGTAGGAAGTTGTTTGTGCTAGACTGTATTTTTTTTTCCGCTTTTTTTAAGTTGCCATCAAAGCTTAGGCAAGCTTAAAGAAACTCTCCACACTTGAAGCAGTGCCTAGGCAGAACTTTCGCAATTGTTATGATGACATAGAGAGTCTTCTAGGCCTTAATTATTCTCGAGTTTTGTATCTACTAAAAGCATATCATTCACATCTGAGATAATCATAGACCATTGTGAAACATAAAAGTTTACATGGTATGAAACACCAAGTAAAAACATTAATGTGAAAAACAAGGAGATAGTAAAGGATATTTCATACCAGAACATGTCTTACATGTGAAAAGTTCTTTCCCAGTGAAAGTTGGGCAGTGAAACAGTGAAATTGATTGATTTGAATGGAATTAAATTTAATATTCTGAAATTCTGTGTCATTGGTTGGCATATATAATCACTAATGGCATTACATTTGCAAGGAAAATATGGTTCAGGATTTAAATGTAGATTTAAAGTGTAAATAAATAAATACATATAACACCTGGGCTTTCTTAGCTAGAGAAAAATGTTCTGCAAAGAATGCTGAAATGTTGTTGCAAAAGTCAAGAAGCACCAGTAAAATTTGCCCCAAGTGAAGCCAAGACAATTTCTTTACAGCGAAAGTATCAGTGCTTAAAAGGACACGTGGAACTTCTGAGGACAGCAGAAGACACAAGAAGCATATTTAAAAATAGATTGTATTAAAGTAAAAATAACCGTGGGATACTTATCTAAAATGAGAGAGGAATTTTTTTTTTTTTTTCAGAAACTTCCTGTTCTGTTCCTAACAGTCTAAATCAAATGCCCAGCAGCAGGGTTGCATAGACTGTTAGCCTTTCTTCTAAGAAAAAAGATTAAGATAATCTTTCCCAGGATGTCACATTCTGAATATAACTGAAAATGTTCAGAGAACAACTGAATTTTAATATTTAGGGAAAAAAAATCAAATACTAACATCAAAATGATGAATATGTTAAAGTACGCTTCACTATATTGGTTGCTTATTTATGGCATCATAATAGTGGGAGTTTGCATGACTGATGGTAGATATAATTAGACCACTGATCTCTTAATTCACTATATGAAAAACTCAGTGTTTGAATATGGATAAAGGTAATTTACATTTTATAAATCGAAAAAAATAGTACTTTATTAACCACTGAGGTGTATTTCCCCAAGCAGTTTTTCAAGTGCATATATGTGTTTATTCAGCACATGTGGCCTCAAGTCTCTCTATATTTTTACACACATTAAACTGTTACTCTAAGTGATGAAGTCAGATTACTGCACCAGAACGTGTATTAACCCCAGTGCAGACAAATTCTGCTTCCGTCTGTAGAGGTAACTTGCAGTAAGATCAATAGTGTTGATCCAAAATGTAGACTAAGAGGACTCTAATAATGTTGCTTCCGACTTGTTTCAAATGGTACAGTTGGAAAGGGGGCAAAAACCTTATAATTAAAAATGTATTTTTAAGATTCTGATGGCTGTTGTTGCCTCATTGGTTTCCAAAGGTGTCTGAGCATTTTTCATCTAAATGTAAGAAGCATGGGAAATATTTGCAACCAGAAGAGAATATACAGCAGCTTGAAAATACTATTCCCTAAAGTGGTGCCTCGAGAAACCTCCAAATATTAACATGTCCATATAAATTGTCTTTTGGTGAACCTTCTTTTTTTCCAATTAACAGGCCTGCTTTTACCTTTTTATCTTTAGAATTATAATTTCATAGCATTTATAAAGATGCTAAATATTTATAAAAAAGTTTAAGTGAAAAACTGGAAAACATGATTGTAATTTCTCAAGCTGTATTAAAATCTGACTCCAGTTGTTAGTACAAACATGTGTGTAAATTACTCATTCCTGATCACCCTCTGTTCCCTTGGAATGCAGAACCAGTTCAAGTTCCGTACGAGCAGGAGTCCCAAAACAATGCCACTGCCTTTGCGCTATGGCACGAGGGTTACATTTACTGTACCTATATGTGTATATATATATTTTTTAAAATATGTAGTATATATGTGAATAAAGTAATTATTATGTAAATATAGTAACAGAATATATACAATGTATATATACACATTATATATACATATATAATAATATATATATGAAATGTATAAGCAGTACAGAGGCCTGGCCATGTCCATGCACGGGAGCAGCTGATTTGAAGAATAAGACACCATTCTCCTCGTTGTTAAAAGGCTGTCTTACAGTTTTTAGAACCAGACGCAGGCCTGAGTACATACCTCTCGCTCCGTGTGCAGCCACCGCCCCATCCCGGCTTAACCTAAGCACGTGAGCCCTGGTTTCCACAGGCGGTAGCATGTATGTGATCCCAGTGAAGTGATTTTGGGGGCACAAGGCCGTGTTAAATCGACTCTGTGTGGAATAGTTGGGGGGGTTTGGTGTCAGTCCACCGCCGGCTGCAGGCTGAACTTCTGTCCTCTGCTGAAATGGCGTTCCCTTTCATCACAGTATGAACTTCGTTCTACCAGGGAGCGCTACGATTTACACTGAATTCCTGTTCTGTTTCTTCACTCTTTGAACAAGTTTGAGCATTATTTGACCATACAAAGAGAAGAATGACTGTTTTGATGTTGAGGTTGAAGAAAGTCTAAGTGTTCTGGCAGGGAGGATTTCCAGCTCTGACAATGCTCAAGGCAAAACGGAAGCTGGATTCGTGTCCATACAGAAAGAGCTGTATTTACGATTATATGTATCGCTTGTAATCTCCTGCGAAGAGAGCTGGTTTATGCACAGCTTTGCTATTTAACGAGACAGATTGTGTGGAAAACTAAAGCGTTCCTGTGGTCAGAAGTGAAAGAAGAAACAATACTTCTCAAGATTCCTCCTCTCAAATGTGAACTTTTAACTTTCAAGACAGGAGAGAGAAGAAAAGTAGATTAGGGAAGGGAGAAATCACGTTAAATCTTAGAACACTTACCAACCTGACCACATTTCGCAGTAACGTTAATTGCAATTAATTCAAATATTTTTTTAAGGACGCTTCTTCAGAAGGTAACAGTGCAATGGTCTCACAGTCCTACTGAGCCAATCCAAATTCCCAGTGAACCTAAAACTCCTTAAGTTAATGAGTCACGCACTTAGTGAAAGAGTACAGGAAGACTTGGCGTCCGTGCTGATTATACACAGACTTGCATAAGAAAACATGGCCAAGAGGAAAGTACTCCGAGGACTGTTTTGCAGCCCTACCCGATGATCCAGAGCTCTCGCTGTCCTCAGACCCGGCTGTCCTCTGGGACAGGGCTGGAGGCAGGTCAGGGATGGGAAGGGCAGATGGGAGGGAAATGCTGAAATCGGTGGAGGAGCGGGCAAAGGCTGAAGGGACAAAATAAGGTCACCGTGATGGCTGCTGCTTGGGGCTGGAAACAGTCCTCCGTCTAAAACAAATAAGCCTGAAAGATAGGCAAGGGCTGGAACAGTTCTGCCTGCGATACTATTCAAGTGTGGCGGAGGCAGAGGCTGAGCCCCACCAGCAGTGTCATTTCAGAGGTGGCCCTGTCCTTGAGCCACCTCCGTCTGAAGTGCCGCTGGGACAAGCCCGCGCTGTCTCCCCCAGCAAGGGGCGGCTCCAGCCGAGCGGCGGGGCCGCGGGAGCGGAACCAAGGCGGCGCCGTCACCGCGCAGCGCGGTGTCAGGGGGCTGCGCGCTCCCCGGCAGGGAAGGAAAGCCCTCACCGCCTTCGGGCAGGACAAAGCCGCTGCCGCTTTTCGGCACCTACCGCCTCCGACAAATTCCAGCTTCGGGAAACAAAATCTCCTGCTCGGTCGCGGTCCCCCGCAGCGGGATCGGGACACAGACGCGGTGTTTTCATTCACGTCGCGTCCCGCCGCGTCCCCGAACACCCACCTCGCCGTACCCGGCGGCCGCCGCTCGGCGGGGCGGGCGGGAGCGGGGCAGCAGCCGCCGGCACCACCGGGTCCGGACCCCGCCGCGCCGCAGAGGCCACGAGCCCCCTCAGGAGGTAGCCCCGCCATGAGGCAACTCCTTCATGAGGTAGCCCCCTCAGGAGGTAACCCCCGCCATGAAGTGCCCCCCTCAGGAGGTAGCCCCCCGCTAGGAGGTAACCCCCTCAGGAGGTGGCACCCCTCAGGAGGTGACAACCCCCCTCACCCCTCAGGAGGTGACACCCCTCAGGAGATGACACCCCCCTCATGAGGTAACCCCCTCAGGAGGTGACACCCCCCCTCAGGCGCCCCCGCCGCTTACCCGCCACCTTTGCCCCCGCCGCCCCTTCCAGCCCTCGCCGAGGAAGCGGAGGTTAATTGGCAGTCGCGGAGAGCCAATGGGCGGCGGCGGGGCGGGAGCCTGCCCTTCGCCCTCGCCCAATCGGGAGGCGGCTGGGCGCCCGCCCACCGGAGGGCGGGGCGGGGCGGGCGGCAGTCGGTGCGGCGGCGGCGGCGGGAGTGGAGCGCCGGGGCTGGGCTCGCATCCCTCCGCGTTCTCTCGCCGTCTCGTCAGCCCCTTCCCTCCCTCACCGCCGGTGGGCGCAGCAGACGGGCAGCTCCCGGCGCTTCAGGTGAGGGCGGCACCGTGGCCTGGGGCCCTGCCCTCGGGGAGAGGCTTGAAGGCGGAGGCCGGGGCTCGGAGCCGTGTGGGGGTGGGCGCGGAATGGCGGGCGGCGGGGTCCCGCCGGCGGGCGCGCTCACGTCGGGGGCGGCTGCTCCGAGCCGCCGTCCTTGGGCCGGTGGCCGGCGGCGCCCGTGGCGGGGTCAGGCCGCGCGGGGCCGTCGGCGGGCCGGGAGGGCCCCGGTGGGCGCCGGCGGGGGCTCGGCGCCTCTGCGGCGAGGCGGGGGGGCGGGCGGTGTCGGGGGTCCCTGTACGGCGGCGCGGGGAAGGGGGAGGTGAAGGTGAAGGTCTCCTTGCGGGGCGGCGGGCGGGGAAGGGCAGGGCTGGGGCTTGCGGGGGATGACGCCAGCGGCGGTGAGGAGGCTCGGTTCCTGCGGGAGGGAAGAGCTCGCTGCTCGGGGAAGTTCGGTGACCCCCTCGGAGAGGGGGGGTGGGGGGTGCCGGGACTTTGGGGAGGGAAAGAGGGCGAGGAGGGAGACCTAAGATTGAGCGATTGGGGGTTTTCCCCCGGCGTCCTGGGTGATGACAGGTAACGATGCCGGCTGGGTGGGAGGAGGTGTTTGTGCGGGGGTGAGAGAGGTTTTAAACGCTCACAGCCTCCTGAGTACCGGTAATGACCCAGCGAAGTCAGGCTTCTCGGTCTTGCCTTTGCCGCCTTCTCTCTTGACTTTCCCTTTTTTGGCTAGCGGAAAGAATCTCCTCATCTCCCAGACGGGGACGTCTGTGTCAGAGACAGAAGTCTCTTTATGTGCGTCGAGGCTACCTGGTTAGCGGAAGGCCGGTACGTACAGCGGCTGCCCGGCGCGCGGTGTCCCTCTGCCCCGCTCCTGGCTGCCGCTGGCCGCGGTGACTCAGGAGCCCGTAGACTCGCTCTGCTGAGCCTTCATCCTTTCGCCCTGGCAGTAAGGGGAGCCAGGAGGGTGCGAGTGACCTATGCTGTCCTTTGTAAACTGAACGCCCGAAAACTAAATGTAATCTTGCGGTTTTAAATGTTCAGGTTTTTTGGTAGCCATTCTTGATGAAAACTGTAGCTTAGCTAAGATAATTTAAAACAAGTACACCACTGCTTACATTTCCTGTACCTATTTCGGTAAGTTTGATCGTTTGTATGTGACCCAGAATGGGGTAAGAAATGAGTCTTCGGATGTGCTAGGCGCTTGGTTTTTTCTGTTGCACTCCACAATCACATAACGGACTGCTTGGAAGGTTGCCATAAGACTGTTTTCCCTTGCTACAGGGGGGGATTTTTTTCCCTTCTGCTAATTTGTATTTGATTCCAGAGTTTGTTCAGCCTTTCTCCAAAGAAAACCTTTCCACTACTTTGAAAATGTGAAAACATTAACAGTGCATTATTATAATAGTCATAGTGAAGACTGCGTTATGTAAGCAACTGAGTTTTCATTCTGGGTTGAGTGCAGCAAAAAGATCTTTCTCCCGTGTCTGTGATGAGACCAATAAAAAAACATTGCTTTATTGCCTTCGGGGCGGGGGGAAGACTCATGTTTCTCCTTAAAGGTGAGAGGTAACTAAAACAGTTTGCCAACCGTATCTCAGATGGGGAAGAACTTAATTGTGTTTTTGACTACTAAGTTTATTAGCACCGAGGGCTAATGTGCTTGCTCTTTCATACCTGTACCTGCCTGAAATGATATTTTGTCAAACTTGCAATTCGCCTTCAAAGATTGTAGAATTATATTCTGCCAATTATGACTGAATCAGTTTAAATAGCATGTATTAGTGCACGAGGCATGTCTAATTAGCACAATGCAGCATCGTTGAGAGACCTCAGATCATACTAAACCACGGCATAGGTAAGGTAAGCAGGAGCAGAGTGGAGGTGGTACCTCGCCCTCTATAGCGTTAACCTTGGCGTGGCTGTTCAGTGTGCAAGCGCTCCAGACTCCCCTTGTGCAGAGTTTACAGCTCTACAGTCAGTTTCTTTGGCTCAGGGTCTGTGTGTTGTGCAGTGCCCTGCTAGAATAAACATTAAAAACTGCCCCGGGGGTTAAGCTGCATACCACACATCAAGCTACAATATCAGTGCTAAAAGGAAGCTCAGCTGTAGTTAGCGATGAAATAGTTTATTAATGGTGGTTAGGCAAAACTGGTCTGGAATTTTTTTTTTTTCCTGAATGTGTTTGCTCTCATTTTGAGGAGGCTGTGCTGCAAGTGGATGCAGTAGTTAATATCAAACCAACAAATTAGATAGCATTTATGATTGCTGGGCTTGATGCTAGCTGTACGTGTCTTTGTGGATGGTCTGTTAGCTGTATGTATCTTTGTGGATGGTCTGAAGTGTTCTTCAACTTTTTTTTTAACTGTCATAGGTTTATGATAGAGTTTTTATATTCCACAGTCATCTCGAACAAAAACTTCAATTTACTTTGTAGTGTATATTTAATTGTATTTTTCTAATTTTTTTTATTCCTTTAGTATTTGAAATACCATTATAGTGACAAGGTTTTCTGACTGTGCAGTGATATTCTGGGCAACATTTTGATCTATGACTGTTTGAAGTAATACTTTCAGAAAATACCTAGACGATATATTTTTCTAACGGGTAGATGTCTGCTTTCTTTTGTTGTATCGGGGCCCTTGAGTGTTGGTTTGAAATCAGTATTGTGAAGCTGTTATTTTTACCAGGTGACATGTTTGGATGATTTAGTGTTAGGCATGAGAAGTTTTGTTCTCGTGGTCTGTTTATACACCATATGGGTACCTTTTCCTTCTCCAGAGCTGAGTGAGCTACTCAAAGATGTCCTTATGTCAATTCTGTGCTTCCCTGGTCGTGGTTAAAATGAGCCTAAAGGTTGCTGTGACTTGAATTGGTAGCCTGTAAATGCAAGACAAGAGACTTGTGTGCTTGTCACAGGAATGGCAAAGGATAAAATGCTTAGTGGTGCTGCTAGTCAGGAATTGCCTGTGCTTGTATGAATCTGTGGGAGTAAGACAGATCAGCTAAAAGGTAGCTTTCTGCTTCTGAGATGGGGCATGGTTTTCTCCGTGTGGAGTGGCAGGTCCTGGAAAAAGTTGCATCTTCTCGTACAGTAAGCCAGGAGAATGGTAGATGCAGATTAAAGGGTTTTTTAATAATTTGTTTAAACATATATGTAAACTAATACATTGGAGTTGTGTTTTGGTTCTTGCAACCTCTGCTTTTTAAAAGAAATTCTAAGATTTAATGACTTACTCATTGCCTGAGACCTGGAATGAAGTCTCTAATGCTCGAAGACTAATCTGCAAGATGAACAACTTTGTTGTAACACAGGATTTAATTCAAATTCTGTGTTAATCCATAAAACTTCAAGAAGTGGCGGTGTTCCTTTCAACTAAACCTAGTTGCTGATTTTTGGCTTGACTTAATGTAATGATGAATTGTTCTCAGGACATGGAAAGGAAGAAAGCAGGAAATAACAGTGATGTAACTGTACCGAGCTAAATGCAGCTGAGCATTCTGAGCCCGTGGTTGAATAGAGCAGTGCACTTAACAGGACTGTTACCTGGGGGCTGGCAAGAATAACCGAGGTCCATAGTAGGAAGGCAGTTGTATCCCGGGGTTGGTTCCCAGTCCACAGCCATAGTCGAATTTGTCATGAGGCTTGAATGTCATTCCTTTACGTGCTATCCTGCAAGGTACCTTGCTTGGGGGAAGGGAACAGTCAAAATTTCTCTAATGGTGTTGGCCTAGACTCTGCCTTGATGTGTGCTCCTTGGAGTGTGAGCAGTTCTGCTTGAGCCACTGTCAGCTGGTGCATGTTGGTAGCGTCCTGTGAATCTTGGTGGACAGGATGTGTCAATATTTGAGAAGGTACCCAGCCCTAATTAGTAAATAGGAATAGAGCTAGCATGGATATTGTAATACAGCACAGTAGTGAGCTCTGAAGCAAGAAGGAGGCTGTAAATGATGTGGTTTGGTTCAACTTTTTAGAATATGCAAATATTTAAAAACTGTCCTGGCTTACACAACATGTTGTAAATCTTTTGACAGTGTTGGAAACCTGTATCTTGCATTGTTTGTTTTCAGGCCAATGCATGTTATTAACCCTTTTTGATTGTGCAGGACTCCGCTTTATGTCAATAATTAATTCCAAGGCATCTACAGACCAAAAATTTTAAACAGGCTTCTTTGCCTTTTATCATATACTCTAATTCAGTGAATAATAAACCAGACTACAGTATAACGGCAAAAATGGAGAGGGTAAGAACAGCCTGTCAAATCATGTTATTAAAGATTTGTTTCAAACATCTTTACTGAAACCATAAAGGCTGGATTTTGTGAAATATTTTGAGATAAACTTATAGATGTGACATAGTGGATGCCCTGAGAATGGGTGCCACGCAGGTTTGAAGTGACGCTGAACTCGGAGGAGTTCACCAGTGTGCGTTTTAAATATCTTCTCATGCCTGTTGTGATTTATGTATCACAGAATCCTGATACACTTGCAAACTCTTGGCTTTTGATTATAAAGTAGCAGGTTGTTTACTAGTATTGAAACTGGATGACTGGTGTTCCTGTAATCTTTGTTATGAAGCGGGCTTTTGCAAAAGTGTGATACTCTTTCTGTTTTGTTGTTATTTGTCTTTGTACATGAGTAGCCCAAATAGGACTCATAAACCTGGTTATGTATGGTAAGTTAATCTCCCCTGCCTATCAGGCTGCTGCCTTGCTAGCTGATGGCTGTAACAACAAGAGGTGTGTGTTGACTGAGCTCCGGAAGGACTGGCAGAGTTCTTGTACCTGGCAGCTCAGACTCGTCCTGAGCGTAGCCAGGGGTTCTGGGTTCCAAAACCGACTGCATAGAACTTCTTACTTAGCACAGCAATGGTAGATGAATACTGAAATAAGAATTTTATTTGTTCTCAGTAGCAGATGCACAGCCATACTTCACTGTTCTTTTAAGTTCCTGTGTTTCGTGTGTGTGTTGGGTTTTTTTAAATTTCTGACTTAATAGGTCAAATAAAGGGTGCGGGGTGAATATGCTTAATGCGCCCTTCTTAAAAGGGGGAACGTGAAGTACGGATTTCAGTAAATGATCTGCCATGACTCATAGGACAAACGGGACATCTTTAGTTCGATTTAGGCCTCTGATCCTCTCCCTTAATAGAGGCTTTCTTGGCAAATTGACAGATACCTGGGTCACTGCTGAGTGGAACAACGCTGCCTTCTTGTCAGGACAAATGATAAATCTATAACAAACAGGTCTGGGTATGTTAAAGCAACCCTTTGTGTTGAAGGGAACCACATGGATACAGCATCAGCTTGTCAGCACACTTACTTCCACAGTCCTTGCATAATATTTTTAACAGCATTTTTTTCCAAAGTCTCCAGGTTCTCTCTGTCCCTTAATAGTTACAGATAAAAGCTTCAAAACTTTTATTGTTTTGTCATTTACCTGAAATAATGTAACCCATCTAAGTAATCTGCTATCTAGTCAACATATAATTGTGCTTAACCTGAAGGAGCCATTGAACAGGTTGGTTAAGCTCTAGGGTGAACTTAAGTGAAGGGAATTATTCCCAAGTTCTTGCTGGGTTGAGGTGATGGTTCCATTCCAGAATGGGAGCGCTGTTTTACATGTGAGAACTGAAACTTTTCCTTTAAACAACTTTTCTTTAATTTGTGTTAGGAGAGAACTTCATATGAAGAATGCTGTCAGCCTTGTGTCTTTCAAATACAGTGAGAAATAAATCGAGTGGTTGGCTGTTCCTCTTTTGGGCAATTAAATTTCTTAAACTCGTATGCCCACAGCTGGGAGTATTGCCTTCTCACTGATGATTTGTATTGGTCCACTATTACGGTAGGCCACTAGTGTTTCTGTTGGTTTACACCAAGTTGAGTATGTTTTACTGCCATTCTGCTTTCTACTAGCAGGGTTTTTTTGAGCCAGCAAACTGTTATAGGGCTGCAAGTCATTCTTGCTTTGACTTGAGGTTTTTGTCTTGTTTTGAAAGCTGGTTCAATTGAAAGTAGGAACAACCAGCAGATATTGATAAAGTGTGATCAACCAATAACCTGTGATTCATAGTGCCACTTCCCAAAGCAAACTTTCATGCTGTCTTAAGTGAACAGAGTCCTGTGGTGGGCTGACCCTGGCTGGACGTCTCCTGGATTGAGATAAGGACAGGGAGGTCACTCACCAGTTAGTCACAGGCAAAGCAGCCTCGACTCAAGGAAATTAATTTCTTGCCAATCAAATCAGAGCAGGGTAGTGAGAAATAAAATCAAATCTTAAAACACCTTTCCCCCACCCCTCCCTTCTTCCTGGGCTCAACTTTACTCCCGATTTTTCTCTACCTCCTTGCCCTCAGGGGTGCAGGGATGGGGGTTGTGGTCAGTTCATCATCTGTCGCCTCTGTCCTTCCTCCTCAGGGGGAGGACTCCTCACACTCTTCCCTGCTCCAGCGTGGGGTTCCTCCCACAGCAGACAGTCCTCCACGAACTTCTCCAGCGTGGGTCCCTCCCATGGGCTGCAGTTCCTCACAGACTGCTCCAGCGTGGGTCCCCCACAGGATCACAAGTCCCGCCAGCAAACCTGCTCCAGCCTGGGCTCCTCTCTCCACGGGCCCACAGGTCCTGCCAGGAGCCTGCTCCAGCCTGGGCTTCCCACGGGGTCACAGCCCCTTTGGGCACATCCCCCTGCTCCGGCGTGAGGTTCCCTCTGGGCTGCAGGGGAATCTCTGCTCCGGCATCTGGAGCGCCTCCTCTCCTTCCTCCTCCCCTGCCCTTGGTGCCTGCAGAGTTGTTTCTCACATACCCTCGCTGCTCGCTCCGCTGTGGTTGCAGAGTTATCCCAGGGGTGCTGCCACCATCGATGATGGCCAGCGGCGGGTCCGTCTTGGAGCCGCTGGTGTTGGCTCTGCCATAGAGCAGCTTCTCACAGGAGCCACCCCTGTAGCCCCCCTGCTACCAAAACCTGGCCACGCAGACCCAATACATGGGCCTAACAGTGAATTTGATGGCAGTTGTATTATACCAGAAGTTATGCCTTTTGGTTTAATACATGTGATGATTTGATGCAGATTTTTTTTTTTTGGGATGTAATGAGATGTACCCCACTCATTGCCTGCAGGATAGGTAAACTTACAAATTTAGAATTAACTTCCTATTCTTCTGTTTCTTCATGATCTTTTCTTGCAGTTTTGGTTGTATCTTCAGGAGCATGTTTTGGAGATGACTTTAATGAATAGGCACTTTTTAATCTGTGGATCATGCATTGATATTCTATAAACATTTAAAGAGATGATCTTTTGTACAAACAGATTTAATCGCTGCTGCTCTTAAAATGTTAAAGTTGTTTGGTTATCCATTTGCTAATAGTACACAGTACAAATGCAAAGGAATGATTAATAGATTTTAATCCAGGAAGGAACCGTTTGTAATCTGGTTTTATGTGAAAAAGACAGGCCATGGGACTTCTGTGAATGAATCCCTGTTGGAATTTGATACAGCCACAAAGGAGACTTCCCATTGAGAGAGAGTGGATGTAGAGTTCACCACAGCCCTGTTAGTTGCCCAGTTGGCTAGTTAGTCCTGCTGTCTGAAACCGGGTGTTCTCTGATATATAGTCAGATAATATATCCTTCCAGCTGCCTACCTCACAGCGCTTTGTTTATATCCTACAATTCATTGAGTGCATCCAACTGAGTATTCCCCTCCATTTCAGAATTCTTCAAAATTGATGCTTAAAATATTAGGCCATTTTGATGAGATAGGAAGATTAAACTTTGTCTTGGTACAGTCCAATGTGAATTCCAAACTAGCATGTTTAGCTTGTGCTCATTTTGGCAAAATATCCAAATAGGTTTATCAGCACTGGATTCTCTGTTATTTACTATCTCCTCAGGCTTTTTCTTAAATCAGCTGTGCAGTAGGTCAGTCATGATTCCTAATCTTTTTTGAGGTCACCGATAATAATGGTAAATAGCTTAGTGGTAGCTTAGTGGACATGTCCTCCTTCATAGTATTGCTTGACTCTGAGAGCTTAAAATAAATGTAATATCAGACTGAGCTTGTATCATTCTGGATCTTAATCTGAATACCTTGTGATAGCAAGTTGAATGTCCTCAGCACGGTCATTATTGCTCAGGATGGTGACCTCATAGAAAGAAGACCCTGTTAAGAAGTTGGTTGTATTAATTTTTATTTTCTCCTATAATAATAATTATCAATTTGTTATGCTCAAGTGGAATCTTACTTGCTCCATTTTGATTGATGTGTCTTTAGTGAACTAACCATGTCCCTTTTAAAATGCTTGTATGACATCAGTTTTTCTCTAGTCTTCTGGAACTTCCCCATTATTCCGAACTTCTTAAAAGTTCAGGACCTAGAGCCTCCCAAATGATATTTTAAAATTCTTGAACAAAAGCTAATTTGCACATGCTGGTTTGGACTCCTAAGCCCTTTTGATATCTGATTTGAGGGCTAATAATCATACCGCTCAAATATGGTGTTTGTCAGCATTCACAGATCCTCTGCCTCTGTTGCTACGTTAAAATGCTGATACCTTATGAACGATAGCATTGTTGCTAAGGTTTTTGTACAATAAAGGAGACTTGAGTATATTTGAGGTCTACCACTACAACTGTTTCTGTATTCTTTCTGCTTTCATCATTCCTAGCTTTTGTTACATTTGGTATCAGGTACTTCCCTTCTATTCCACTTGGTGTGTAACTATTTCTGTAGCTACTTTGTTTTCTTCATGTGTCTTTGAGGACAGCTATTAAAAAATCATGTGTGATTCCCCCGGTATTCTTGTGTGATAAAGTAATGTTATTTTATCAGATTGCCGAATCTGAGTCTTCTCAGGTGAAGCTGGGAATGGTCTGAGTCAGCTCAGGACGGGTGTGCAGGTGGTCACTTCTTCTAGCTCTGTCGTCCATTCTCTTTCAAGCTACAGTATAGGTGGAGTTCCTTCATGTTCAATGCCATGTGCTCTTTGGGTCAGGGCATCGTCACCTATAATGTATGCGAAATTCCAGGCCAGTTTTAGAATTGGGAAGGTGAAACATGGCACACATGTCAGCGGGGCCGTAGGGCCCCACCGTGACGCGGCGTTGTCCCCCTCCAGCAGCTCGCGGCGCGAGGAGCCGGCCGCGCTGTGTTTGGTGTGCTCCAGCCTCTCTGGCAGATCCCGTTAGTGCCCATGTGGTACATGAGCTATGGGCAGGTGTTCCAGAATGTCTGTGGAGTGTTCGTGTTCTTGGAAGTAGTTAATAATTCAAATGAGTAATGAATATTATTGCAGAAGTGTCACCACTCCTCTCTTGACCACTTAATCTTGTTCAGTCATGTGACTTGTACAGTGAGGTTTCAGTGATATTAAATGGACTCGATTTATGTTTCCAAATGCAAAAATCTAATCTCTTACTTGTGTGCCTACCACACATAAACAATGAAAATATCTTTTTGCCTGTCTTTCAGGGTCTCATATTTCTGAAAAGTATCTTTTGTGGTATGTGTACTTGCTTATTCCTTTTGTTAGCATAACAACTTGTAACTTGTTAAACTAGCTCAGAAACTTGTTGCCACTTCTGCTCGCAGTGATAAGGCAAATAACTTCAAAACCAGTGACCGTTTGTGTTGCTACTAAAACGGGCAATCAGGTTCTTTCCCTGGTGCCCAGCTGTTTGTTCTGGCTATGTGCTCTGTGTTGGCTCTGTTTATGTGGCTGTGCTGTGACCAGAGTTGGTTCCCTGGGCCAGCAAGAAACTTTTTCGTTTTGGCAGAGTAATTTTAAGGTGGCTAAAGCTTAGCACGTGGCTTTCTGAATAGAATCGATAGCATGGGGATGGGGCAGGAGGAGCGACTGGGGACGTGGGAGAGGACCGGGTCAAGCTTTGGTGGTGGAACAGATTTATACCATAATAAAGTAATCAGGTTGGGTATTGAGATAAGCAGTACAGGGAATAATGTCTATAAAGTTGAGCTGTAAAGTGAATATTGGATGTAAAGAAGCCTTTGTGTAAGTGCTTTTATAACCCCATGTATGCCAAAGATGGTCAGGATGTAATAAAGTAAGGAAAATGGAGTGTATGTAAATGCACCAGTGTTGCTCATCCTAGCAGCTGAAGCTGTGCTACCTGAGCTGCTCAAATACTGCTGGGAAAGATTTAACACTTACTGCCCAGAGACTGTACTCTGAAACTATTTAAATGAGTTGAAGATGTGCTTAAACTTGAGTTTATTGATTTTTACAAATTTTAAATGCATGGCTGAATAGGTAATAAGTATCAAATGGTATTGAATTTATAAATTTAAAGGTGAACTTGCTGTGTTTTTCTTGAATTTTTGCTTAAGATATTTTAGTGTGGAAGGACCAGAAGACAGAATTGAAATAACTTTTCAAATTGAGCAAGATCCAGATAGAAAGGAGATAAGTCTTTGCCTTTTGAATTCTAGAATACTCACTTGTAAGTAACTTAGATGTTTCTGATGTGTAACACTAATATATGTTCTTATGTAATGAAATACTGTATTTTTTAAAAAAAGTGGTTGCTAAATAATTTTTTGAAACTCCTATCAGAAGATTTAATCTATTAACACTTTATTGTTAAACGAGGTTTTGAAGAACTAACTTTGAATTCCAACTCAATATTTAATTTCCAAAATTGAGTTAATCTTGTGGAAAGAATCAAGTGGTTTTTTAGAATGTCAGTCTTTTTTTTTATGAGGGAAAAATCTAGGTATACACAAAACCCATGCCAGCTCTCTTATTTCTTAAACTGGAAAAACTACTTTCCTACCTTATTGTAACCTGTTTGGGGGTTTTGTGTTATTTTTTTCTTTTTTTTTTCCTCCCACAAAAATAATTGAATAGAATTGGTTGGATCCTCCTGTTACTTTTGTTCTGTGATACAGCCCAGGCTGCTTTCTTGGCTGTTCTCAGCAAAGCGCTGTTCCACCTGAGGTGTGTTTGAAGCAAGTGCCCAGATCCGCTAGCAGAGAACGTCTTTCCCAGAAAGCAGACTGAGCAGTATTGCAGAACACACTTAGTGCTTTTCTTTCTTTAATTGTTCTCTGCACTGGGAAAGGTGAAAGTTCACTCACTGGATATCATGAATGTCTTGTCTATTCATTGAGGCAGGCCCAAATCTGTTATTTATGTTCCTAAAGAGAAATATGAGGAGATTAAAGAGCAATCCATATAGTTTTAAAGGATCTGTAGGTGAACCTTAAAACTGATGTGAAATGAGATTTGATCTTAAAATTGGTTTGAATTTGGCTAAGAAATCCTTTGTCCAAAGTCGCATTGAAGCAGCTGCCTCTCCTTTAGTTTGTAGTATCCCTGTATCAGAGAAGGATGTGTGGGTCTAGTCTGTATCTAATTACTGTATTTTTAGCACTCGGTTTAGATCAGGCTGTTACATAGTTTCTGGTAGAATGTGAATCCTGTCAGTTGTATGGCTATCATGAGTAAAATCTGTGCTGTGCAATTTTAATCACTGTCAAGTCAGTGATGAGCAACTCAGTAACTGATACATCCGAATAGATAAACCAACTATCATACATTAATTCTGGATTTATTTTAGGTTATGCAAGACAACCTATAGCTTATTTGCTTTAGATTTTGATCAGTCTAATAAAATATGATGTAGTCTTACTTTCTCCACCCAGTTAGCTGGGGTTTTTTACCAGCCCTGTAGAGAAACTAAAACTGCAATTGCAGATCTTTGGTATTTCTGCCTTTTTTCCGTCCTTCTCTTTCTTGCAAAAGAGGCTAGATAGGAAGCACCTTTGCTTCTACATGTTATTAGGTATTGCAGAAACACTTTCCTTTGTGTAATCAAGGATAAACTGTGCTAAATTTAGCGTGTAATGTCTGCCAACGTATTGCTGAACAAAAGTACGAGCTTTACAGTAATTTTATCAGGTTTTATGCTGTTTCTGAGAGATCTTACTGGATAACAAGGAAATATGGAAGGAGTTGAGTAGGTTTTGATGTTTTCAAGTACATCTAAAGGTATTTTCATTGCGCACCTTTTATGTATTTGCATTTGCAGTGTTTATTTCACATTTCATACATATGGATAAAATACTACAATTTTTGAGGGAATAATGCTGTCCCAGTATGATGTCTTTTGAGATTATTTGTCTGAGTTGTGAGTGATGTTAGTAGTTCACCTGTGAAGTTTATAAAGCTTCTATGACATTTTTAATTTTCATGGATGTGTACAATATCTAATTTGGCTAGCATACTCACTGGAATGCAATTTATTAGGTAAGAAAAATACTGTGAAAAGCTGTTGTACAAATTGGCTCTTTAAAGCTGAAGATTTTTATACATGCTTCTCTAAAAATGTGGTTTGAATTTGTCAAGGAAATATGTATCACATGAATCTTCCAATTTTTATTGCAGTGAACACTTAGAGAGCAAAGTTATGTAATCTCATTTCAGAAAAGAAGCTTGTATAAAAATCTTCTGAAACACTGTAATGCAACAGCAGTGGACTTGGGCAGTGTTTAGCTCTGCAAATGGGGAGAAATCAGCAAGGTAAAACTTACAGATATTGTTAAATTGTTTTGTCACTGGTGTTATGACCCTTCCAGTTTGGGGGTTTTTTTTGGTTTTTTTAGTATTAGACAATTGATGTGGGGCTGCTGATGGTTTGGGGGTGTGTGTGAATGAGGTTGTGGTTGACTCTTCCCAGGCGTGCGCCCCTCCCCGTATCAGGAGTATTAAGGCTGTATCCATTGTTTACCTATTTATCCTAAAATTTCTGAACGAGGACCACTACCTCATACCTGTTGAGCGTTCGTTGCTGCCTGTCCTATTAATTTATATAATAAATAAGAAGATGCATGTGTCTGAATTTGTTTTAAAAGAGCTACCATCCTCCAGGAATCTCTTCTCTGCATTGTTCTTCAGAGCATGGCTCTATCTTCCAGAATGAATTAAATTTGAGCCACCTTCTCTAGTTATGCAGCTGTGTTGGCTCATGGGAATTTTTGCAGTGTGCAAAGAACAACATATTGCACCTAGCCATTTACATCAGAGTCAGTGTGCATGTTTAAATTTGGAGTACTGTGAAAAATCTCAATCTGGGTATAGTATCTGCCCTAAAGAGGAAGGAATGCAAGTCATGTCTTCCGCGGATTTCGCCATCACCCAATTTCAAGTGCATAACTGTTTTTGTAGCTGTGAATACTAAAAGGGATGCTGGAAATCTAACTACATAAGCTTAAAAAGACATTTAAAAATCTTGTTTCCCAGTTGGCTAACTCTTTATGAAAGTTTTAAGAAAAAAAAAATCATTATTTTCGGTGAAAGACAAGTACAAGTAGGAATTTGGCATACATATGTCAAATGCATAAAATGAAAATGGAACAACTTAAAGTTTTGTCTAAAGCTAGCCTACTGAAACCTAAATATTGAAGCAAGTGAAAAGTTACTTGAAAATCCACTTAATTTGTTATTGGATTTCTTCTGATTTTGTCTAGAATTTAAAACTCTATATAGAATTCCTGGTTATGTGTGTTAAGCTGAATGAATTCTGATGGTAGCTTGCATCCAGATTCTGAAATTATTGAAGAAATTCTTGGAATATTACTATTGAAATACCCTAACTAGAGGACTGTAGAAGATGAGTTTAGAGATTTTCAGAATTTGTATAAGCTTTCAGTGCCTTTATCTTATAGGCAAAAGTGCTGGATTTGTACTTGCACATCTTGGACCTTGAGACAGAAGTTTTTCACACAGCTAAAAGACCCTTTCTATAGCCTTGTGTTCTGGTGACTTTGTGTCAGTGACATTAGTATGACTTTTTTTTTTCCTCCTTTCTACCTACCCTACCTCTGTGGGTGCTAGCTTCTATTGACTTTTATCTTTCCCAGACACTAGAAAATGGACAGCAGTGTTGCGTTTTGATTTACGGCTGTCAATTGGAACCATGCAGAGTTAGTAAAACTAGCTTCAGTCTTAATTTTGCTAGGACTAGTCAAAGCTGTGAGTCAGCACTAAACCTGTTCAAATAGCCTTCTTTGCTGCTGCACTATTTTTAAGTTGAAAAGGCTATCTTTAGAAACTTCTTTATTTGATCTATACTGTAGGTATATAGTTCATATATTCTCATACAAGCAACCAGGGAGAACTCAGAAAAACCCGTAGGACTCTTCTGGTATCACATAACACTTCTTGTGCTGCAATTGTAAATTGTTCTGGTTAGTACCAGGCATTGTTATTTGGAACCTCAGAATGAAAACCAGCAGTTCTGTGTGTCAACTACTGTAGCTTCTGTTCCAAAAAGCTCTCAGAGCTGAACTACAGATGGATGCTATATTCTAACAAAATGTTGGCTAGACTCAGCCTGGCTTGGTGTCATTAGAATCTTCAATTTGTGTAAAAATAAGAATAAACACATAAATATTTCTGAAACAATAGTTGCCTTCCTTTGAAAGGGGTTTTAGGTGTCGGTGGTAGAAAGGCAAGACTGAAATATTTTGGGTTTAGAGCTTTATCTCTCGGGAACGTAGCTGGTCATTGATCACTACTGACTTCACATTCTTGTGATCTGCATTGAGAACTGTAATATTGGATTGCCTGTGCTCTCAGCAGCACTAAGCACAAGATCAGATAATTGAATAATTAATAATTGTGTGAGGGTAATATGAGATAACAATGCAAATTCAGTGAGGGGGTAAGAAAGAAAACAAACCTCATGCCAATGGATGTTATGATAAAAGTATATTCGTATGATAAGAAACAGACAGTTACATGTTACAAACCCAGGACAAAGATTATTTTGTTGAGTATTTGTGTACCAAATAAGTGTTCTTTCAAGCTGTTAGTTGTGTATTTGCAATTTACGTTATGCAAAATGGACTGTAATGGAAAACCTATATCATTATATGAATTGGGTATGGCTTAAATTTTCTGTGTTGTACCAGAAACAGTATGTTACCATGAAGTTTTTCTTCAGGTATTAGAATTCATAGTTAAAGGATTAGTTAATGGCTTTGGCTGCAAGATTCAACTGTATAGCCTTCTACTGTAGCATAAGAAAAAAAGAAAAATAGACTGCAGTTGTGTGTGTGTGTGCAGGAGGCAAACAAGCAAATGAAATGTAACTGGCTGTGAGAGCGGTGCTCTTGTGGTAGTGATCCAGCTCTTGTCTTTTGGAAGGTGAACGATGGAGGATGTCTTGTGAACTGAGAGATACCGATTGTAGTGTCCCCATTGCTGGAGGTTTTCAAGATGCAGCTGGACAGGGTGCTAAATAATCTCATCTAGGCTCCCTTTCCCATTAGATGTTGGACTGGATGATCTTTTGAGGTCCTCTCCAACCTTGGCTGTTCTGTGATCATTATAAAATGACAAATACTCAGCTGAAATATTTCTTACAGAATCTGGTTGCTGTAGCAAAGTGTGGCTATTGAACACTCTTTGAAGACCTACTTGACATATTGAGTAGTCCGGCCTCATCAACTCCAAGGACTTGATCTGGTTTGAGGATCCCTGTGACCCTCACTATCATCCTCATCTTTCACCAATCTAATCCATTATTACATTGACTTCCCATAAAATCTAACGTTAAAAATGTGAATAGATCTTTCCTTTAGCTTCCCAGAAAATAAAGGGGATTTCTTTCCTGTTGAAAACAAAGTCTGGTAGACTGTCCTCTGTCACAGTTAACTGTCTCATTGATTGAGTCCAGTGGAGCAAAACATTTCCAATGCAGAAGTGTTACCAGTCCATGAAGGGATCAAGAAACATTTGCCGCCTTTGTTTTCAAATTGGCATTCTGAGTTGGAATTATGGCTACAGGCTTATTAAGATAGTGTGGCAAATGTAAACTAAGTAATAAAACTGTTTCTTTTTCTATGAAACTTACTGAATATTCAAATTCTTTGTAGCAGTTACAAGGGGAAAAAATAGGCAATTTGTTGGACAGAATTTAATTTTCAGTTTCATAAATTGCAAGGTGCAGAACAAATGCACATTGTCTAAGGAATCAACTTAAGGTTATTAAGCTCTTGATTAGTCTATAGAGCACATTCTTTACTAATGCTGGTCTTTTAGATGTAAAATAAATTATCTTTTAAGTAGTACCCATTTTTCTTTTTTTGGGGTGGCTCTGATGCATCAAATATACAGATGTTTTGCCTCAGTGAGGCAGTTGTTATTTTATCTTTCAGGTATGGACAGTTGCGCAAGTTCTTTCAGTATAAACTGAATTTCAAGTTAAACAAATATTAGCATTCCTACTTCTGCTGTGAGGATAGCCTCCTTGTTACAAAAAGAAGGAAGGAAACTTTGCTACAGCAGTATGTGTGTGTGGAGCCCTCAGATAGTTGTACCAGAGGTTAATAATACTCAGTGGCAAGGAGAACCTTACAGCTAGACTCGCCATATATCTTTAATGCTTTTAGTGTTCTTTTTTTGAGTTGTACATATGTCTGAAACTCTTCTTTGCATGTTCTGAAATAAGCTTAGGATATCAAAGTATACACCCCCAAAGTGTATTTTAAAAATATATTTTAAATTACTTTGTTCTTTTGAGTGCTTTGTACCCTTAAGCTAAGGGTAAGGACAGTTGATCATGCTTTAAAACAACAGTGGTCCGAGAGCTGGCAGGGTTGTGTGAAGGTGACTTGTGATGATGACTCTTCAGCTGTTGAGCTGCTTTATTAAAAACAAATGTTACCAGGATCATAGCTGTAGTTACTGGAGGGCTTCTCTTAGTGGGTTAGAGAAACTTCTGGTCTTCCCAAGAGAGCTTACACTGAATGACTGAGGAGTTACCGTGGTGCTGGTTATTACTAGGGCTGACATTAGCTCTGTGAGTCCACTTGGGCTTTTGTCAGCCTAAAGTGTCCTGGCTCTGGTGTGCTTTCCTATTTGGGCAGATCCCATTTGCCTCTGGTTTATGGGAGGAGCTGAAGGGAGAGTGCTTGCTCCTCCAGTAAAGCCACTGTATTCTGAAGTCACGAAAACCGAAAAATGGCGTGGAGAAACAAGAAATGAAGAGGTTTTAGGAGATTTCCTATATGCAGGCTTACTTTTTCTAATGGTGTTTGTATCAGATGATTACATGAAGGCTTTAAGCCTTCAGAACCACAAGTGGAAAACACCTGTACTTAAGTTTTGTAGGGGTTCTCAGCTGAAATGTTCTTGACTTGACCTGTGATGTTAAAAGAGTATGGTTATGAAAAAGATAATGGTTACTTGTAAATATTATAAATAATATATTCTGTATATAAATTTTTGTCACACTTTCTTTGTTGCGTTTATTTGTCTAAGCTTTTTTCTGCAGTGTTTTAAAATCTTATGTATGTCTTTTTTTCTTCCCACTACCATATGGTAAAGATAGTTAAATGTGAAGTTTATTATTCATTAAGCACATGGCTTGGTTTTCTTATTCTTGGGGAATATGTGGTCAGATAGAAATCTTATTTTCCGTGTCACCTTTAATGCATTTCTGCATAATTGAAGCTTTCACCTTGCAGCTGTTTCAGCTGAATCTTTTCCGATTCCTTTGCTGCTCAACCTCTTAAGTGACGAGCTATATGGAGACACGGCTTTGTGACCATAGTCGTATGTAGACCGGTGACTCATTTCAGTAACCACCAACTATTCTAGAACACTGGCCGAGATACTAGTGTGACCAGTGACACAGAGCCCTGCCTGTATGGTGTCACGGTGCAGTTCTGTCTGTATGTCATTGTCCCCCCGCCCACCTACTTGGAAATAAGCCTGGTGATACCATCCGAGCTGTCAGCTCGACTGCTGTGCATTCCAATCTTGGAAGAGAAGTTCAGCACTTCACAGGGAAATATGGTGTGTAATCTATTTCAACATTCAAGATGAATTCATAAGCACAAGATCAATAACTGGTTAGTAAAATCTAGAGTTGAAGGTGGACCCTGATAGCACCTTTTATAAGATTGCTGAAAATTCACAATATGTTAAACCTAACTTTAGACTAATGGCACAAAAACTCTGTAGTACTGAGAATTACTTTTCATTCCTGGCTGGTTTTATATGTGTGTGTGTGTGTACATATAAGCCATATATATGGCTTTTGCACCAAAGTACATTTCAGAAATCTGATTTAAGCCATTCCTTTTGAGTGTGTGCAAGTTTGATATTTTAATTCCAGAATTATTTTATTCCATGATACTAACTTTCTATTCTGATTACTTCAAGTTGTTATGTATCATGCACAGATACCAATTGAATTCTATTTTAATTTAAAATGGGATGTTGCATTTGAGTGTAATGACTCCAGACTTTCTGGAGTCTAATGTTATGCAGTTTTTCAGTTTGATTACAATGTGTAGAATGATTTGCAGTAAACTAAATAGCATATGAAATTTGATCACTTTATTCTGAAGCTACTTGTGCCTGCTTTTCTCAGCTGTTACAACTATCACATCACCAGTTTGTGAGTGTAGAGGTTACTGACATGAATTTGGATTGTTAGTTCATACAGCAAAGAAAGGCGTATAATTCTACTTTCAGTAGCAATTGATTCTGGTTTTGAGGATCATTGTGGAACCATTTAAAATGCTGAAGTTACTCTGCGGTGTGTATGACAAAAAAAGGAAGTTGTGTATTATGTGCTCCTACTAAGACTTTGCTTCAACACTTTGATCCACTTTGGATCTGGACTATTTATATTTTAAAAAGCAGTCTTGCATACTTGAATTTTCAACACTAGGATTTCTCTGACTCCAATTGTGAGAGAGCACTAAATTGAACTTTGTGTTATTTATCTCTCCTCTTTCTGTCTTTTAATTGTTGCTGAGATGCAGGTTAAAGGCTACTGTTTAAGATGGCACAGCCTTAGTAAATGAAGAAAACGCAATGGTAATTGCAAGAACTGGTGGCTAATGGGACCGACCGCTTGTCCCAGTTTCCTTGAACTTCAGTCCAATTTAGATTGTAGAGTAGATGGCTGACCTACTTATACTTCAGTCAAGCATTAATTGAAAATGGCATAAAAAGCTTTCCTTTTCCTGAAAAGCGGGAGAAGGGTAGAAAAGACTAGTCTTTCTGAGATTAGTTGACCAAATTAAGCATTCATTTCACATTATTGCATTTGGGGATTCTACATTTGAGTGATTTGTGTGTTTGAGAGCTATATAAGGTCAAGTAATGTGTATCCAGATATCTGAAAAACATAAGGAAGACTGGCTACTCCATTGTGGGTTTTTTCTAACCCCTTAGTAAGATTAGTGAAACTTTGAGAACCAAAGAAAAACTTCCACTTTCTTTTTTGACTAACCTTGATCTCATATGCCTGCTTTAAAGTAGCACCTTGTTTTGCACACTGAAAACTAGATTTTCAGTTGTGTTAGGGTTAAAGTAGGTTTAAGTTTACTGTATGTGATTTTAAAAATAAACAAAACCAAAATCACCACCAACAAAACCCAAAACACCACACACAAAAAATGAACTTCTAGCTTAGCTTGTCAAATTATGTGTACAAGGAAGGCCATAAAATGAGATCTGTGACCTTAATACTTTAGGAGTGATACTTCCAGGTGGCTTAGACCAATGAGATTAGTACATGGTAAGGAGGCAGTTTGTTATATTTATTTTAAAAAAAAAAGTTTTTAGGGAATATTTAATTCTACTAGGTCAGCAGCCCATGTTGTGTGGATTACTGAGTGGTAAGTAAAGGTCTTCTGTCACAGTAATTACCATTTCAGGACCAGAAATTTAAACTGCCTAGAAACATGAGGAGTCCTGGCTAAAGTTTACCTCAGATTCACTGAGCTGAAAATCTGTTTAAACAGAACTCGGGTTTCTTTTTTCAGTGGCCATGTTAATGAAACTAAGTATTGTGCAACCTTCTCCCCCATGTTAACACAAGCAAACAATTTTAAATTCTCCTGTTTTTTAGAAGCTGGATTCAGTTTGCTTTAAAATCTGAATTAGTTTTATTTAATCTGAAATATGAAATACCGTCACGTGGTCTTTTGTACTGTTACAGTATAGTATTGATTTTGACGCACTTGAACAGATCTTTTATCGTGCCCAAAAGAATAGTTGGTTATTTAACTTACTGGAAAGAAGGATAGTGGAAGCTCAGTGTGCCTGTTGTTGTTTTCTTTCTACACTTATGAACTGCATTCTGCAGAGATTTATAAATTCTGTATCAGTTCCAGAAATGACACTGCTGAAGTTTATCTGATAATGATCACAGCTGAAAATGTTGCTTTTAAGTTGTAAGGCTGTCTTCATTAGCAATTTTTACATTGATAGTGTTTTCCCCAAATACTAAACTACCCTTGAACATATTCTGAGAACTGAGGAGCGTTGCATGATGATTTGACCCACTTTTTGTCAGCAGGGCTATGACAATGAGGGGACAATGGCTGCATGAAGAATCAGTAATAATTGAAACTACTGTTTAGAGCTGTTTCAGAGCTCTGAACTAAGCCAATAATTATGGGGTGGTTATTTAAATTATGCTTTAGCAAGGGTCCTAGAGTACAATTCTGTACCAGGTTACACTGGTCCCTTGAACAAAAGCTATACTAGCAAAACATCTCTGATGTTACAGGGTATGTTACTGTATGTGTGTATAGTAGCTATCCTAGAAAGCTGGTGTCTTTGTCTAGTAGAGAATAATCCATTCAGCCCCAAGGAGTTCTGTGTGGAAATGTGATGCCTCTGCGCTGTTTTAAATTAAGTATCATATGAGCGTGTTGTGGTCTGAGAAACTGAGTTATTTTACTAGGTCTTGGAGTTTCTTCCTCTCTCTTCAGTCATGTCCTTCTGACACGCTCTATAGGAAAGCCTATTTTTGTTTGTGCTTTCTCTTACTTTCTCCAGGGTAAGAAAACCATCACTTTTCATTCTTCTTGTTTCTTGATTTTATTTACATCTCAAAAAAGTGACAGAAGAATTAACCAATACTTGAAGAGTGCACAGGTTCATCTGGGTCCATCCATGCAACTATCTTCCCCTGCCCCAGCCAGACTTACTGGTTTCTGCCAACATAATCATCTGTATCTGACTGCCAGCTGAAGGCAGAGTATGCTGACGTGTTGCTAATGCACATACTTAAAGTTTCTAACAGTGCTTTAGTCTTTGGAGAGAAATATCTGTTAGAGATGGTCTCAGGGCTAGACTGGGATCAAATGAGGTCTCTGAATTGGTTCTCTCCTGAAGTAAAGAACAGCAGCTCCTTAATGTAACCTTCAGATTCAGGAAGACTAGCTTGTTTCCCCTTAATTTAAGGGTTTCAATATGCTTCTATTCAGTGCACATCAGTATTTAATTAATATTACAGCCCCATATTTCCTGAGATGGAAAAATACAGCTTTGACTGTGAAACACCAAAACATCACAGCTGCTTCCTAAGTGACGCATCTGCAGAACGTGCCTACACGTTTCACTGAGGTATTTAAAAACACTGTTCTCCGCCAAAGCCAGCTGTATGATTAAAAATACCTTCCTTTAATATGGGTTACCTGTGGTCTTTCCTAAAGATCAGAGTAAACCTGAGTATTCAACTTTACAGCTCTACAGACCCATTAGAAGTGTGTGTGACTGAAAACCCTGTGTTGGTGTGAATGCTGCAGCATGGTGGGGGGGAAAAAATAACCTTAGCTTGAGCTACAAGGTTTTAATTGGCCCCAGGAAATGAAGTAGTACGCTCTGGTGAGAGAATTGTGTTTGTGGTAATGGAGGTCAGGCAGAGCTGTGCAGGTACTGCAGCTATCTGCAGCACTCCATATTTGGGAAAAATGCAAGTGGATGAAGGCATGTCTTTTAAATAAGTATTTTGCAAACAGTATACTGAATGACTTGCCAAACAACTCTCACAGTTGCCTTTTTCCTACCAAAATTTACCATATTGTGTCATAGCTGGTATGAAAGTATTTTTGGCCAAGTGAATGTGCTGTTTTGCAGTGTTTGTTTGAACGTAAGAGAGTGGGTTTGATCGTGTTTGTCATGATGGTTCTGGGCTCAAACAGTCTGCTGTCTAAAACACACATCTACTGCTAGAATGGGTATTGCATTACTTCTCATTTGTGTACTTCTGGGGGGTTTCTGTTTTCAAGTACAGCAGGGTTCACGTTCCGTGGTGCTTGTGTGGTCAGATTAGTACCATGGCCCCTTTTATCTTCAGAAAGTTTGGATGTCTGAGGCAGTGCCGCTTACGGTGTTCTGGTTTGCTTCTTAATTATATGCCATTTCAGAACAGTTGTATACCTGCCGCTTTTCTCTGCAGCTGCTTTGTCAGTGCAGCTGTAAATGCTGTTTCGTGTTTTCTCTGCTAGAGAATACATCAGTACTACTCCTCTGCACTATCCCTCTTTCTGCACCATTGTGAAATTCTACTTGAACTAAATATTGAGCGTGTATGCTTTAGGTATTTCCCTGAAGATTTTGCTAAAATAAGTTTCCATTATGAGGGTGTATAACTGGCCATCTATTTCCACTAACTAACGGCTTATTTATTTAGTTATTTTTAAAGTTTCTGGGGGCACTTTAAAGATTTCTTCCTAACTAAATGCTCACCAAGTGTAATTTGCAAGTTGAAGGCATGTGGTCTTGTGCCCCCTTCTTCCTTCTTTGAAACAAACCTAAAGGCATATTTATCTCAATTTTATTTATTTGGGGAAGATGCCAAAATATTAAGGTTAATTTCATTTTAGGAGACATTGAAAGGACATGAGTTAGTTAGTAATGCCACAGGCACCACGGAAGTGGACATTAGAAAAGGCTGAACACTTCTGATTAAATGGAAGTTTTCCCTGCACTTTAAGATTTTAATCACTCAAACCTAAATAATGGAAACCTCTGATTAAAAAAAATACTCTTTGATCTTTCAAGTTATTTTAATTGCCAGATGGTCCCAAGTTCTTCAGGTGGTGTTCTGGCAAAATTTACTCAAAGCCAATTTTGATGGGCTTTTTTTCTGCAGTGAAGAAAATGTTAATGTGGATTTTTCCTTGATCAAAAAGAACTGAGGCTCTTAAAGAAACAAGTTTTAAAGATTCTTTAATTAAAGGACAACTACTTAATATTATACTAGATAGCATAATACCTAGGTCTTATGGCTGTGGGTACCTTACAGTCCTTCCCTGGATCTAAAATCCCAGAAGTATGTCTTTAGAACAGGAAATTTCTTCTGTAATGAAAAACAGTGTTGCACAGAACAAGTGTTCTGTGATCAAAAAGTCTACTGTGAAATTCTCTTCTCCTGTTACTTCTCTTCTGTGCATCTCACCAGAAACAGGAGGATGTTTTACTTGTTTTAATGTTTTATGGTTAGATTCTGTACCTAATGTCAGGGAAGGATACTATTCAAGTGTATTTTGTCCTGTATTTTCCCTTGTCACCTGAAGAATCTGCAGGTATTACTCTGTACTGACTAGGACAGGACACCTTCAAAGTTTGTTTCAACAACAAAATGTTGATTAAAGCTGGTTTGTGTGCAAAACAATGTAATACAATCTTCATCTTATTCCTTATAAAACAGTCTTGTGAGATGCTTTTTAAAAAATAGGTTTTTAGCCTAATTATAGTACTGCAACTAAAATTCCATGATTTTAGATGTCTCCTTTACGCTTATACGAACAGTCAATATAGAAATCAGTCTGAAAACTTGAGAGAGGATTTGTGGAACAGTTGTCTCCAATGGTTACGGATTAATATACAATGAGTTTGCAATGAGATGTATTCTACAACTTATAGAAGTAAAGCCATAATGCTTATGGTTTGGGGATTTTCATGTGATTTAGCAGCTACTTTTTTTTTTTCTTGTATCAAGGTCACCTTGATTTCAGCTTCAGATGTGTTACTATTTTTGCCTTTTTCTTCTACAGAAGAATCCTGAAGGAAATGTTGCTAATAATGATTTCAATAGGGAGAATTAATTTCCCAAGAAGTGCTGTGGATCCAGGAAACAAGATGCAACTGTGTATAGTATATTAAAACTTCTCTAAATGGAAAATACTAATTTTTACAGCGTAGTGTACAAACAGATGAGGTGTTTTTATCCTCCAGTTGGATGAAATTAAATAGCTGAGCCTTTGGCTCCAGCTAATTCCTGTAGTGAGTTCAGATTTCTCCTAATCTTAAGAATTTTAAAAAAATTTAATGGTAATGCAAGAGTTTAGAAGCCTATGTTGAATACTTTAGCCTAAAAACCAAGTGCTAAATAATGGTTAAATCAGATTCTCTTATCAAATGAGTTATAATGTCTGTCTAATACGTATTAATTGCACAGTTCCTTTTAAGCCATAGATGCATCACATACACTATTGAGGAAAGTTATAGAAGAAAATTAAGCTTTTTGGCTGGTAGATGCTCTAGATAAATTTGCTCAGAACCCATAATGGCTGTCTTGCAGGTTAATTTAAATGCATGTCATAGCTTGGCATTGGTGTTTGTTTTTTTTAACACAAAATTAAAGCTGACCTCTACAACAGAAAAATACTTTTTAAATAGTATCTCTATCCTTTGAGAACTTGAGGGTGTGTTTTTAAAAAAGTACATTTCAGTAGCTTTTCAGCAGACATGTTTTTGAATTCTTAACTATGGTGGTCTTTTGGTCTCTGGATGTAAGTACTAATGCTATCGAGTCTTAAAAAATTGTTGAAACTGGAGTTGCTTTGTGTGTGAAGAAACAAGCATTACCACTTCAAAACTCAAATATCATCAAAGTTTATCTCAAATATCTGAAGTTTTTGGAAGTACTGGGAATACAATACATTTCATAGAACCTTCATTTTGTATTACATATTATTCCCACTCTTGACAGAATTTGTAGCAACTGTATACACACAATCATAATTATTTTGTTGCATTTGTCACACTTTTCTAACACTGTGTACACATGTGAGTTTACACTCTGGTTTTTTCAAGTCTGTAAAAGCTAGAATGCTCTCTGACACTGCTTGTTTCAAAGGAGCTCTAAAAGTGTGAGAATTAGATTTTGCAGTAGATCCTGAAGGACATGAACTGATCAGAGAAGGTGTTTGAGAGAGACTTCCAGATTGTGTAGGCAGTCTATTTAACTTCTTTTCTAATTATATTTCTTGCTTTGACAGTCCCCAAACCTGAGATCTCTATTCGGAGACATATTTGAGGAAATTGGATATCCTCAGATGATAATACTCAGATTATCATGCCCTTTTTCTTCATGAAGTAGTAGGGATTAACTCCTTGTTTACATTTCCTTTCTTAATACAGATGGTGTTCAAAAGTGTGGCAGGCTCCATTTTTGAAGAATATAAAATAGCATGAATGAAATTTACTATATTTAACTCTTCCATCATTTAAAACTTGCAATGAAATTTAACAGTGCTCCTGTATGAAAGAACTGCTTAGTACACGGCTTTCCTGCCTTGGCCTGCGCTGCAGGCCCCGTTCTGGCCTTCAGCAGAGGCCTCACAGAGGGACGTCGGAGGAAGGACCTTGCAGTGTATTGCGGGATATGAGAGATGTTTTCCCTACTTGAGGACACAGTAGGTATCACTTTGTATTCGGACAGTATCTTGTATTTGAAATGAAGAGCTCTGTCTTCCAAAAAGTAAAAAGAAAAGTTGAGTATACATACAAAAGCATGTCCTTTTTGAAACACTTTCGTAGTAACGTACTTTCCTTTCAATGACGCTTAAATTCCTAGAGCTATTCTTTAGCAACAAGCACGACTTCAGTACCAGCTTGGAGAGGCAAGAGGTGCCTCCTTGCCTCTGCATAGTGCTCCATGTTACCACTACAGGCATCTTTCTGTAACTTGTATGATGCTTAATACTCCATAGCTTAAAGTTCATTGGTTGTTACAGAGAAGAGGGGATGCAGGGAAAAAAAACCCAAAACAGTACTTCAGAAATTCTGGCATGGTAAAATTTTGACTTAGGGAAATTTTAAGTCTTTATTAAAAGCTCATATTGTTGAGTCTATAGTTTGAAATCTCTCCTGCAGCCACTTGTGAAACTGAATTTGCAAAGCTGAAGGTTTTGCTCTGTGGTTGGCTGCTGGAGTTGAAAACTGGTTTTAATGAAAAATAGAAAATAGTGCACACTTTTTTGGTCACTGAAACTTAATCTTCACAAATCTGCCCAAATAAAGCTGAAGATAGCCATTTGCATTTTTCTTGGTATGAATCATAATTACTTAAACTTCTATAATTGACTTTTCCTTTGACTTTCCAAGCACACAAAAAAATTGTATCAGAACACTTTCATGGGAATCCACTTCAAATTTTTAACCACTTAATGTTGTGTAGTGGTGGTAATTTAAAAAAATAAATGAAACTTTCTTGATTAAATGCAACAGAAGCATGTTAACCCATTAAATCTCTTATCAGCTTTGGATATTTTAAAACTGAAACCTAGCATTGAGGTAATTTCCGTGCAGATTGGTACTAGGGATTCAAAGTAAAAACTTTCAGCGTTGGCATGCCCTAGGTCACATATTTGGTTGGCGTACAGCAGGAGCATTTTTACAGTGCTATCCAGCTTTGAGCAGTGTTGTGAATGCGAGTGCAGTTTGTAGCTGCAGAACTGGATATTTTCTTCGCATGGTTTATTCTGGTTACTCTGTCATCCCTCATACCTCCAGCTAAGCAAAAAGTATAATCTGAGTATATTAAGGTTTGTTTTAAGTATATCCAAATATTTCAAAGCTTCCCACACAGCTGTGCTTCAACTTTGTGTCCTTAGCTGGTGAAGCTATGCCATTTAAAGCTTGAAGTTAGTTTAGTGTTGTTAATTTCCTGTGGTCAGTGTCCATTTAACTTAAAATCAGGAACCTCTGCAAAGGTGATTAATAACTTTACTGGTTAAAACAAAAAAATGCTCAATTAAAATGATATGTCTACCCACAGTGGCCTGTCAGGCAGAGAATAAAAGATTATTTTTCTCCCCAAAGTCAGTGTTTTGTTATTTAAGGCACCTCCTGGTTAGTTGGGAAGAGGTGGTTAGCTGCAGAGGGAGGTTATGCTGGCAGCATGTAGGAGCTTGTAAGGACAGCTGGGTCCTGAATCTGCAAAAACCCGGCATGTCTAATAATTGCAAATGGAGGGGAAGAAGGGTGGGAGCTGAGAGCTAGCACTCTGCCAACGGCATCGCTCTGCCCTTGCTGCTCATCCCTGGAGTACAGGCATGCAATTCCGAACGAGGATTCCCCAAAAGGCTTCAAGGGTTCAGTTATATTGTCTTTGAATATAAAACCAGACAAAAACAGTGGCTCATAACATGGGCCTATCTTCTCTAGAGGGAGAGATTCTTGTACGTATATGAACCATAATGTGCAGTGGAAGAGTCTGTTTGGCAATGTTTGGGTCATTGTCTCCCATTTCAGAGATGCGTTTCTGTGCTGTGTGCGTTATTAGAGATGATCAAGCTTACTCAGTAATGCTAAGTCTCATTTATTTAATAAAATATTCAAGCAGTGCTTAATAAATTGTAATGACTAAAATAGCTGCTGTTATTCCTTATGTTATGCATTGTGAAATTTATACGTTGTAAAATTTCAGTTGCACGGTGGTGGTGTGCCTGGAGAGTTTGAGATACTGTCTTCTCACTATAGTTGTGGGGGGGTTTTTTCACATGTGGTAAATATCAAGGAAATTTTGACTGCTTTAGTGATCTTCTGATGTGTGCTAGAACTGTGGCTTGAACATGTACTCATTGCTTGCCTCTTTAGGCAGTGAATTAATGCTTCTTTCAGTGGTTTTCTACTGCGTGTTGGACGTACAGCATTTAACAAACATGGGTATGGGTGAATATAATCCAGTAGCAAGGAAGCTGTTGCAAACCCAGTAGCCTTGACTCAGGGGCTTTACTTAATTGGCATTTAACACCCACTTCTGATGGCAGACTGGACTGTGAGGAGGGGGTGTGACCCAGAAGCCATTCCACACCTGCAGAAGCCCCTTCTCTTTGCTGTCCTCTGGCTGGGCTGAAGCCCAGTGACTCCCGCTGCTGTCCCTCTTGCCCTGGTGGCTTGCAGCCCTCCTGCCCAGTTCCTACCAGCTTCTGGATGCTTCTCACTCCTTTTCCTGCTGCCTGTGGGCCACAGAAGTGCAAGGAATCTCTTGTTACTCTTATGGTTATGAATGACTGGTATGAAGTAATAGCTTCTGTACTATTTAATGTCATGTCATACGCTAACTGAAAAATGTCTAGGTGGCAATATACTCAGATATTCAAAGCAGAGAATAAAAGAATAAATATCGCTCTCTGTCTGAGGAGTGTGCATAATAGGAAATACTCTTACACAGTTTGTGACGGTGTGTATTTCCTAGATTCCTTCCTTTAGCACTCAGGATATGGGGTTTTCATCAAATGGGTTGCTGTCAGCTTCTTTCAAAAAACTCATTTGGTGTGTGCCTCTGCTAACTCCAACATACAGGCTGAACTCCCCAGGAAGTAGTGATTCAATTTCCTTTTCCAGACTTTTCTCTGGTATTTGTTGCTGTAATTGTTTTCTTGGCAGAGACTAAGGGATTTTCTTAAATCTCTGTGAAAGAGGGTGCTATTCTCCCTATTTTATAGATTGAAGAATAAGAATTAGGCCAAAGTCACTGATTTGACACCCTACCTTTGAAAGTAAGGCTTGACCTCTGTTAGTAACATGCACTCATATCTACTGATTGCAGTTAGAAGAGTTCACAGCACTGAGTAGTAGTGAAAAACCATGGTTTGATGCATCTGTTCACAGGGGCTAGAATTCCTTGGTGTCACTTGAATGTGTAAACCAAAGCAAACGTTTTTCCCATAGTTACTTGTCCTATTAATTTATGGACTTTTCAGTGTTGAGAGCTGTGATTCTTAACGGCTTTTGGTACATGATTTCACAATATTGCTAAAGTTATGTCACTTTTTTCTCTGTAAACAAATTGCAACCCTGAAGAAACTGGGAACTCTTATAGAGCAAGTTCTTTGGACAGAACAGAAAAGCCATATCTAAATTGCTTTATTTAACTAGGAAATACGAGGTACAGCATATTCATGGTATCTACACTTGGTAGCAAACCACAATGGTTTGCACTTAAAGCATAGGACATGCTTGTTTCTGTACCATGAAGTTCCATTTTCTTGCTATTCTGTGTGGAGCAAAACTCAGACTTCAGTGAGTAGTAAGAAAAAAAATACTATAGCTGAAAGTTTTTTATGAGCAGCTAATCCAAGTTGAGTGGTGTCCTTACACATAAGCATTTAACTCCCTAGTCATAAAACTTGGAATCCGGCTGAGTCAGGTCTGTAGTGACAAGTCCTGTTTCAAAAATAAATTTGAGAGGTAATGTGGCCAGGTGCTTTTCTAGAGGCTGGTGGACTGTGTCTGAGCTTGCTCCTGTAGAGTCCTTAGAAAAACCACAAGGATAATGTTGATACCCTCTCCCTGGAAGGGTTCAAGGCCAGGTTGGACAGGGCTTTGAGCAACCTGGGCAAGTGGAAGGTGTCCCTGCCCGGGGCAGGGGGGTGGAATGGAACTAGATGATCTTTAAGGTCCGTTCCAACCCAAAACTATGATTCAATGAATATTAATGGCTGAAGAAACCATTTGGTTTTCTAAATGTGGATTAATTCCTTCTTCTCTCATCTTGAGGACAGTTAAACACTGAAATAGGTTGTGCAGTCTCCATCCCTGGAGGTTTTCAAGACCTGATTGACTGTATAAAGCCCTGAGCAACCTGGGCCGACCCTGCTGAGTGATTCTGTCACTCAGTGATTCTGAGACTTTCTCTCTTGTGGACCAGTTTGTCACCAAGAGCCATAGTCCCAGCAATTGCCTCGCCTTAAAGCAGCCTATCATACATGAGAGAATAATTGGAAGGGGTAAGTATTATGTTGTGTTGGCACTGAGAACTTCTGTTGGTTCTTTCTGTTCTAGAAACTGAAGTTCTGAAAGTAGGGCACGAGGAGTCATGTCTCCTGTTTGTCATCTGGGTTGTACATTTTGGGAAGCGTTGATCGGGTCTGCAGGACAAGGCTGTGTGGTGTTACCTTCAGGTTTCAAGTATCTGAAATAGTGTTTTGTCTGCAGGCACTTTGTGTTGGAATATCGGACTTGGAATTGATTCTTTCTCATCATAGGATTCAGTAAGCAGCACTGAGACCTTCCTTAGATTTTGGTTTAATTTTTAATGGTATCTTTTTGAACTATAGTGAAGTAGCTAATCAAAATAAATATCTTCCAAGGGGGTTCAGAATGTTAAAACCTTACCTTTCAACAAACAGCCCTATCTGTGTCAGAGTGAGAGTTAATCAGACAAATCTGTTATTGGTGGCTGGGGGGGATAAACTGAAGGGTTTCTTTAAACATTTTTTCCCTTTTACTGTTGGAAAACATCTTAAGAGAAGCTTTGGAATTCACTGGATTATTTTAGCATCTTAAAAGTCTTCATTCATTGCATAGATTTTTGCAAGTTGTGTGTTATGCTAATCTCTACCACCTGACACGTGAAGAAAAAGGAGTAAAATATCTAGTATTTCAGCATGAATGAAGCAACAACAGCATCAAAACCAACTTTTTGAGAGCAGAGGCATATTCTATTCAGATATTCTCGTGTGTGGTACCTGAAGGTCTATCTGAAGCTAATACTTTCTAAAATCCTCATGTGTTAAGCCTTCAGGATATTTATAGCAATTCTTTTCACATTGTAGGGTGCTAGCAGTAGAAAAGGTCTTTAGCATACAGCGTTGCTAGAATGTTCCTGAAGGGGAAGCTTTGAAAAAAGTCTCATGTATTTGTTGGTCGCTTTCCTTGTGTTGAAGATCAATGTATCCTAATTTACAAGAACTGTTTAAAAATCACTAAGTCAAGAAACAAGCCTTACTTGTTTGCACCATTTCCGTAGCTATACAGTATGTACTGTTTAGTATATAGTTTTTTCAGTTGGACTTTGTGGTTTATTTTTAGCCTATGTAAGTTCTCTTAGCTAATGTGTGCTGGGACTTTTTATGACAAAGGGCTCTGAACTGGTAAGGCTTCACATTTGGTGGTTTATGTGCCTGCGGTGACACAGGTAAAAACTTGTTTGAAGACTTGTACTTAATGATTAATAAAATATTGAGATTTTGGGTTTTAATGGAAATTTCACAGTTCTTTGACACAGGGGAAGAAAATATCCTGAGAAATATGGAAGTTATGAGATACTATTTGTGTTGGCCAAGTTGAGGAAAAGGCACAGAGTGGATCCAGAGGTGGTTTCTATTTGGTGAAGATCTTTAATCTGCCTTCTGAGGAAAATGAGGCTTATACCTTCTCCCTCTCTAACTTCCTCCTTCCATAATTTTTGAATCAATTGGCCAGTTTCAGACAAATGTTAAGAGCAGAGATCAAGAAACACGTTTTTTATCAGTTTCATGAAAATTGGCAGCTGGAGGGGAGAAACCTAAACTGATATACATGCTCAAGAAAATCTTAATGCGAGGTTGGTAATAATCTGTCCTGTTTGGTGAGCTGGTTTACCAGGCAGCGTGAAGGTGGGTGGAAACTGCTGGAGCACTGTGCTGCCCTGCTTGCTCGGCAGGTTGTTGAGGGACAAGAAAAAGGCAGCGTAGGGACGCCTAAAGAGTTGCGCCCAGAGTTGTGGAATGAGAAGGTAAAGGCCAGAGTGGATGAGGCCAAACTGTTGTAGGAATGTGGGAACGGGGTGTGTGCACTGTGCCTTCCTAAGGAGTTATTGGTTCTGCTGCAATCTCGCTGGCCAAAGAACCCCCAACATCACTGAGATGCTGGTGATCATTTGTGGAGAATCTGTGCAGGACTCATCTCTTTCATCATCTTAATCTAATTTCCCAGATTTTATACTGACAGCCTTAGTTGTTCATAGGTTTACTTCTTAGAGTGAAATGGAGGACCCTGCAAATCAGAGTGCAGTGAACTTTCACTGTGAAACCTCTGCAAATTCACTTGAAGGATTGGAGGACCAAACCCTAACAAAAAATGTGCTAAAGGACTGGTTGCTGTAATGATTCTATTTCGTGAGGGTAGCATGACTCATACCACTTAATGCTCCTATCTCAGTACTCCATTTATTTTTAAGTAGTGCTGTACAAATAGTGTTTTTCTGTGCCAGTTGTTGCTATGACTTCATAATATTTCCCTAAATACGCTTGCTCATACTTTCTCATAGCATAGTATTTGGCACAGAAAAACCTTAAATCCATCAGAATTTCCTGAGTGCTGATCATTTTTCATGCTTTTATGGAAAAAAAAAAAAGGATAGCTCTGTGTATTATGTAGTTTTAGTTGAGGAGGAATAAAAGTTAAAAAAAGGTCCCCACAACCTGTTCCCTCATTTAAGAAAATGTTCCTCTGTTTCACTTTTTCCAATTTTTCCATGTAGCTTTTCAGATTAAATTTCCAGCACTGGTATAGCTTAGGCTGTTTTGTTGAAGGTAAGCAGACAGTGTATTATTACTTCAGAACACTTTCACTGTCTCTTCTTTTTGTAATAAGAGGGGAACAAGTACTTCTTGCGTGGTTTGGGGGGGTGGGATGGGTGACTTGTTGAAACTTTCCTTTAGGTTTATACTTTTGCGTAAGGGTTTCTTTTTCCAAGAGGCTGAACTCTGCAGTTGTCTGCCTGATCTCTTCCAAATGGCAGTAAACATTTGGCTGAAAGATCTTGGTGTACCATAGAAAAACAACTCTAACCCTTCCTGAGAACCTTTGGAATCTTGTTCCTTCCCTTGTTCTGCATGGCACGCCAAGGTCACACGCGTGCTTTAGTTGCTTGCTTGGTTTCAGAGGGATGTGAGTGTTAGTGCTGCCTGAGTGGGAAAAAGCCAGGGGGACACAGTTAACAGAATCTGGGTAGCAATGTTTATTGATCTAACAATGGTCTTTAAACTCTAGGTCTCCCTTTGTTCAGATAAAATAACAGCAGTAGTTCTGGTTAAAGATACCACTGCATAACCTTATATTTTTGTGAAAACTTTAAAACAAACTCAGAAAAAGCTGTTTGATGTCAAACTATTCTTCTGAGTTTGTCTAACTTGTTGCAAGTTTATGGCACTTTTGTTTCCTCCTTGTGCTGCTTATGGTTATCGAAGAAGGCTGCCAGAAAATATAAAAGGTTATCTTTGCTTACCTTGATGTACTGTGAGAGTTGCAAGGGCCAAGACTGATCTGGAAAGAGCAGGTTCACTGTGAAGGTGTGCTGCTAAGAAACTGGCAATTGAATGGTGTTTTAATGCACTTTTCCCCCTTAGTTCAATAAAAGCACAGGTGGAAAAGCAGTTTTTTTGTAATTACTAATAACACATATACTTGAAGATTGTTACACCAACATGTGAAAATATTTTGTCTGAATATATCATCTTCCTCTCTAGTTGTTGCCATTTTGCAGAACCCTTCCTGTGTTTTGGCTATCTTTTCAAAATAGAAATCTATCAATTGTATTCAGTGTTAAGGTTACTAAAGCTTTCTGTGAATTGGATTATGGAAATGAACTGGATGAAAAGCTGTTCAGGAGAAACAGCTTGTCTTCCCAGCCAGAGCAGTATTGTTCTGTTTGTGCTCCAACTGTCCAAACTACTGTGGTGGTTCAGTAGCTAGTTTTTGTAACAAACAAGTGGTGTATGCCTACCGTTATGGCACAGTCATTTTTCAGAGTATCCAAGAAACACCAATTTAGTGTTGAATTCTCCTTGGCGTCTTTCAGTGGGTTCCTCCCAGCAGTGTGCCATAACCCCAGGGAGCAGGGTAGGGCTCGTGTGGGCACTGCCTGCTCTTCCTCTTGGAGTGGCCCTGTGGCGTTAGGGGCAGCAGCGTTCACAGGGCGAAAGAGAGAGGGAGCCTCACCTTAAAATCTACTGGTAAAGGTATTCATCCCAGAAGGGGTGGTAAAATCTGTCTACCCGTGTGGAGCCCTGGCAGTAGTTGTAGACAAACTTGATAGGAGAAGTCTGAACAGGAGAACTGGATGAGGTGTCTGTAGAGATCCGGCAGGGATTTGCATGTGTGCGTTGTGGGAGGGAGCTGTTTCCTTCCTCTCCTACCTCTGGGTCTCCACCCCGCAAACTGCATTTGTGGATCCAAGTGCCTGAATTTTTGCCTCAGTACTGGTTTTGATACTTAAACGTTAGCTTAGGATAATCCTAGATTTTTTTTTTATACACAGTGCTTTAAAAAAGTCATCTCCTTCAATGAGGATAGGTCCTGTGTTTTTTTCCATGCAGCGGTGTCTATATAAGTGAGAGTACCTGAATTGTCACAGTAATGGCTTCTCATAAAGATCAGAATTTGGAGGTGATTTTTTTTTCCTGTTTGTTTTGCTAAAAGGAAACAATGAAGTAGTATGGTAACATGTTACAAATAAAATGCAGTGAAACTAGGTGTGGGAGTTTCAACTTCTAGGGGAAGTAATTGTCAGCTTCAAGACCACCTTCTGTCACAGAGCCTGAAACCTTTCACTTGGTGCATGTGGAATAGTAGGTAGGTGCATCATACCATCGTTTGGAATCTATTATCTGCTTTAAAATATGCAAGAGTGGTGGCAAGAAAATATCAAGTGGCCCAGGTAGTTACTAGCCCTGTAAAGGATCTAGTCACAGGTGGCTGGGCAAGATAACTGGGGCTGTCTGAATCTCATAAACTGTGCTGAGACTTTTGGAGGGAGGCCGGTCTCGTCTCCTGGTTTGACTTGCACAGCTGCAGTGCTGCTCGCCTTGGGTTTGCTTCGCACTATGGCAGAGGAAGCTCTGCTTTGCATTTGTGGATGCCTTTACCTTTCGAGTAGATAATTTGAATGTAAAATTCATACAGAAATAAAACTTTTTCCTTCTGAAAAGAAGATTTATTTATTTTTCTTTAAATCAGCAAGTGGTTTTGGCCTTAAATATTTCCATGGGTTTCATTATATAATATAGGTTTCCGGTGCAAAAGGAAGCAGTGCAGGTCACTGCATCGGTAGCAAAGGTCAGTTGATTGTCTCTTATGGAATGCTTTGAAGTCGAATACTTACTGAGTAAGTGTCACGCTGCTCAATCTTTTTTTTTGGTTGTAATAGCAAATTTTATGATAAAATAAATTCGAGTTCAGTGAAATTTGATATAAGCAGATGGATTGAACACTTCCTGGACAACAAATAGCGTAAGAGCCAAGAACTTCATGGTAGAATAGTGTTGTGTTGTGAAACATGCTTATTTACATGCCTTGTGTGGTTACCTCTTGGTTTTATTTGGCATCCCTAGATATGAAAGAATTAAAGGATGCTATCTGACTTAATTTCTCTTTTGATAACTTTTTCATTAATAATGCTCATAAATATTTTTTTTGGTATCTTTTTACAGATTCTGAAGGTGTTTAAGCTCTGAATACTTACAAGCTCTTCATACATAGAAATGTCTGGCTCATACGATGATTCCGTTGGAGTAGAAGTTTCTAGTGATAGCTTCTGGGAGGTAACCCAAATGTTTTATCACAGTATTTTGATTATGGAAGTGTGATTTTTGTACATTGTAAACTGTGGAGAGAGCTGCAGTACAAGACACCTTTGGTTATTGTGAGCTGCAGAAATAGCCTTCAGGGTAGAAATGACCTTTTAGATTTTGGCCTAATTCTGTCACGGGTTTTTAACTGGCACAAACTTGAGGATTATCCATTTGGGTAGGATATGCAATTCAGAACTGAATCTTTGTCAGTTTTTATTGCCCGAAAGGGGTGTGGATGGGTAGCTTTAAAAATGACCAAGGGAATTAAGTGATCAATGTTAAATCTAAAGTAACTGGTTAAAGCCTACTGTAAGTGTACATAAATTACAGATGTAAGATAGTGTGTGAACATACTGCATGTTTCCTGTTTGTGTCTAGATAGAAGTATAAACTGTTTTGAGAGAAGTTATCTTAATGTGTATCTCAGTGTAGGAGCGTACACGCGGAAAGAGTACAAAGCACAGTGTAATATCAGTAATTTGTGCTGCCCAAATTTGAAGGCTTTTAGATGTTATGATAATTTGATTAAGCTTTAAAGAGAGCAAACGTGATAAAGCAGAAAGCATTTTACAAAGAAGTTTCTTGCAAGAAAAAGAAAGGTTTGACAGTGTCGGTACCGACATAATGACAGGTAAGTAAGCTGTGTGCAGATCAACTGTATTCAGCAGGCAGACTTCTACCATGTGACTGGGAGCTCTTTGGAGTTTGAGCTATAGCAAACATGAAAATGGCTAGCAGGAAAATGTCTGAATATTTCTGTTATCAGATACTGTGTAAGACGGCTTGGTTTTGGTGACCTAACACTGTGCTTCCCTTTAAATGAAAGCTTTTCCAGAGCACTAACCTGTGGTGATGGTGAGGGCATACTGCATCCTGATGCAGATCTCCCATTATTTTTCAATGCATTATCTGAAAGACCTAATGCCAGTGAGGTTCTTGTTTAGTAGACAGCTGTCATTTTTTGAGGAGACATATTTACTATTATCCCCTTTGATGCTGATCAGACAGCAGCAGGTATGCCTAAACGTTTGTGTAACTGCATGGAGAATCGAAAAGTGTGTGGTGTGACATCCCTGGCCTTCTGCAGAGATGGAGCTTTTATGGGTACATTGAGGTAATTGAACTAAACATGGAAAAGAGTTCTCAGATATAAATGATAAATGCTGAACTACTAACAGGAAGGATTGACATGGTAGCAAATTTTGACCTTCAGGCATGCTGTGCTTGGTAAATTTACAGAAATATGTTTATAAAGCTGTCTTAAGAGAAACATGTTTATAAACTTTTCTCTCAGTGGAAATAGCTGAGAATATAGTAAGCAAAGAAATTTCTGTTTCATTGTGCTCTGATACTCATCACAGGATAACTTCTTATCACGGGATATGAAACTATTGAAAGGGCCAGTAGTCTTGGCAATGCCATGTTACAGTGAGAAACAGGGATAATGTGGAACTTCTGGTTGACAGCCTTTCTAGTTGTGTGCAGCATCGCGTGGCAGGGAAGGTGAATTTATTATCCTGACACTGAACAAAATGCTTGGACTAGTGTACATCATAAGGGGCAGTGGTAAAGCACCTAAAGCTGTGCTGTTCACTGCAGTGTAGCCTTTATGGGGTATTTTGAGTGATTGCTTTTGTCCAGGAACAGTTTTCTTGTGACCTCTGCACTCCTGTGCATTTCTGTGAGGGTAACTGCATTTTGACACGCATGCCTGATGCTAGCCTGGAATGCATTTTGGTCTATATATACTTCTGATTATTCGAGTATTATAATTTAGTTGATTAATTTTAGTATTTTAATTTTAATTGTTTGAGTAATTTTAATTAAGGTATCCAGCAGTTTGCTTAGGCCAAGTAATGCCTTGGCAGAATGTATCATTTGACTTTAAACCTTGCCTTTCTACAGAGAAGCCTGACAAAACAGTAAGACAGGAATTACCCTTCAGATGAGAGTTAAGAGGGGGGAGGCTCGCCAGGCTTCTGCTTTTGGTAGAACACAAACCAAAAGTAAAGGAAGTCCTGTGCAAGTCTTAATAAATTTAACTTAAGAATAACTTTCAGTGTTAAGTGACATGCAGAAGCTAACAGCAAGCCTGTCGAACTTACTTACCAAACTCTTGTTTAAGTACTTCTGGTTTGAAGCCATCATTCCAAACTAAATAGGACTGAATTTTAGTTTAAAACTTGTCTCTTTTCCATATGTTCTGAATCAGTTATTTTGTTTGTGAAGATTACAACTTTGAATTCTAGTCTTAATCTTTCTTGAAATGGATAACTAAACTGCTTTGATCAATGTGTTTTGTCTGACTTTGATTAGAAAAGATGCAGTGTCTCTGGAATGCCAGCCTCAGTACTTCATGCCTCAGGTAACAAGAAGTAAAAAAAACTCTTAAACAATTTGGAAGTTGTATCATTACCCCAGATTTTGTTGTTTACACCCTTTCATTAGAGGTTTTTAAGATACTTGACATGATAGGGGGTTTTTTTCTTTGTTTTTAAAGCCAGCCTGCAGTTTGTTAAAAATCCACCTTGCTATGTTTTACTGCCACAGCTGAAAGCAGTGAAACTATTTAAACTTAGCCATGGCACCGAAGAGACAGTCTGGCAGGGTGAGCTTTTGAGTTCCCTCATACTCCAA
Organism: Strix uralensis; assembly: GCF_047716275.1. NCBI lineage: Eukaryota > Metazoa > Chordata > Aves > Strigiformes > Strigidae > Strix > Strix uralensis. Next base: position 89,716,845 of record NC_133976.1, read on the forward strand.
AATAGCTCAAATTTATTTACCTTTGCTGCAAAGCCCGTCTTTTTCTTGAAAGACATTTAGGAAAGAGTGAGGTGGCTGGGTGTGGGACCTATCTGAAGAACTTACTGTGAAAATTTTTTTTTTGCTCACTGCATATCTCTGAAACTAAACCACTTTTATTTCTTGAATGTTGACGTTCTGTTGAACTGATAGTAAGAACTGTACTTAATAAAATGTTGATAAACCAACCTCAATGTTTTTGTCATTGCTGTTGACTGAAATTTCATACAATGTTGTCTTTAGGAAATGAAACACTTGGTTCTTAATCAGTGTTTTGGCTTTAGAAGCATTGGCTTTCTCTTGGAGTTGTTACTGCCTTTGCTAGGCTTCCTTATTACAAAGATAATTACTAGCAGTTTTCTCCCATGTGAATCTACAGTATATGGTTGCATGGCACTGAACTTACTGCTCTGATCTTGTCTGGTTGCGTGTGCTCGGACTGTCCGTGGAGCAATTCAGTGCAGGTTACTTAATCTAGGAAGCATTTTTTATTAGGTTGCTATTTCAATACTGTTCATGGAAACTTCCAGTTGTGGCGTTGAAAGTCAAGCTCAATGCTTGAAATCCAGAATGAATAGCAATTTGTTTCCTTCAAAGACTAGTATTTTTTTATTACTACATAGATATTGTTATCAGGTTCAGATTTGTGGTTGGGAAATAGTTCCCTTGTTGAGAGGGAACTGAAGAAGTTGCTGTTTGGACTTGTGTTCTTGGTGTTGACTTACTGGAGGTATATCAGTCAAAAAATGTGGGTAGGACAAGGCTCAGGCATAGGTAGTATCTTGTATCAGAACAGCTGATACAAGCAAAAAATTAGGCTTTTAGAAATATACATCTTTCTTTAGCATGAAATAGAAATAGCAGCAGCTTTCCCAATAAAATTGAGGAATTTTTTCAGTATTTAGTTAACCCAACCTACTACATCTATCAGGATGATAAATCCTTTTCAGGAGAAGAAATCTTTTATTTTCCTCTAATTTGTCGAGGTGTTTACCAAACAGAAGTACTTTAGGAGACAAAGAATTTCATACGTGTTTTCATGTAAGCTTGCTTAGAGAGCAAACAATTGCAAAATAGTGAAAGACATTCTGAAAGAAAATTGCCACAGTAACAGTGGAGGATTTCGTCAGAGTTGAAGTTGTAGTAATGCCTTAATTTACATAAGAAATGGAAACTTCTTTCATTCTTCATTTTTCTAATAAGCCTCAGTGTACCTGATGTATCTGGTTAAGCTGATGGTTCTCTCTGGGTGCAGAATTTTAAGACCAAGGAATCCTATTGACATGGTCCAAGAAGGAATTCCTTCACCTGTGTTACTTAGCTGACAAGGGTGGCATGCTTTGGGTAATCAAAGGTTATTGTTGGTGGTCTGGAGCAGGATGGCAGTAACTTTTCCAAGGGAAAGTGGAAAATTTGGAACCCGATGTGCAATTTGAAACCCTTTGTATTTCTTTCTCATCTGTCGTTTGGACTCTCAGCATTGGCATGACTGCTGCAAATACATCTCCATTTGTCATACACATTCATGCCACTTGCATCCAAAAATAGACGGTGGCAAAACTGGTTGGTTCTAACATTGTACTGCTTTAGTGAAACACAAGCAATGGATGACCCTATTGGCCTTGTTCTACTGAAGTAGTTTTGAAATGCTCATAAGAATTCGATACATTAATAATAAATGGCAGGCCAATTTTATGATGCGTTTTGTTAATTAAGCTCTGGCCTTATGCTTGCTAATCACTATTATGGTCACATGAAAAGAAAAATGCCTTGAGCAAGCTGAGACCAGTGCTATTGTTCACTTCAATACCCGTGAAGGAAAGGCAGTGAGTAAGCGTTCCTAGAGATCAAAGTAGAAGTGTATGCGTATCTTGCAAGGTAAGACATCAAAAGGTGTAGCTACCCTGCCCATGGAAGCACTTATTTCTGATGAGGCACCGGGCCCTCGCAGGCTGTGTGCCGCTTATACGTGTGCGTCCTTACTCTCCTTTATTTTCTGCTAGCATCAGCAGTGTGGAGCCCTCTCCATTTATTGCAGGGGTGTTTACCTGTCCTGTGAAAATACCTGCTTATCCAAACAAAAATAGTAATTCGGAACAGCAGCTAAACCAGCAACTGGCATTAGCTGTGTGGGCTTAGGCCTGTGACTGGCTCCCTTGGAGGACAGGGCCTGGTGTGTGTTGGGAGATGCCGAGCACGTGGCTTTCATTGCCTTCTGAAGTGTTTGCTGAGATACCCACTAGCAAGGTAAGATTTTCAGCTTGTTCAGAAATGAGAGGTCGGTCCCCTATGTAGTATGAGTGAATCACATTTGGCCACCATATGCATTCCCATTCTCTCCCCCCAAAAAAACCCCAAAGCAAAGCCCAAACCCAACACTCTGGGTAGCAGAGGCAGCTGATCTGGGACACGCCTCTGCCCGCTGTATTACGAACGGCCTGCTCAGATGGTGTTGGTCCTGCCCGTTTGGTACTCCCGACAGCTGTGCTTCATGCCTGCTGCTGTCAGCCGTCAGCTGCATGAGGGATCTGTTGAGAGGGGTGTGTTGGATGCAGGGAATTGAAGAGGGAGAGGCTCCCCAAACTCACTGCTGAATATTGAAAAGGTGTACCTGTGCTGAGGGATTTCAGTTACTTGTCCATGAATGGGTTTTGCTGATGAAGCAGACTGTTCTGTTTTGCTTTTTCATTTTAAAAATATTTGGACTCTGCTATCAGAGTACTGTATCTCCTATATGCATTTTTTCTCCTTTTAACATTGAGCAACATCATGTTCTCCATTTATATTGCCAGCTGTTTGCTTACTGCTATGTTTAACTTCAGATTTTGTGGGTTTAAGAGCTTCCTCGGGATTTTTCTTGCTACCAGTGGTGAATTTATATGGGTAAACTTACAGAACTTACACAGAGCTAGTGCTCTTAGGTACTTGGACCGTGTACGTGCTAATTATGCACCAAGATAATTATTTTTATTTACAAAAACCCCACAGTATTACAGATGTTAATGCTGGTTGAAATGTTTGGAAACTTCCTGTTTGATGTAGCTGGAAAGAAATAGGACTTCTGGTTAAATGGAATGCAGGAAATAGTAAGTGTGTCCCCGTATTGGCCATCCGTGTGCGTTGGTTTGACTACGAGCCTTCAAAGCTCATTGTTGTGTTTCCTGCCTATGAATATTTGCCTATAAAAACCCCTTGTTGTGTGCTATGGTGACTGACTTTCTTTCAGATGGTTCCAGTTCATAAAGGCTGACTAGTTATGAATAAGCTAGGCAAGCTTGGAGAAAGTTGATGTCAAATCTTACTTCAGGCATTTGAAACTCCTGAAATATTTGTGGTTATGGCAATCATCATGATATACTAGAATTAACTGACTGGAGTTTAGCAATAGCTGAACGTTTGCCACCTTCTGGGCTGCTAACAAATTAAAATACCCTTATTTTTCATTCAGTGTACCAGAAAAACCTGCTAAGTGTGTTTAACTCCTTACAGGCTTTTATCCCACTCTATGAATATGCTAAAAAAAAGTCTATTAGTTGTAGCCTAGATAATTTAAGATTCTCCCTTTGTGTTTAGTGCTGTGAAATTGTAAAATGATGAGGTTGTAAGCTCTTAAATATTCCCACTGAAGATCATAAGAGTGACAGTGCTTGGCTGCACTAGTACACTGGTGGTCACAAAGGAGAGATGACCGATGCTAACTCTGCAATACCAAATGCCTCATCCCAGGGAGCTCGTGGGGGTTTTCTCTAGTTATTACAGATTCTCAGAATCTTAGATTTGACAAAGGATTGAGGTGACATTGCTGTGTTTATGCATGAGAGGAAATACCAGAATGAGAAGGAATGTTTTATTGACTAATCAAGATGGAGATCTGAAGGCATCTATATGCCTGTAAGAGATAAATGGGGCCAAATAGGATCAACTGAGGCTTAGTAGTAGCAAAACTTGGTGTTTTTTTGCAGTGGAAAAGGGGAAACTGGTGACTAGCTCAATTTAGGAGGGAGGTGACACAAAGCTGTGAATCACAATTTTCACAGAATCCACTGATTGCATCAAGAAAGTGACCATTATAGTGGTATTTTGAAGAAACAAACTCTTGGGATTGTTTCCTTTTGAAGCCTTTCTGGCAGCTGAGGGTAAACAGCAACTGCATTTGGTATCATGTAATGTCTCTTGCTAAAATGAAAGCAGGATACAGTTTTTAAATAGCTCTCATTCTTCTCGAAACTCTAAGAAAGTTTATAATTTTACAATTTACCTTCCTGAAACAAACATTTCATTTGTAGGACAAGGAAACTAATAACTTCATGTCTTCTGCTGTCAGGAAACAGCCCAATGCTCAGGATGATCAGAAAGTTGTTCTAACTAGCAGGATCATATGGTCATGTACCGAACAGTGCTAGTGGAGACATCTGCACGCTGCAAGGCCTTATGTAAATGTGGCTCTGATGGAAACAAAGAAACACAGGAGTTTTGTTTGTTTTTTTTTTCTGGTCAGTTGCTACAAATAAAAGAATTTGTCATTTTTGTTTTAGCTCAAATACTTCTTGTGAAGGGGAAGGGGGAGGTCAAGCAGAACGTTTGCAGTCTACCTCAGAAATTGGAGAAAATAGTCCTGAATAAAATGATGTATTAAGTTATGTTGTTGTTCTTCAGAATTCAGGGTGTCTTTAGTGTGCTTCTAGGGTTTTAATTTAATTGTTTTAACTTATCTACAGTTAGCCTAGTACTTCCTTGGCTGCATAAAGGCTAGAGCTCTTTTCCCTTTTCTTGGCTTTGTGGTCTAAACACCTCGTGTGCTCTCGTACCTCCCAGTCTGCCTCCCACAGTGGCAGGCTGCACATCCCACTTCTCAGAAAAATTTGGCATGGCGGTGTCCATAACTTAAAATGCAATTTTTTCAATAACCCACTAGGTTTTTAAAATGTTAAATGCCAAGTATATAACTTTATGCTCTGTGTCATGAAACACAGAAAAATGCTCTATTTCCAAAATTCAAGCATTCCTCATAGGACGTGAAATTTGAATGTGATGTCTAACGTACTTTAAACTCATAAATCAAGTGAACTCTTTTTTTGGCTGGTATAAATATTGGTAAAAAAGGCTTTCTTTTGAATACGGGGTGGTTATTTTCTAGTATTGTAGGCCTGGTTCTTGTTTATACTGGTTCTAAACTATGATGCTAGTTCTGTGGTCTGCATGCAGCTCTTTAAAGGTGGCCTGGTGTGATAATAGTGAGCGGACCACAATAAGTCAGCTAAATTCAGTTCTCTGAATACCTATCTGAGATTTGGCAACTGCTAGATATTACCATGGGGTTAGAATTTGCTCAGACAACACAAAATGAAAGCATTAAAAATACCACGAGCTAGCCAGCTCCCATTCAGTATTAGCATTTAAAATGCTGATTTAATAGTGAAAATTTATGAAAGGAAATGCTCATGCTAGACACAAATCCCTGGGCATGTAACTGGAGACACAAATTGATGCTAATACAGGGTTTCAGTAGTTGTGCCAAGGTAGCATAACCTGTTTTAACAGTCAGCTTGGCTGTGAACCTACAGCTGCAGTAATTTTGAGCAGATGAATGATTTGCCCTTCCATGACAAAGGCTTTAGAAAGAATTGGAGGTATTTAATTTTCTTAATGCTTTGATTGCATATGTATATTTGTTAGTGTACAGTGTTAGTTTGAAACTGTCTAATTTTCTATTTCTACTGAAAATGAGAGGCTTTTTTCATACTTGTTAATCGATGAAATCTGTTTTGACATGGATACATCGACTATCGATTTTTGGTGTCAGCTTCTTCATGATGTTGGTAGCTTCTTATCTTCAATTATATTGTGACTTATGTTTAAAGGCAGGGGTTGTGCATGCACTTTTTTTTTACATTATTCAGACGAATCTGTGACTGCTAACTAATACTTTTCTTAGATGCTACCTACATTTCTTTGATCTCTTGAAATGGATCTAGTCCAAAAGCAAAAATGTGACCAAATGATTGCTTTGAAGGTACTGCCTAAAGGAATTGGTTTTGTCCAGTTATTCATAGAATCACAGGCTGGTCTGGGTTGGAAGGGACCTTAAAGCCCATCCAGTGCCACCCCCTGCCCCAGGCAGGGACACCTTCCACTAGCCCAGGTTGCCCAAAGCCCCGTCCAACCTGGCCTTGAACCCTTCCAGGGAGGGGGCAGCCACAGCTTCTCTGGGCAACCTGTGCCAGGGCCTCACCACCCTCACAGGGAACAATTTCTGCCTTAGATCTCATCTAAATCTGCCCTCTGTCAGTTTAAAACCGTTACCCCTCACCCTATCCCTATCCCCTCCTCGCCCAGCCTGGATTTGTGCTGGGGATTGCCCCGACCCATGGGCAGGACCTTGCCCTTGGCCTTGTTGAACTCCATGAGGTTGGCCCATCCCCCCTCTCCAGCCTGCCCAGGTCCCTCCGGATGGATCCTTCCCTCAGCGTGTCCCCGCACCACAGCTCGGTGTCGGTGGGAACTTGCTGAGGGTGCCTCGATCCCGCTGTCCCTGTCCCCAACAGAGATGTTAAACTGGTCCCGACCCTTGAGGAACATCACTGGTTTCAATTTTTTTCCCCCAGCTTTGATGAGGAGTCCTAACATATGTCTGTATTTATCAGCATAGTCACTTATTGTTCCAGCACTTAATGTAGGTTTTTCCCCTTCTAAGAGTATTTTCCTACATATATTGAAGAGTTTTTTCTCAAGCAGATGGCCTGTATGTACATCTGCTCACAAGTTCTGAATAAATGTGAACCTAAAAGTTGGATAGTTTCCTGTGTTTGAGATGTGAATTGGATAGAATTCAAATGTAAAAATTACAAACACGCTTTAAGTATTTGAATGTTTAATCTACTGCCTTACTGCTGATCTTTATTTTTCAGTCAGGTGGTTAGGGCAGATAAGAAACGGACTGTGATATTTAATAGGCTGTGCAAATTCTGTTAACCGAGTTCTTATGTGTTGTTTAATGTTTACAAAAGCCAACCAGAGTGACCTTGGAATCAGTGGAAATATTACTCTGGGAACAGTATCGGGCTTTTTTTTTTCCCCCCCTTCAGTCATCTAGACTGGTGATTCCATGTTGGTGTGTACACAAAAATGAAAGAGGATTGTTAATTATTTAATGGAATTTCATTATATAGTGTGCATCTTTCTCCATATCCTCATCTTTTTGTAGCTTGTACACTGCACATCTGTGGTTTTTTTCTTTAGAATTCCCAAGTTAGTTCTAGGTATGGGAGCTCCATGTCATTGCCGTCAGTATCTTCCCACATTAAATTCTACTGTCCACTTTTGGCATAGGTGCTCTCTGGTTTGTCAGCAGTGAAGCACAGCTGTAACAAAGGGCACATCCGCTCTCTGCTGTGTATGTAGTGATTCTGCTCTCTCCATACTGCCTTCTGAAACAAAAAATATTATTATGCTTGATAGAGATGTCGCAATACTCCTTTGCATGTCTTTGCAGCTTTATTAATCCTGAAAGATTAAACACAGAATAAAATTAAGGCATTAGGTACTTAATAATCATGGAAGAGGGAAAACCTGTATTTGTGTTAAATGCCTTGATTATCTAAAACAGTACCAAGAAATAATAATGCAGAACAATTGTGATGACTGCCTGTAATTACATTGCAGTACTAATAAAATATAATAAAGCTTTCACTTTTAAAATTAATAACTCTTTTACAGGAGAACTTGTGGCCTTTGTGGTGTTACTGCAGTTAGGTTTTAAGATTAGTTGAAAAATATGCTATAATTGATTAATTCCTACTAGTAGATTATCTTGCTCCTAGGAAACAGTATTTGTGTTAATTAGAGATTTATCTTGGTTTTGGAGCTTTCAAGCAGCAATTGTTAAGTATTTCTTTCTTTATAGGTTGGAAATTACAAGCGGACAGTAAAACGAATTGATGATGGTCACAGACTTTGCAATGATCTCATGAACTGTATTCACGAACGGGCCCGAATAGAGAAGGTCTATGCTCAGCAGCTTACAGAATGGGCAAAAAGGTGGAAACAGCTTGTGGAAAAAGGTAATACATTCTGATTTTAAACTCTGAAAACTTTCTTAAACGGAAAGAAATGTTTCTTTTTATCTTTGTTTTGGTAAGTACAAAGTAGAAATGTTGTACTTTTTAGCCTTTAATGGAGCCTTTGCAAAAGGCTCAGTAATGTAACAAGTGATCAAGCTTTTCATGATTACAAACAAAGCCCTGCTCCTTTGCTAGTTTGCTTGTTTCTTACAGAAGCAAATGAATCTTGCCTCTGGTGTTGAGGTATCCAAGCAGATTCAGTTCTAGAGAACTGGCTGTTTCTCGGTAACTAATGGTATAGAACAGTTTGAAAAGTGTGTCTGAATAATAAGGGGCAGTGGTTGTGGGGGAAAGGCTGTAATAAAAGAGCTAGGCATTGCTCTAATGGAAGGCTAATCTGATACCATTGTATTCTGAAGTAGTTTGTCCTTTCCTGGTTATCCCTGCTTCGAAAAGGATGTTGAGAAGTTGAAGGCAGTTCACAGAGGAGCTAACAGGCGGAATCCTGAGAGTCATGGTACAGGGAGGAGGAGGCCAGACTAAATGAGTATTAATTCCTCTGGTGTAAAAACTTGTAATATTCTAAATCTATCTGAAAAGAAACTATTCCCTTTTCTAGGTTTGCATTAATATTGCTGTTTACAAGTGCATATAAATCAATAGCTTCAGGTAGTTTCTTGGGAATATAAGTTCCATGTGGGTGACGGTTACTGAGAATGACACTTTCTGTTGTGTTTAGGCCCACAGTATGGAACAGTAGAAAGGGCTTGGTGTGCTTTTATGTCAGAAGCTGAAAAAGTGAGTGAACTACATCTAGAAGTGAAAGGTTCACTGATGAATGAAGACTTTGAAAAAATCAAGAACTGGCAGAAGGAAGCCTTTCATAAGCAAATGATGGGAGGATTTAAGGAAACCAAAGAAGCAGAAGATGGATTTAGGAAAGCTCAGAAACCCTGGGCAAAAAAGCTGAAAGAGGTACAGCAGTAGATTATGTATTAGATATCCTGTGTTACAATATATTAATGTCTCAAATCTCTATAAGGGAGTAAACTCCCTATTCTCTCTGCTGGACCCTCCTTTCTCAAAAAGATCTCTTGCTTTCTGTCGTCTTCTGAAAATAAGTGTTTTTCTCTTGGTGTCTACTAATCTTGATGACTTCAGTGAAAAACTGGAATTTAAGCTATCATTTTAACAATATCTGATTTCATGCATTTGAAAGTTGTGAATTGCTCGAAGAAATGAGCAGGGGAAAAGTGTTTGTGGGTTTCTTTCCTTGTCATGCAACGTTATTCTTAAATAACAGGCTTGTAGAAGAAGGGGAGCAGGAGAACATGGGCATGAGATAAAAATGTTCTGTTGGGCACTTTCTGTAAACCTTTTCTTGAGTCTGTTCCACACTTCTCTAAGCTGTATGAGTGACATTTCTTGCATGGTGAGACAGTACTGATTCATAAGTACTGCAGTAATTTCCTTACTTTGGTTCTTACATATTGCTCATTCCTTGGCCTAAAGGGGGGGGGGGGGGGGGGGGGGGGGGGGGGGGGATAAAAAAGGAACATCCTGAAACAAAGCCTGACACTTTCTTCATTGCAACATGATTATAAGGCTAAACAATTCAGTTCATGGTTGTTGTATAAACTGTCCCAGATGCAGAGATTTAAATCTACTTTGTAGGTGGAAGCTGCAAAGAAAGCATACCATGCGGCCTGCAAAGAGGAGAAACTGGCTATATCCAGAGAAACAAACAGCAAAGCTGATCCAGCACTAAATCCTGAACAACTTAAGAAATTACAAGACAAAGTGGAGAGAAGCAAACAAGATGTACTAAAGGTACACTGTACGCTAGCACACTGTTAATGTGCAGTGTTTTTAACCTGTAGCTTGTGCATATTTAAGCTTTTTTTTCTTCCTTAATGTGCTGTGGGCTTTCAGTAATGGTCCTATAGCAAAGCCTAGAGCTTTGTCCAAAGCAGACGTCATTGCCAAGTTCTCCTGTGAAGAAGGGATAATGTATTGCCTCTACTTCAGGTAAGTACTTTCAGGAGGGAAGGAAGCAGGAGAGGACAGAAAACTTCTAGGACAGAGTTGTACGCATTTAGTAGTGAGAGTCGAGTTGTTTCACTTGAGAGGCTGTGGGCGAGGTGCTTAAAGCCTGCTGACAGCACCTAACCTTGTAGTCATTCTTGACTGCAGAATGTATTTTTTAAGAAAGTAACCTGATACAATCCATTTAAATAAAAGTAAACACAATTATGGAAATGCCATTCTGTTGCCCAGTTTGGTTTCTCTTGTTAGCAGACTGCTACCAAAAGGCTTTTCTTGTGTGACTTTCTTCGAGACATCTGTTCCCTCTGAGAATGCTATTCTTGATCTGTTGCATCAAGTAGATCTCTTCATTTCTGCCTGTGGACTACTTCTGTAAATTAGTGTAGAGTCTGAGGTTCTCCCTGTTCACCAAGATCACAGCATATTGCAGTTTATGTGCACGGGGATGGGTGTATACAGTGTTTGGCTTTTTTGGTCATAACTCACAGCGGATTACGTATATTACTGAAGGGGAAAAGGCAACACTTTGAAATTGTTTGGAGATCTTTATGTAGGACCTGTAACTAGAAAGGCTGCCTGCTCTGATTTACTCTGTGGCTCCTTTGGTTTTTATCTTTAGTATTACATTAACATTTGTCATGGTTTCTGTTAAAAAGCCAGAGAAGAGGCTTCAAACTTTCTCGTAACTGCTCTGCAGTTCTGTTCGATAACTCTCGTTGTGACCTGACATAGGTACTGTGGTCAGGAAAAGAGAATGCAGTTTGGGGACTTCTGGCCCAAATCTTGGCAGTTACTACATTGATGAGTCTGTTATGTAGGGTAGTAATAAAATATATTGCTAATTGTTTGTTTTTCCACCCCCAGACAAAAGAAAAGTATGAAAAATCACTGAAAGAATTAGATAATGCCACTCCTCAATATATGGAAAACATGGAGCAGGTATTTGAACAATGTCAGCAGTTTGAGGAAAAACGCTTACGTTTCTTTCGAGAAGTGTTACTGGAAGTTCAAAAACACCTTGACTTGTCTAATGTTGCAAGGTAAAACTGTGTAAGACTTCAAAATTAATGCTAATACTTTTCAGTGAAAAGTAATCCATTCTTCAAGCAGATCAGAATTTGGAATCTGATTTGTTTCTAATGTGTTGCTTCAATTTGTTTTGTCTAAGATGAGATTAGCATCTATCCCTAACATTTGCTAGTTTTATTTAACAGAGTGTTAAATGAACCAAGAAACCCTCATTCTCATTGTATTTTTATAATCAAGTGTGTGCCAATTAGAAAGGATTCGGAGCTTAAAACTTAAAAATGCTGGAGCAAAGACTGGGAAAGGAGGGGTTTGGTGTATTGTGTGTCTTGCATTGTTTATTGGAGAACAGGCTAGAATTTATTAGTGTAAGACAGCATGAACTTTGTAGCATAAACACATCTATTGTTAAAATGAGAGCTCAGGCTAAAGGAATTACCTAAACTAATGGATGAATGTTAAAGATCCATTGGTTGACTGTCACTGAACTCTTGTCCATCTCTGTCTACTTTTTATACTGCGGTATGTATAAAGCATGTCTTGTACTTTGTTCTCTCTCCCTGGACCCTCCTGACTACATTCCAATAAACTTCTGCTCGGGAGCTCAAAGCGGAGCCCATACAGTTTATTTGGTCAGACTGTGGCATGTCATCAACTGCTACAGGCCATTTTGGTTCTAAGCTACTTCAGTATGTCAGCAAGACAGTGGTTAGAATGTTTTTGTTTCTTCTGCATTTGAGAAGGCAGACACTGGAATACTTGCAGCAACTACTGTAACACTAGTGGCTTTTTACATCCCACTTGGAACTGCAGCATTCCATGTGCACTCTGGGCACTTCAGCTAAAAGGAGACAAGTGTGCTCCTGGCTGGCTGCTCATTTCTGTCCCTCTTCTGCCAGTGACAGAACTCTGATGGCAGTCCAAGCGGTGGAGTTAAGGAGCTGGCCAGGGTAACCTAGGGCAAGAAGAATCTAGTTTAGTTTTAACCCTGAATGCCAGTGTGGTCATAAGCAAAGGGGGTGACATAGGGGCAACAGCAAGCAACAGGTAAGGGCAAGGTCGCTTATTTTAGCATCTTTGTAATTTTGTGTTGCTTCAAAGTTCTTATGGAAGTGCTGTGGAAGACAGGTTCTTTTTACTCTGATCATTAGGATTGCTGCCTCTTTGAATTCAGTTTAATCGGGTTGAAAAAAACCTACAGAACAGAAATAAGTGACAAAGAGTTGACTTAAAGGGCAAGGTTGGGGGAAGGCTACAGAAGATGACCAAGTGGAGGGGCAATCATTTCCTTTTAAGATACTTAGGAGGTCCAGAATTAGTCTTACGATACATTAATAAAGTGCAAATAAAGAACTATTAGGATAAAACTAGGGATAAAGCAACTGTCACTGTTTATCTCTGCTTGTTCTAATACACAGAGATAAAAAGTGTAGAATAAACACCCTAAAGGAAGTCTGATTTTTAACTTTCTCAAGATTAATAATGCTGAAGAGCGGTCCAGAAAGCAGCCCTGCCCTGTTTTCTACAGATAGACCTCCAGTTTATCACTGATTTAACTGATGGCTAGTGAGTCATTCAAAATTATTCATTCCCTTTCTCAAAATACATGCCTTTCTATTGCTTAAATACATTCAAAGAACCACTGATGTAGAAAAAACCCATACTGCATACATGTTAAAGCAGATAAGTAATATACAGAAATTGACAAATTTGGAAGTATATTTTGAGAAAATATGACTCTGACAAAGTAGCACTAATGAATTCTAATTCTAAATTTTGTGTGACTCTGGAAGGATCTCCCCAAATTCTCTAGCTTGACACAGAACTGCTAGTCTGTCTTCTCTTATTGTAAGCCTTGTAGCTGTTGTGTTAAGACCTCTTTGTACTCTGAGTTATATATTGGGTTTTTGGTATAAAACAATTGTATTTGTAGTCACAGTCTGTAGAGCAAATACATTATGTGCATGGTCTAGGAGCAGGGGACCGAAGCTGTATCTGCAATGTGACTTCTGTAAAATACTTCATAGTTATGAGAACTCAACTTTAATGAAAAACAATCAGACTAAGAGATAATAATAGTGAGGTTTTTTTATAGTATTTAATATTTTGTATAAATAGTACCATTTAGTAAAATCACAGAGTACCTACAACAACAAAAGCAGTTAGCAGATATTATACCTGCATAGGAAAAGGTTTAACCCATTTAATACTACTTCAGGTTTGAGACTTCTATTTTTATGACTTATAATTCTCATTGGATTAAGACAGGAGTTTTCACAGAATGTTACAGATTTATCACAAACAGTTTCTATTGTCTTGTACACATGCTTTTAAATTCAAGAAACTTCCAGACTGGTGTTCAGTAATTTAAATACAATCCTACGTGAATCTTACACTTAGTGACAGCCAATTAAGTTACCTTACATGAGACATAATTCTAAAATCTGGCAAATAAGGATTTTATGTTTTTGTGAATTTTCAGCAAGCTTACTTGTTGGACTGCTCTTGCTTTTACAGGCAGCTAATAGGTCTGTCAGCCTTAAAAAGTCTGTCTTGCTGTAAGGTTTTTTCAACACTATTGTGAACTTTGAAGTAATTTTTTTAAAAATCTGACTAGGGGATTTGCCGTGTTTCAAAATGTTATACTAAATTTGAAGACAAATTTGTTTTGCAGTTACAAAAATATCTACCGTGAACTGGAACAGAATATCAAAACAGCAGATGCTGTTGAAGACCTGCGGTGGTTCAGAGCTAATCAAGGTCCTGGGATGTCAATGAATTGGCCTCAGTTTGAGGTAAGGCAGAGTACTTAAAACCCAGACTTGTTTCGTCTGGTTTTTCCTCTTTGCTTCTTGTCGTATTCCTTTCTGGTATAACTCTTAAATTCAGGCTTCTAGCAGTGATTTTTTTGTTTGTTTGTTTTTACAAGTCATAGTAGTTTTCTTTTCTTGATTTCCATTGGGCTCTCCTCATTCCCCCAACATTTGGAGGTGATTGTATCAAGCACCTATTCAAAGGAAAAAGGAGTAAACCAGAAAACTCTATAGTGATTTTTTTTTTAAAGCTAGAGTCATTACTGAAGTCATTAGTAAGCCACGGTTTAGTTGAAACACTTCTGACACCTGTATGTGTTATCCTATACGTTTTACTTCTCCCCTTTGGTGTCAGACTTCAATTTGAATCTCCTTGCTGTTAGCATGTAATTATAGTGTAGGCAGCAAAACGTTGAACTAAATACTTCCAATTGGTCCTGAAAATTGGTATTTATAACTCTTGACTAGTTTTTTCAGTACTGTTATATTAAAAAAAGTTCCACTTTTAAACAGTTGGTAATTGTATTGCTGAATAACATCTTCAAAAGAAAGGAGTTTAAGGAGTATTCTGCTAGCTTGGCCTACAAGAAACAAGTACCAAAATGTATCCGTGCAGATCATACTATCAGAGTATCAAATAGCTGCAACTGGGATGGGTTTGACCAGAATCATGGGTTTAGTTTAAAAAATTTCTAGGCATTAAATTAATGGAGTGGAAGCATCAACTCTGGAGTGTTCACTGTTCCCTTATTAACCATAATGGAAAATAGAACTTGTTCTTGAAATTCTGAGTAACTTTAGATTAGAAAGTTTGAGGAAGAAAACTCCTAACAGTACTGCAGAATTTCTTTACCTGAAATGCTGAACTACAGCTACTTCTGTGTGGGGAAATTACCATCATCTTTTATAAGCATTACAATTAACAGATTAAATACTGTTGTTACTATTTTTCTAATTTTTTTTTCTCATTTACATGCTACAAGGATGATGTAAGTAAAAAAAGTCATGATCAAATGAATATGAAATTACATTATGAACTGCAAATATGCTTAGGTCAGTGGTCTTTAAACTATGGTAACTCAGAAATCCAGTATGTATTTGTACAAAGTTAAAATAATGAGGTATCTGTGAAAAGTTGGCTAGAAATCACTTTGGCTGTGCTACCTGTATGAACCAGTAGTAACAGGAACTCACAAAATCTTCAGTTCCTGTTAAAAATACTTATCTTGGTTTGCTATACAAAAGATAGCATTTATCTCCTGACTTCTTTTATCTGTAAGGCTTCTGAGATGAAACATGTTTCAGCATCGGATATTTGCTTGCATCCAGTTAGTTCTCTGGTTCCTGCTCTGTACCAGTATGCAGCTTAATTTGACTTGATAGGTTGAAATTGCCGTGAGGTCTCATCGTGCCTTTCCATCTGCCTTCTGAAACATCTGAATGGCTCCAAACATCAAGGAGAGGATTACGAACGGCATCACCAGTCTTGTCAACAGTTGTGTGGATTTGAGCCTTAACTCTTATGGGTGGCTTTTAAGGACAATAAATTCCACTAAATCTAGAGCGAAGTACCTGAAGGGCTCCAATCTTAGGGACAGGAGCAATGTTATACAATGAGTTTAAAAACGAGCTACTTTGTAGGTCATTCTTGGAGCACTTCTTGAAGTAAGCCCTGTCTTAGACTATAATACCTTTGTAAATTAAATGAAAGGTTTACCTCTTAAATCCGGATGTCTTGGCATTATTTGAAACAGTGAGCCCTCTTAATACAATTTTTAGAGTCGCACTGGTCAATTCCTTTGATTTCTCCAGTTGTCTACCAGCTGTCTGGTATTTGAAGTCATTTCAGGGTGTTCAGAATACTAATCAGGGAAGTCCAGGTAACCCTGGGATTTTGCAGGGAGCACAGATAGCTCTCTGCATTGCTAGGCGGGGAACTAGATGAGAGCTATAACTGAAGCAGAGTATCTTATCTTTTTAATAATTATTTGTACTGTTTTATGTATAAACGTGTGTTCCATAACACAATTTGAAAATTAAATGTGATAACTGTTCAATTAAATTTCTCAGTCACATTCTGCATTCATTGACAGGAGTGGTCTGCAGATCTGAATCGCACGCTCAGCAGAAGAGAAAAGAAGAAGGCTTCCGATGGAGTGACTCTGACTGGGATTAATCAGACGGGAGATCAAGTTTCACAGCCTAACAAACATAGCAGGTATTTTTTTCTATGTCTAAAAAGACTAATTGGAAAGGATTGTTACTTTCAAGTACGCTAAGCTCTACAGGACCAGAAAGTCACTGTCCGACCAAATGTTAATTATCTGTGAGCATTTTTGTGATGTTTCTGCAGCTCACAATATTTTGGGAATTATTCTCCATTTTATAGTTCTCTTTCCATTGGGAATTAAAAGAAACCAAACTCCATGAGAAACTGAACTTTCTGTAGCTAATGTGGTAGTTAGTCTGTTGCTATCTTCCCATCTTTAGAAATCACAATTATGCTTTGAAATCTTAAATTGCAAAACGCTTAGTCACTTCAGAATTCTGGATGTGATTAATACAAAACTGTTGACATCAGCTGCTTTAGAAAGGAATGAAACTGGCTAGAAAAATCGCACTGCCTTTTATTGCAGGCAGTAAGAAAAAGAAATTGTGGTCCACGGAGGATAGTCTAATTCTGGAGGAATGTGAGACTTTCCGAACTTTCTTGGGTCTAATGCTACACTAGATGTTTGGGTTTTTGTTTGGTTGTTTTGGGGTTTTTTTTGCTGGAAAAGGGGTCTGCTAAGAAACTTTGTGGGACACCAATGACAGTGTTTTACTCTTAAACAGATAGGGTCACCATAATGCTCTTTCTTTTCCAAATTAGCAGTCTTAGTGTCCAGAGTAACACAGTGCAGTCAGTACAATCAAGTTACAATCCCTTTGAAGATGAAGAAGATACTGGGAGTACTGTCAGTGAAAAGGAGGACAATAAGATCAAAAAGTTGGTGAAATGTTGTTTTCTAATTGTTTTCACACTTGCACTTTCTCTATCCAGGGCTCTCTGGTTTTGGTTTCTGTAACACTACGCCGGTCAGTGCATGAAGCCCTTCTGAGCGGTTGTACAAGCAACTCTGTAACCTGACTTGTCTTTCCTAACAGAGGCCATATCTGTTGCCTTGATCGTTGGTTTGAAACTCCTGGGGTTATTGGCAGTTGCTAACAGAACTGCTGTTGCTGTTTTCCTTCCTTTACCAGTCCTATAAAGTGTTAAAACTGGTGGGTTTTTCTAGTGAAACGGGTTCTGGAGCTTTAGTGCTCTGTGTGTTCTCGCTGAATAAATCTGCTTTTACGATTGCTTTCTTTTTATTTAGGACCTTCTCCAACAGCTGCCTGTTGCTTCAGTATGCACACAGGGATGTCATAACACTCTTACATGGCATGTGCATGCTCAACAGTGAACTTTTCTTTAAATGATCAAGTTGTTGCAGTATAATGAAGTTTCTTTATTAGGGGATTGCAACATACAAAAAGTGTTGAAAGCTATTGTAGAGGTGCATAGGGATTTGGGAGGAAGGTTCTGCAAAGCAATTTAAATGTCTTATCCTAAACCAGATAATTCCTCTCATCTACTACCTGCACACCTTTCACCTTTCTAGAGTAAGGAGTCCCATGGATTATATAGATTACTTGATGGAGAAGTTTTTAGAGTTTGGGGAGGTTGTCTTTTTATCTTTTTTCTCTTTGCCTTTTTCTAACTTTTCAAATGTATTGCAAGAATGCTTGCTTTTTTTTTTTTTTTTGAATGAGGCATTGTCAGCTATAGATAGGTGAGAAGATACCAGAAATAAAGTTTCAAAGTTGGGCCTTAGAGTGAAGTTCAATTGGGGCAACTGATATCTTAGTGGTATTTATAGTCTCCTATTTTAAGAGCAGAAAATAATTTAAAAATTGTTTTCAGTGTTAGCAGCTATGAAAAAAACCAAAGCTACCCTACAGATTGGTCTGATGAAGAGTCCAACAATCCCTTCTCTTCTACTGATGCCAATGGAGACACCAATCCGTTCGATGAAGATACCTCTCCTGCCATGGAGGTGAGAGTACGTGCACTCTATGACTATGAGGGCCAAGAGCAAGATGAGCTCAGCTTTAAAGCTGGTAAGTTTACAGCATTCACCTAAAATATTTATCAAAAGGAGAAAGGGGGGGAGGAGTCTTTCTCTTCAGCTTTTGTTCTCTCTGCATGTACAACTCCACTTACAGTATCCCATGGAACCCCCACCCCTCCTGATAGTGCTTCCCAGTATCCCCTGTTAGGAAGCACTGGTTTCTAAGCTGTTGGGATACAGCTGTTTGGGATATTCCTTCCTCACCATCTTGTGTTAGAGAGCTGCGGAATTGATAATACCACCTCCTCCTCTTCTTGGTGACAGCAGCAGTTGCTGCTTTTAGCCGTCTAGAAATGCCAACCCTATAGAGTTGGTAAGGAAGAGACTACAGCAGCTAATCTTAAAACAATATCTAATTGACTGATACTTTTTCTGTTTAAACTGGAAGCATCCCTTTTTTGGCCTCCAATTTCCTACAGTGCTAACTTTTAAAGGTTGAAAGCTTACTCATGGACAGGTAACTTCCTTCTCCCTCTTTCCATCCCCCTTCAGTGTATGTTGAACACAGTGACTGTCTTTACCTGGTTTTTCATCTTACATTATATTGCGGTACACTGACTGTACACCTCCCTTCTCAGGATGTTGTATTTTCCTTGAGCAGCTTTTTCCTTCTTTTACATTTTCCCTCACTACTACAGGAGTTGAGAACCAGAACAGAGGCAAGGCAGGAGATGTCTGTGCCACAGTGCGTTTGCAGGCACAGGAGGCTGGTGGAAAGGTGCGATGGCCGCAGGCCGTGGGTGCTGCTGCCTCCGGTTTGTCTGGGCTGGTTCCACCGGCCGGTGTGTGCGGAGCGGCCGCGTGCCCGGGCATCCTGCCCAGCCCCCGAAGTGGCCGGGCAAGGCTTCCATCATCTGGCCAGCCCGCAGGCAGCACCCTCTAGTGATGGAAGGGGAATTCTACACCCTGCCCGGGCTTTCAGAGCTCTAATTTCAGCCAGTTTTCTACTGGCTCACTCAGAATTGCACGTGGAAAAGCTGACTAACCAACAATTCCAGAGCAGTTTAGCAAAAGCAAAGGGCACCTCAGTTTGTGAAAATGAGGCAGGCAGTGCTGCTGATCTCATCTCCTCCCGTTTGCTTGCCACTGGTTCCCTTCTCCTGTAACGAGCGACTGAGCTGTGGAGGAAGAACAGGATTCAAGTATTGGAAGCTTGAGAAGGCTTTGGTTCTCCTTTCAGCTGGGGTTTGTAAGTGTGCTGCTCCTACACCCTCTGCCGTGGGTCTTAGATGGGTGTTAGGGCTGAAGGTTACCCTGGTAACCAGAGCCGTGGGGTAGGTTATGGAGGGAGGTGGTACTCACCACAGCGTGCCCCAGGCCTGGCCTAGGGCAGTCTGTGCGGTTTAAATGGAAAAGCCCCACGGCTCAGGTGGTGGTGCTGCTCCTGCCTGTCGCTTGCCTCCCTCCTTTCCTAGTAGTGAAACTATGAAAACATCTGACTTTTCTTCTTTGTGGACAAGTATTGTAGCCTTCCGGAGAGGAGCGGGTTAGTTTGTCCATTCCCTTTGCCGGACTGTGCCCTGGCAGGGGACGGCAGGAACAAAGCATCTGGCGCTTTCTCTGGAATGCGCAGGGACCACAGTTACTCCTCATTCTGTGGACTCTAACGGCTCCTTTTGTCCCGGCAGGGGATGGCTGCTAATCCTCTTGAAATACATCTGTGTAGTGCCTGTGAAGCAAGGATGGCATTCCAAGGGTTTACATAACCAGCCTTTCAGTGGCAAGATTACGCAATGTTGATACACACAGGTGTAAGGGTTAAATACAGAGTTAGGTGTTCTGTGCTGGAGCACCAGCCCTGGGACCTGCATTCCGCTGTTTGAACCAAGGGGTTCTCAGTGGGAGGTCTGTAGAAATAAACTACAGGAAGTATGAACTGAGATGTATGTAGGCTTAGCTTAAAAATAGCTTAATACCTTTGAAGGAAGAGCATGAGAGTGT
This sequence comes from Strix uralensis, assembly GCF_047716275.1. Lineage (NCBI taxonomy): Eukaryota > Metazoa > Chordata > Aves > Strigiformes > Strigidae > Strix > Strix uralensis. The sequence continues at coordinate 89,736,924 of NC_133976.1, forward strand.
GTTGTAACACCAAATGACACGGTTGTGTCAAGCACAGGAAAGGGTTGACCTGTTAGACTATGGATGCCCTTACAGAAGCTGAATTATAGAATGGCTGCAGTCAAACTTCGTTAGTTTTTAGGCAGAAGTATTAGTGTGACTAAGTTTACACTGAACATACAAAAGACTAAGGAAAAAAATCCACCAGGTCATGCAGTACCGATTTAAATGTACTTGCTCCCATGTAGACTACACCTAGCAGCTGTCAGCAGAGGATTAACACATTTAGGGATCAGTTTAAATGGACACAGATATTCTCAGGTGGGATTTCCTTGGCTATTCAAGGAATTTGCCTACAAAGCTTTGTGATCACTCCTAGGTACATGCTGTAGAATAAATGCTCTTCAGTGTCCATTAAGTGTACTTAGATACTTTAAATTCCTTTTTATTAGTGGAATACTTTATACATCTGCTGTGTTTTTTTTTCTTGGCAAACAACTGTGGGAGGCTTCCAAAGAGGAAGAATAACTCTGCTTATTCCTATCTTATGAGAGGTTTTATGATCGTGTAACAGGATGGGATGTAACCATCTACCATACGTATATCTCGCCCCACTGCTTCTCTGCTGGGGCTGGGAATAAACAGCTACAGTACATGGAGGCCACGAGATGTTGTCAAAACGTGTTGTTACATATGCTGCCTTATCCCAGCTGTTAGACTGCTTTTGTTTAACTGTTGTGCAGATGACACTGAAGTGGTAATATTTTCGTAGATCTCCAAGATCACTGAGTTTCCAGGTCCTAGCTGTTCATACAAGTGCCTCTGCTTTGGGGCTTACAGTTAATGCAGTGTGGCTTTAATAGTCGTTGTTTTCACTCTTTATTAAAATACACTTCATAGAAGTGGCAGGAAGGCTTGGGATTGTACACCCTCACATTCCACAATGCTAAAAATGGTGGAAAAAATTGTAAGATGTCTCAGTAAGCCAAGTACAGTCTGCAGTGCCAAACATTTGTTCATAGTGTTCTTTTATTTGCTATCTGGTAAACTCACAAACGAGAAGAGATGAGGCTTTAACTGTTCTTATCTAACAGAGGAGCTGTAGAAGGTGGATATCTTGTGAAGATTTAATACAAAGCTTGTCCATTGCTGCCAGAGCATTTGTAGTCCCTAGGCTAGTGCACGTTCTCCTGAATGATACCAAGCCTGTCTGTTTATAACCATTTGGGACCCTATTAAGTGGTTAATATCTTCAGCGTGTATTTCCTATTGCTAACTGAGATGAAGCACAAATCAGTTTTATCTAGGGAAATAATGTGACACATAAGTTGCACATGAGGAAGTAATTGTTACTTGGTGAGTCCTTTCCTTGCCTGGCTGAGGTGGATGTTCATTTGCAGCATCTCAGAGTCTGTGGACTCTCTAATGCCAAAGTATTTCCTGCGGGTGTAGAAGATTAGGTGTGCACGAGAGTCAAAGTGAGCTTGTGTTACAGTTCATCAGTGTCTGAATGAATTATCAGTGGCAGCTTTTGCTCTGTAAGTTAGGGAGCAAATTCGGAGTTACTTTCTCTGGAGCTACAACTGTACATCAGCTTCCAACAACGTACAGCTAGAGCAGTGAAAGGGGAAGTTAAATCCCAGCCCTTACATTTCTTAAGAAGATGAGGAGAGAGATGTGTAACAAAGCGTGAGGTGGGAGATTTCTTCCAATCTTTCTGCATCACAGCCTAGCAGTGGTGTACTGAAAAGCTGCAAGTCTAATTCAAGAGAATTTTACTGTCATGTCTTAATTTTCTGTAGCGTTTTCCCTCTTATCTTCCACAAACCCTTAGAAGAGTATATACTGACAGGAGGCCTAACAAAACACTTACTGCACTTGCACTGACATTTCACTGAGGGTCATAAATGTAGGATTATTCTGATTGTTGGGAGCTAGTGGTACTATCCACAACTGGCTTTGACTGTTCACTCCCTGTGGATCTAAGGGAGGCTGTGATCTTACAGTGAAATAACGCTGTGTTTATCTTCAAAAGTTTGCATTCTTTATTGTGCTTTTAAAATGCTATGACCTTTTTGAAATGCAATCAGTGTAATATTTTAGTTTTGGAGTAGCTTGCTGCTTCCTATTTTCTTGAAATTAGGCCCTTTCATCCCATATGTAAATCTGTAAGTGGTATTCTTCGTATCAAAAGCATGAAGAGCAAAGAAGGGAGAGTTTCTGCTGGGGCCTGGGGTGGGTGGAGGAAGAAAAGTGGTGGTGTAGGTAACTGTCTTTTTATCTTCCTGGTGTTACCTAAAAGGATACAGTTTGTTAACAGTGTTCCTTCTTTTTTCAGGGGATGAGTTAACTAAAATGGAGAATGAAGATGAGCAGGGTTGGTGCAAAGGACGTCTGGACAACGGACAAGTCGGTTTATACCCAGCAAACTACGTAGAACCAATCCAGTGACAAAGGACAAAGCTAATACAGAAGTGTTACAAAAGCTCTGTAGGCTTGTACAGTATATATTTAAAGCGAGAGGGAGCTGAATGATGTATAGACTGTATATATTTTAATGAAAAGGCGAGAGCTTGACACTGAAATCATGGTGATTTAAAGACAAAAGTTAGAACTAATAATTTGTCATTGTTTTCACAACTTGTGCACAATGCAAAGGAAAGGGGTTAGGTGGAAAAAATAGTATGATAGGAAAAAACTTTTTAAGCTTTTTCTTCCCACGTGGTCTATTATTGTGACTCCTAAACATTTTTGCATTTTCTATGCTTGTGCCTCATCCTACCCTAGGTATGTGGCTTACGCTCACTTTTGTTTAATCAGTTATTTTAAGTGACCTTCAGTAACTTGCAACTTGAATTTTAAAGATAGTTAATTTTCTATTTGTTCTTAGCAATGTCTGAAAGATGCAGTATTTTTTTATTTAAATGCTATGTAGTTAAGCACCTTTTTGTATGCTTGGATTTATCAATTAATACTTAAATTATGACATAGATTTAGTCACCAGTTGACTGAATGAAAACTCTTTCCATGTTGTAGTAATCTGTCTGTGTTGTCAGCATGGCTTGAAGTTGTAAAACAAATACTGTATTTAATAAATATCTGTTACAGAAGGTTATTTGTAGCAGAGATACCTGCAGGTGTCATGGGTTGGGATTCTATTATGAATGTTGTCTACATGGTTTGACACTTAAACTAATTTCCATCTAGATCTTAAATGACACTCAAAAGAAAGATAAATTATGCATAAACCCCAGAGTAGTAGCTATTTCCAGCATGTGTTTGCGGGGGGGGGGGGGGGGGGGGGAATCTCCTTTAAACTGCTAATGATTTTTGGGTGATTTGAAATGTTAAATCTGTGAAGACTAATTTTTTGAACAGAGAAGACTGTAAAATAGACTAAGTGCTTTTTATTAAGAGCCTATCTATGTTGTGTATATGTACATATAATTTGATATTCCAAAGTATAAAGAGCATGGCTATTAGTTATCAAGCCTTTTGATGTCAATAAGATTTAGACTGTTTTAAGAGTTTAAATTATAGGTATATTTAAATCTGCTTTCCTGCCATATTCATTACTGTACCATAGACAAAGTATTCTGTGATTAGACTTTCAGAAGTACAGTATATACACTAACATACTCAAAAATCAGTATTGTGGATAAATTTGTAGGTCAGAACATAAACTAGCTTTAGACCTTACATGGATTATAGTAGCAGAACACTGTAAAATCTACATTTGTTTGCAGATACAACTCAGTCATCTGTAATCATGTCAAACAGTATGCATTTGTGACATTTATTAAAACTGGGTTGTAAAATTACAGCAGATTCGTGTTTAAAAAACCCCCTAAGTTTCAGGTGAGTAGATATGCTATGTTAGGAAGCTACACTGTAATGAAGCTAACAAAGCTATTTTGAGGTAATTATAAAACACCGTTGATAGTCTTGGACTTAATCATTTGCTTTTTGAGCTTATAGATATATTTAGTCATCATTTTCAATGAATTAAAATGTACAAACTTAGAAAGTGGATGTTATGTATGTTTCTGTCAAGGAAAACTTTCCAACATAACTGTTCATCCACAAGATGGTTGCTAAAATTGTCAGGAATTACTGGTTTGGGTCTCTGTATTGTAAAATATTTTAGAAAACAATAAAATCTGTTAATCTCTTAAATACACAGAATGTACCTCTTACTATTTCAGTGTATGTGAAAATAGTCTTGTGAGGCAGATAGTCTGTGCATTCCACAGCAACTGAAGGTGACAAAATCTTGTCTAAAAGAGCCGTGAAGAGGCCCCTGGGCCCCTGCTGTTAGCAGCAGAGGGGGGAGCTGCAGGGCCCGGGGGCTCCTGGCAAGACAAAACGTTACTGACAGAGGAGGCGACTGTGTCCTCAATGGCTGTGCAGGATCTACTGGGATGCTGCTTTCTGTGCCATAGTCAAGCCTGGTATAGCTTGGGTGAGCAGCTAATCTGTTTTTTTACATCTGAATCTTTCCTGCCTTTTGTGAGCATTTTCTTGTTGACTGGCAGTGATGAATGTAGCAGTGTTTGTGATGGCGAGCGGCACGCTTTCTCTTGTCTCCCCCACAATACGGCATCTCTTCATCTACGTAAAGTTCTGGTTCCTGATGCGGGGAGTCCAGCCTGGTGCAGGCACTCGGACCCCCCGCGGGAGGGGCCGAGGGAGGTCTCTAGTCCAGTTTAAAGCACAGCCAGCTCTGCATTCAGACCAGGTTGCTCAGGCCTTTGAGCTGGTCTAGAAATTGTTCAAAGACTGATTTCATAACCTCTCTGTTCAAACTGTTGTAACCATTATAATCTTTCCCCTTTTTATTTGTGGTTAGAACCTGCCCTGTTGCGATTTCTGACCAGTGTGTGTCGCTGTGCTGTGCTGGGATGGAGCCCGACTGTCGTTTCGGTCGCCCCCTTGGAGGTGCTGGCAGGCTGCTGTGGCATCCCCCGAGTAACCTCTTCTCTGGGCCGGCCGAGCCCCGGCCCCTCGGCCTCTCCTCCCGCAGCAAGCGCTGGCCCCTCGGGCGCCCTCCGCAGCACTTCCACGGGTTTATCAGGATCTCACACTGGGGCGGGGAGGGGCTCCAAGGCTGGACCGAGTGTGCCGTCATGCTGGCTAGCAGAATGGCAAACTTACTTACCAAACATTTAAAAAAAAAAAAAAAAAAAAGGTATTTTTAAGAAGTTATTTGTCTGCTAGCAAGTATAAACAAGAGGCCATCCTAAGTGCTTCAAACTCTTACTATATTTAATTTCGATGAGAGCTTTGGGAAACAAACTTGGCTTTGGTCAAACGAAAACAACTAGTTTCATCCTCATTTTAAATGTACAACTGTTTACCTTGCACAAATGAATTTGGTTGATAATTTTGCTTTAAGAACATGGATCTTGTCTCATTATCTAGTAAACAGAGTTTGAATAGACTCCCTAAAGCCAGATTTAGAATGAGAATGGGAGGGACTTCTGGAGGCTCCCCAGCCCAGCCAGGGCACCTCAGAGCAGCTCCAGTCAGAGCAGGTTGTTCTGGGCTTGAACATCTCCAAGGATGAAGAGTCCACCACCTCCCTGAGCAACCTGAGCGGTTCATCACTTTCACCACAAGGCATTTTTCTCCTTATAGGTATCAGAACTTCTCATGTTTCCTCTTTCACTTTGTGCACCTTTAAGACCCTGGCACCATCTTCTCCAGCACTCCTGGCACTCCTATCGGGTGGCTTTAGCCAATTCTTGCCAACAGAGCCCGGTGTGGTAGGGCCGCCTTTGCTCCACGGCCACACTGCCGATTCCTTCGTTAACTCGGATCCCCAGGCCTTTCTCTGCAGAGCTGCTTTTCATCCTGTCAGCGCCCCGCCTGTCCTGTTGAGATGGAGTAACTCCATGCAGGTGCAGGCGCTGCCTTTGCAGTTGGTGTTGGTGAGGTTCCAGCCAGGCTGTTTCGCAAGAGCTGAGCTCCCTCCGAGCGATGCCCCTCCACAGTCTCTGTGGCTGTTGGAGCGTGTCTGTCCCATCATCCAGGTTATGAAGGCAATAAGGAATGTTGGCCCTAGTACCCACCCCGCAGGGTGCCAGCTGGGTTTTGTAAGGCCAAGCCATGACCCTTTGAGCCCCACAGTCCCGACAATTTTCTATCCAGTTTGGCTGTAAGGATGCTACGGGAGCCTTGCTACAGTTAGTAAAGTAATGAAGCCTCTTGAGCAACAGTAGAGAAATTTTCCTTGTAAGTTTATCCTGGGTTTAAGCAGCTATACTTCTCTTTCACAGGATTAAGTTTACAAGGTATAAAAGGAGAATATGACACTCAATGTAATTTCTCCGCATTCTGCCCCTTCCGTTTCCATTAAAATTCTGAAGATAAATAGTACATTTCAAAACCTAACAGGTGTACATTTGCTTGTACTGATTGAGCCACCTGACCCCTGCTGTAACCCTGAGCATGTTCCAGCCTCACCCCATGAAAATACTTGCTGTTTGTGTAGCGTGTCGTGAATGCTTTGAAAACACGGTCTGCTGTTTCACAGAAACTGTTGACTTTTTAATCTGGCTATTTGCAGTGATCACTTAACAAATTAGGAGCGTTGTCTTTTTTAGTGTAATACTGGGTTTTATTTCCAGTAATTGATAACAGTGGTGAATTCATCTAGTTAAGATGGAATATCAGGAGAATCTTTTCAGGAAAATAACAGACTTTTATCAGAGAAGGTGCAGAGGTGAGTGGTTCCTGATGCACAATACAAAGTAATAGTAATATTCTTAAGTTGTTGCTTCTGAGGCTGAAGGCTTGACACCAAAATTTTGAACATGCTTTCCCCAAACTGCCTCTTAATTTACTTGTAAGCTAGAATATGAACATATATATGACATTTGCAATACACATAAAAGATGCCAAAAATAAAGCTACACCCTCAGTGTAATAAATCAATCCATTGCTATTACCTCTTGTTGAGGTATCTGTGAAGTTCATCTGATGTAGTAATACTGTTCTTACCATGGTTGAGCTGGTATTTTTTGTTCTAGTATCTTTTTTTCTTCCAATTATGTTTTTATTCATGACACTTGCAAAGCAAAAATTAAGGCAGATTTCACAGTTGGTGACAGATAGAAATACTGAGGCTTCTAGTAGGAAATGAGTAGACAATAAATGAGACGGTTTTGTACTAATCTGAAAGCTGGCATCAAGATTAAGAAATACAGACTACTTTGTCTGTAAAAAATGTTTTCAGTGGCCAACTTACTGGATCATTAAACTCCAGTGACACGCCTCGGTGGGCGAATTCGGTGTTTAGTACAGGATGTAATTTTGGATGTAATGTTGGGGGATGTGGTGTAGGGGGGAACTTTGTGGAGTCGGGCTGAGGGTTGGACTCAATGATCCTGAGGGTCTTTTCCAACCTGAGTGACTCTGTGACTCTGACTCGATTAGGGTGGTTTTTAAAATACCTTTTGTTAGCTGTATATTACTGTAAAACAAAGAAGAAAAGGGATAGCATAGAGACTGATGTACTGAAGGTTGGATATCCAGCGGCAATACCTCCTGTTGTCCTGGAGCTGCATCTGTTTTAAAAAATAAGATTACATATCTTTCTCCAACCTTTCTGGTTGTTGGTCATTCACCCCAAAACAACGAGGATCTTGCTAACTGTGGTCTAGTGGTCAATTTGAAGAGCTGCAGATTCTGTTCCTGAAATGAGGGAATAGGAGATAATCCCAGTTTTACTGGGATACTTCCTCCTTTTTTGGAGCTAAAACATACACATCCGTTTCAGGAGGTAAGCAGGGTGGTGTGGTGGTTATTGCCGTGGGCCGTACCCCGGGTGTGTCTGACACCGAGCAGTTTACCTGCTGGTGCTCAGTGACTGTTGTTAGCAGCCTGCTTTACTCGCTTTACCCTGTTAGAAATTCAGATTCCTGGGTGCTACTGTATTAGCACAAAATTTCACAAATACCATAGGTGCTTCTTGACGCTTCCATTCAGGGGAGAGTACCCGCGTACATCGGAAGGTTTTGCTGCGCACCTGGCCGCGTTTCCGTAGGTGCAATCTCTTCTCGAGAAATGACCGTGGTGGGTCAGGCGAGGGTCTGTGCCCACGGCACGCGGTGGGTGCCTTGGGAGGAGCGTAGGGACACGACGACATACAGCGATACCTCAGCTGTACTATTTTTGGCTTTCAACAACGTGTGTCTGTCACGACCCACACTGGGAGCCCAGGGACTCGTAAAGGTTCTGTGATCCCCTCAGGTTAAATTAAGGTGAAACAACACCAAATGACCAGTTAAAATGTTCTACTTGAGGTAGAAACAATTTAAAAGTGAAAAGAGATAATAAGGAATGTAGTCCTTATTGGAAAAAGGAAAGGAAAGAAAGAGTCAAAGAAATCCAGATCACTGCCCTCGTGCAGTCAGATGGGGCTGAGCGAGCACCTCTGGAGAGGAGCATGCTGTAGGGAGCCCCTCTGACCGCACAACGTCATCCTCCTGAAATGTTGTAACGGGAGGTCTCTCGGTGGACATTCCTGATCTCAACTGATTTAAAAAATTTTAATCAAAGGAGTTGTGTTTCCCTCATACCATCTTTCCTGCTTTCTTCTTGTTACTTTGGGAGAATCCAGGGGTAATTTCTCTGGACTCTAACCTGGGTGGATGGATCCTTTCCACCTGATCTCAGTGTCTCATCCAAACATCTCATGGCAGATTTTATTGCTGCCCTATGTATAGTCCTACCTATTTGAATTTTGTTTCATATAAATTGCCTTCTTGACTCTGGCCTGGTAAATTTGCTTGGCTTGCTAACTCATTTTCCTTTGTCCTTGTATCGTGGTATCTATCAAATCAGTATGCAAAGAGTATTTTCTGTCATACTAAAAAACTAGCTGTAAACAGAAGAGAAACAGGAAAGTTCTTTGCTGCTGTACAGATTTTTCATGTACTAGTAGCACATTTGGCATTACAAAAGAGATCATATAAATTGTGAAAAATGGTAATGAAATATACCTTGGAAATGTTATAAAGAATCCAGGTCTTACCACGGTAAAACAGAAGCAAAAATATAAGCAGAGGGGAAAAAAAAAAAGTTAACTTGAATGACCATTGCAATTTCTGAAAAATTATGCATAGAAAAGCAAGATGTGATTGGAACAAACAATATGTACCAGAAAGAGAACAGAATAATTAAACCATGTATGTATATAAGTATTCAATTGCTAGTATTTTCAATGAGATGACTTTAATAACATACAGTGCTGATGAAGATTAAAAGCAGAACCTGTTGAGCAAGAGCTCCGTTGATCAGAGGGACATGAGGTCCCTGCTCTGTGAGTGACGTGCCCTGGCAGCTCTCGCCCCAGGAACCCAGGCGGCCACCGGTCTCATCACCGTGAACAACCTCCCCACGGACCAGTAAGAACTGGGGCTTGTCAGCCTCCCCGGGAGACGGTGAGCCCCTGGTACTCGAGGCATTGACGGTGATGCAGGGTTGAGGGGCTGAAGCTTGAGTTTCATGCAGAGCCATGAGCTTTGCAGGGCTATTTTGGACCTTAGATAACTCAGTCTGTGGCCCTGTTTTTAAGAAGAAGGTTAGAACAGGCAATCCCCAGAGGTACCTTCCAAACTGGACTTTTTCTGAAAGCAAATGATAGGATTATAGAAAATTTGGTTTACCTGTATGCAGAACACCCAGAGTTAACTACTGCAGAGTCAGGGACAAAGGGCCTTGTGAGCCTAGATGGTCTGTGATGAGGAAGAGCGCTGAGGAGCCATGCTCTACAGGTGCTGTTACGGGTCATCTCAGCGCTGCCGAGCTCTGCGGAGACACCAAGCTGTCCCTGCGCTTGGGCCACCCCTCGCACTGAGCAGCTTGAGTTCAGTGCTGGCCATGAGGGAGCCCTGCGGCACCCTGGCCCGTGATTCCAGCTGCAGGCCTCTTAGCCGGGGGCCTGCCCCTCAGCGGAGCTTCGCGCCCCGAGCCGCACTCCTCTGGGGGGGAGCATGGGGGGCGCACCGTGGTGGAGGGGCTCTGCCCGCAGCCGCCCTCAGGGCCGTGCCTCAGGCGCTCCAGGGTTTTGAGGTGGGGGTGCCCCTAAGTTGCGCAGTTCCCGATTATGCGTCTATGATTCAGTTTCCTGCTCTGAGAGGCTTTATGATTCTGGATTTGTGACTTGAACGTGCCGCTTCCAAAAGCAAGTAAAACCTGTCGTCTTTTTGTCCTGCTGCTTTGGCACCGGCTCGCCCGTCGCCGGGGAGAGGGAACGGTGGCGTGAAGGAAAACTTCCACAGAGCGCCGGGGCCCCAGGCCCGGCCCAGGCCTGGCCACGCGCCTACACCGCCCTGAGGGAACGTGGCCTCGTTCTTGCTGCTCCGGTACCGCCGTCCCTCCGCGGGTTTTGTCCCCTCACGGCGGAGCGCGCCTCCCCCCCCGCGGCTGGACCGGGGTTCGGTCCGTCTGCCCGTGTGCCCGGTGGCGGCTGGCGGGCGCTGAGGCGGCGGGGTCGCTGGTCTCCATGGCAACGCGCGGGCGAGGGAGCGCCGCCCCTTCGCGCCACGCCGGCGGCCGCAAGGCCCCGCCCCTCCGGGCGCGCGCGCGCCGCGTGGCCGCTTCCCGGGGCGGAGCGTCCCGGCGGCGCGAGCGGGCGGCGGCGGCGGCGGCGGCTCCTCCGTGCGGGCCCCCCACAGCCCCGCCGCCATGGGCGAGCCCGGCCGGCAGGACATTGCCGCCATCTTCAAGCGGCTCCGCTCCGTCCCCACCAACAAGGTGAGGGCGCGGGGCCGGGGTGGGGGCGGCGGCGGCTGCTGCCCTCCGCCGGTGTGACACGTCGCACTGCCGGCGGGCCGGGAGGGAGGGACAGGGAGGGGAGGGAGGGCCCGCCGCGCCCCGCCCCGCCCCGCCCCGCCGGGTCCCCGTCGGGTCCCCGTCGCCCCGGCCCGGGGGGGTCCGCTGGGCGCTGAGGGTGAAGCCCCCGGTCGGGGAGTGCAGCCCCTCCCGGGGCCGGGCGGGTCGGCTCGGCCGGGGGGAAGAGCGAGTTCCGAGCCGGGGACTGCGGGAGGCGGTTGTGGGGGGGTTCGGGTTTTTAATCAAAGAAGCCAACCCCGCTGTGGCACGGGCGCTGCTGTGGCGATAAAAGTTTGATGTTTCCTCATCCCGTTGGACTCGGCCGGTGGCGACTTTAATTTTTCAGCGTTGCAAAGCGCTGTTGGTGTTTGAAGTCCGTTACGTAGGAAGGTGTGCGGGGGGCGGCTGTGAGCTGGGACGGTGTAGGAGGGTGTGCGGGGGGCAGATGTGAGCTGGGACGGTGTAGGAGGGTGTGCGGGGGGCAGGTGTGAGCTGGGACGGGGTAGGAGGGTGTGCGGGGGGCAGATGTGAGCTGGGACAGGGTAGGAGGGTGTGCGGGGGGCAGATGTGAGCTGGGACGGGGTAGGAGGGTGTGCGGGGGGCAGATGTGAGCTGGGACGGTGTAGGAGGGTGTGCGGGGGGCAGCTGTGAGCTGGGATGGGGTAGGAAGGTGTGCAGGGGGCAGATGTGAGCTGGGACGGTGCCTCAGGCTGCCAGGGGTCATGGCAGAACCGTTGGGTGGCAGAACCGCTGTCCACAGCGATGTGCTCCTGTAGCCCTTCCCTGGCCATCTGCCCCGTTGTATCGGCGTTGTGGTGTACGCTGTGGACATACCTGAAAAGTAACACCCTAGGAAACTTTGGATTAGCGTTATGAAGAAGCAGCTTGGTTGTGTTTTCTGGGAACACGAATCTGGAGGTCTGTCTTTGGTCCAAAACTGACTTTCACACTCTGAACACAAATCATGAAGACTGTACAGGCAATGGACACATTTGGTTTCTCAGAAAGCAGAGCTCAAAGATGAACATCCACCAGTTAGTTTCTAACATAAATACTCCTAAAACTTGCCTTTGCCAGGGGGGTGAAAAGTTCATCGAGGACAGGTCCTAGTCCCAACAGGAGGAGTCAGAAGATCTCTTACAAGCTCCTGAAATTCGCTGGCGCTAAGAGATGGAGTAGCCCTGTAATACTGTTGTGCTGCTTGTTCTGTGTTGGGATCACAGGAGAGCCCGAAGGTGCTGCCCGAGGCTGGCCAGGGGGGAAAGCCCGAGGATGGAGTGCCGCAAACAGTTCCCTGTACCGAACCCGTTATTGCTGTGCTTGGCTTAACGAGGTGGATGCGGTACCTGAGGTCACTCAGATACATCTGTCCGTCCTTGCAGTCACGTCGGGTGCCACACAGACACTCAGTGCCAGTGTTGACAAAGCAATACTGGCACAGTGGGTGCTGCCATTCGCAGCAGGTCGGTTTGGAAGAAGTAGCTCAGGCGCAGAAAACTGACTAACGCTGCCGTGACGCCTGGTCGTGTTGACCTGTAAAGACAGAGGCAGGAGAGTGGGAAATATCAACAGCTTTGATCCCACAACTCGCCTGTGGCTGTGCATCTGACCAGTCTCCTTCAGTAAAAGCTGTTGCTGACACCAGTTTATCTTCTCATGTTTGATTACATCTCATTTTCTTCCCTTTCTCTTCTGTTCTTATGCTGTCTGCCCCTTTTATTTGTAGGGCTTTTCTGCTTGGAAAGAAAGACATGGGAAAGTGCAAATGTGGGAAAGGTTTAGTATTAAAAGCTTAGTAATGTACTTTGTGTTGTTTATGTGCACAGTTTGGGAGGAGCTGGTATCTCTTCTGTGCAGCATTTGGGCTTCCTGACTGCCTGCTATAAGCAGGCGTGTACATTCATGCTGTGCTAGGTGCTCTGCAGTAGTTCTTAGTGCACATGAGTTTAGGAAAATAATTCTAATTTACATAAATCTGCAGTTTAACTTGTGGATTATAGGGTACTTAAACTGATATTTGAATAACTCCCTTGAAATTTACATCTCTCTAGTTTGATCTGGGTTTCCTTTACTTTGTATGGCAGGAGAAATAGCTTTTTTTTGAGTTCCTGGTGTGCCTTTGGGTACTACATAATACAGAGCTGCCTGACGGCACTTAACAAACATGCTACAGCTGTTAAATAGGATGTATTTTGTGCCTATAAAAATGTTCATAGTCCTTAAGCTACCTGGTATTGCCGAGTGTTTGTAAAGCTCACCTGTTTTGAAGACTGCACCCTGAGGCTGTGCTGTATAGTCTCTTTTAATCTGGCAGAGATACATTCCTCTGAAACTGTCCATTTTTCACTCTCTTCTCTCTGGTTCTTTCTTCTCTTGTGTTGATGATTGTATTCGTGTCTGCTTGGACACCAAGATCAAGGATCTGACCTGGCTGAAAACTCAGTATGCGTGTGGTGGTGGTGGTGGTTTACCAGTTGCTCAGTTTTGTTCTTAGTGTGTATTGGGGGGGTGTTGGGGCGGGGGGTTGCCCCAGAGCAGTGTATAGTATATCACGTCTCAAGTCATTTTAAGACCACGACACTTCCAAAATGGACAGTCCTGTCTTCTCCCCGTGGCAAACACTCCTGTGCCCTCCCTCCTGTCGGCTCACGTGGCTGTGATGTGAGTTGGACCTACCTTTGCTCCGAGTCACAGCGGTGCTGGCTTCAGTAGGGTCAACACGGGTGATTATTACTGCTGATGCAAGAGGAGAAGGAAAGCGTGTCTGGAGGCAGTGGCTGGTAGCTAAGAGAGTAGCTACTTGGATTTGGCTCACCTTTGACCCAGTGTGAAACTGCCTCCTGAGTTTTAGGCCAGGTTAGTGTTGGTGCAGCCTTGCAGGCGGGGAGTGGCAGGCACAGGGAGGTGCGGGGGTACCCTGTGGCAGTAGCCCTCCTGCCACCCTGACCTCGGGGACAAGCTGCCTGAACCTGCTCCCCTCTTCTGAAGTGCCAAAACTAACATTTCTGCAGGCTATGTATTACTACATTTCCATATCCAGTAACAATATGTATTATATATCTATTTATTAACATCTTGTGCAAGGTGGATGTTGTACGATTTAGTGACTGCTTACTGTGGATTGTACTCCAGTCTTTGTGTTTGCTCAGCTACAAACATCTTCGTTAGGTCTTTCGCTATTTTTTTCAAAGTGACTGTTACTGAGTCTAGGCTGTCCTGAAATGCTTTAATGCAAAATAACCCAAAAAAATATGTGTGTTTTAAAGGCAATAGCTTATTTAAGCATATCCTTCAAACTGATTTCTGCAATGATTTTGATATCTTGGTTGTACCTAATTCAGTACAGAAAATACACTTTACCTGTTTCTGAAATGGAAATGATTTCATAGGGTGGCTCTGAAATTGTCCGGGTTCTTTTTTTCCAAGTCTAGTTACAATTTATGTGGTGGGAAGCACTTTGAAACTTGAGAAAACTAACCAAAATGAGTCTTAAGTGTTAATGAAACATGCTTCTATTTCTGTTGCAGAGCATGATGGAAATGGCAGTTCTTACATTACTTTCACAAGAAAATTAGATGTTCCTACTTGAATCACAGTCCTAAAAGCTACAGGTTCTATGCATATGAATAATTCTCACAGGTGTCTGGTAAACAGCTGATAGAGAGTCCTGCATGAGTGAAGATGCTGAGCTGTACTGCTTTGTGGCAGCTAGCTTCCAAGGTGATGCAACTGACTGTTAAGATGTTGAAATTAAGAAGTGTTTATAATTGTAGCGGGGAATGCTACAGCTGGAGAGTGGCGGTAGATGCCGCTGACTGTACCTATGGATGGATGCTTTTGCAGCCTTTATAGGTACCACTGAAAAAGCATCAATCAGATAATGAAGTGCTTTCATACAGGAATAGACGTGTGCACATGGCATTAGCTAGGAATAGCTGTTTCTGTTTAAATTTGTGTTCTTCCTTGCATTTGAAAATTGATTTGTATCAGATAATTTTTTTTTGTTTTGCTTTCCTTGGCCAAAGTAGTACAAAATTCAGAATAACTGGAACAGAGCTTAGAAGTTGTGGTGTGCAGACCTGCAAAGTGTATGAGATGTAGCTGCAGATACCTCTTGTAGTTTTGGGTGAATGTTAGGAGTCCAGTGTGGTGGCAGAGGATAAGAAATTCTTGGGTTTGTCTATGCAGTAGTTGTGGGCATATTTGCTTTGTAACCAGTCTACGTTACGGACAGTTAAAAGGTCGATACAGGAATACCTGTGGTGTCTGGCAGAGAGCGCTGGGCTGGGCAGTACACGGCGTGGACGCTTCCTTCACACAGCTGGATTTCAGAGGCTGCTCTAAGGGTCAAGGGTTCCATGTAAGAAAGTAGATAATGATGTCATTAGTGCTGCTGGTAACTGCAGTCGCAGGTACGTTCTGAGAAGAGAGTAGACTCAGTGGTACGTCACGAGGAGAGCCTGCCCTTGGGAAAATACTTGTTAAACTCTTTTGTATTTCAGTAGTGCTGGAAGAACTGCGTTACACGTGTGTTTGAACTAGATGGATGGGGGTTCTCTGAGAGGTTCCTCGGCCTGTGGTCCCCGTGTACCCTGGTGCTAGTCGGAAACCGGGAGGGCATGTCGTCCTGTCTGGTTAGGGCAGAGACACACAAGTGTGGGCAGATTGCATAACTCCTCTTTATATTTCTAAAATTAGGATAATATGAAGCTGTCATGTCAACGGACGCTGTAAGGATGAGTTAATTAAGTTTGATCACTGCAAGGGTGTTAGCATGACCTGTCATACAACTATAAGACCTGGGTATACTCAAGTCCTGTTACTGATCTCTATTTTCTTTAAGGTATGTTTTGACTGCGGAGCGAAGAACCCGAGCTGGGCAAGCATCACGTACGGCGTTTTTCTCTGTATTGATTGTTCAGGGACCCATCGATCACTTGGTGTTCATTTGAGTTTCATTCGGTAAGTAGTTTGTATATTTTTATAGTAAAAATTGCATCTTTTAATGTTTCTCTTTGTTTGTTCAGATACCTACTCAGAGAGGAAAACCCGTTCTTCTCTCAACTACTGACTCAGACCTTTTTAATGTTTGTATTGGCTTTGATGTATCTGATAGCTGCCTGGGAATTAGGTAGAGTTCAGCAGGATTTGTACCCCGCACCCATTCCCATTGCCTGCTGCTTGTGTCAGTAGTGCACATCTGTTGGCAGGTCTGTTTCTGCACTGAAGGTGATAAAAATGAAGAACAGAGAAAGCACGTTGAAGTGTTTTATCATTCCTCCAAATCAAGACTGTGGCAAATACTAGTTTATTATCTTCAACAGTGTTACAGTGTACAAAGATAATCTGACCCCCAGCAAGCCCATTCAGAGAGCTAAGTACCATTTTGGCAGCTTTTAGCTCAGTCCGTTGGTGCAGTAAATCTGCACCCCGGCTGTCGGTCGGGTGAGTACCCTGACTGATGGCCTGGGGGCCTTTTTGGCCTAATAAATAATTACATCTTTGAAACGTAACGTTCTGCTTGAAGTGAGTGACAGCAATGCATCCCAGAATGGATTGCACATAAAAACAGCCATTTTCAATCAACCAAAGTTCTTCCTCTGCTGCCCTTTCACCATACACAAGAGCGTTACAAGAGGCCTCTCAAGAATCCATTCCTAACAATCACAGTGTTAGTTCACCTCATACTCACTGAGCCCCATGTTTTTGTTGTGATACGACATTCCAATTGTCATTTTGTCCGTTACATGTGATGGTCACCTGCTGTTAACAGAGTTCAGATGTGATTCCTGAAAACATATCTTATTGGTGCTTTCTAAAAGGGAGGCCAGAGGGTGCATTTTTTCCAAGCTTTTATAGTTTGAAAAACTGTGGCAGTTCTACGTGGCTTTATTATTTGTTTTGCACATTGTGTATTGTCACAGATTATTTTTTTTCTACAGATGCATGTTTTTCACTTTACAAATAAAAAAGGGGGGGTGAGAAACAGCTTTTTAAAAAAAGGGTAGATTTTAAATGGCTTTGGAGATAACATTAAAAATGTTTTATTTTGTTTAGATCTACAGAACTGGATTCCAATTGGTCTTGGTTTCAGCTGAGATGCATGCAAGTTGGAGGAAATGCAAATGCTGTATGTACTCCTGAGTATTGCTTTGCACGTTGAAGCCTGTTGGGCTTGGAAGCTATCGGCTGTCCTTACTGGCTTGCATCTTGGGGATATTTTTATTTTTCCAGTCCATTTCTCTTTTTTTTTTTTCTCTCTTGTTTTTAAGAATTCCTTTGAACACTGATTTCATCCTTCATACTTCTTGCAACTTTTCCATCTCGTTATAATCTGCAAATGTTTTATTTTTTCTTAGTCATTAATAAATATCACTGAAAAGGCCAGATCAGATTCCTTGTCAATATGCGTCTAATTTAACAGGGAAACATTGACAGCTGCTGAAAAATGGCTTTCCAACAGCTTGTAAACCTAGCTTATGGGCATCTTCCTGTGTCTGTGTTTCCTTACATGGTTTATGAAAACATGTCAAAAATCACGTCACTGTCCAGAGCCACACTGAAGTAAGATCTGACTTAGACCTGAGGTGCAGCTGAAGTAGAGATAAGACATGCTGCACTGTCAGAGGGGAAACAGCAGTGGTTTGGTTTGGGACACTTCATACTGGCTGTTACTTTCCACTTCATTTCTTATGTACTTACAAATAACTTTGTTACACAGTGTTTTTGTAAATTGAAGTTATGTTGACTGATGTATTATTCTCAATCTCCTTTTTAAAAGAGGATGTTTTCCCTTATCAACTCTTTCAGAATCTTGTTTTCCCAAGTTTTTTCAAAGATTGACCACCAATAACTGAGAGTGCTTCCCTAAGTTGACCCACCCAGTGTGTGAACATGCCATTTCCCTAAGCAATTTCTACTTTTTTTCTAATTCCCTGCATGCTTTCCCCTTATCTTTCTTCATTTGTGCTTTGTACTTAATGTTGTCAAGAAACTTCACCCAAATTTGCTTTCCATAGGCTTTTTCTTAACAATCTACTCTCCTTAAGTCTAACGCTTTAATATTCAGCTGGTTTTTCTTTTTTTTTTTTTCCCTATTTCCATACAAAAAAAGATGGGGTTTGGTTTACCAAAAAAAGCTTGAATATCAAGTTCATAGGTGTACATATTTAAATGCAAAAATGCAGAATCTTTCCAGCATCTGTGATGTTTACGACTGTTTCTGTTGTAATCACAGTAGTTGATTGCTGTTACCTCTCTCCTGCACGGTTGTTGCTTAATTTTTGTATGAAGTCTGGTACTTGTACACTAGATTTATGTTTTGCAATTGCAGCATGTGAGGTCATAACCTTATGCTATCTAGACTCGCTGATCCTATCAGAAACGTGTTTATTATGTTGCACCGTGACAGTCTGACATGTTCTTCCGTGCAAGAATGTGTGATACCATTTGCTAGTCAATTCTAGGTACAGAGAAAATGATTTTTTTAGATCTCCCAAACAACTTGTGGAAGTCTGATATAAATGTATTGATTTGCTTTTGTTCAGATCCTAAATCGGAATAAAATTTTTCATTTATATATTTATATTTTTATATAAATACACAAGCATATAAATATGGGTGCATATATATGTGCATACACACACTTTTGAAGGGAGACCATTTTTATACAGTCATTTTGCTGTCTATGCTATTGAACATACATTGTTCTCTCTAGCATATTAGAGATGATGTCAAGCGATGCCTTTTAGAATATCAAGAATGTCCTCTGAAGCACAGGTATTGGCAATCAATTTTACCTCTTCCTTTCTACACTTAATTTCAGAACTAGGATTCTTTGCATAGGACAGCAAGTTTGCAATTTGTATATGCTTTTAAAACATCCCACTAAGATATTTGTTTTTTCTGTTGTTTTATTTGTATGTAAAGAGGTTGCCAGAATGGAGTTTTCTTTTTATTTTGGAGATCTACATAGGCTTCATTATTTAAAAGATTAGATTTAGGTAGAGGAGCAGAGTATTTTGCTGCATTGCAATATATTTTTATGTTAAATGGCATTAGTTTTTAAACCTGTTCCTCGTAGTGTTTTCTGTGTTCTGCTTCGCAGTCTGCTTTTTTCCATCAACATGGATGCACAACAAATGATACCAATGCGAAGTACAACAGTCGTGGTGCTCAGCTTTACAAGGAGAAGATTAAATCTCTTGCAACACAGGCAACGAGGAAGCACGGTACTGATGTGAGTAGTGTGTGTCCCATGTCGTTAAGATTTCTGAAAAATTTTATCTTCGTTCTCCCTAGAGTCATTTGAAGTTTCTAGTTAGTAATGCAAAAGGTTATCTGTCTTCAGGAGGTGCTGATACACACTGCAGTGAATAGGCAAGCTGGGGAGTGAACTATTTGTAGCTTACCTTTTTTGTTTGAAAATTGAGATAGAGCTCAACTGGGGATTTCAGGATCATTTCTGGCTCGTTCAAAACATTAATTTTAACACTTGCAGTAACTTACAGGAGTTCTGGGCAGAAACTTTGGGTGTTTTTTCTAAATGGCAACTTCTTTGTTTGCAGGTCTGCCCTAAAATTATATTAGTTGTATTGCATAACAAAAATGTCAGCATTTCTCCATGAACTATACAGTGGTTTTATTTTTGCTTATCTGGAACTGAATTATTGAGAAGTACAGCATGTAAAAGCATAAAAGTGCTAATAGATTTAACTACAACATATTTGTGATTTAAGTGGTATTTGATTTGAATGGGTAAATGTGTGGTTTTGCTTCTTTTCCCTACAAAAATAATATTTGAAAAATTAGCAGGTTATATATGTCCTGAACTTGCATTAAAAATGCTGAAACAGTTCATGCATGCTGTCAAAACGTTGTTAAATGTTTTAACATTGTTAAATAAGTTTGACAACAGTTCTCTTCTTCATACACAGAAAGCATGTTTTGATTGTTTAATTCAGCTTGTGAAGTCTGTGGCTGATTCATTTGGAGTTGATCAGATGAGTGGGAATTAAAAGCAAGAAAGCTTGTTGGGTTTTTTTCTAATATATACATCAAATAGCATGACATTTAATGGATTATAATAGTTCTTTATCATAAGTGTTATAGACAATATAGTTCACATCACTAACTTCAGAGAGTATTTTTGATTTACTGAACAGCTTTAGATGTAAAGCATGTTCAAGTAAATTTAAGTTGACAAGTTCCCCAAATGACACTTTGAAGAACTGTTATTATCTTGCTTCAATTACAGATTCCCTCCAATTGTTTGATATTTATGTATTTCTTATCTAAAAATGATAGTAAATATATTTTTAAATTATGTACTACAAGCTTAAGTGATTTATGTGCTATCTAAATTGCTGAAGTAAATTATTCAGATAATTAGATTTAGTACCAACCATCCCCTCCCCTGTCACATTTTTTAAAGTTTCTTCTCTGTCGGTTAAGTTAGAGTCAGTTGTTGAATGGTGAGATAAGCTCATCTGTGCATTCAGTAACCTTTTTCACAGAGGTCATTATTTTTGGTCATGTATCTCCTGCACGTGGTAGGAAGAGCCATGAGAAGTTATTTGCCTGTGAGTAACCTTGGCGTGCAGATCACGGGTGATGGTCATGTCCTGCACGATGCTAAGAATGATCAGTGGCACTGTGGGCCCTCCAGCCCGCCCTGAGGTCAGGCATCGTGCAAACCCTGCGTGAACTGTAGCAGAGGTTTGGGGACTCTGGGGCGAGGTGGGAAAATTCACCAGAGTACCAGACTACACTGATGCGGTTCTAAAGTCTGCTTCCAGGGACTGCTAGGGTCATGTTTTCAGGTTTTTTTGCTTTGGGCAAAATAAGAATATTAGGGAGAAAATACCATATATGAGAATATGAAAAAACTTACTTATTATAAAGCTCTAGCAATACTAAATGTTGACAGTATTACTGCAGCAGAGCTTATACTGAGCATTTGGTTGGGAAGAAAATGGTAAATGTGAAGGAACAGGTCAGAGAGATATGAAATTAAAAAAAAGGAATGGCATATGTTGAAGCTCGAATAAATTTGTAAGGAAAAACTATGTACCAGGAAACAAAAATCAATACATTTTTAACCTGAAAAAAAAGTAGTGTTAAGATTAGTGCATTTGAAAAAAATATATTGATGCAATTGTCCTGTAAAATTCTCACTCTTTTAATTCTAGCTGTGGACAGATGGATGTGGAATGCCACCTGTGTCACCTCAAAACAAAGAGGAAGACTTTTTTGCATCCCATGTTTCTCCCAAGGTATAGATTACCTGTATTTAATTCTTGTTAACTTCCTAAACACTTAGGTTAGCTGTGTGTTCTGTGATGAAGATTAAACCCTGAAAGAAAACCTTACAGAGAAAGGGTAAATCAGTGAGTTAACATTTATCTGCTTTTCCTTCTGTGGGTCTCAGAATTATTCCTGCATGTGAACCACTTTCTGAGGTGGTAATTTAGCATGACCCAAACAGTAGCTAAATGTGGAATGAAACTATCTTTTTGTAGGCATACATTCCACTTGAACTCATGATTCCTTGCTTGGGAGTGCTCTGATTTAAATATACTATGTGATAACTTTGGTTTTAATCAGTAAAGTTTAACAGTTCTTAAAACATTTGCTAAGCAGAATCTTTTTTTTCTCCCTCCAAAATATTTGCATCCTCTTTGACAATGTTAAAGTAACTTTCCAAAGGCTATTGCTACTGTTGGTTTTTGTTTCTTTGATCCTACCTCCTTAAGGTGATAGATGCGGTGTTTATTTCACAGATTAATGTTTCAGAGACTCTCGAGTCTGGTATTTGAAAAATATCAGTGAAAACAACTTCAGCAATGGTGATCTTCAACTTAGAGCAATTAAGTTATTACTACACCTAGTATTCCTAAATATTGCAACAATATTAAGTGTTCTAGTGTAACTGCTTTCCAGTACAGTTGCAGTCTGTGAACACCTAAAACACAAGTATGACCATGAGGCATATTTTGGGATAGAGAAGAATTCGGAGTGCTTGGATATATCAGATTAGCCTTTGTTGTGAAAGCTCTCTACCAGTTCATATGCTCGTTAATTACCCTGGCATGGTGCTGTGATTGTGCATGGGCATTAGCAGCAAATAATAAAAACCTGTGCAGGTTGCTCATATCTGCACCTGGGTAAAGAACATAGTGAAAATGACACAACTTTTTACTGACTTTCTAGTGTATATGGGATGCTTAAGGTTGAAAAAGGTTTTTTTTTTTCCTTTTGGTTATTTAGTTGTGACATTTCAAAATGTATTTTTTTTGTTGTATTTGTGAGTTGTCAAAAATGATGCATTTTAAAGGGAAATTCAGCCTTTTTGCTATTTATTTGTTTCATTTTAGGAACTTCTACTTCAGCCAGCATTTAAATGTCTTATAAAAATAAATTTCAGCATCTTTGAGACACTGAAAGAGTATTTGCATTTTACAGACTGGGAAGATTGCTCTATTACTCAGAAATGTTCATTGCAAAGACCAAAAAAAAACCCAGTTACTGTGAATTCTAGTCCATTATCTTTACCAGAAGATCATCTGTCCTGATAGTAGAAAAATAAATGGAGTATTTCTGTTTGCAAAAGGCAGCTCGGAAGAATGTTTGCAGTTGAGGGGGAAAAGCATAAACTGACGCAAGCTAGAGAGAAAGATGTTGAAGCAGAAAAGCGTTGCAGATATTTTTGTGGTTGAGGACAAGAAGTAGAAACTTGATACAAACCATCTTAAGAGAATGTGTGGGTAGGATAAAGTAAATTTTCACAGCAAACTTTCCAGGTAGCTGCAAAGGCAGGGGTAGAGACAAGCAGTCTGTGTACCTCAGGGCAAGAGATTATTGGGGTATGGAGGTTTTGAGAGAGTTTTGAGGTTGAGGTTTTGGGGAAGAATAAGCATGAACTGGCAGTGGCACAGCACTGGTGGGAAAGATAATACTGAGCAGATATTGTTGTTACCAGGTCATAAGCCTGCCTGTTGAGGAGGGTGTGTCTGAGGGAGGTGGGAGGACTCATCAGGAAGGCTTGGGAGGACTGCTCGCAATCGAAAATTGTGTTAGAGAATGGGAAGTGCAAGAGCTTAGTGTGGGGAGAAGGCTTGGTGATTATATGTAAAGAAATGATCCAGATTTCCTGTACCGTATTACTGTTTTGGGTAAAGACAGTTAATAGCCAGCATACAATAAATACATCTAAATGCATATGATTGTTTTGGATGGTAAACATACTGAAATTCCTGAGAGGGTGCTCAGGAGGGGTTTGAAACCAGCTTGCTTTTAATAAGGGTAGGCGTTTCTTGTAACTTTAATGACTGCCCTTCTGAGAACAGATTTTAAACCTAGAAGCTGTATTCATAAGAATCCAGTATTAACTAATCATTGATGCTGAGGCAGTCTTTGAGCTCAGTGCTCATATTTATTTGCTCTATCCTATTTTGTGTGCATTTCTGATTTTGAATTTTTTTTCAAGGCAAAGAATACAGAGCGGGTGCTATCGGAGTCAGAGCCAGATTCTCTACAGCAGAAAACTTCAGAAAATATTGCAGAATGCTATGAAGGTGTGACTGATTCTTTGTTAACAATAAGCTGCATTTTTCTGGTAGTCTCTTTGTTCAGTCTCTTTTTACCCTACTTTAATAGTTAAATAACCTAACCTTGCTATTAATGCAAGAATTTTGGGAGAGGAAGGACTTTTTAGAAGGGTTATGCTAGAATGTATGAGACTGCATGTTCCTTTAATAATGTTTAATAGAAATCTAAATTAAAATTTGATGCAAAAAACTTGGATGAATCTTTGGGTGCCTGCAGCTCTTTTAGTGACTAGTAAAGCTGTGATAGAAATAACACACTATGCTATATGTATCAAACAGTGCCCTGAGTACAGTGAGTTGTGATTTGGTATTTTAAGCACTTTTAAAGAGCCTTCTGATATTCTTACTCTTGTTACTCATTATGTTTTAGGACCAGAACATGGACCAAGTGTTGATTGCCTTAGCAGATCACCGAAAGCTGCGTTAGGTAATGAGTGTAAGCAGAATAATATAGTAGCCACTGTAGTGTACTTAAATACTCATTTGTACAGAGAATGTAGGACTGGGAAGAGATGTGGAATTCTTACTTTGATATCAGTGTGTGTGAGTTAGTTGAAACATCTGAATTTGTATTACAACTTCTTCTGTTAAACAGTGTACTACTACTAAGTAGTTAATTTTAGTCAGTGTTCTTCTGGTTTTATCTATCTTCTCTTAGCTGACCTGATGAATTTAAAGGCTGCAGGTATCACACCTAATAAAGGTGACTGTTAATGTTTTACACCTGTAGGTTGCTTTAAGTTCTGCATTTAAAGTGCACAGGTGGAATAGAGCATTGTGTTGTGACTAACGGCCTGTTATTTTTGTTAAGCAAACACATCTTGTACTAATAGGTCAGTCTTTCTATCTAGATGTAGTTTTTGCTCCCTTTTCAGAAAACTGAGCATAAAAATTCAGACTGGAAAAATCTTGTATTTGTAATACAATATTGTCAATGTCCAGAGTCTTAATATACTCTTCAGTGTTAAGTAAATTATACTATAAGTAAAAAAAAAGTTGAGGAATATAGAGTAGAACAAAATACATCAGTGATTGATCATTTTGAAGATCATCCTGCAGGAGCAGGTTTCTGAGAATAGAGAGTATCGATTCTCAGCAGCACAGGGGTAGTTAAGTGGTGGCAGAGTCTAACTCAGTACTTCAGGAAGGTCTGATCTTCATCACTGTGTTTATTTTCACTTGGTTGGGTTTGGTTTTGGGTTTTGGTGTGGGGTTTTTTGAGAGGTGGAGGCTAGGAAAAATAGTTAATCACATACACTTCCTGGTTTTCTCATTTGTATCTTTAACACACGTTCTCATAAAACAACTGCTTTTCTTGTTTGTTTTGGACATCACAATTTCTATCTTATGTGAAGAATCTCTGTTCTGCGTATGCCCGTTTCCATCTAAATTTCAGCTCAAAGCAGTTTTCCTGTACATACAAACGTTCAGTAGGATTTGTTGATTGAAAATTGGGGGATTTATCCTGGCTTGGGGTAGCTGGTGCCTTACAGAATGTGGTGAGTCCTGTTAGGGTCTTACTAAAAACATCAAAGTTAGGAGTTGTGTCAGACTTCGTGCAGAGCAGAATGTGGGTTCGTTTCTGTGTTTCAGGATTTAATACAAAGGATTAAGGCTGGAACTTTCAAACTTTATGTATAAAGCCAGACTCCAAGTACTGTACTTAGGCGATTGATCAAGGTGTTCAGTGTAGTGACAGAGTATGTGTTCACCTCTGGTAATGCTTCTGATTTTGTTTATGATGATACAGGTGTGTTTTATCTGTATCACTGGTGGGTTTAAACATAGCCAGTACCTTTCTATCCAGGAAACGATTCATCTTGGAAAGGGTACAGGGTGAGGTGGACCTCTAGTCTGATTCGGAATAGCAAGTCCTGCTTTCTTGTTCTGTTTACTAGCAGGTACCTACAACTGAAAACTGAGCAGTAATTTTCTTTCTATTGTGTACTTGCAAGAGATACGATATCCTCAGTCAGAGGCGGTTTGAGATAGTCACAGTGCTGTTCCCTGTAACTCAGTTTAGAGTCTCAGCCTCTTAGTGCAGAAACTGTAATATTTAAAGGCCTTAAAATAAATTCCAAAAGCTATTTTGAGGCTGATATTGTGGAAATTATTTTCTGCAGTTCTGGAATTAATAAAATTGTATGTAAAGTAACGTACATTTGATCCTTGCAGAGAACACCACCTTCATAAAAAAGAAGCCAAATCAAGCTAAGAAGGGGGTAAGTGTATATAAAAAAACGCGTATTTTAAACTGTGTTACAGATCTCTGGAAATAATGTAGATTACAATATGGAAATATATCATGTAAGTTAGCACTAAACAGTACTTGTATTGGTAACAATTTCTGAAACTAAAATGGAATTGAAAAGCATTTCTATGTCAAAACAGCCAATGGTCTGTTTGAAAATGGGTTATTGTTAAGATTAATTTGTGTAACAGGTTGCTGTTATTATGTAGTAGAGTGCTTCAGATCTGTGGGTGGTTTTCTGACCTCAGATAAATTCAAAGTCTGTTTACACGTATATAGTTTACTGAACTGTCCAGACTTCCACATGCTGCATATCTGAGTGTCATTTTCTCTCTGCTGTCTGGACCTGAACAGCAGGTGATATTTTTTCAAAAATGAGTAAAATAAAAATGTCAAAGCATACGTTGATGTCAAGATCTGTATCCCACTTCTTTTCACAACCATTGTCTGGGCAGCTTCACTAATGCCCTGTAACCTTGCCTCTCACTTGCTGATACTGGGTTGCAGGGCTTCTTTAGGCTTTCACCTGAGTTAGTTGGCACTGCAATATTTTTGTAGCAAATCCTGAAAACAGAGGGAATTCCAATAGCACTTTGGAGTGGCTAAATACACGTGTGGTATAATCTGCCAGTACAAGGTGAGTTTGAGACATTCAGATCTGTGTTTCTGGAGCAGTCCTCTCTCATAGCGCACAGCAGTATGGTGTTTGGTTGTATTTACAGGTAACTTGCAGCTACATTCAATTCTGGATAATTTCAAGATAGTTTACAGACTTGTTTCTGAATGGGGTCTTAGCACATTCTTAGGCATCTGGTCTTTGTAAAGAAGGCATGAGGAGAGTTGAGTATTTCAGAATGATGGTTCAAGGAACCTGAAAACTGCTTAAGACCGCTCAAGTTAACTCAGGTTTTCTAGGAAAAGCTAGGTTTTGAATGTATGGCTCTTAAGGGCCAGGAAAATAGCGCTAGTATTAGGCTATTAGGGTGACAGTATGTTACAGGGAGTCACTTCTTTTAAGTCTGGGCTATTGTATGGCAAAAGATTTTGAAGGTTTGTTGGAGTGGATTAATTTAGATTGAAGCCTATTATTTCTTGCTCCCACTAGAGGGCCCTAATATGCAAGAGGAATTTCTTATTCTAAGTGGTACATGCCAGGTACGTTCCCTTCCAGTCAGAAAAGTGTAACTGAGTTCACAGGTGCACATACAGTTTGTGGGCTGTGGTGTCAGAGACAAAAACTGTATGTATGTAAGCCAGAGCTTTTACATGAAGACTTTAAAGCATTAAAAGGTTAAGATGTATTGTGAAAATTAATATTGTTGCAGTGTTGCAGATTAAAAACATGGGAGACTAAGAACGGCAGTTTGAGTGCTGTGCCACTGTCTGAATCAGCATCATTGTATCTGTTCATCTTTGTAGTATGAAGTGTTTTTAAAATCTATCATAATCAGAATGAAAGAGTATGTATCCCTGTATTGAAGTAATATGAACTAGAAATAGAATTATTTTAAAAGAACGAATGCAAAACTGGAATCTCTCAGATGATGTATTTATCTAAAAAAGTTTACAATGCTTTGTCATGTGCAAAGGGTAATCATGCATACACATACAAACAAAACTTGCATATTGCTCTGCTACCATGAGTCAATAAATGCCTATGTACATGCTTATTAAAATGATGAATAAATCAATACTTAAGATAACACACTAGCACTGGCCAGTGAGAACTAATTCAAGAATCTTTGCCACTTCTAAATGTAAATCACGAATTAAGTGAATGAGCACCAAATGGTTCCATCGCAATGAGTTTTATTATGTTATTCCTATGCAACAGAATTGTTATTAAGGAACTAAAGTTGCACTATATAATATTTATTTGAACATGCCAAGCTCTGAACAATTGAAACTATAATGGTTTCATTACCCTGTGATGCTTGACCGCAAAGCTAACTAAATTTGTAAGTCAGTAGAAGCATGTAGAGGGTCAAAACATGAAAAAATACCTTCTCTGCGCCAAACTTGCATTGTTGTTTGCAAATGCTCCCAAAGAGAACATGGTGTTTGCTGTTGCTTTCAAAGTTGACTGTTAAGTCAGTTGAAGTGCTTGTGTCACTTACAATGTTGGGGCTTTTGTTTTTTGTTTTTCAATATATCAAGCTTGGTGCCAAAAAAGGTGGTTTGGGGGCACAAAAAGTGAGCAGCCAAAGCTTTACTGAGATTGAAAAACAAGCACAAGCTGTAGATAAAATGAAGGAACAAGAGGATCTTCATAGCAGTAAGAAAACTGAGAAGGAAGAGCCACTGTAAGTATGAATTATATGTACAATGGTGAGCCATGAAGCCTAATTTCATGTTAATGAAGTAATTGTCAACATTTTCAATACTACCAAAGATTAGCTCATGCAAATAAAACTTCAGTTCTTGCTTTAAAAACAAACTCAAATGTGGATGAGGTGGGCCAGACAGCAATTCCCCCATTGCCCTTTTTTTTGCCATGAAGTATATGTTTCTAGAGTTGATGGTTTACTGTAGCAATAGCCCAGTGCTCTTTTTAAAAATAACCTTAGTGTTATTGTTATTTAACACAGAAAATAAGGAGACATTCTACTGATACATATGAATAAAATGTGAAAGAAATCTAAAATATGTTAAATTTAAATTATTACCACAGAAGACTCTTGCCTCTTGAACTTTCTTTACCCCATGCTAATTACCTAGTTTATTTTGTTTTGGTGTAGTGATCTGAATACTTTAAAAAATAGTCTTTCTAAAAGCATAGGGAACATACAAATATTCAGCCTTATTTGTACTTACTGGGTAAGAGTTCCTATGCTGAAGGCAGGGGGTAGTTTAGGTATGACTAGAATTGCCTACTTAAGTTTCAGCTGTTTTATGCTGGAACTGCCTTTGTTTTCACCAAAACCCTTTGAATATTTTTGTCTGAGGCCTCAAATCAGTTAGTCCCACCTTAATTAATAAATATTCAGCCCTAAGGCTCAGAGGGTGCTCTTCCTGATTCCTTCCACTACATTTCTCTGCTACGTGTTTTGGTTTTTAATGTTTTGTTACTTGTCATCAAAATTTAAAGAGCTGGTTAGTGTACACTTCTACTGTTGCAAAGCTTAATGTCCTCTCAAGTGCTAAGATACATCATTTTTACAACCTATTGAGAAGTTTTCTGAATTATTACATAATTACAGGGTCACTTGGAGCTCATGGTACCAAGCTCTTTGGTCTGTAATCTCCTCCCTACTCTTTTTGCTCACTTTTATGTAGCCTCTGCAGAAATGGATGTTTTGTGTGCATCAGAAATATTAATCATGAGGGGATCATTCATTTTTCATGAAGTATTTTTACCACAAAGTCAGTGATTGCCAAAAAATGCCAGTAGAGTGACTCAGAGGAACGGACTACTAAGTATCAAGAAAAATGTGTGCTCATTATTATTTATTATTATTCTGTAGTGATATTATCTTTAATGATATAATTCAGTTTGGAAGAAAGTCCCAAGTAGTGATGCGGTTTTTGGTCAGAAATGTATAAATCTGTATAGATGCAAGGCAACCTTTAGTATAAGGTCGCTGCAACCTTTCTGCAGTGGCCAGAACCCTCTGAAAATGCCTGCAAACATGAGGGGTGCACGTACACTTCAGTTTATGGATCCTATCCCAGTAGAGGCAAGGTAACTGTTTCCCTTGAGATTAACTTTTTGGATTTTTAACTGTAGATGGCAGTATGTACCAAAATTAAAGAAGGGTGAATACTTTTAAAATTACATTTGCTTCCAAATAATCTGTGTGGCAGTTTTCATTTTAAAAGCTTGAGTAATGAGCTTTAGTAAATGAATTCAATGTGGCTTTGTTACACCGCGGGCATGGAAACGATGCTTTTGTAGTCTAGTGCTTAGAAGGAAAAAGAGTCCTGAGGCTTAAAACTTAAAATGTGATTTTATAATTGGTACAGTTTCTTTATTTCCTGCTGTGGACTGACAAGAGAGTCACTTTCAAAAAAGTTGATCAGTATCCCCATTTGTTTTAATCAACAGTAAACAAGATTTTTGATGTTCATGAAACAGATTTCATAGGGTGGGCTGCTAATCTTTCTACTTAAAGTGCTGGGTAGATTTTATCAATAGCAGTTTCAAGTTGAATTTTAGAGAACATTTTCAATTTTCTGTGTAACAGTTGATCCTAAACTGTAAGAATTGGTTTAAAATGTCCCCTCTGTGCTTTGAAGGTTTATTTTTCTGATTTCAAAAGTCATTCCACAGATGCATCCTGGTTCGTATCTGACTTTTATTGTTAAAAGCATCTGAACATAAGATGTAGTGATTTTTTAGTTCTGGCTCCAAGTCCTCTGAAAGCCCTGAAGGATACCTAATCATCTGAGATGGCACTCTCTCCTCCTTTTTGAGATGCCTCATCAGTGGAGGAGTGATGTCCCGTTCCTTATAGCAGGCTGGTACCCCGTCCCTTGTCTGTGAGAGAAGACAATCAGCTGCTGTGCCCTTTCCGTTCTGAGAGGTTCAGCCACACCAAAGCTCCTGCCTTGCCAGGGACGCACAAACCAGCGGGGTGGGAGCTTTGGTAGGGGCATCTGGTACTCCTGGTTAGAGTTAAGTCCGTATGCCTGGGACCAGAAGAAATCAAGCTGGGAAGAGCCTGTTTCAGTTATCAGATAGTTAAGAGACACACAGGAAGAAAATACTCCCTGGTCAGAAACTTGGGTTTTTTTAATTCCTGCTTCTGCACAAAATGGACAGAAAGTTACAAGGGTTTTCAGACTTAAGTACTTCCTTTCTACTTGCAGCAGGACGTCTACCAGCAGCACCCTAAATCTCACTTACCTTTCTTCTGGTAGTGTTCATTTGAACTTTATGCCAGCCAGAACTTATGAATTAAAATACTGCTGCATTGCTCATTAAACTTACTATTTGTATCCCTTTTAACCTAACAAATTAAATGTAAGCAGTGTTTCTACAATTCTGTAATCGAGATTAGAAACCTCTGTCTCTGCTACACCAGTGTAGTTAAGATCATTTTGGGGTACAGGAAGGTTCATGGCATCTCAGAAAGACAACTTACGATGTCTGAACTGTGAGGATGTTCCAGATGACAAAATGTGTTGCCAGCTGTGCAGAGAATGGTAAGTTTTGGATGCTTCAAAGTTTCCATAACACAGAATATATTCCATTTTGGGAGTACAAAGACTCTCTCCTCCCCTCTTTGGGCACAGGGGAGGGCAGCATCGGTGAAGGAGTGTGGTCTACCTCTAGCACTTGTCTCAAGAGCGTGTCTGTAGCAAGTGTTAAAACCACTGAGAGCATGAAGAGGGCGAAGGGAGGGAGACGTGGTAGAGCCACGCTGCGCATTAGGGGAGAGTGTTACTGGTGGTGTATCGTGAATGCCACAGTACTGTAGGTGTCACAGTTGGATAATTTCGACGGTTATTTGGTGTCACATAGAATTAGGACTGTGGAAAAAAGACTCTTTCAGTTTGACGCAACGATGATGCAAAACTGCATCCTGAACTTCAGCAGTAGCATGTTTCACATTTGTTTTGAAGAAGACTACCTGCTCATACACAGACCAGGGAGCTGTTTAGACAGTCATCTCTACTGGCTTTCTCCCATCCTTATAGCTGGAATTTAATCCAATTAATAATGAATATTTTCAGTAAGCACAGAACATACAAAATATAGTGCTATAACATATATTGTTAATTTTCCACCGGTGTTATTGGGTTGGGTGTTCAGTGTAGCATTTTATAGTTACATGTTAACTGTATGTTTTGTTCTAGTGTATCATCTTTACGGTTGGCCTACAGAGACCTTGATATTAACACAAAAGAAGAAAAGTTAAATCTGTCTGGTAAGAAGAAAACTGAATTGGAGAGACTTGGCATGGGATTTGGCAGCAACAGAAGGTTCGTGAAGTTCTGTAAACTGTATGCAGTTATCCTTCGTTTTACTTAGGAAATGAAAAAAATAGTGTGTTATGGAAACTTAAACAATATCATCAAAGAATCTAGTATTTTTCAAGGGGAAGGGGCAGGATTGCTTCTGATAGATTTAAGTTCTAACCTGCGAAAGGTGTTAACCTGAATTGTAGGATGTCAGTAGGGTGTTTGCCTCTGCTGGCTGACTGTGGGGAAGGCAGTCGGGATGCTTTCAGTGAGCAGTACCAACCTAAGTACAGTCTGTCTTTTACAAGAAAAGGTCACGTTGCTGTGTTTCCAGCTGCTGGAATGGTCTGTGTGTTCAGAAGTCCTTGTCACCATTCCAGAGAACTATAGTTGAGTTTTCCAGGGCTTTTTTTGTTTTAATTCCTCCTTTCTAAATGTTTGTATAGCTTGGGCTTTATCAGCAAGCTTCAGAAACTGGATTTGGGCTTTCACTTCTTTCATTTTTAGGGTGTGAGCTTTGTTATCTCTTTACATAGTTATTTTCTTCCTGTCCCCAGTGGCATTTCTCACTCAGTCACCTCAGATATGCAAACAATAGAGCAGGAAACACCTGCAATTGCAAAGCCGAAGAAAAAGTACACTGATGATGTAGAAGATTCATATTTCTCTTCTAGTTCAAGGTAATGTATAAGCTTTTAATTTTGAGTGGGAATAGAAGTATATGCAAATTACATGTTCAAATATACACAAGATATTTGGAACTTAAGATCAAAACACATGACAATTGGGCATGTCTGCACACGTAGCATATTCTCGGGGAACATCTGAATTGGAAAAGCTGTGAAATAGTTGACCTTACCTCGATGACAGATGTATTTATAAAGAAGATGAGTTACTTTTTCTGAGGAGAAGGTAGTCTAAAAGTCTAAACCATGTGTTTAGGGGTTTTGTCTTGTACAGGGGTCTAGTCTCTACTTGCACAGAGAGTTGCCATATAAGCTTTTATTTGCTCTATACCGAATCCAGTGAATTTTTTGTCAGAATGACTTGTGTTCATTCTTTCTTCTTGCAGTACTGTCTTCAACTTTCAATTTAATTTTAGACAAGTATCAATGTCTGATACTAGATAGACTACAGTTGCCTCACGGACACATGCTGAATGCAAAAAATGAAATCTTTTTGAGGTATTGTGCCTTGGATGTATTGTGTAGGTCTCTGCAGTCTTATTTGACTTTTATGTATCTGAACATAAAATGTAAGTAAAAACCAGTTGATGAATTTTTGATCACAGTATGAATGCAATGCAAATTATAAAATACTGCTCTTGGGAGAGAGAAGAAAAATAATTAGTCCTGCAGGCACTAATTGCAATGAAACAGCTGTTTCTGGACTAATAGATAGAAACAGGTGTTGCTTTTATAAACTGCCTTTGGTGCCACAGAAACATGAAAAATTGTACCTAATTACTTGTAGACAGGCAAATAAAATCACAAAGGCTTTTGTGTCATTACTTTGTGGTATAATCACTAGTGGCAGAAATGCAAATGTGGTACCAAGTAAGCTGGCAGCAGTCTTGTAAAATAAAACATACCATTTCAGTGCTTCCCTATTTGTTCCCTGAAAAGAACTGTTACTGCTCTCAAATTATTCATAAGCCTACTAGCAGGCAAAGGATAAATTATGGAAGAGGCTTTTTAATGTGTTTTGGTTCAATAATTAGAAGATAAATTGTAACCTAGCAGTTCCCGGCTCTTGTTATTCTGGTTATAGGAATAGTAGAATCTAATTGGAGTTGGTATACAAATTCATTCTCTTTGAAGAAAGTACAGAGTCAGATTGTTGGATTTGGTAAGGTTTGTAAGGTGGTTATTAGCCTTTGTTCCAGGCTGTGACTTTGAAATAGAGGTAATTTTAATATCATCTTGGTATGTGCCCAAAAGCAAAATAATCATGCTGGATATTAGAGTGCTGATAAGTATCTGTAAATTAAGCAAGCTAAATGTCTCAAGGTTTAGATAATTGAAGCCTCCCAAAATACTTGGATTTTTATTTTTATTTTCGCTACAATTAATAAAATCTTTATTAACATAACAATGCAAAATTCTGGTTTCTATTAAATGCAGTTTTTCCTTCTCACTCTGTCCCCCTGCCCCAAATTCTGAAGAAGTATTTTGCAAAGTAGGAAAGTCTGAGGGGGAAGGATGGAGGAAGTAAGTCATTTTATTCAAATCAGCTCTTGTAGCCCCTGCGCCATCCCATGGTTTTGACAGCCATGGTGAGATTGTGTAGCTTCATATATATGTATATAAACACCTTGTTTGTTGTTACACATTTGTATGGAGCTCACAGAGATTGCTGTGGCTTCTTTCTGTCTGTCAGGAGAGAAGGGGAGAGACTTCTGCTTTTTGTAGAAGTTCATTCCAGATCTGTCTCTGCTCATTTTAATGTGCGGTGGTGTGACATTGCTGCTGAAGGTGTCACCTTTCTCAGAAAAGGCAAAAACAAGTGTCCTGACTATTCATAACACAAACATGGAGAATGTTGTTTTTTAAAGAGTGCTTTTCCCGTAATACAGATGCAGACTTTAATATTCCATGCTTGTTCTGCTGAATGATTCCGTTCTGCTAGCCTCCAGTTGTTTTGATCATCTTACTCCCTATCCTTACATCTTGTCATATCCAAACTTCAAGAAAGTTTCTTTAACCACAAGGGGAAATTCTTAATCTTTGGCATTTTAATAGTGGTTTTTTTCAAGTATTTTCCATAAATGTTTAGATAAGTGTAGATAATCAAAGGGGGAAAAGTCAGGATAACATACCACCAGAATTGACAAATATGCTTTATTTTCTTTCCTTTTCTTTCTGTTTGTGTTTTCCCTGCAGTTTTGATAAGCAAGAGAAGACTGTCTTCTTAAATTAAGGCTCACTTTTAAGAAATGTGTTCTTTAGCATTGTTTTGATAAAACATGTTATAAAACTCAGAGCTACTTAATATTTGTATTAAATTTAAAAAACCACAGAACCAGAGACAAGAGCTTTCCTTACTGTTCAGAACTATGTTTATTGATGCCTCAGCAGGTGGGAGCAGATTCTCTGCTTGTGTGTTCACAGATTGACTCGTATGGGGCTGTGAGATCAGCCACCAACAGCCCCTTAGCTAGAAAGCTTCACCCCCGTGGGACCATGGCATGGTGGGGTGCCATGGGTTAGCTGGGTGCTCTTGGATCTCTGGAGCGTTCAAAGTGCCTTGAAAGTTGTGGTGGCTTTTTTCAAAGCTGGTGTCTTAGCACGGAGCGTCAAGAGCACCAGCCCTTTAGAGCAGACCACCCCGTAGGGTTGTCACCGTGCCGTGCTTGCAGGGTCCATCCTGAAGTTTTTTTAGGGTCATTCTTAAACCAGCCAGGTACCCTGAGAGTGTTCTTCCCAGTGCTTTCCCTGACGCCAAAGAAGATGTAATACTTTGAAGTCGTGAGAACTCTGCTCGTTTTGGTGGGACCATGTCTTTCAGGCTGTCCACTGCATATTCATGACCATATTCAGCCTAAAGAAAGGCCGAACTTTTCGGTCAGTTGGATACATGTGTGTAAAACCAAAAATCCCTTGGATTCAACTGTAGAAAGCTTCTAACCAATATTATGAAATCCAGATTCACTACCATTGTGCTGAAAACTTACGTGCTAATGAACACTTATTATAGCAATATTTATCTAACAATATAAAGTTCCCACTTTTCTTTTTCTCCTTTTAGGTACTATGATTCTTCAGATTTGAGGAGCAGCACTTTCTCTAAATGGGATGACAATTCAGATTCTTTTTGGAAGAAAGAAAATAATAGTAGAGATGTCGATATAATGTTAACTTCAAAAAGTACAGGATTTTCAGACAGGTATACCAAGAAAACCTAGGTGTACTATGATTTGAGTCCTGGTCATAATAGTGGGATTTTTTTTCAAGCAACTTCCTGGCTGAATTTCTTTTGTAAGCTGAACTTCCTAGTTACATTTTAAGCACTTCTCTGTTTTGCTAAGTGCTGTACAGTATGTGTACATGTACTGGAGGTGATTTCCAACGTGTTCCAGCAAAAAAAGTAGTAGACAAAAGATGTGGAGAGAAACTCAAATATTTGCACTGTTCTGAGAGCATAGTTGCTTTACTTGCTTTGTTTATTGCCTAATGAACCAAAGAGAACCCAGTGACCAAAGGAACAAAGCTGTAGGGTATTCAGCTTTTAGGATCAAGGTGTTGAAGATACTTGCAAACAACCGGTCTAGTTGTGATGATAAAAAAAATGTATTTCTTCTTTAACAACTGTTTTTATCTTTGTAATCAAGTGGAAAATGTAAGAATGTGGGGTGTTGTGTGCTCAATTGATGTTTTCAACTTCTGTTCTTACTTAAAACTGTGTTTTTCATTTACCTGTAAAATGCAGTTTGTGCACTTAAGTACAACTGTCTTTTTTTTTAACACAAGCACGTTCTGTCATTTCCTAAAGAGTGGACCAGTGATGCATATTACACAAGATAGGGATTCATGTCTGCAATGCTATTACTTCCTTATTTCAGTACTTTTTTTTTTTAAGTAAAAAAAGGCAAGTGTTGAATATATATGTTTGAAGTGGAAGGCATTCGAAGAACATTGAACCTTCTTGTGCTGTTACGTTTAAATCTGAATTTCACTAACATTGTGTTTTGGGTTTTTTGAGGTTTTGTAGAAGTAGTCTGTCCTTGTTCACATAATTTAGCTTGCTTTTTAAATGAGCTCTGAAAATAGACATACAAGATTAATGAATTTGAAACACTATATGCTCAGCATCTTGTAAACCCGTCACTGAAATTTTATTTGCTGCTCCTATCAACTTAGTTATCTGAATTTCTTTATGCTGGGTTGATACTGATTTAATTTTTATTTTAAAAAATCACTATTATACTTTTAGGCTTCAGAAAGCAAAGGTGATAGTGCTTCTTGTTTGATTTATTGCATTCTGCCATGATGTAAATAAGTTATGCTCACTAATGCATTTTATTTTTCTTTTAGGCCTGCATCTCGTCGTAAGCCTGACTATGAACCATCTTTAAACACAGATGAGGCACAAAAGAAATTTGGCAATGTAAAAGCGATTTCATCAGACATGTATTTTGGA
This sequence comes from Strix uralensis, assembly GCF_047716275.1. NCBI lineage: Eukaryota > Metazoa > Chordata > Aves > Strigiformes > Strigidae > Strix > Strix uralensis. The sequence continues at coordinate 89,773,644 of NC_133976.1, forward strand.
AGGCAAGATCATGCTGATGTAAGTAGAAAGTAGTGATAAATATTTTTGAATGTTAAAATATTCTTTGACTATGAACATGATGTTCTTATGTAAAGAGAAGCCAGTAAATAGTTAAAATGGGTAGAATTGGTAAGCTTATAGAATTATGTCCACTTGGATATCTGTTTGATAGAAATGTACAAGTTTCTGATAACTCTGTTAGTTTACTATTTCATTTTAAGGAGTTGCAGCTGCAAGTAGGACCTTGCATCCGCCATCACTCTCCGCTGGTAGAAGTGGTAGACTATGATTCAGCAGTCTTTATTTTTGAAAGAATCAGCCTGATGCTGAGTGAAGGCATATTTCATAAGTTCTAAATACCCAAACTGGTGCCAACAACCCATTGTTAAAACAGCTGTCCTCTCTGTATTTGTTACATGGAAACATTATTGTAAGGCTAACTAAGCAGATAAATCATTTAACAAATGACATAATTGAATCAGCCTAGGAATAAAAACCCGATTAATATTATTTTGGAGGTGAGGGATCATTTTAAAAAATCTATTTTTAATGAAAAATTAACAATGTAAAGAGTAATGTAAAAGAAATATAATCAATGTATTACCATTCCCAGGGAACTCAGAAGAAGTTGAATTGAAGACATCACGTGATTGGAAGGGTTATCGATGCTAACTGCAGTGCTTTTTCCTTACCCTACCCAACCACTCCATTACACATTTTGTAGTTGTTTTAATGGTTGCATAGTTTTTCAGCAATTTTAGGGTAGCTAACAGTGAGTAGGCCTCTTGGTGTTGCAATGATAAATGTCACTCTTTGATCAACTCAGAAATGAGTTGAGATGATGACAGACTAATGTAAGTCATGTGAAGACTACGAAATGGGAACAGCTTTCAGAGCAGCCAACTTCAGCTGGATTTGTATGTTCTAAAACTGTATCTATAATCTCACAAGTTATCTGACCTGACCTTGAAAGGTGACAGCATACTGTTACAATACTTTTTTCTTCTCAAATCTTTTCTAGTATGAAGCAAGGGCTCGACTAGAAAGGCTTTCTGGAAGCTCATCTATAAGTTCAGCTGACTTGTTTGAAGATCAGAAAAAACAAGCAACAGGTACATATTGAACAGAGTGAGAATCTGTATCATGGGGTGAACACGTTCCCGTACTCTGATTCTAGTTACGCTATCAGCTGGCTGTTGCTGTATTCTGCAAGAAGTGTGCAAGTGCAGTATGCATTAGTATTGCTAATAAACAGGTGTAGTCATTATTTAAAAAAAAATAATTTCATTATTCAAAAAAACCCAATTTCTTAAATTTCACGCTCTGTATTTTCAGTTCAGTAAGTTCTATATTTTATACTGTTTTTTTACGTGACTTGTTGCAAATAATAGACTAACTATATTGCAAATAATTTTTAGCAAAGGAAAACTGTAATATTTTGTTATAAAAACAAATGAGGTAACACCTAAATTGACTATCGGTTCGGGGCTTTTTTTATAAATTACCATAAGTAACTTAACCTGTTTATATATGTGAAAATAGCGTCACAATAGTATTGAATCTAAGAAGAATTTTTCATAAAATGTTAGTGGCCTTGAAATTCCCATGTAGTCTGTTGCATGGCATATCCATTCTTCAGGATATCTGCTTCTAACATCGGTCTTGCCAAATTACTAAGGAAATTTTCAATTGGTTTGTCCGTTTAAAAGATTTGTTGGAACCCCTTACGTTGGAGAGTATAGTTCATCAAATTAGCCAGGAAGAAGTATTAGATTAGATTGACTGAAGAGCAGCCTCTTAGGCTATTGAAAATACCTCATGTTTTCTTTCCAACACCCTTTTTGGGTAGTGCAATACTGTGAAATAGAAAAAGTAGGAAATACTGGAACATTTTCTTGACTTGATCAGTTAGGTTTCATTCCTTGTGAAGAAATGGAAAAAATATAATTATCGAAGAACTTGAAATCTGTGAGTAATTATATAAATAGACTGGAAAAGCAAACAGTATGCAGCATCTGATTTTACTTTGGAAAAGTTGGAGGGAAAAACCATACATGTGACTGTTCAGCTTTGATCCCCTGAAAGCAAGTTTTGAATACATGGGCTAGTAGAGAAATAACTCCTGTTACCAGTTACTTAAACTGGATTTTAGTCAATTGAAATGTAAAAAAATAAATAAAATTAAGGAAGGGAGGAGACATAAAGCAGAAATTACAGTAACTTACTTTAGCCACTTGAAAGTGTATTTGCAACATGGTGACATACTTGTGCTTAAAAAAGATGTGGGGAACATAAGCCAAGAAGTGGTGTTTCTTTCTGAATTTCTAAACTATGTTTTCAATAATACATGGGATTGTGATAGCATATTATTTTATCTCTCGTTGACTAGAACTTTCTTCATCCTTTTAATTTTCTTGGCATATAAATTATTTTATATGGAATTAACTATTTTTTCCTTTAATTTGTGTGGGGTTTTTACACAGTAATGGATAAGAGAATGAACTAGGAAAAGATAAATATAAGTTAAAGATGGAACACATTGTGTGATGTGAGAGATATATATAGTCTATGTGTGTGTATATATATATGAATGTGCCTTTCTATGTACACATATATATATGTGATAAAATTCTCACCGTATTCTGAATAAGCTACTTACAGGCAATTATATAATGTTTACTGTGTGTACGAGAATTGTGCACACGCGATTATTCATCACTGACCACTTGGAAAGGTTCTTGGGGCTTGTGGGGAAATGCAGAGATTTGTAATAATGGAATGAAAAATACCTGCCTGCAACTCGAGGTTAGTTACTCTCTGTGACTGGCGTGTAACCCAACAGTAAATTTAAAGTTATATTACAAAGACTAAACTTCTGCTAAATTCTGTGGGTTGTTAACTGCTCTAAAATAATAGTGAGGAAAAAATACACCAGGAATTATTAGTATGTAGATTATAAATTCATACTATATTCAGTCTACACAGTCTTCCTTTCCTGCATGTCTTTCTCCTACACCCCCCACCCCAAAGACTGTCTTTTGACAGTGGCCCTTCTTGGAGAAATTTTACTGCACTGATAGCTTGTCTGGTGTTGGATTAATGCCAAGGCCATCATTAGTTCCATAAAATAAAGGTAATCAGGAGACTGGAGGCTGGCAACAAAAACACTGCTGTAATTCTGGGGTCCTTGCCAGAATAAAGTGTCCTTTGAATCTAAAGTTGTTTTTATGAGCACTGCTGAGATTTTAGGGTAGAACAGTTTTGGGATGCTTGCTTTTGTACAGAATGCTGTAGGAGCTATTTACCAAAAAGAGGGGGCTGCGAGGAAACGCTTTTACTTTGCGTTATTTCAGACCTGTTGCTTAGGAAGGATGGCATGTCAGGTGGGTGACTCGTGATTTCCCTCAAAATCAGCATCTGCAAGAAAAGGAGTTGCTTTCCTGCCTCATTTACAAGAAGTTTTTCAGACAACCATGCATAACCAGAAAAACACGAGAAAATTCATGTGGCTGAGAAGTGGTTAGAGCTTTTATCAGGTTATATTATATATTACATTTTTATATATATAATATTATATATTAATATATAACTTTTCTCAGGTATATTGTACTTCAGGGGGGAAAAAAGGCTGCTTTTAATATAAAACTCTGTTTTCTTCTTGTGTGTGTGTGTTCTCCTTCTAGGGAGCTACAATATTACAAATGTCTTGCCTTCAGCTCCTGATATAGCTCAGTTTAAACAAGGAGTGAAATCTGTGGCTGGAAAACTTTCTGTACTTGCTAATGGAGTCATGACATCTATACAGGTTAGTAAAAATATTCCAATATATTAACCATCAGTTAAAGTATTTTTGTAGGGGTTTAGTATCATGGATCATGCCATCTTTAGGGAGAAGAGAATGAATTTGGTTTTGAGCTTTGTAGACCTCTCATGGCAGATCTTTATCTTTTTAAAAATAAATCTGTAGCTGATAGCTCACTTTCCTTAGAATATCTTTTTTGCCTTTTTCCTTATGTAGTTTATTTCCTTACTTACAATTGAAACAAAAATTCCATCATGGAAATTATTTGCTGTCACTTTATTTTCAAAGAAATAATAGTTCATAAGTCAGGATAGGATAATTTAGTTGGAAGAGACCTACAGTGGTCATCCAGCCCAGCTCTTGTATTGACTTGACAGTAATACCCTTAATCCATGTTTATGCACAAAATTAGGAAATCCAGGCCTCAATAGCATAAAGTATGCTTCGTGCTCCACTTAGTTCACATTTCCTGTATGAGGTCAGTGGGAGCTTTCAGGTCTTTGAAAATCAGGCTAATTATTCTGGAGCTGAACCGTAAGTTCCAGTTCCTGGAAGCGCCGGTCAATTTTCTTTAGGTCTTTAAGAATTAAAACTAATTATTTTACAAATGTAAGTAAAACTAATCTTTTTCAATGGGAAACATACTCAAGTCTGTCTGGTTCTTTTGCTTTTCTAGGATCGATATGGTTCGTAACATCTTTTGTATCGACATCCTACACTAAAGAAGGATTTGTCTTCAGATCTACAAGTAATCACACTGCTGTTTCAAATGAAGGTTGCCTTAAGACTGATGTTTTCACTTGTTCCAGCATATTAGTTTCCTTGGGGAGCTTTCTGGCTCAGCCTTTTCTTACTGCTATTTCATCTTTACACAGCAGAAATCTTGTAGCTACTTGTTACATTGCACATGCTCCTTTTTTTTTCCTTTTTTCTCCTTTACAGTCTTGTATTTCTTAGTGACCTTAATGTTAGATGTTAGAAACTTTATTTTATTACTGTTTGGGGCTGTGAGGCAGGAAAGAGAAAGAGGGATGAGCACATACATTGGAAATGAGGCTTCCTAATGGCAGCCTCAGTGCAGCTGCATCCTTACTTGCCAGATGAAACTTGTCTTCTGACCTCCTGATCTTATGAGCTGTGGAGAAGAAAATGTAAATTAAGCATATGCTGAGGTGGTATTTAGTGGACTGTAGCAAAATATAGAATTAAGTTAAACCTGCGCTTACCAGGAAGTAGAAGCTCTTGCAGTCATAAATTGATGCACATTAAAATGATGGGGAATTAGTGTTTTAAAACAATATTCCTGCTAGAAAATTGTATGCTTAGATGTGAGGTATGGAGAAGGCAAGACACATGGTATACTGAATAGTGGATTTCATCTTGTCATGGGAACAACCTATTTATTCCCAGTTTTCAACATTACAAAAAATTGCAATATAGAATCCTTAAGTGCTTTTTAAAAATCTGTATTGTGTACAAATTGAAAAAAAAAAAGGCCTAATAGAGTAGTTAATTAAACACTTGTTAAAAATGTTTAGAACAATCTTAGTTTTTTGATAAATTATGAAATATTGAATGAGGAAGTAGCGGGGCTGTGTTTTAGACAGTCTAGAATTTATTGCTGATGACATCCTGTATAAAAATGATTATGACCTTAAAGAAAAAACCTCACAACCAAGAACGAGCTCAAGCTAATTCCATTCTGTAACTTTATTTCTCAATTCAAATTTGTAAACTGCTGATATCTAATAAAAACAATTGATATAAACTCATTTTAATTAAATTTCTTTGTGCAGACAGCAGCCTTCAGCTTTCTAAATACTGCCATCTGTATTCTGTCTGTACAGTGGTAAAATTAGCCTTTAATTTCAATTAGTGAAACTAGCTTACTTATTAAATTGCTATAGTGATTTAGAAATCAAAAACCAAGGCTGGGGTAGAAAGTAAGCTACTGTATTGAAATACTGCGTTGGAATACGGTTAACTGTATACCTGAATTTGTTTTTTAATTTCTAGTTGCCTCTTACATCCAACTTGCAGTTCTGGTAACTTTCTCTTGTGGCTCTTGCGTTTAGATTTATTAATCCCAAAATGAACTTATTTTTTTAAGAGCAGTACGTGATCATAGAATCATAGAATGATTTGGGTTAAAGCCCATCCAGTGCCACCCCCTGCCCCGGGCAGGGACACCTTCCACTAGCCCAGGTTGCCCAAAGCCCCTTCCAACCTGGCCTTGAACCCTTCCAGGGAGGGGGTGTCCCGATCCAATGTCGGGGGAGGTTTCGATACGATCCCAAGAGCAAGATTAAGACACAAATGAGGTCAAATGCTGTATACCCCAAACAGGTTTTTTATTATTAAAGAAGTGAAGAGGGGTAGCGATAGGACAGAATGGAAGGAAAAGGCAGAAATAAAGCAAGGATGGGGGATAGGGCTGCAAGAATAGTCACCACCATGGATCCAGCGACGTCCCGTTGGTCCTCAGTCTTCAGTTCTTCGGCGGTGGGTGCACACGAATCAGGCTTCAATGGTAGATGCACACAGAGAAAATTTTCTGCTGTCTTTTTAATTCATCGTATCGGCTGATTAACATATCTGCTCGCCTTTAGGTTTTTTTTTCTCTGGTCCAACAGGTTTTGTTGCATCTGGCTTCAGGGCAGGAACCTTTGCCTCTTGTCAGTTCATTAGCCATGCAGGCATGGGGTCTGGCCTACACAATAGGGCCACAAACGGCTACAGGATGGGGCCAGCTCAGCACACCTCTGCCCCTTTGAGGCTTATCTACGGAGTCTGACAATGCAACTGCAAAGAAGTGGGGGGTGCATCCTTCAATACACTCCCTCTTCTCTTGGCGACATCCCCCAGACCAATTCACAGGCCACAGCAGCTTCTCTTGGAGGTTTGCACAGACACAAGCAAGCTTTGAGACAGTCATAGGACATTTCAGTCTCTCACAGGGGGCAGCCACAGCTTCTCTGGGCAACCTGTGCCAGGGCCTCACCACCCTCACAGGAACAATTTCTGCCTTAGATCTCATCTAAATCTGCCCTCTGTCAGTTTAAACCCGTTACCCCTCACCCTATCCCTATCCCCTCCTCGCCCAGCCTGGATTTGTGTTGGGGATTGCCCCGACCCATGGGCAGGACCTTGCCCTTGGCCTTGTTGAACTCCATGAGGTTGGCCCATCCCCCCTCTCCAGCCTGCCCAGGTCCCTCCGGATGGATCCTTCCCTCAGCGTGTCCCCGCACCACAGCTCGGTGTCGGTGGGAACTTGCTGAGGGTGCCTCAATCCCGCTGTCCCTGACAAAGATGTTAAACTGGTCCTGACCCCTGAGGACGCCGCTCGTCACCGCTCTGCACTGGGACATGGAGCTGTTGACGGTGACTCTTTGAGTGTGACCATGCAGCCAATTCCTGATCCACCGAGTGCTCCGTCCGTCAGATCCACGACTCTGATTTAGAGACAAGGGTGTCGTGTGGGACAGTGTCAGACCTTTGCACAAGTCCAGGTAGATGAGGTCAGTGGCTCTTCCCTTACCCACCAGCACTGTAACCCCATCGTAGAAGGCCACCAAATCTGTCAGGCAGGATTTGCCCTTAGTGAAGCCATGTTGGCTGTCACCAGTCACCACCTTATTTTCCACATGCCCCAGCAGAGTTTCCAGGAGGATCCACTCCATGATCTTGCCAGGCACAGAGGTGAGACTGACTGGCCTGTAGTTCCCTGGGTCATCTTTTTTTCCCTTTTCAAAAATGGGGGTTATGTTTCCCCGTTTCCAGTCAGTGGGAGCTTCCCCACACTGCCACGACTTCTCAAAGACGATGGAAAGTGGCTGAGCCCCTTCATCCGCGAGTTCCCTCAGGACCTGTGGACACATCTCACTAGGTCCTGTGGACTTGTGCACCTTCAGGTTCCTGAGATGGTCTCGAATATGATCTCTTACAGTGGGCATTTGTTCTGATAAGCATTTGTTCTGCTTAACTGTGGAGCTTTACAATAAAAAAATTGCTTTGTTTTCTCCTTTCCCACCCTGTAGATATGATTTTGTTAATATAACAAGCAAATGTACTGGTCAGGGCTTACTTCGGTTTTCTCTAATTACAGGTTATGATTCTTGGTTTTCAAACTTCTCAATTAAGTGTACACAGAGTAGAAAATTTACTAGAAGATTTTCAAGAGCTGCGATATTCCAACAGCATCCAGTGACTTGCAGAAGAGCTGCTCCTGCAATAACTGGGCTGCATATTTAGGCATTTGTGTATGGATGCAGTTGTGTAAATGAAGGCAGTGAAGTACAACAAAATGCAGTTCTGTCCCCTCCGATGTAACAATGTACGTGAGATCACCCACACTGAAATAATTGTGTGCGTCATTGCAGTACAGCAAACCACTCATGGAAAAAGACAAAAAATTGATATTTTCAGTACAAAATAAGAAGAAATTCTAGAAGGAAACAACTATGGGATTATTTTAAATGCCATAAACCGTGCAACTCTCTTAAGGGTGAAGCTGGAGACCACATAAAATGATGTGTGCTTGATTTGGTTTTGAGGGGCTTCTACACAAATTAGCTTTTTTGCATATCCATGCATATGAGACTGCATTGTCTTTGATCAGTAATGGTCAAACCGGTGTCCTTCAGACCTGGAGGTTGCTGAGGGTGGAACAAAGCAGAAAAATTGCAGCCATCCTTTGTTCTGCTGCTCACAACTTCAAAGACAAACAGAAGCATTGCCTTTGTCTTCTTCCAAGATCAGCTGCAACTGTCAGAATATGTTACTTCTAATTTTAGTGCTTTCAATTTAAGTTTGCTCTTGGTGTCTGGTATTTAAAACCTTCAAAGGGAGCCTAGCCGTGTAGTCTCCCACAAAAAGCAGTATGATCTCATAGTTCTTTTTCAACTTCGATTTCTGTAAGACTTTTGCTTCCCTTGACATGGTAAGCAACGTTGCTTTCTTCCCAAGAAGATGTGAAAACAGGGAAGCATGGCCCTGCTGAAGCAGCCCAGAGAGCCTTGTGGTGCTTGGAAGGTAAGTAGAGGGTTGTGTCCGTCCTGTTTTCAAACTACGCAAGAACAGTTTGTTTTCTGGTTTGCAAGCCTCTAAGGGTGCACCACCTTCAACAACCTTCCTGTTTTTAGAGAGAAAAGAAGGAAAGGAGCGATAGAGGACTTGGAACTTCTGTCCACCTTCTGCTTAGCTTGCAGCTTTGTACCGAAGCTCTGCAACACTTACATCTTCCTTTGTAGCTTTGGATTTTGTGTGGTTAGTCTGGCCTTTCTGTTCTCTTCTGTCATCTCTAAGAGCAGGTTTTGATCTTCAAGGCAGCTATTTCTGTGTCTTAGCTAGTGAGAGTTCAAGTTGGTTGCCTACTTAAAGACATCTGTTGCCATTAGAAAACTCTTAGCCTCCCTTGCCAGATCGCTGGCTGAGACACCCAAAGGTGTGGGTCTGCTGTAGTGCTGCGGCCTCAAGGGCATCTAAAGTGGGCACTTGGGTTGGGCCCCTTGTGGGTGCTGTCCGTTGAGCGATACAGGTATCTGCTCCCCACCATTTATACTGATGCTCCATGTGTTTACAGCAAGGACTCCCACATTTTGTCTTAAATGGGAGGTTGGTACAGAAGAGCTGTGGCTTTCCTTGGTGGAGGTGGAGAAAATAATGATGTTGTTGACGGGCTGGTTTGAGAAGATGCAGCAGGATTGTCCATGAGACAAGGTGCAGAAGGTCAGGATAGGCAGGAGGCAGGTTTGGTGATGGGGACATGGAGATGTTCCCATCCCAGCACTGCAGGATCCTATAGCGTGAGGACAGAAAGTTCTGCAGCCTGTAAGTCAAATTCTTTATTGGTTCATCAACTAATGAGCCAATCAATACGAAACAGCATTTATATCTGTATTTATAAATGGATGTGGTTTTCTCATGGTTTCTGTTACTGTAATGTTTAAGGGGACAAAATCCTTAGGGAGGTGAACACAGTGCAGTGCTTTGTGGATGCAAAGATTGCTAGCAGAACAGCTTGATTAGAAATGATACATATTCCAGAATTAAATTGTACTGATGAATGCATTGGCGTTCCATTACTTACCTCACCCAGTGCTTCAGAGGTTTGGTGTATGGAGAGGGAAGGTGCTGACACAGTAATGTTGCTAAGAGAAGCTCCTTTGTCATGGTCTGTAAAGACCAGTTGTGTGACAAAACGTGTGCCCATAGCAGGGAAAGATCTAGGACTTATTACTGAAAATGATAAAAGGGGAAGGAAACGGAAATTGCCTGTGTTTCCTCGGAGAAACATGTCATTTGTTATCCAAACATACTCATCCCCCCTGTGCAATGTCTGACCGGGCAGTGGCTCCATCAAAAGGCAGCCTGTGAAGCTCACAGTGCTTGGGCATGAGGTAACACTTTTCACTCTGCATAGGAATCCTTTCTAAAAGCTGACGTAGAGCTGGATTTCATAGGTACAGCAGCCAGCCGTTGGAGAGGCACCCGCTTTCTCCTTCAGTTTTCTCATTATATGGACATGAATTTCTGCATTCCTTTCTGGTAATACCTAATGTGCCCATAGTGTCTCCTATTTGTCTGACAGTTCTTTCCTGTTTATATTCAAACTTGATGCAGCAATAATTCATGATTAATGCAATTACAAATGTGAGCAATGCTGGGAGATCCAGAAGCATTAATAGGACGCTTCGGAGACACAGTTCACAAAAAGCTTGACTAGTTGGAAGTGAACGGGCTGTATTGTAACAGGACTGCACTTACTTTGCAACCCACATTTGCAGCTCCTTGTTTTCAATATCTGAAGATGACTGTTATATTTTGTAATACTAAATATCACCCTTTTCTGTCTTGAGAACATCAGAAAATAAAGGAAATGCAAAGCTATAGGTTAATTTTCTAGCTAGCATCTTAATTAACACCAATCATCCACCAAAGAGGAATGCCTGTTTAATACCTGATTGCAACAGTTATTCCTGGCCTGGAACCAAGTGCCTCGTGAAGATGAGGCGGATGCTGCTGCCTGCACAGTAGTGATCTAATGGTGGGTTTAACGGTGGTTTTTATTGGCACTTGCCCCTTTCCTGCTCCTGGGCTACGCTTTGTCACCCTCTTTCCTAACTCTCCCGTTCAAGGTTAGAACAAGCTGGGCAAGAAAAGCCAAACTGAGAGGCAGCCCAGCTTCAGGGACGGGTTTGGTTGGGGGGTGTTGGTCGTTTGGGTGAGCCAGTTTTTCAGAACCCTGTAGGCACAGTGGAGGGTGGTGACCTGAGGGGGCAACTGCTGGCGTGGGCCTTCCCAGCCAGGCAAGATGAAGTCACGGCCATGTTCAGCGAGAGTCTGCCCGAGATTTTAGGAGTCAACCCTTCACGAAGAGAATGGAGGTGATTGCAGCAACCTGGTTCAGCCCCAGGGGAATGCTCAACAAGGCTGGGTTTTTCTTAGGAAAAAGATTTCTTCCTCTCTTCCGCGGTTTGGCTGAATTTCATTTTTTCTGATTAACACAAAATCAGCTTCTTTTTAAAACTAAGACAATGTTTGTCTCCTCAGTGAGGAGCAAATGAGACCACTGACACCCCCTCAGCTATTTTAACTTCTTTACAAACTCAGGACTGCTTTGCTCTGAGCTGTATTTTAAAGGTGCTTCACAGACCTACCTGGCAGCTGTTAAGGACATGGAGACAAAATGCTGCCATCAGGTCTGAGGGGATTCTCTGATGCCCCAGCCTGCCAGGTCTGCTCTTTCTTAGGCCTGACTAAATTGTGGGTACTCAAGCAGCAACATCCAGCTGTCCAGTGGATCTAAGGAAACCTGCATATGGCTGCCCCCTTTCTATAAATCCAGCTGTAAATAGGATTTCTCTGTGCTGAGAGACGTCTCCTGAGACGTGATGAGAGCTCCAGTTCATCCCTGAAGACAGTGCTGAAGGTAAGCACCGCTACCATTATCTGCTTTGTGAAGGTCAGGTCAACAACATATACAGGCCATCATAGTGTTCCCAAACCCACAAATGTCCTTGAAATGTGAAGGAAACCTGTGATTATGGATGTGAAGGGGCAGAATTAAGGCACATAACGATGATAAAGTGAACCCAAACATCCTGCTCTTGGGGGAAAAAAATATGTGTGCCTATGAGTTTATACTGAAAATGCTGCTTTTCTGCAAAATAAGTCATATCCAAAAGGAAAATGTAGGGGAAGAAAAGAGGGTTTGGGTACTTCTGGGCAGAATAATGTTGAAATGATTATTTTCTTTTTGTTGAGTGGAAAGCTTTAAATCCTTCAGACCCATCTTGGCAGTTCCCGACTGGAAGCAGAGACGTGTGTCACAGAGCGCTGGGGGTGGGCGGGGGGATGGTTCAGGGGAGCCGAGGGCCACCATGCACAAGATGGTTCTGCTTTGCGTGGCCCCAGAGCTTGGGGGTGCTGGTGTGGTGTTTGGTTTTATTCTCACAGCTAAGAAGTTTATTAAAAGTTTGTCAGGAAACTTTCAGCTTAGATAATCTTACCTGTGTCTGCCTGTGTTGCAGCTTAGAGGTTTGAAATGCTGTGATCGTTTTAAGTGCTAAGTTAAGTGCCAAAATAATTATTTAAAGCATAACATTATTACCTACATGTATCCAACCACATTAAAAAAATTAAAGGAACTTTTCTATTACAAAGTTATTCAGTGGTTATTTTCTGAAATTCACTGCGTGGTATAAAGATGTTAAAACCTTACAAAGCTGTTTGCCCCAAGTCTGGGAAACGGGTCGAGTCCCATTTCAACTTACTAAAGTAGGATTTGAGGTTAAAAGTTTGTTAACATTAACTATGCTAATTCATGAAAACCACAAAATAAAACTGGTCTGCTCTGATGAACAAATGAATTGAAAAACAAAGGAAACAAAATACATCAACAGCATGCAAATAACTAGGATATTTCTTTTACTTTATGACTTGTGAGACATTACCAGTGAAATTGGGGAATATTTATTTAAAACACGTAAAAGCAAATGTAGCTTGATTTTTTTTTTTTTTTTCTCCACAAGGTGCACCTTATTTGTGTTTTCCATCCTGCTGGCATTTCTACCGAGTGACTGACAGCAGTTCAGCTGGCCAGGATGGGGCAATACTTGATTAAAAGGCACGTGTGATGGCTTGTCCAGACTCTGGCATCCCTCTGTGCTTGTGAACATCTCATCCTCTTGTGCAATGTTTTTCCTACCCAAGGGACTGTCACCGCACAGCAATGCCAGCAGCATCCACCTCACGTTCCTTCCCTGGGAGGGGAGCAAGTTTTGTGAAGACTCTCTTGTTTTGGTTGGGTTTTTGACAGCTGCTTGTTTTCCAAATGCAGGTGCTGGGAAGTGTCACCCAGGCGGGAGGGGGCTGCGCTGCTGGGGGTGGCTGGGGTCGTTCCAGGCTGCCAGGGCTGGAGGGACAAGCCGCTCCTGAAGGATGCGCCTCGTCCTCCCCGTGCCTGCCTGGGATGATGCCGGGGGTGTCTGCCATGGCAGCTCCCCAGAGGAGCTTTTGTCTTGGTGCCAGGCGGTGGGAGGACCGCGGAGGTAAGGACGGGAGACTCTGTGCTCTGGCAGTCATTTGCAGCCTTCCTGGCAGCTCTGGCCCAGCCACCCCGGGCTCGTGTCCCCTCGCCTCCCTGCCCTGGGCTCTGTGTCACAGCAAGAAGACAGGCCGTGACTGGAAACCCAGGACAGGGACAGGCTGATGGCTCACCATCCTGGCCCAGGAAAGATGAGGATGGGCTCTTGGGAGCCTCCAGGCTTGAACTGGTCTGTGCCAGACGTTGTTGAGGGGTGACTGAGCAGAACCCCAGGAGGTGCACAGATGGGCAGGAACGAGCAGTGGGCATCGATCCGCCACACTGGACCCTCATGTCCAGGAGCAGAAGGTCTGGAAACAGCGTCATGGGCAAAAACCAGCTTCCACAATCTTCCCTGCTCATCCTCTGCACTTTACAAGCTCCTTATCCTTCCTAACAGGACAGACTATGTCCTGTGACCCTCAGAAATTTTACCTTCTCTGTCATGGTTGCTCACATTGCCTTCTCCTCCTCTCCCCCCACATCTTTTTTCTGTCTAGAGCTATCTGCACTCATCTCTCCACAATCATTTTTTCCAGTTATGCAATGCCAGCTTTTGTAGCCCCCGACCTCCTGTTCTCGGCACTTCTATCACTTGCCCTTTTCTGTCTGCTTTGTTTCTTTCCCCTCAAGTGATTTGCCTTGCAGCTATTTTGAACATTACGAAGCCAATCCTTTAAGGCACTGTTTGTACTTATGGTGGTTTGATTTCTCCCATTCTTTAATGACGTTAATACCACTTACTAATACCAGTTTCAGTTCTGTGCTCAACTTCTCTTTGTTTTCTAAGACCTAATAGACAAGTGCAAAATTTCTTCATGAAAGTGGTCTACAAGTTTTCACAACCCTCAGGGCTGTTTCCATGGTGGCAGCGGGAGGCCTCACCTCCAGCACACATTAGTCATAGTGACTTCCCTCCCTCCTCCCAGTTCTCCAACTTACAGAGGTGTGCTCCTGGCACCCACGTGGCTGGTGTGGGCTGAGATCCCAGCTGAGGCCGGTGCCTCGGCCGGTGGCGTGGCTGTAGGTGAGACCTGATGCAGGACACGAGCTCCTCCCTCACCTACGCCCTTTGCTGGTTATTTTGATGTTACAGCTCTAGTCCTGGCGACAGCACTAATTCAAATTTCTGCTCCCAGATGACCAGTTCCAGCTCCTCCACTTGCTGGGGGTGGATGGAGAGCTGAGGCTCTTGGACGCCGTGGCTGTAGGCATTACTCACGCTGATGTGCACCATGGACCGGGTATTGCCATGGGGGTTTGGTTTAAGATTGACCCCTCAGGCTGGTGTCTGAGCTCCCTTCGCAGCCGGCAGAGCCCCCGGCGCTGGCCCACGGGAGCTGGCCGGCTGCTGGGTGTTTGCACTTGCTTGGTGATGCTTGGGTCTCCTCCAGCTGGGGAGGGAGCTTGGGCACTGCTGCCCCAAGCCCCGCTCCCCAGATGCTTTCATTTCTTCCTGCACAGCTGTTAACTTGCACTGCTTTGAACAGCAAATGTTTCCACGAGGAATTAATAACATGGGGTGCCTGACACTGACCGGTCTCTGGCCATGGTGAGACCGGGTGTGGGTCTGTGTGCAGCCAGGGCACCCTGCAGCTCCCCAAACTGCTGCTTGCCACACCCCAGCTCCCAAAATCACCCTCTCCCTGCTGCTCCTGTCTTCCTCCTGCCCGTATTTCTTCTACCCCACTGGTAATTGCTTTTATGATACGTGCGCTGGTGCTCACTTCTGTCTGAGGCCACCTGAGCTTTGTTTTGCGGCTGCTGCAATATGCAAGATCGGAGCCGTGGCAGAAAGCGTGAAAGCTTTCTTGGCCGAGCAGGGCAGGGAAGAAGCTGCTCTGCCTCGGGATCTTGTTCCTTCAGCTTTGATGGAAAACAATGGCAGTTTCTGGAAGCTATTACAAACCCAGTCAGCAGGCTTCAAACACAAATAAAATGTGCTCGCTTGAACTGAGACATGCATGACATGATGGGCCAGGGGGGCAGGAGGCTTCAGAAAATGGGGAGTGGGCAGAAATGTGAAGTAAGGCATTAATTATCTCACTGGTATAGAACTGCAAACTGAGATACAACTGCTGTTCTAACTGGTATATAACTGCATAACTGAGATACAACTGCTGTTCTGATCAAATGTGACTAATAGAGGAGAGCTGACACCGCAAATCAATAGCAAGTATTTACAGTAGCTTTTTGCCTCATCTCAGACATCACCCTCTCTGGCTTTTTTATCTTTTCTCTAAGTTTTCTAAGCATCCATGGAAATACAGTTTAACACTTTCATCTGCCCCTTCTCTCAGGGAAAGCTGCCGCACCCCACCTCTGTCAGGATCCGTCAGCAGGCTGGATCTGTGTGCCTCTCCCCGGTTGCAGTGGGTTTCTGCAGCCTGGGGGGTGGATTTGAGCAGCAGCGATGGCAGCCAGCGTGCAGGCACGTGGAGCTGCTCAACTTTGCCAGGCAGAGCAACCAGGCCTGGGTTGCAGCCTGGTCTTCTTCAGTCTTGGCTCCTGCACCGCTCTAGATTAATGCACATTTTGTTCCCCCCAAAGGAAACGGTTGGTGTGAAGTTCAGACACCTTGGGGAGTGAAAAAACGGCATCTGCTCTGACTCATCCCCCGGACACACCAGCCTGTCTTCACTGATGAGAGAGAAGGTACCTCACTGATTTCAGAGAGTCGATGAGATGCCGGGAGCGTGTGGGAGCAGAGCCGCAGCCCCCCTCGCCCCGCTGGCAGCAGATGGGTGGCACGGAGCGCGGTCCCGGGCTGTAGGGAAGCCCCTCTGCAGGGAGGGGACACGTACAGGTGGTTTAACTCCAGCTGCAGCCTTTGCTATGACAGACTTAATACCATAAATGCTGAGGGAAGGGAGGAGTTTTCTGAAACCTTACTGAATTTCAAGCGAAAGATTGCATCTTTCTGGGAAGCATCAAAACTGTGATGTAAGTGCTGATAAATACGAGTGCATAGAGGCTCTTGTGGAGACTGGTGGGACTCCTGTGCAGAGCAGTGCATACAGAGCTATGTCAATAACTCCCTATTTTAATTAGCTTGGATAAAACTGGAGAAGAAAAGTTTTGTTCTCACTCAAAACAATTTAAAAATATCAGGTAAAAAAAAAAAATAAAGAGAAAATGTTTTGGATCAAACTAAATATGTTGTTCAGCCTGAGAGGCGATGTTTTCCTTCTAGTTGGAGACCTTTCGGTTGAAGGACATCGTAAATGCACTTAAATGAAAACCAGAAAAAAATGATCAAAAATGCCAGGAAGAAATTATCTTTCCTCTGACTCTTTCCTTTTATTTCCCCATTTTGTTTTTTGGCATGAACAATCTGGAATCCACAAAATGTTTTGTTGGCATCAAATCTGTACTTTGTGTTGGAAAAAGCTTCTGCAGGTGTAGGGGGCGGGGGGGGGTGGTGGTGTTTGTTTTTTTCCTGGCCTCTCCCTCACTATGTGCACAGGGTAAGTTCCAGCCCATTTCCCAAATTGCTTCCAGTCTTCCTGCTCCACTGGTGCAGGAAAGGAGAGCTGCCCTCACTGGGGATGTGTGGGGTGGTGGTGGGGCCGTAATGCTGGTGCACAGTGTGGGGGAAGCCCAGTATCCCCACATAGAGACATGGAGCCGTAGCTAAAAGTCATCCGGACTAGGCTACCACGCTCGATTCCTGCCTGCTTGGGTCAGGGTGGAAACCCACACCCTGCTCGAAAAATCTTTTACTTAATTAAAAAGGAGCCTCAGAGGTGGGTGGGGGAGAACAGAAATAATTGGGATGCCTCAGCCATGCACTCAGCACCCAAAAGGGGGTCAGCTGCTGAGCCGTGTCTGCGGCAGGGGGTCTGAGCCAGGAGGAGGAGGAGGAGGAGGAGGAGGAGGAAGGACAGGATGCTAAGGCCTGAGATGCAGGGGGTGCCGGGGCAGGCAGCCCCACAGGTGCACTGGTGCGAGCGGGTCTGGGTTTCCCTGGCCGGAGCAGCTGGGCTAACTGGAGATCCCCCACCCACAGATGCTTCCTGTGGCACTGAGCCACCAATTTAGCCATTCCCTCAGAAGCAGGTAAATAAAATCCCATCCCTCCACCTCGGCCCAGGGTTGGTGCGAGGCCGGTGCCCGAGCAGGTCCGTAGCCTCGCAGGTGGCTGCGGCAGGGGCCGCGGTAACGGCACCAGGTCCCTGCGCTGAGGCGCAGCCGCTCTGTGTGCGCACACCCGGACACGTTAAAGGCCTTTATCTGCACCGGGCGACAGTGTGGGCACTTTCTGTTTGCTCCCAGCTCAGGCCAGAGGGTGTCCGCACTCTGCCCGGGTGCATTGGCAGCGCTGTGGGTGTAAAGAGCCAGGCGGGCTCCAGCGCCAGCAGCCACAGCACCTTCCCGTGCGCTGCCCGCAGCTGGCCCCGGGGGCTTTGTCTGGGTTATCTTTTAATTGCCAGAAAATTCATCAGGGTATTTGGAGAGTGGAGAGTAATAAAAAGCTAACTTAGAAGAGTATGTCAGCTGACAATACAGATAATGCCCCTTCCTAAATGTATTTTTCAAGGCATCATTTTTGACAACAAAATTAATGTTTAAGAAACTCAGACTGGAGGAATACAGTGAAGCTACACAACAAAAACATCCAGTAAAGTATCTTTAGGGACGTTCCTACTTGCATGACAGTATTCACAAAATCTAAGTTTTCACTAAAAATGAATTTTAAAAAAATCTCTTGCACGCATAGTTGAGGAAATAACTTTAAATGAATGTAACTAGGAGTTACTTCTGCCTGAGCCTTTACAAAACCTGCAGCACCGAGGTTAATGTCCTGGTTCCCCGCAGCTCTTCCCGCTGTTTGGGCAGCGCGTTGCTCCCCCTTCTGCGATGGACACAACCAGGAGAGCTGCTCCAGGAGCCCGGCCGCCCCCAGGGGTCCCAGGCAGAAAAGGGGGGAGAGATGGGGTAAGCAGCCGCTGACACAGCAGATGCCTGGCTGGGTTTCTTTGTTTTTTTCTTTTTTCCCATCAGGAGGGTGGACAGATGGAGGGCGATTTTAATCTTCTTCCTCATCCTCCTGGTGCGAGAGTCTCCAGGTAAGAGGACGGCCGGCTCTGGCCCTCCAGCCCTGGCTGCAGGGACATGGCCGCCGTGGCTCATCCCGGCAGCAGAAGGATGCCCTGTAATGGAGGTCTGCAGGTGGCACCCGCTCTGATTTTTGGCAGAATCCACTTGCCCTCTCCAGCCACGGCGTACAGAGCTGTGTCCACAGGCAGCGAGGTGGGTGACACCTCCAGGCAGAAGGTGTTGGCAGGGCCAAAGTGGCGCAGGATGAGAGAGCAGTGGCCGAGCTGGGGGGCTGCGGGCTCCGAGCGGCCACGTGCCCCCAGCCATGGCCACGGAGGCACCGACCCCTGGGGCTGGGCGGTCTGTGGGGAGCAAGTGCTGGGGCTTGTGCTGCTGGGATGGGCAGGAGACCCTCAGGGGCCTGCCCTGCCCCGAAAATCAGTGGTCAGTGACAGGCAGGGTCTGCCGAGGCGGGTTTTGCACATGCCTGATTTTCGGGAGCATGATTCAGAAGGTTTGTAGGCTCGTTGGGTTAATTGCAAGTCTGCTGGGATGAGGAAAACAGCACTGTGGTGCCTTGTATAAAATGGCTTGCTCTTTTAATTTGGGTTTGGGGGGTTATTTTGAGATTTAAAAATATTTCTACAAAGTCTTTCGTTGCAGCTGCGGAATTCTGTTTCCTCCTCTTGATATCTGAAACTGGTGGGACTTCGCATAGAAAGCGCGTGCAATACATGGCTGCAGAGAGGAGCAGAACTCAGCAGAACTCCTGTGATAAAGCAGCCGCTTCCCCCGAGCCAGATGGAGGGAAATTGCTGCCTACTGAAGAGGTGGATAACATCTCCCTGCCCAGCATGGGGTTTGTCACTGCTTCTCTGTAGTTTGCAAAGTGCTGTGCCCCAGGGACCATCTTTTCTTCACCAAACACTCAAAAATGCTATGTTGATATTTTCATGTAAAACCAAGCATTCCTGGTTTGCACGTCTTGGAAATAAGATGTCCATGGTTTTTGGTGGAAACATGGACAAGTTTCATCTCGATCTGGCTATCTGTTCAGTGCAAGCCCTATTTAGCTGGAGTCCCCCTTGGTTCCTTTGCCAAATTATTCTGTTTTCTCTGCTCTTTTTGTTTTCCCCAGGCCAGGGAGGGTTTTGACCTAAAACCTGCCTGGCACTCCTCGGGGCTGGGAGCTGAGGGTGACCTGACCCGGGGCCGCTCACGCATTGCTGCCGGCACCAGGACGGCAAAGGACACGGCGCCACGCTGGGCACGAGCAGCTCCCAGGTACACAGATGGCGTTTGGGGCTTTTTTAGAGTTGATTTGGGTGGGTTTCAGGTACAACCTTGTCCTGGTTTAGCCAGGATAGGGTTAAGTTTCCCCAGCAGTGGGGGGAAGCTCTAGCTGGGTTATTCAGATACCCTGCTGATGTCAGGTCCGGGCGTCAGAGCGCGGGAAGAATCGGTGAGCGCGTGGGTTGGCGCAGCCGTTCCTCTCACTGCTGTATCGGTAGATATCTTGCTCTGTTTATTGTTATTACTGTTATCGTTATTGTTGTTTGTTGTGTTGCTGTTGCACTGTTGTATTAAACCTCTCTTTATCTCAGCCCTGGGACTTTGCATTTCACTGCCTTTGTGGGGGAGGGGCAGCGGCCGCGTGGTCTCAGACCCCGGCAGGGGCTAAACCACCACAAACCTCTACAGGGATAAGTCTCCATGCCACTTTTTACGAGTGACTTAGTTTTCTGCTGGTTTTTCCATGGTGGCCGCCTGATGAAGGCCCCTCCCTGGGGCATCCTGGCGCCGACAGCCCCACCGCCTGCGCGTGGGCTGTGGCACCAGCTCAGTGCCGCTGCCTGGCTTTCCCTCGGGGAAACCCCCCAAAACCCAACGCTGCCCTCTCCCCAGCACGGGGCCAGTGGGCTGGAACGAGCTGTCTTGCAACACGATTTCCCACGCTCCTGGAAACGATGAGATAAACCTTCGATGGGAGGGAAATACAGGATAAAAGAGACACTCGGTGATCCCCAGCCAGAGGCGTTCGGGAAGCCAGACCCGGGCTGTGGCAGGTCACTCATATGCTCTTCATTGCATTTCCACAACCATAACATCACATCACGGAGCCACTCCAGGTAGCGCTGCAGAGCGAATGATATCAACTAGTTTTACAAACAGAGAGCCTGAAATCATTTTGGAGACACAGATGTGCAAATATCTGCCTATCTAAAGCAAATATTTAATTTTCCATTTATAAATTTAGGAAGCCTGTAACGAGAGCTGGCCTGAACTCAATGGATTGTACTTTCCTGAAGGCAAAGGCGGTATTTCGTGAAGTGGGTTATGTTCAAACAGTTAATAATACTCCGAACTGTTCAGCCGAGGGGAAGTGTTTCACTTCTTGTGAGAAACTCCTTTGAAATGACCTTATTTTGTGTCCAAAATATACAGACTTTTGAGCTGTACGTGGTTTGTGGCTGCACTGTTGGCCATCCCAGCTGATGCAAAGGCAGGTGAAATGCAGCAAATTTAGGCAAGGGCTGAGGGGGTGCCTGATCACGGGCGGGCACGTCTGCTGGAGGGACTGCTGTGAGAGCTCCCATCTGCTCTTCAAAACTGGCTGGCTTTGGAGATGAAAACATTCAGTTCCTCGGTTTGCTGTATCAAAGCAGGGTTCTGGAGGATGGGTGAGGACAAAGTGGAGCCTCTGGGTTTCTGTTCTCATCACGCACCTTGCTGAAGGAGTGGAAGCATGGCGATGGCAGTGGTGTGCAGGCACTGCTGGGAGCCCCCATCATACCGTGAGGCTGTGTGTGGCGGTTGGGCCGTGCCTGAGCTGGTGAGCTATTTCAGCCCATTTCAGACATGGGTGGGAGTGAGAGGCCGGGCCAGTCCCCGCTGCACCAGGGGAGCCAACGTCTCGCTTGCCTTTTGGACCAGGGCAGGCTCCATGCCGCAGCTTGCTCACAAAACACGGGTGCCCCGGTGTGCAGGGTCTTGCCCATGTCACCCCTGCGCTGTGGCTGGGCACGCGTGGCTGCTGGTCCTGTGCTGGTCCCGCTGGTCCTCCATGGTGCGGTGGGGAACCCAGCTTCTGGGGAGTGACAGTACCCCGTGGACATGGAGGGGCCACCAGGCACCGGCGTCCCCTTGTTGGGCAAAGCCGTGCGTGGAGAGGGGGTGGAGGCACTCCATTCCCTTGGGGCCTTTCCTTATTTGTTTCGATCGTGACAACATGATTTACTTTATCTATAAATATCCTTCTGGCACAAGGAATAAAGCTCTGGATGACATTTTCCAGATGGTCTCATGTTCCTGGGCGAGGCGATCCCTTGGCATCATTAGAAAAGGGAATAAAATGCGACCTCCAAGCCCGCACACCATTTCGCAAGCGGCTTTAAAAATAATTTCACGTCCATCCCTGATCTCAGGACAGAGCAGAAGGAGCCCATTCTCCATGTTTTGACACATGTTGCAATCTCCCAGCTGGGACCCAACACCCCTTGAAATCCACATACTGCAAAAAAACTGTCAGGCAGGCTGAAGTCAGTGGCCTTTCTTCTGCTTTTTTTCCCCCTACTCTTTATTTTTCTCCAGAAAAATGCTTTTCCTTAACGATATGGGGGGATTTGAGAGATAAGAAACTGAAAACTTTGCTGCTGTTCCTTATTATGGGTTTTGTTTTTTTTTTAATCTCAAACTTGCTTCAAGACTAAGAGCTATTCAAGGCAGGCATTTAAAAGTTCCCATTGCAGTTCAAAACGCCCTGTATTTTTTCAAGTCCTTTGGAAGGAGCACCCTGACCAGGCAGCGCTGGCAGACCATGCCATCGTTAACTGCTATTAAGTTGTTCCGATTAAGCAATCTGTGGCTGGACAGGCAGGAAGGCCCAGGGGTGCTGTGAAGCTCCTGGCCAGCTTCCCCAGGAGCCCAGCAACATCCCTCCTCCATATTAGTGGAGCGTGTAAGAGCACAGGGAGGCAGCCCTGGGCTCAGTGACGGTGACAGCGAGCAGTGCTGGCTCCTGTACCCGACATGCTGGCAGCCACCTCAGGGACCACTGACCGGCACGTGGGGAAGCCCCTTTTGAGCCATTGTCAGGGTTCACAGCCTGGCGTGTCAAGTGGCTCCCCAGCTCAGCTCCTGTTTGCTGTAACACACCCCTGTCCTAGGGGTCTGCACCTCCCTGTAGGGCAAGCGCGGGGCCGGGAGCTGGCGAGGAGGACGTGAGGGCAGGCGCTGCCGGGGCCAGCACCAGAGCATGCACACGGCAGTCAGCGAACCCTCGCTCCCCCGCTGGTCTTTGTGTCACTGCTTACCCCAATTTCTCATCGCTACCCGTGTGGCAGCAGTTTTTTGGGGGTTTTTGGATGGTTCCCCCATCCCAGGGAGGCTGGCAGGGCCGTTTCCAGCTGTGGGAGCAGGGATGTTGCGGGGTGGCCAACCCCAAGGTGGGAGCACCGGCCACGGGCGGCAAGCACTGCCTGTACGGTGTTGGCCCTAGAGCTGAGCAGAGCAGAAGGGGCGTAAAACACAGGAGAGGCTTTGCCTGGTGTCTGCAGCGTTTCTGGTTTGAGAAGAGGAGCCCTGAAAGCCCTTAGGGTGCAGGGAGGGCACAGGGAGGATGCACCAGGAGAGACCGACCTGGTGGGGCTGCAGCCACCTGCTGTCATCACCGGGCATGTTGCCAACTCATCTGTTTTGCAAAGAGCTGAAGCTGCCTTTTTTAGGACCTGCGCCTTTACTCACAGACTAAAAGGGCTGGGGGGGGGGAGGGGGGGGCAGCACAGGGGCTGTGCTCTCAGCAAACCATGGCTCCAGGTGGGAGATCTCAGCTGTCAGTGCAGATTTACCGCAGGAGAGTCCCTGCTGCCGCTGCTCTCGGGGCCAGGGGTTGCGTCAGATCTGACACGAGAGTTGTGGCTCCTGGCAGTCCTGGCTTTTGCCACCTTAGGTGTTCTTGAGGAAAACCTGGGGAGGGTATGAGTTTCCACCCCACTGCTTGGAGATGGAAATCACAGCTTGGGAAAGGTCCTTTGAACTTCACCTGCTCATAAGACACAAGTGTGGCCTGTCCCCAAACTGCTAACACCACTGTGCACAGCTCTGCTGCTTTTAGCTTCGTTTTATTTTAGGTTCATTTTATTTTAGTTAACCAACTGTGGATTGGCTGTTATTTTTGCTCTGAAGCCAGGGAAAGCAAAAGTTTGCAATGCTTATCGAGGCTCCCCTGCCTGCCGCGGCTCTCCAAGCGAGCCGCCTGTGCTGGGCGAGCCCTGAGCGGCAGCAGTTTTGGGGACAGCGTGAGCACCTCCCGTTCACACCAACCGCAGCGTCACAGTGCCAGGATCTGCAAGAGCCTCCTAAACCGGCCCGAGGCTGCGCCTGCTCCAGGCTTGTCGGGGAAAATGTTTTCCCAGGACAGGGAGTGCCTGTTTCCCCAGGGCTGGGGCACCAGGAGCCCTGCAGTCACAGTGGTATGATCAATTCCTAATCGTCCCTGACATTGTAAGTAATGATATTTTTCCTCCTCTCTCTGTTGTCGTACCAAGGCAGCCCTGCCTGCTGCTACTAGTGAATACACGAGTTACCCACCAGTCAGCAGTAAGAGCAGCACGGTCCCACCGTGTTTACCGACTCCATGACTACTACAGAAAACCGCCCCAGTTTTCACACCCACTCCTCCTTCCTTATCAATCTAGAGGTGGCTGGGATGAATGATTAGGTGGAATGGCAAATATCACACGTGTGCTACCAATTCTACTTTTCAAACTAAAACCAAACAAAACTAAGCCTGACACAATGCCTAGGAAGAACACGGGGGTTGTTGGAAGACCATTAAACTTTATGGAGAGGATGAGTTGCAGAAAATGTTACCTAATACACATAAGCTACCCACAGCCTGCTGGAGACCAGGAAAACCTCAATAACCATCAGCAGTTCTGTGTGTGAACAAAAGGACTCTATTTCACTAGTTAAATACTTACTTTAAACTTGATAAGTCCTGTGTGTTGGCATTGGTTGTCTCAGGGGGAGTGAAAATCTTCCGTGACTGTGTTTTTCCCTGGCATTTCGGTGGGTCTGTTAATCCTGCTGTCGCGCCACACCCCAGAGCTGGATAAATTTCACTGAGGGTGAGTAATTTGTGGTCTGTGTGGGTGTTGTGGGTTTTTTTGGCTTGTAGAGCACCTCTAGCACATGTTTAGGTCAGTGCTTAAGCACCTGCTAATCCTTTAGACTCAGGCTCTGGCCTCCTGCTCAGGAGCCCGGAGCTCTGCCCCGCCAGACCAGTGGGACCCAGGCGGGACTAAGGAGGGACACCACCAACGGGAAAAGCAGACAGCTCCTCTGGAATTAGCCCAGACAAATGTCAAGCCCTTTGCAACCCACAAAGAAGTGGAAAAACCCCTGTATTACACAGTATTTCTGTAAGCTGGCTGACGAGCATGAAGGCACCCACGCCTCTTCCTCTGCTTGAGGTTTTTTTTGCCTGTTTCACAAGTTAGCTTCGATGGCTCGGAAGTCTCAGACAGTCACATGCTGCTTTCAAACTGGTACAGGTTTCATATCAAAATGGTACATTTATTTCAGCTTAACAGGAAACTTCTAAATGACAATATCCAGCTCCCAAAAAGCCCCAGCACTCAGCCTAGACCATCCTCTTTCCGGAAGGTGCATTAGGACCTTGAGAGAGCAGCCCCAGATCAATAACAAGCCAGGCAGATTTTTTTGAAATGGACCTTTTGTATTCACTTGTGTTTACAGTCCTAAATGTATTTTACTTCCAAATAGCCTCAGAGTAAAGAGTAATTCACATTTGAAGTGCAATATATAACTCAACAAATATCCTTAAAGACCACGTTGAACAAAGGAGGAACAGAGGACTTTATTAACGACCTTTATTTGTGTAGGAACACAATGGTCCGTTGTTTTTAGCACCATGCTCACCATCTTAATTACATCTACACCCTGCTGTAGGTTAAGGTGTGAAAAACAGGAATGTTTTACAGCCTGCTGCACTGGAGCTGGGAAATGCTGCAACTACTTTCCTTATGTTAGGAGAACTCAGCATTATGCCTGTGGATGGTAATATTAGTCTGATAAGCAATAAATGTCAACAAATATATGGAAATACAGGTACAGGGGAGAGTCAAACACTGGGTGTTTATAACTTCATCTCAGTGCCCAAATCAGAATCACCTGATTCATGGGAACTGGCAACTCTGACCGACCGCAGCTTTACAGATTTGGGCCCTTATTATTAGCCTCAGAATTTGTCCCAGAAAATCATTTCGACAATCAGTGGAGTCAGTTTGGGATTTTCCAATGATTTGGGGTTTTCTGGTATTTCTTTCAAACTGGCCTTCTGTCAGGAAGGATTGAATTTTAGTGAATATCAAAATTAAAAGGAAATGTGGTACAGGGAAATAAAGGTGGACAAAAATTTCCCAAATTTGACACTTTCTAAGCAAACATTTTCCCTCTAACTCAAAACAATTATTCTTTTTGAAACATTATTTGAATTTTGAGGCCTTTAAATATGACAGAAATTAAAATTATTTGATACGATCAGCACGAAACTTTTAAGTACGATCCAACCCAGTTTGGTGGTGATTATTAATTCAGTACCCTTCTACTTTGGACCTGGGCCAGGGAAAGCTTTTGCAATCTCAGGCCCCTACAGAGAGGGAAAAACATCCTTGATTTCCACGTACTCAAATGGTTCCAGATCTTCCTGCAGCTCCCCTGCAGCCAGCTATAGGTACACGGTGGCCGCCCTTACCGATTCCCGTCCGGAGTGAGCTTGGCTGGTAGAAAGCTGAAGCGGACACGGTTGGCGCCTTTTTGTGCAAAGCAGGTGGCTCCTGGCCTTTCATCCAGCTGAAGGCTCTTACGCCTGTGGTAACACGCCTCCCTTTGGGTTTAAATTATGTAGCAGCCATCCTGCCGTCTGCCTGAAGGTAACGCGCTGTTCCAATCTCCCTCTTATCACATCTTCATTTCTAACCCATTCGCTGGACACGGTGCTTATCATCAAGCTTGACTCAACTGGCACAATTTATCAGAGTGCATCCCTCGTTGGTGCATACTGATCAATAAATATGATAACATCCTAACCACACCAAGCTAATGCTGATAAAAGGATTTATCTGTAAATGCCAACTTCAATTTAAAAATAAAAAGTCTTTTGGTAGAGGCTCAGCAACTTCATCTCAAGGGGCGAGTGTCTGCTAGCAAAGACTGTTCACTGTTTTTTTTCTTCTTCTTTCCTCTTACAGAAATTTGATCAAGAAAACCTGGCAACGGGAACACGCTCCGGTTTCGATCGCATTGTGTTGTCGCTGATGGGGAATAGCATCCCTTTGGCACTGTAGCACAAAAAAGACAGGTGGTTTAAGGGTCTCAGTCTGCAATCTGGCTCCTATCAGGAGAAGGCCAGACAAGCGCTGGTGGCTGCATCATGAGAGGGTTTGATCTGCTTTTCTGAAGAGAGGGAGAATACTTCTGGTTTGCTTAAAACCAAAGCCAGGAGAGACAGCAGGAGTGAAGCCAACAGCAGGGGTTGAAAATCAGGAGGAAGGAGAGCAGATGCGAGCATCTTTCAGCCTGGCCACTGAGTCACCATCCACAGCCCCGTGGGACAAGCCGCCCCTCGACGTGACCCTGCGAAGAGCTGCTGGACAGAAAGGTGGGAGCAGGGCGGCACCAGACGTCCGGGTGCCTGCAGGAGACGGCCCTCGGGCAGGGGAAAACAGCCCCAAGGGCACCACCGTGTCCTCAGTTATGCCCGTTTACCACTTTGGACCTTCCAGCTCCATGAACACCTAGGCTCCGGTCCGTCTATCACGGAGAAGGTACGTATAACTGCAGTACAGCACGTATAATATCTGGGAGACTGATACCGCAAGGGCTTAATGACCCCACTGGCTGCCTGCTGTCCCCTGCGCTCTGTGCAGGCCACCCAAAGCCTCTGGCATGGGCTTGCTCTGCCCCCGTGAATGGACGCACGTCCTCCCTCCTCCTCCCGAGGTGGGACGTTACAATCTAATCGCTGCGTGCCAGCCGCGTGGCACCCTCCTCCCTCCCCACCTTTGGTGAGCCCTGTCTTTATTTCTCAGGCTGAGACCGGTGCCGTGATTACGTCTCTTTCTCAGGAACCGTTTCTGTGTAAGCTCTTCCCAGCAGTGGTGCCTCGGCAGCTGACGCACAGACATTTCCAGCAGCGGGACTCAGCCCTGGCCAGCAGCTTGCTGACTTTTTTTAAAACAGGGATGAGGATGAAGCCACCTGTAGTGTCATAGCAACCCTCCCCAGCAGCTCCCCTGTCCCATTTCAAACCAAAGCCACCTCACCGACTGACAGACCAGGCACAAAACTGCTCATTAAATCAAAGCCAGGCTGAAAGCACTTAAAAACTGTTTACTCAGGTGTTTTGCAGCTGTGACATTAGCTCACAGGTGACACTGCTCTGCTGCCGGCTGCTGTGGAGGCTGACCTGCATGGTGCTGTGCTCTTTGTGCTGGGTGGGGGTGGGTCACTGGCCTCCCCAGCCTGTCCCAGCATACCCCAGTTGTGATCTGAGCAGGGCTGACTGGCATCCTCGGGGCACCCCGAGGTCACTGCTCCCTTCAAGCACAGCCCAGCCGTGCCACTTGCACATCAGCGCTTCAGGGCAAATCCAAGCCCGTGGCCATTCATGCAAGGCTCTAAACTGACAGAAACTAATGAAGAAAGGGCCCAGAGGCACGTGCAGGATCCAAATGCTGCTGTTTGGGCATGTCTCCATGTCCACAGACTAAGACTTTACCATCGCTGCTGTAGTGGGAGCTAAATCCCGGCTCTGGCAATCTTCTGGACAGAGGGCTGGGCTGCAGAGCCTCCTTCCCTACCTCGTTACCCTTCCACAGGTGCCTGCATGTGCCCTGCCCGCTCCCATGAGGTCGCTCTGTGCCCCTGAACGCACCCACCCCAGGCTCACAGACCCCACCTCGCCTTCCCCTGCGTCCAACACCCGCTTTCGCCCAGGGACCGGGGGAGGAGGAGCACCCCGGGCTGCTGCAGGTGCTGCCCGTGCAGCTCGGAAACACAGAAAAACTGGAGCGGGAAGAGATGTTAGGAGGTCGTCTTGGCCCAAAGGCTTCTCCAAGGAGGGCGAGCATTGACACCTTTGGCAGCAACTCTGTCGCATCAATCTAAATCCTGCTCAGCAGGGCAGACAAAAGTGTCTTGAAATCCATTTAACTTCAAATAGGATTAAGGCCTGTTCTTGTAAAAGAAATAGTTTATTTTGGGGGGCAGGAGCAGTTTCAGATTACTTAATTTTGGGAAAATATGTTTTATGTTGAACGCAATGTCAACATTTCTTTTGTTGAAATGCTTGTCATAGGTACACCGCTGTGTGACACAGAGGTAACGTACTGTATCATGGGAATTGTGAAAAACAGGGCTGGAAGGTGTCTCAAAAGCGCTCATGTCCAGCGCCCACTCCAGGTGGGATTGATTCCCTCCACCTAAACCGTTCCTGATTATCATCTCACCTGCTTCCCAAAATCTCTGGTGATCTTCTCATGCAATTTACTCCACTCTGTAACAGCCTTGCAGTCAGAGGGGCTTTTCTAAATGAAAGTCCAAACTTCCCTTCTTTATTCAAGCTCATTAAGAACTTGTTAAGCAAGCAATTGTCAGGAGTAATTTAGACAAAACGTCCTCCTGCCTGAGGGTAGATATGAAACTTGCGAGGCAACATGTAAGCAGCTCATCTGCGGGCTTTTTTTTTTTTTAACTAAAATTTTCAGTTTCACGTTTTTGTTGATTCGCGTTAACTTTGTACCCGTTTCCCTTGGCGTCAGAGGAGGTGGGAAGCTCCGCTCCTGCCCGCACCCTGGCAGCCCTTTAGGCCACCAGGTCTCTGACCGGGGTCGGTTTAACCCCTCCGCGCCCGCTGCGCTCCGCGGGAGCATCGCGGGTCGGATTCGGAGCTGCCGACCGGCCCGGGGGCGGAGGGGAAACGCCTGGAGGTGGGCAGGAGGGAGAGAGGGCAGAAAAAGCCTTAAAACTATGTATTATGGATGAAAAAACCCCCGATCCACCACCCCCAAAGCAGCCGTGCCCAGCGAGGAGCCGTCGCTCGGAGCCGTCGGGGGGGGACGGGCGGGCGGCAGCGGGCGGCCCCGTCCCTCCGGCGAGTAACGGGTACGTCTGCGGGGCGGGACCGGCGGGGGGGGGCGGGCGCCGGCGGTGGTGCCCGGGGCGGCCGGAGGGAGCGGCGCTGCTCGGCGGGCGTGGGGGTGAGACGAGGCGCGGGGTCCGGGGGCCGCGGCCCCGGGGGGGGCGGTCCGCGGGTGTCGGGGTGCCCGTGAGCCGGGGCTGGGTGGCTTCGTCCTCCCGCCCCGCTGGGGAAAAGGTGCATTTTTCCGCGGGGAACTTTTCCACTAGCGGAGCGCGTCCCCGCGCAGCGCGGTGCTCACCCCCTGCCGCGGGCGGCCCTTCCGTGGGGGCCGGAGCCGGGCTGCGGACGGGAGGGGCAGGGGCTGCCCCCCGCCGGGACCCTCGGGCGGCTCGGAACTGGCTCCGGGGGCCGCCGTGCCCGCTCGGAGCTCCGCGGGTCGCAGCCCCCGGTGCTGCCGGCCAGGGGGTCTCTGTCCCGGGGGTGGGCAGGCGCCTCGGCCGAGGGGAAGGGGAGCTGCTCCCGCGCGGCTTGGGGGGGTTCTGCTGTGCTGGCACCGCTGTCAGAGGCAGCTGGCGGAGGGGGGGACTCTGGCAGCCGTGGGGAAGGGACCTGCACGTCGTGGCCGAAAGGGCCCCATCCCGCTTGAGAAGGACTGGCCAAAGCTGAACCCCTGGGTCCGCGTGCGGGGCAGCTGCACAGAGGGACGGCAGAGAGAAAAGGGTCGGATGGACGGAGAAACGCGGAATTCCTTTCTGCCAGCGGTGACAGGCTGGCTGGGGAGAGCCGGGGGCACTGCGAGAAGGGGCGGGGGGGCAGCTGGCCGTCGTGTTCCCAGGCAGAGACATGCCCTGAGGAACGTCGGAGTCTGAGGAAGAAAGATGGAGACTCGCGATAGAGCTGTAGAAACACTTGCTGTGGCGAGAGCAGGAAGAAAGAGGCATAAGAACTGTGAGAAACTAAAACTAGTAATGCTGCTGAAAGAAGGCAAGTTTAGAAACTTTGGCTAAGAGTTAACTATTCTGGTTAAACTAACATACTGTTTCTTAATGCATGAGAGGTTGCTCAGAATAGACTGGATGTTTTTTAACCTTGGAGAGACCTTATTTAGCTTCTGCTGATCTCTAATGATTTTGCACTATTATTCACGGGTTTTGCTGCAGGGAAGTCAGAGGAGCAAAATCTTACTGAACTCAGAGTTCCCCTTTTTTGGTTCTTGTCACAATTCCAGCAGCGGCCGGAGGCACAGGCTCTGTAGGAGGAAGCACTGACTAGGGAGTCAGTCATACTTGAAGGCCCTTCTCCTTCGCATGCCCCTCGTCTGACAGCACAAAGTCATCCTTGAGAGCTGGAGGTTGTGATGTTGGGTGGATAGCAGTCTGCCTGCCATGAATTAGTCTCAGGTGTGTTGTGCAGGTAGCAGCTGGTAACTATGCCCCAAGTTTTCCTTCTCACAGGATTTCTGCTGGCTCTCAGGGCACTGGCTGTTTCCATCCGACCGCGGCTCTAATGAAGATTTTCCTGCTCAGGGGTATCATGGGGCCAACTTCAGTAGTTGTGGACTGTGAAGGTCTCGATGTGCAATTTTGTGTTACCACTGATAAGTTCTGCGATGCTAAAAGGATGCAGCCTCCTGGCTGCCTGTTCATGCTCTGTGCCAGTATTTGTGCCTGCCTCACCCTGCAGTGGAGCAAAACCAGTTCTGGGAGCTAAACCAGTAAGAAAATCAAATCTTTCAACAGAATTGGATCTTTGGTGCTTTGCTTTTCAGGGCTGGTCACAGCAGGGTCAGAGGAGCATCAAGGAAGAGCCTGAGGGGGAAGGGAGTGGGGCCACTTGCTTTAGCAGCAATTAGTCATTGCCTGGGTTTTGTTGTGTCATCAGTAGATACTTTGGCATGAGGTACTTAAGAGTAATCCTGCTTCCATCTTAACTTTCATTGCATTTGGTCATTAGTAGAGAGAGAAGCCACTGTCTCCAGTCACAGTTACCATAGAAAACCGTGCAGATGAGCCTGTTCCATATAGAGAGGGGAGACCAGATGAGCAGCGTGTAGTGCTGGGTCCGTCCTGCTATCAACGCTGCTGTGGTTTTCCAGCATGTGATGGCAGGAGGGATTGGAGTCCCCCCCTCTTGTCTTTACTGGCAGGTCCTCGGTCAGTCAGCGTGGCTGTACTATGACTTATCTCCCCAAGGGCTGCGCTTCCCATGCTTGTTAAAAGCTTGGACTGTGTCTTCTGGCTTTGAGATTCCTTTCTCTGCTCTCGGCTGGGGTTGGTTTTTTTTTCACAGGCACTCCTGACCAAACCATCACTTAAAACTCCTTAAGTTGCTGGGTCATTCAGATTCCAGAACAGATTCACGAATCTTATTTTGGGCAGCCCTTTCACTGGGAAACAGGTGATACATTACCAGTGTACCCCTCTGCTTGTAACTCTCTCACCCCTTTGCTTCTCTCTACTGGCTTTTACAATTATTATAAACTGGGGCTGGGAACTCTGCTCAACAGTTTAGGAGGTCTGGTGGAACTTCAGATTATGGCATTGTGAATCAACTGCTCCTCTGAGTGAAGGATTAAGTACAGGATGTTAGTATTTAGATTTTTCTGTTAAAAAGGAAAGTGTTCACACTCTATATTTTTGTATAATTGCGCAAAACCTCCCATCTGTGCAAGATACATGGGTTAATATCTCCCGATCTTTAGTATGTTCAGTCTTGCGGTGATTCTGTCAGATAGGAAAGTACTTCTTCCATATGTACAGGAGGAAGGTGTGTTAGAGACGGAAAAACAACACCCGAGATCCTTGAAGAATTGTAGAGATGAACTTCACTATGATCTCAAGTCAGAGGTGAGATTTTATGCTTCTGTTTTAACTGCTTCCTGCAGCCAAATTCTGCGTTCTCTTTTATTTTAAGTATTGATGAGGGGTTTATGTGGTCTGTTTCTTGAGAGCTAAAAGCTGTGAGGTACAAAACCTGCTCCTTTCAGTTAAAGAAGGCCCAGATGCTAAGCTTTACAAGAAAGCACTGGGAAACTTTTCTTGACGTGGTGCTGAATAAGATGCTCCTGTTCTGTTCTGGGCAGAGAGAGATACCGGTCTGACTCCGCACTGCTGCTGGGTTCCTGATTTTGCCAGCCTTTCTTTACCTGGGTCTGTCTGTAAATGCTCCTGCTCCCCTTCGTGCCCGGCAATGACTCCTGCACCTTTCCTTGTTCCACTGTGCTTGTCATGTTGCTCGTCAAAACCCTTCACCACTCCACCCCCGGGAACCTTGGTTTGGCCCAGCACCCTGACACTATACGGCGTTACCCCAGCAGTGCACGGGGGGATGAGGGGTGCGGGCGGGCGCAGCCAGGAGCCCCACGTGAGACCCAGCCACGGGGCTGAGGCATTGCTGGGCTCAGTCTGTGGGGCAGGGTCCGGATCGATGGGGTACAGGGCCGGACACGGGCATGGCTGCAGTGTCAGGGCTTGTAAAAGCCTCACCTTAAAAGCCCTCTCCGTGTTCCTCATCTCCTCCGCACTTCCCTGCCTGCAGCCAGGCTGCCTTGTAGCACTCTTTCTCCTCTGTTGAGCAGTTCCATCTTCTGTCCTGCCTCACAGCTCAAGGTTTCTGGGTTGGAGATGCTTGCTGTTGCCCTCTCTGTTTCCTGAAGGCATCCCACATAGCTGCTGCTCACCAGGGTCTTTACGGGCCATGGCAGAGTGGGGAGGAAGGTGTGGAGCACAGCAATGTGGGGAGGGGTGCACCAGCCATGAGGAGGTGAAGGGGCCACAGCCCACCGTGGAGGAGGGATGGAGACTCACAAAAAAACCCCGAGGGGTGTGCTTTGAATGATCACAGGACTTTCTGAGTTGGGTTACAGCTCCCACAGTGCTGGCCAGCTGTACAGTGCCTAGTGCTGGGGGCTTTGCTGTATGTTCTGCTCTTGTGTCTGTCAGATGCAAGTAAATCTTACCACTTTACTCATGAAACAGGCGTAAAAATCTAAGGAAGACACCAGGCTGTAGTGTTTCACTTGTACTTACAAATCTGCACTAAGAAATACTTGAGATCATTTGAGAGCCTTGCAAGGATACGTGGAGTCTTATATTTCAATAAATAGTCTAAAGACTAGCAACAGCTTTTTGTAAAGTTAAGAAGAAAATTAATCTTCCTGGGGCTTTTTGGGTAACCTCAGGTGTGCCTGAGTGGGTGAGGCATGTGGGGGTGGGACCAGAGGGCCCTCCCTCCCTCCCGCCCCACACCCTGCTCCTTGGTGGCCTTGCCCCACAGATGCTGCTCACACCTGCAGAGCTCTCTGGAAGGCTTTGGGAAAGCTGCAAGTCAGAAATGATGCTTCCTCTTCAGCCCTGTGTTTATTTGAGCAGCTCAGCCCTGTATTCATTTGAGCAGGCAGTCACAATTTCAGTATTAGAAATCTCTCTCTTAATTGGGTAGCTAAATTCTCTGTGTGAATGGCGTGTGGAGCATGAA
Organism: Strix uralensis; assembly: GCF_047716275.1. Lineage (NCBI taxonomy): Eukaryota > Metazoa > Chordata > Aves > Strigiformes > Strigidae > Strix > Strix uralensis. Next base: position 89,807,712 of record NC_133976.1, read on the forward strand.
TAGCATTGAATTTACGAGGAGTGTGTTTAGGGAGGTTACGTGTGATCCTGACACGCGCTGGCTGAGTGCAAATAGTGTGTTACCGTGAAGCGTGCAGAAGTGAACAGAATCAAACGCATTATCTCTTACATAGATGGTATTAGTATTGGGGGAAGCCTTAATAAGCAAGAAACTTTAACTTAGATTCAGGCTGTGTAAAAAGTCAAGGCGTTTTAAATATGTTAGCGATGGTGCCCGGTGTGTCCTCGAAAGGCCACCACGTTCCCCCCTTGGGCTGCGATCATGTGAACGGCTTCGTACAAACCGACCTGCGTCTGCGTCCGTCCGGTCTGGGCACAGGGGCAGGACGAAACACACGGCTCCAAACGTGAGTCCTGTGCCCACCTTCCTGCTGCAGGCTGCCTCATGCCGCGTGTTGCCAGAGACCGCTCCTAACCGTAACTCTCCACAGCACGTAGGGACAATTCGGAGTATCACTTCCTATGTACTGTCCACAAGTGTGCTGAACTTGACAAAGCGGAGGGATAAAAGCAGAAGGAGCAGTGCAGAGCAGAGCTGTGTACGGTCTTCGGACTGGAAGACGCTGCACTTCGCTTTAATAACTCATGTAGTCTGTAGATACGTTTTTTTCCGAATTTGTTCTTGATGAAAGCTGTGCAAACTTTACTTTTCCATTGTGCTTGAAAGGAAGGAAATGGTGTCTGTAGCTTCTCTGAAGCACAGTATCTGGGAACTGGTTTCAGCAGATTTTTTTTCCTTCCGGTTATACTTAAGGGGGCCTTAACACCAAATGTATTTGATGTGAATTGTGCCCACTGGTTATTCTAGATTCAAGCTCAACATGTTTAATTTTGGTGCACCAAATGTTATTTAAATGTTTACCTTGACAATTCTTCTTTGATGCTAGTGAGATTTTAAGATTTTGTGTATTTTCTTGTGACTTATGTTTCCAGTGGCTTTTAGAGTAAAAACTATAGGTGTACCCCCAAAAAACTTGCATGGCTATCTGAGAAAAACCAAAGCAAGGGCTAAAACTTGTCGGCCAGGAGGAATGTAATCATGGATTTGACTTTCTCCATGAAGCAGCTGCAAAAAGACCAGATATTTTCTACTGTTCATCTGGGAAAGCATCCTGGACTCAATATTAGGGAGCATATTTAACAAAGCATTTAAAACCAGCACTTTACCTGACCCATGTAGAAATGTCATAAACTTCTACTATATCC